>NC_141700.1:436672288-437345393 GCF_964263255.1 Lissotriton vulgaris
TAGATTATTACTCGAGCTGCAGCTTTCTCAATGCGAACTGGTAGTTTCTCATTGAGAGAGGTCGCGAGCATGCGCAACCACTCACAATGAGAAATCTTACCTCCCCGCGTTGAGAATCTCGCCGGGATGTCATTTTGCTTGCTCGCAGTCGTGAACATGACGTTCAGGACCGCGAACAAGCAAAAAATGAGCTCTGCACTACGCTACACTGCACTACGAGTGTTCGCACTGTGCTACGTGCAGCTCGCGTAGTGCGAAGGGGCGCAAACTTCGCAAACTCCGCGAGCGTAGCGTAGTGCTTCGCCCAGGCCTATAAAACGCCATCATGGGGCTCTTAATCTTCTGAAAGTGACTGCTTTGAGGGTCTGTGACCATGTTTTGGAAGATCCTCATACCACCCACAGGTCCACGCCTTCTCCAAAAGACTGACTCTACTAAATAGAGACAATGTCCTGGAAAAGGGATGTGCTTAGCTGATTTTGACTAAACCTGTTTGCAAGTGATTGAGGTATCGAAATGCACCACTGCACTGGGAAATCCATAGCACAAGTCAATGCTTTGTATTTTAATCTCTGCCTTTACACTCATGCAGGGTGTATATGTATGTGGATATATCTGAAGGTATCACACACTGAAAACAGGAGATTTTTCAATTGTGCTGCTTGGATCCCAAAGAAGAGAACCCTGGCAGACTGTAAGTAGCTAAGCTGGTTTCCAAAAATGAGGTCGAACAATCAGTTTAGTTACTTATTCTACATTCCATTTGCTTCAGTATGGTGCTCACTGTCCTGTTCGGCAGCCCCCAGGAAAGACAGGACGCGATGCTAAGTGACAAGCCTTCTTTTATTATATTGTCGGTCAGCTTACATGTCTCATGACCTCTTGCCTCGAGGTCCATCCCTGTAGTGTCCCTGTCCCTGCCTGTGCCCTCCCCTGACCGGAAGCGGTGTCCGGTGTCCTCTGGCCTCTGCCCTTTGACCCATGGTCCTAGTGTCCCAGGCATGACATCTCCCCCTTTGTTGCAAATAAACATTTCACATGATACCGCCTGTGGTCATAGAGGGGGAAAAGAAAAAGAGAGAGAGAGAGAAAGAGAGAGAGAGAGAAAAAGAGAGAGAGGGAGAGAGAGAGAGAGAGAGATACCGCCTGTGATCATAGAAGGGGAAAAGAAAAAGAGAGAGAGAGAGAGAGAGAGAGAGAGAGAGAGAGAAAAGTCTCTGCAGGCCTCCGTCTCTTTAGTCTTTTTGTCTTCATGCATTCTCTTCTTGGTCGTTGTCCTCCGTGCCCAACTGGTGCATTCTCTTCTTGTGTGTCCTCCCTTCGCCTATTGGTCGGTGTGAGAAGTTGGCCTGATATATGATGTCTCCAATTCTGGGGGCACCTTGTATCAGTCCAAACAATCCCTTATGGTGATGGTTGTAAGTCAACCCTATAGACAAGCTATCCTAAGGGTAGCATGGACTAAGCAGCCTTAAAGGCTTAACTCAAGAGGTCGTGTTAAGCAAGCTGTTTTACCAATCACAATCCTGTAATATCAAATGAAAGGACACCACACAAGTTATATATTATAAAAATATATGTATTTATTACTAGAATAATCCTCTGTACTCTTTATGAGTGCAGAGGCACAAGCGTTTAAACAAAAGCACAGTTAAACATATAAAAGTTGCACAATTATGGATGAGGCCCAGGGGCCACGTAAACCATATATTAAAAAAGTGGTATAAGAGATACCAATCGAACAGCGGTTAGGCCTAGGGCCTAGGGAATCGCTGGGAGCAGTCGGGACTAGCAATGCTGAATTTGGGAAAAGCCCGCGGGATTCGGGTGCAGCGCTTAAAGCACACACATGCACCAATGCAAAGTCAATAGTGCGTAAAAGTTATAAAGTTACTGTAAAAGGAGACTTCCGCTTAACCTAGAAAGATGAAACTTAAGACACGTACACTAGAGGTGTATACCAGTGTAGGAACACCAGCGTTACTGAGTTACCTCACCCACAGGAAGCGGATGCACAGGTGCGAAGTAGTGTCGGATTTCGTCACGCAGGTTGATGGTGCTTGGAGCTGAAGATGCTGCAGGCGTCGAGAAGAGAAGTGTCCGGTGTGATCCAAGGGTGGGTCGAAGATAAAGATGATCTGAAAGCAGAGGGGACAGAGTCTGGGTCACTCAGCAGGGACCAGGGTGGAACCAGGAAGCAACCAGGCAATGTGGTGCGCTTTCAGGTCGCTGTCACGTAGTTTCTCTCCGCTGCCACGTGGACTCTGGGGCACCGAGGATGTCCTGGATTGGATCACGAGCTGTCCCACGCAGGCTCTCGCTGTCGGCGGTGTCAGCTTCCGGATTGGAGCAAACAACCCTTGGCAAGCGCAACCCACGCAGGATTCGAAGATGGCTTAACACTCGAACCAGAAAGGTCAGAGCGGGTGCTCCTTTTCAGGGGAGCGAGTGCAAGTCTGGAGCAACCAGACTCACGATTCATCGGCACAGGGGCCACAAGCCAACGGGCAAGTTACCGGGCCAACGCGTTGAGACAAAAGATGCAGAAGGGCCCCACGCAGCACTTCGTGAGTGTGGAGGGGTGAGCTTCAGTGCAAGAGAGGCTCAGGGCTGGGGCTTCTCAAACCCCAATGCACAGCTTTGAGGGTCACTCGTGGGCTGCACGGTCAGCGTCTCGTGGTATTTCCAAGATGGCAGGCCCCACGCTTCAGGTCGCCTCCACGGGTCTCAGCTCTGCAGGTACTGTGGATCGGGCTGGTAGAAGGCAGGCACGCTGGGTCTTGTTGAACTCTGTCACTAGAGTTCCGGCGGGAACTTCAGCAAAGCAAATGTCGAGGTGCTGGATGGTGCCTGTTTGCACAGGGTGGTCACTCCTTGACCACAAGGGAGATTCTTCAGTCTTCTACGTCGAGTAGGATGTCAAAGGGTCCAGAGTTTCGTTTCATAAGTTTCAGTCAGGATAATCTGAGTGCGTTGGCACTGCTCCCATTCTTATACCAATCTAGGGGGCTGGATTACCTGCTAGGTCCCTCCTATGGGTGGGACCCAGGAAGGGGGTGGTTACACCCCTTTCCCTTTGTCCAGGGTTGCACTGGGACTGGGGCTGGTGGGCCCCAGAACCGGTTTGACCGGATTATGCAAGGGGAAGCTTTGTGCGCCCCAGGCACTGTTTAGTTTCATTCAGCACTCCCTGCCCCAATACACTATCTCCTGTCTGGGGTGGTGTAGCACCTCCCCGCTACAGGAACCCCTTTGTCCAGGCCTCCTCTGCCGAGTTTCGGTCAGCAGCAGGAGGTCAGCCTTGTGTCGGTGGCAGCAGCATCCATTTTGTGAGGCTGAGGCTCTGGTTAGGTTTAACCGCGTTTCAGTAAAGTAACATGTCTTCTCCCTCTAGAAGGGTGGGATGCTATCCCCATCAACAGGACTGTTGAGGGGATAGTATTGCAAATCGTATGACACCTTACACGACATGTTTTGATAAAGCAAATCCAAAGTTAGCACATAACCGCGATGGATTATAATGCACTTAAGAGTATATGGTATGGCATTATCCCGGAACAGCTTAGGGAGTTGGTCCCGACAGCTGCAGACAGGCTCAGCTCATGCTCGAGCACCATCTCTCGTTAAACCACGCACACTGCCTCCAGGATTGATAAGGCCTGCCATAGGAGTGACTTATAGGTTTATATGTGTCCAGTTATAAGTTTAGATATAGGTATACTATATCTAAGCAAGGGGTGATTACACCAACTTATCCCAGCTGAGTGATCATCCAGTTGTGTCAATTTAAGAACCAGCCAGGGGTGGCAAAAGCTATGTTGCAGGCCCTGGTAGGCCTTGGTGGCACCTATGCCCTGAGCACCTATAGTTCATGGTACAGGGGCTGACAAGGAGTCCAGTTCCAATTTGGTTATGCACCTAGGGTGCATGGAGTCCATTTTAAGGAGAGAGCAGATAGCCTGGGGCCCTTATTAGCAGGGAACCAGGCCAACCAAGTCGAAAACCAGCTAAACACAAGGCAAAAAATGTGGGGTAACCATAGTCAGGTGTCCACCTTCCTACAGTCGGTAATTCTTCTTCCTTTGTTTTTAGTTCTTTGAAGTGCAAGCTATTTCTGGTGATGTGGTATTGTCCTGCTGACGCAGTTATCATTGGCCCTTTCACTTCTGTCACTGTCAACGGGTCTCTTGAGAATGTGCTGTCTGATTTTCGTAGTTGCCTTCGTCTTGCTACCACAGTGTCCCCTTCTTTTATCTTTGTGTTTGTAGCGTGCCTCCGCTGATCAGCGTATGCCTTCATTTTTGTTTTCGCTTCTTTATCTTTTGTCGCTCTGTCTTTTTGTTCCACTCTTTCCTCCTCTTTTACTTGTGGCAATCTCGTTCTGCTCGATCGCCCCAGCACCAGTTCAGCCGGGCATCTTCCTGTGGAACTGTGAGGAGTGTTTCGGTAGTCTCTCAGTAACTGGCATAGTGCTTGTCCAATTGAGATCTGCGACAGCTTAGCTCTCTGTACTGCCCTTTTGATTGTCCCCATGAACCGTTCAGCCATTTCATTGGCTTGTGGCCACAGTGGAGTTATTCTTCAATGGTAGATCCCTAGATATCCCATGAATCTTTTGAATTCCTCACCAGAAAATGGTGGGCCATTGTCTGTCTTCAGTGTCTGTGGTGAACCCTATGCTGCAAATATGTCATCCAGGACTGGCAGCGTTGCAGTAGCTGAGGTTGACGCTACTTGTCTTACTATTGGGAACCTATAGAATTCATCGATTATTACCAGCAGGTAGTTTCCTGTCTCTAGGGGCCCATAGAAGTCAGCTGCCAGCTCTGTCCACACGGCTTTTGGAAGTTTGGACATTTGCATTGACGGCTGTGAGAAGTTGGCCTGATATATGATGTTTCCAATTCTGGAACCACCTTGTATCAGTCCAAACAATCCCTTATGGTGTCTGGTTGTAAGTCAACCTTATAGACAAGCTATCTTAATGGTAGCATAGACTAAGCAGCCCTAAAGGCTAAACTCAAGAGGTCGTGTTAAGCGAGCTGTTTTACCAATCACAATCCTGTAATATCAAATGAAAGGACACCACACAAGCATATATTATAAAAATATATGTGTTTATTTTTAAAATAATCCCCAGTACTCTTTATGAGCAAAGGGGCACAAGCGTTAAATCAAAAGCACAGTATAACATACAAAGTTGCACAATTATGGATGAGGGCGGGTGGCCACTCAAACCATATATTAAAAAAGTGCTATAAGAGATACCAATCGAACAGTGGTTAGGCCTAGGGCCTAGGGAATCGCTGGGAGCAGTCGGGACAAGCAATGCTGAAGTCGGGAAAAGCCCGCGGGATTCGGGTGCAGCGCTTAAAGCACACGCATGCACCAATGTTAAGTCAATGGTGCATAAAAGTTACACAAATAGAGTTTAAGGATACTTCCGCTGAATGCTAGAAGGACAAAACTTTAGACACAGGCCCTAGAGGTGTGTACCAGTGTGGGAACACCGGCGTTGCAATGTTACCTCACCCACAGGAAGCGGGTGCATAGGGTCGAAGTGGCGTCGGGTTTCGTCACGCAGGTTCTTGGTGCTTGAAGCTGAAGATTCTGCAGGCGATGTGAAGGAGAAGTGTCCGGTGTGATCCAAGGTTGGATCAGAGTAGAAAAGTACCTGAAAGCAGAGGGGACAGAGTCTGGGTCACTCAGCAGTGACCAGGGTGGAACCAGGACGGAACCAGGCAATGTCGGGCGCAATCAGGTGGTTGTCGAGGAGCTTCTCTCTGCTGCCACGTGGGCTCTGGGGCATCTGTGACGTCCAGGAGCGGGTCACGAGCTGTCCTACGCAGGCTCTCATCGTCGGCGCTTTCGGCTTCAAGATCGGAGTCAACAACACTTGGCAAGAGCAATCCACGCAGGACTGGAAGATTGCTTCTCACTCGGACCAGGAGTGTCAGAGCGGGGGCTCCTTTTCAGAGGAGCTGGTGCAAGTCTGGAGCAACCAGAATCACAAGTCAGTTTTAGGTTTTCGCCGGCACAGGGGCCACAAGCCAGCTGGCAAGTGACTGGGCCAACGCGTCGAGCCAAAGAAGGCAGAAGGGCCCCACACAGCACTCGTCGAGTGTAGAGGGGTGAGCTTCGGTGAAAAAGTTGCTCAGGGTTGGGGCTTCTCAAACCTTGGTGTACAGCTTCGAGGGTCACTCGTGGATTGCACAGTCAGTGTCTCGTGGTCTTTTCAAGATGGCGTGCCCCACGCTTCCGGTCGCCTCCATGGGTCTCAGCTCTGCAGGGACTGTGGATCGGGCTGTAAGAAGGCAGGCAAGCTTAATCTCGTCGATCTCTGTTGCTCGAGTTCTGGCGGGAACTGCAATAAAGCAGACATCGAGGTGCTGGATGGGCCTGTTTGCACAGGGTGGTCACTCCTTGACCACAAGGGAGATTCTTCAGTCTTCTACGTCGAGTAGGATGTCGAAGGGTCCAGAGTTTTGTTTCTTATGTTTCATCAGGATAATCTGAGTGCGTTGGCACTGCTCCCATCCTTATACCAATCTAGGGGGCTGGATTACCTGCTAGGTCCCCTCCTATGGGTGGGACCCAGGAAGGGGGTGGATACACCCCTTTCCTTTGATCGAAGGCCGTGCTGGGACTGGGGCTGGTCTGCCCCAGAACCGGTTTGGCCGATTATGCAAGGCGAAGCCTTGTGCTCCCCAGGCAGTGTCTGGTTTCTTTCAAACCTCCCTGCTACAATCCACTATCTCCTGTCTGGGGTGGTGTGACACCTCCCTGTGAGAGGAAAGCCTTTGTCCAGGCCTCTAGTGCTGAGTTTCGGTCGACAGCAAGAGGTCAGACTTGTGTCTGTGGCAGAAGCATCCATTTTGTGGATCTGAGGCTCTTTTAAAATCAACCGCGTTTTAGCAAAGTAACATGACGTCTCCCTCTAGAGGGGTGGAATGCTACCTCCGTTGCCAGGACTGGTGAGGGGGTAGTATTCCAAATCGTATGACACCTTACATGACATGTTTTGATAAAGCCAAACCAGAGTTGCTATATAACCGCGAGGATTATAAGGCACTTAAGAGTATATGGTATGGCATTATCCCGGAACAGCTTAGGGAATTGGTCCCAACAGCTGCAGACAGGCTCAGCTCATGCTAGAGCACCATCTCACATAAAACCAAGCACTCTGCCTCCAGGATTGTTAAGGCCTGCCATAGGAGTGGCTGATAGGTATATATGTGTCCAGATAGGTTTAGATATAGGTATACTATATCTAAGCAAGGGGTGATTACACCACCTTGCCCCAGCTGAGTGATCAGCCAGTTGTGTCAATTTTGGATAGCCAGCCAGGGGTGGCAAAAGATATGCTGCAGCCCCTGGTAGGCCTTTGGATGTACCTATGCCCTGGGCACCTATATTGCTCTGTACAGGGGCTGATAAGGTGACCCAAGCCAATTCAGTTATGCACCTAGGGTACATGGAATCCATTTTACAGAGAGAGCAGATAGCCTGGGGCCCTGATTAGCAGGGAACCAGGCCAACTAAGTCGAAAACCAGCTAAACACAAGGCAAAAAATCTGGGGTAACCATAGTCAGGTAGCCACCTTCCTACACCGGCTTTGATGGGGGTCCTGTTATCTGGCAGATATGACCGCGCATCACAGTTTCTTCAACCATGCTGTCTAGTCCCGGGAACCACACTTTTTCTCGTAGCATTTTCTTGGTCGCTACTATCCCTCGATGTGACTCGTGCACAAGTTCTACTGTTCTTCTCCTCAATGTTCGGGGCATCACTGTTCTGGTGCCTCTCATTACTACTCCATTCTCGCTTTCTGAAAGTTCTTCATGGATCTTTTTGAACGCCAGCAGTTCGTCCTTTATCAGTCCGTCTTCCCAGCTGCTGTTGCTGTTCACGTGCCTCCACCTTTGTTGTTTGGTCACTTTCATTATTGCTTGCATGGTGAGGTCTTGTTTTGTCTTCTGTTCTAGCTCCTTCATTGTTATTGTTGCCGGTGTGTTGTGTTTGAGTGCGAAATTTAAATACTCCTCTGCCATGGTGGTCGCTTGCGACGCTTGTGGTAGGGGGTGCCTTGATACGTAGTCAGCCGGATTGTGTTCCTTCCCTGGATTATGTATTATTTTGAAATTATAGTCCATTAGCCGTATTCCCCACCTCTCTATCCGGGGTGATATTTTTGCATTTGGGTTTCCATATATTGTGATCATTGCTTGGTGGCCTGTTATTATTGTGAAAGGTTTTCCGTAGATGAACATGTGGTAGTGTTCACATGCCCATACTACCGCCAAACTCTCTTTTTCCGGGTGGGAGTATCCTTTTTCAATGTCAGACAAGCTTTTGCTCCCATAAGCTACTATGCTTCTTGGGGAGTCTTTACCTGGTTGATGTTGTGCCAATATCGCCCCTAGTCCCACTGGGCTGGCATCTACCGTTAGTTCAGTGCACAGCATCGGATCAAAATACGCTAGGTGATCTACTGCTGTCACAGCGTGTATGATCTCTTCAAATGCTTTGCTGCATTCTTCAGTCCATGTGAAACTCTGGCCCTGCTTTGTCAATTCTCTCAATGGTGCGCTCACAGTGGCAAAGTCTTGAATGTATCTTGCACAATAACTGGCAAGGTCGAGGAATGACCTCACTTCTGCCACGTCACTTGGTTGTTGTGCCTTTTCTAACGTTTTCACTTTTCTGTGATCTGGCCGCATGCCTTTCTTTGAGAAGATGTGGCCAAAACATACTAGTTCACACCGCTCCAGTTCACATTTCGCTTCATTTAGTGTCAGACCCGCCTGTTCTAGGTGAGAGCATACATCTCGCAGTGCCTTGTCGTGTTCCTCGTTCGATTTACCAAACACCAGAATGTCATCGCTGTAATTTAAGCTGTTCTTCACTGGCCTTATTACTTGTCGTATGGTTTCCTGAAATATCTCCGCTGCGGACGATATTCCAAAACTCAAGCGTTTATTTATACCTGAGACCTAGGTGTGTGGAAAACGTTGTAATGTCGCGAGACTGAGGATCGAGCTCTAACTGGTGATATCCCTTACATAGGTCTAGTTTAGAGAAACGTCTTGTGCCTGTTAAACAGCTGATCATATCATCCAGATGCGGTCCGGGGTGTCTTTCACGTTCAATTGCTTTGTTTGGCATTCTCATGTCGACACAGATTCTTATTTTTGACGTGTCTTTCTTTGGTACTGCCACTATCGGTGACACCCAAGGCGTTGGTCCTTCTGCTTGCTCTATTATGTCTTGCTTCAGTAGTGCTTCAAGCTCCTCCTCTACTTGCGGCTGCAGGTGGATTGGCACTCTCCGATGATGTTGCGCTATTGGCCTCACTGTTTCATCAATGTGTAGCGTTATTTGCCGTCCTTGTAACTTCCCTAGTCCTTGCAGTAGCTTGGGGTATTCCTTCAAGATGCTTCTTTTCTCTGACATGTTGTATGTCATCGCGAGGAGACCCATCATTTGCGCTGTGATGATGCACAGTAAGCAGGGTGCTGGAATGCCTCCCTTCAGCACGTGATTTCCTTTTTTTTGATCTTTCTATATTAGTTCCTCCGTAATTTTTCCAAGTTTGTTACAGGTGTCCGGGACCCCCAGGTGAATACTTCAACTCGGGACGGTCTCAGTGTTGGCTTTACTTTCATTTTTTTGTATTCCGACCCACACATGATGTTGCAGGTTGCGCCGCTGTCCAGGACAAATTTTGTTTTGTGGGGTCCTACACTTATGGTCACAGACTCTGTCTTTTTCATTCTGTTTTTGTCCACGAGACAGATCTTTTCTTCTTTGTCACCCTCATCTGAGTATTCGGCAGTGGCGTCTGACATGAGATACAGTCGTTCTGCCCTTTCTTCTTGCTCTTCTTCACCTGACTCTAATGAGGAGCTCCTTGTTCCTGTTTTGACATGTCTGACATGCCTGCTTGGCGTCATTCGTTGCCTTCCCACTCTTCCTCTGTCACTCCTGAAGTGCAGTCCCTGACATACACTGGCGAAGTGGGTTCTTCCATTGCACTTCCTGCATCTCTGGCCAAAAGCTGGGCATGGGCCTCTGTGTGGAAATTCAAGTCCGCACCTGTAGCATGTTACTTCCTGCTGTTTCTTTGGTACCTGTTCATTTCTGTCTTTCTTCCAGTCGTTTGTGCGGTTGTTATTTGTTATGCGATGTGCTTGTTCGACTCGTTTGTCTTTTCCTCGCTCCATCTCCTTTGCATGTGCTGTTGTTCTCGCCTCTGCTCTTGCTAGTGATAAAATGTTCTCTAGGGACGTTGGTTCCTTTAGAACTCTTGCACGGAACTCTGTGTCACGGCAACCCTCAATGATACGCAGTCTGATTGCTTGTTCATTATCGAATTTATCAAATGCGCAGTGAGTTACTAACTTTCGCAGTCGCGTTGCAAAATCATCTAGCGTTTCATCCTGTTGTTGGAAAGCAATCATGAAGGTGTATCGCTCAAAGTCAGTATTCCTCTGTGGGTCGAATTTGTTAGTTAGGCATTGTTTTAGTTTGTCATAGGTGGCAGTCTCCTCTTCTGGTAGTGTCACCAATAGATCTTCAATGTAATCACCTACTAAGTTTAGGAATAAACCCAGTTTTTTCACTTCTGTGGCTTCCATATACCTCTCAAACCGCCTGACCCATTTCTCCCATTGTATGCCTACTTGTGGTTCAGATAGATTGAATGGTAGCGGCCTTCTGTACTGTGCACTTTGCCTTTCTACTATTGGTTCTGCCATCCTTTTGCCTTTGCTTGTGCTTTAATGTGTCTTCGGTGTTCTTCTTGGCACTCTTTTGTTATTTCTTGTCACTTTGTCTTTGCTTGTGCTTTATTCTTTCACTTTTGTGCTCTTTCTGGCACTCTTTTGTTGTTTCTTGTCACTTTGTCTTTGCTTGTGCTTTATACTTTCACTTTTGTGCTCTTTTTGGCACTCTTTTGTTATTTCTTGTCACTTTGTCTTTACTTGTGCTTTATTCTTTCACTTGTGTGCTCTTTCTGGCACTCTTCCACTGTTTCCCTTCTTTCTTTGCCTTTGCTTGTGCTTTATTTCTGCACTTTTGTGCTCTTTCTGGCACTCCTCACTGTTTTTCAATCTGTGCCTGACTTTAAAATGGCTGCCGTGCTGTTCTCTCCTCCTATTGGTCCATTTGCCTGACATCAAAATGGCCGCCCATTTTCTCTTTGCGCTGATTGGCCCTTGCCGCCTGACCTAAAGATGGCCGCAGCACTTCTCGCGATATCTCGCGCCTAAGTGTTCTTAGATCGTGCGTTCACTCGGCTTCTCCACTTTCTTACCTGAGTTCTGCAGAACGCTTCTTCCTTCGTCAGCGACGGTCAGGGTGGGCTCCCGCGCCGCTTTTTCTCACATACACAAGACAGGGTGAGCTCCTGGTCTCGATGGTGTCGTTGTTCGTCCTTCGACGCGACACGCGGCAGCTTCCTTTTCTTTCCTTCGATCCTGGGCACACAATCCCACGTCCTCGTCGCCAGTTGTCGTGTTCTGCAGCCCCCAGGAAAGACAGGATGCGATGGTAAGTGACAAGCCTTCTTTTATTATATTGTCGCTCAGCTTACATGTTTCATGACCTCTTGCCTCGAGGTCCAGCCCTGTAGTGTCCCTGTCCCTGCCTGTGCCCTCCCCTGGACGGAAGTGGTGTCCGGTGTCCTCTGGCCTCTGCCTTTTGCCCCAGGGTCCTAGTGTCCCTGGCATGACACTCACATGGTATTAATATTTACACATTTGCATCAGAGATGGAAAACAAAAACCGTTTGCTGGTTCATTATAGATACATTGGCTGAAGAGATGCAAATACTTTCCTTTTGATATCATTGTTACAATTATGCAGGTTCAATATTGTAGGCTAAAAACATTACTGAACACAAAAACAGGACAAGCAAAAATGGGCCTTATCAATTTCTCAGTGCCACAAAATAACTTGCATATGTCTCGGTAGGTTAGTGTAAGGACTCGTGTACGTAAAGAACCATTTGGTTATAGAGCATGAGGAGTCCAACATGCAAAGCTTTCTGCTGAATGTGGTACTAGGGCTCCTGACAACACTGATTCACTGCTTCATAACATTTGGGAAGAGAGAGAAAAATGGATCACTAGCATATCCTCCAAATTAGAATACATTACACAAGTATAGTGGCATGGCTTCAACCAATATCGGAAGCTCTTAGTATGATATAAAGGGAAACAAGATTCACACAGAGAAAGAAATAGGAATGTTTAAATTGACGCCCCAGACTGTCTCTATTTAGGATACTTCTAGGAAGATTAAAAATCAAGGTCAGATATCAAAGGATTAATGGTATACTTGCATCCTTTAGTCAACATGTTTCAGCAAACGATTTAGCTGCTCATTGTCAGTGTTCTTCATTCAGTCTTTCAGATCCCTAAAAATACTCTCTGCTAGTAATTAGGTTTCTGATTGACAGAGATATGCACCCTGTCCAAGCAGGAATAACAATCCTAGTCAGGGTAAGTGTAGTCTACAGTAAATGTTTACCTCTGCTCACACTCTGGTCGCTTGACACAGAGCAACCAGTCTAAACTAAAGAGGCAATGTGTAAATGATTTGTGCACACACATACATTAACACAGTGAAAATACCACAAACATACTCCACACCAGTTTAGAAAGATAGACAACATTTATTTGAGTAAAACAAGACCAAAACGATATAAATCCAACATACACATATTAAGTTATGAATTTTGCAAGATTAAACAAAAATGCAGTGGTTAGAAATCAATAGTTTCAACTGGGGGTATCTGGTTGTGCTTGATCCAATCCAAAAGTTCAGTTCGTCCTCAATGGAGCACGGGCTAGTTTCAGGAGTCACGCAGACCCACTAACAGTACCTTGGTTGTATTGAAGCCCGGGGCGGTGTGTTGAGCAAAGGAGGGGATGCGTCGTTGTCAAAGGCAGTGCGCTATTTCTGAAGTCGGTCAATATCGAAGATGCATTGATGTCTTGCAGCGATGTGCACCGGGCTGATGCCTTGATGCTGAACAACTGGGCTGTAGGTGATGCGGGCAGCACACAAGCGATGTGTTGGCATGAATCCCTACAGGACTATGAATGCATCAAAGTCCCGGGAGGGTGCTTCGCATACGCCAGCAATGTGGTGCCTAAGGCTCATGCAGCAGCTGATATGCCGAAGTGCTACATTGGAAGTTGTGGTCGTTGCGTTGCACATTTGACGATCGGAGTCCATGGCAGCAGTGATGCATCAATATTGCAAAGAAATCGGCTGGTCCCGAATGATGCGGGCGATGCATTAGTTTCTTGGGTTGCAGCACCAAACACTCACTTCCAAGGGCTCAAAACTGGATTTGGCACCCCTTGGCAGAGCAGGACTCACAGCAGAGGAGCCTAGTTGCTCATAGCAAGATGCAGGTGAACTCTTTGATATCACTGAGACTTCAGAAACAGGAGACAAGCCCAAAAAGCCCTTCCATAACCTTTAGAGATGCAGTATGTAGAGAGTCAGGTCCAGTCCTCTCACTCACAGGCAAGAAGCAGCAGTCCAACACAGCAAGCCAAGCAGCAAAGTGGCAGTGCCTTTTGGTAGCACAACAGCGCGTCTTTCTGGTACAATATCCTCAGTTCCATAAGTTTTCTGAGTAGGTGGTGTCAAAGGTCCAGTACTTATACCCATTTTAGCCTTTGAAGTAGGGAGTCTTCAAAGAAAGGTCTTTGTATTACACAAGACCCTGACCTTCCTGCCCTGGCTCCAGACTCATCAAAGGGGGGTATGCAACCCTTTGTGTGAGGGCAGGCACAGCCCTATTCAGGTGAAAGTGTCAGCTCCTCACTCTTGCTCAGGAAGACCCATCAGCCTGGTGATGGGCCATCAGGATTTGAGTGGCACACCTCAGCTCCTTTTGTCTGTGACTGTCTAGAGGTAAAGCCCTTCACTAAAAGATCGGTTTTTAAATTGTGAGTCCAGAGACAGTAAACTTACTTTTACTATCTAGACCCAATTGTAAGTTATGCGTGAAAACTGTTACATGGCAGCTCCAATGTTAACCTATGGGACAGACAGGCCTTGCAGTAGTGAAAAACAAATGTAAAGAGTATTTCACTACTAGGACATGTAACACTTAAACAGTACATGTCCTACCATTTAAGTACACTGCACCCTGCCCATGGGCTATCCAGGGCATATTCTAGGAGCGACCTATGTGTAATGAAAAGGAAGGTTTAGGCCTGACATGTAGGTTATCTTGTCAGGTCAAAATAGCAGTTTAAAACTGTACACACAGGTTCTGCAGTGGCAAGCCTGAGAAATGTTTGAAGCTCTAATCATGAGGGTCAGACAATCTGTTTTGCAGGCCCAGTATTAGCATTTGATTTACAGGCCCTGGGCACATAGTGCACTGTACTAGGGATTTATCAGTAAATCAAATATGCCAATCATGGAGAAACCAAATGGCATTACATTTTAGACACAGAGCACAAGCACTTTAGCACTGGCCATCAGTGAAAAGGTGCACAGAGCACTAAATCCAGCATACAGGAAGTTCAGCACACAGTCACAAACAGGAGGTCAGAAGTCAAAAAGTCAGGGGAAACAATGCCAAAAGAAGCCAGGTCTAACACTCTCCTTACCTGACCCCACTCTTTAAGCTACCGAAATGGACAACACATTCATATAATTGCAGTTTTTTGTGAATCATAGAATTTTCCTAAGGAAAAAGATGCAAATGATAATTATCATCCTCATAAAATATATTGAGTGAATGGGCACAGTCATTCCATGAAGAACTTACAGACAAAGTTGATCCTTATATTTCTGACAACTGACACTGCTAAAACGTTTGGCAAAGGTAAGAGATTGGGAAGGCACAGTCAGCCATAGCTGCAATAATTCAGTTCTTGAGCAGTTAATAGTCAGTTTATTCTTTTTCATTTATTTAAAAACGTCTAAGAAGCAATCCTGGATGAGCACTCTAGTATAATTACAGCTGCACTGGTAGTGGGCGCTCATAAGCATCCTTCTGGGTCGCCAGCTGGTACTTTCTCTTCACACCCTGCCCCAAAGAGTACCTTGTATTGTATTATATTATTTTGGACTGACTTGTAATTACATCTATATAGTGCTTACTACCCATGATGAGGCATTGATGCTCTTTACGCTGGGCAGTAGGCAGTCCTGGAACCCAAAGTTAGTAGTTCATTCAATGGTTCAATTATTGGAGGTTATTGATCTTAGTATTCTACTCTCTCAAGGAAACCATTTCATTCATTCGATGCACTGTCTTTGTGGTGGATCAAATTGGAAGGTGTTAGGTGTGATCATTAGTGGGGGGCGGGGGGCAGGTGAGTTCATGCAGCTGATTGATGGGATTCGTAGAAATACCAGGGGAAATTGAGTATTGCTAGGTTGCAGGGTATGACATCCAAAAAAGACAGCTTACGATCTTTGATTTGAAGTGAGAGCAAATTGCAGAAATATAATAATGGAGTTTAAGGCAACCATGCAGTCAGCTGTACTGAGAGACAGGAGGCATGCAGTGGATGAAAAGTAAGGGTAGGGGCATTCAAAGAAAAAAAGCACCAGCATTACGAAGGTTTAAGTCAAGTCAACATTTTCATGTAGGATTTTAGGAGCTTAGAGTACACTTTTGAGAGACAGCATATACTGTCAGGATATAACACTGTGGTAAGAAACATCATTATTTGCAAGTGAGATAGTGCTATATTCAGTACTTTAACAAAGTCGTTCACCCCTAAGCTTCTGCTAGACCAATGCACCAAATCAGCAAGGATAGCTCATCATCCCAGGGGTTGGAAGCATAAATACTAGCTAAATACATACATTTGAAAATACTGAGAGCTTAAGGTTGCGCTCATGGGAAGCCGTAGCCTCATGATCATAGCAAAATGAGAGAATATACAGGATAACAAATGCAAACATTGAATATGAGATTCTGCAAATGCTAGAGGGATATCTGATGTTTATCCTTAAAGTTGGACACACAGTATTAGTTAGAAACAATATCTGCGATCCCTTTGGATGCCTCTGGTTTGAGGTTGAGGAAAGCTTCCACAGTCAATAGGTAGTATATTTCCTGCATTCCTGTAGTTGGAGGGAGGAGTCCCAGGCACTGTAGTGAGGATGGAGAGACCAGGCTATCTCTGGAAATTCCATGAGGCATAGTGTTTAACAAGGAGATTCAGACTAGTCTTGCTGAGCTCTGCGATTTGGTGGATGGTAGAATGAAGGAAGAGCAATAGTTTCTGCTGTTCAAGGTCAGTAAGTTTCTAGGCTGGGTGTACTCTTTTAGATGTTATTTTTGCTTCTTCAGGAAGGAGGATGACAGCCAGGTGCTAATATCACACCCTTCAATGTGCTCATGTTGTCAGTGCTCCAGCTTGGAGCCAGCCTAGTACTTAATTTGTAAAAGAATAGGTGCTGGGGCTCACATTTCCTTCAGAAGCCCACCGCTTCTGAATGCCTGTGTTGTTGCTTTACTGGTCGATGTATGTTTGCAGAGCACAATGTTTTTGCCTTATGTATGCAACCACAGATGATAATATAACCAGAAGCTACACTTTTTATTGTCTAGGTTTATGGAAAAATGAAATGTTATTCAGACGTGCCCTCATAGAAAGTGTCCTTCCCCGTCCCATTTAAGTAGTAAAATACTGCCATAATTTGGGTGCTGAGGCCATAAAGAATCCTGGGCCTCAATGCCACTGTACCTTGTAATTGTGAAGGGTGATGGAAACCAAGATTTTAATAGGATCAAAACAAATCAGTGCACTTGGTGATGCACACATTCAACAGTCACATTATCGTTTGTGCGCTGCATAGTTTTATTAGTAAAACTGTATGTCTGTGCAGATTTAGTGGCCATTTCCATGGAAAATGTGCTGTTTGCTGATGACCACACAACACTTTAGTAATATATTTGTTACAATGTGCCACAATTATACTCTCCTGCAGAATGCATTTGCCACACTTGTTCTTTATGTGCCACTTGGATTTTTCACATCAACTATGACTGTAGTGACTTAACATTGATACCAGAAACCCCTCCCACACACACACACACACCCTCTGTAAAATGGTCCATTGCCACTGTTGGCAATGGACTCAGCACATTAGGAAACATACCATTTCTTTGGAGTTACTCAGCTGTCTAGCGAATAAATGATAATGTGTGATTTCCTGAATCAAATATCAGAGTACATGTCACCCTTCACATCCCACAGTCTCACTAAACAGTTGACATATTAGTCCCATGTGCACTGTACCAGTATACCCACTCTTGTTAAAAATATCCTGACCTGTCACTGCAGCTCATAATTGGCATATTTTCCGTGCATTCACCCATATTCGCCACTTGTTGACACATTTACCTTATCGCTGTTGCTTTGCCCTCCCAAAGCATGCCCTGAGCCCACATGCAGTAGGTGGACAGGCTGTCAGCTTAACAATCCTACAGTGTTCACCATTCTGCCAGGAATGATACCACCATTTGCCTTGAATGCTTTCCTTACTGCATTGTTGACATTCGTGAAATATTTGATAAGGGAAGGGAATCATAGATGAAATAGAATTGCAAATTACTTTCAGAACAGTGCTTACACTGACAGCTATCTGCACCCTCCTTTGATGTAAACAGCCAGTGGAGAGGAGCTAATGCAGTTTCAAAAGAATGCTATATTATGTTTTATTCTCTGCAGGAAAGGCTCCTGATGTTGTAACTGCGACATAAATACATTAAAAGCAAGCAATACCGTCTTCATTGAAAAGCATTCAATGCCCAATCTTTTTGGGAGCTTGCGAAAGTCCCAATTTGCAGAACTGGGCCGTTTGCACCACAAAAAAATATTTTGAAATGTACAAAAGTCAAATTGCAATCGGTTAACTCGATACCAAATCGCAATTTTGTTTTGAAGTTTAGTATTTGGAAAGGGTGTGTTTATGGCGTCCCTTCCAAATACCGAATCTCAGTCGTATGTATTAATATTTTGCAACCAAATTACGATTGCAAAACATTATGTGTTTTACCAACTATATGAAGGGAATGATAAACATTTGAAATTGAAAAGGAGTCCCCATGGGACCTTTTCCCCTTTGAGAATGATTAACAAAATATTCTTCAAGTACAGGCAGTGACCCTATGGACCATTTGTATACTCTTAAAAAATTAAGCTTAATGGAAATTAAATGTAAACAGTGAATTTTTTGCCTTGAAACGTATCCTGTTTTCCTTTAAGGAAAACGGGCTGCATTAAAAAAAAAAGTGCTTTATTAAAAAGACATGATTGTCTACTGACACCAGCAGCCCACCATCCCCGTGATGGCTATCATTCCTAATGGTTCACAAACTGCGACCGACCTCATTAATATTCATGAGGTGGGTCAATTTCCAAACCACTTGTAATTGCTAAGTTAAAGGTCTACGGTTTCCTACATTGGGAATTGCTATTTTCTAATTGCGATTCGGTAAGAATTGCACTTTGGAAATCATAATTCCTAATTTTGTCTGACTAACCCTTAGTCTGTTCATTATGAATGAGTTAAGGCTATTTACAGTGAAATAGCGTGAACTGCTTAAGATCACACAGGACCTTGGTGGATGAATTAAAAGTCTAACCTCAGGCATTTCTACCTAGTGGTTCTGTCATTGGACTCACTTATCTAATTTAGGGTCCGAAACAATATTAAAATCTCCTGCCCTAATCACAGGCTGTGGAAAATCCAATAAGTGCAAGGAAATAGTATGGAGGTTGGAAGAGTCATCCTCATTCGGCACATAATACCCCATCAAAGTGAGGATGGTACCCCTTAGAATAATCTTCAAAATCAGCCATCTGCCCCCTGTGCCCCCCTTATATTGTAGGACCTGTACTTTAGCTGTTTTTTAAGGGAATCAGCACTCCTCTGATGTTGGCCGTCTGGTTGGTGCAAACAAAAGAATCCACCCATTTCTGAGATCATAGTATATCTTTTGTTTCTGCTTCGAGAAGGTATGTCTCCTGAATCTTTTAAATATTGTAAGATCTTTGCTCTGCATGACCTCACGCGCAGGCCATTCACATCCCAGGACAACATCTGTAGTGTAGTCATATTAATAAGTCTCAGTGCCTCTTTCCCTCTCTTGACAGAGGCAGACACGGTGCCTAACTCTTAACGAATCTGCCCATTTCTTCCTGGATGAGACTGACAACCCTAAGGAAACTAAAAAGATCAAGGCGAATTAGGTGATTTTTTTTTTCCCCTGTGCTCCCCCACCCCCTCTATCTTGGAGAACCCTACCCCCATTTATCTGGACTAGTTGTTGTCCAGGTGTGGTGTGGTGTCCGTGAACTACCCCTTCCGCCCCTTACATAAATGAAAAAAAGTTACCCTACCGAAGTTTTTCTTTTAATTCTGATAACAGCAAAAGTAGTGGTATCTCCCAAATCCCCCCAAAAATAAATAGTGATATAGATCAACAAGAGAGAAGGTTACAATGTGCCTGCTTGCCCAATTTAAAAGGCAGAAAGAGCCTTTCTTCTCTTCCCTTATTTTCTTTTTCATTTTTTATTTTTTATTTATTCATGCGTTATTATTAGGCTTTTTTGTAATATTTAGCATCTTTTACTTTTCCCAATTTATTTACCTGACCTAGCATTCCCTATTTACACTATTCTAATGGGAATCTCTTCATTCTCTTCTTCCCAAGGTAGGAATCTAGGGGACCCCTTCACCAAAAGTGGGCAGCAGTTCATCTGCCTCCTGAACCGACTTGATGTTATGCATTTTGTTGTTATGCATGATTGTTAGGAAAGCCGGGAACTTAAATTGTACTTCTGCTCCAGCTTTCCTAAAGTTGTCCATCCTTCTACCAAGCTCCCACTGCCTCTCTAGGGTATCCCTTGATAAATCTGAGTGGATAAGAAAAGAAAAGCCCTACTTCTTAGTGATTTTAATTTTAGAGCCATATTCAGGATTTTTTTCCTTTACTACTTAGGTAAGAAAGTTGATGAGAATCTTTCTAGGTTTTTTCCTGTTTGATTCAAACGAAAGGGATCCCTATGCACCCTTTGTATGTCCTTTTCCAGGAACTCGGTATCCTCCTCCAGTGGTAAAACTTCCTTGAATAAATTAATTATGAATGTTTTGAGATCTGACCCTTCCTTCCCCTCCGGCACATTTATGATGTGAAGGTTGTTCCCACGAGAGTTGTTTTGCAGCGTCTCTATTCATTCACTAAGGGCCACCTCCCCTCTTTGTAGGTAGTGAATTTTCGCTTCTGCTGACCCTAAATTGGCCCTCTAATCATCCACCGAATGTTCCAAAAATTTGGTTCTAGCATTAAGGAGGTACACTTTTTTTCTAGAGTCTCGCATGCATTCCTTATTTCCTGATTGGCTGCTGAGACCGCAAAGCCTTGCTTGATGTCTTCTTTTAATGAGGTCAAGAGAGCTTGCATCGATATTAGTGGGGAGGCACTCTGCGCCTCCTCCGGCCCCTGTTGCCTTAAGCCTGTTCCTCCTCCATCTATACCAAAATTAGCGGCTGCATCTGAGCTCTTGGGGACTGGTGTTATCTCCCCCATTCCCCCTGTTTCTACTCTCTCCAGCCCTTCTGTGTTTTCAATGGGGACTACTTCGATGGACTCCATCCTATTCTGAGACTCTTCAAATGAGCAGTCCACAGGGCCACTCAAACCAAGCCGGGTGGGCCAGAGACTCTAATATCAGCGTTCTCTCCGTCCACCCCCTGCCTTATAATGGTCAGAACCTCTGGTTGCACCCTAAAAAAAGACCTCAATGAGGGGGTAACCTTGACCTTGTTGTATGCAGTCCCACTCTTTTCCCTCCCTCTCTTTATACCACTGGAAGAGTAGTCATTGGGCGAACAGGAGATACTGGAAATACTGGAAATATTTTTCACAGTTTCAGCTTCCAGGACCTTCCCCTCCCCTAACAGCAGTGGTCAAAGAGGGCGGGATCGGCAGGGCACGGTGTGCCCTTACTTCTTGAATTTTATAGATTACGTTCCCATACTTCCTTCTTTTCAACATGCGTCCCGGACTGCATAAATGCCACGGCCGATAGTTAATGCTTGGCTTTCGGGGACGAGCGGAAGGGAAAGAGAAGGAAAAGGACTCAGTCTTTTCCTTCATGCCCGTAGAAGGCAAGAAATTGTCCAGTTCTCCCGCAGCTGGCAGTTGCCCCCACCCTCTTTGTTCCCCCTATTCCCTCTCTTTCTGTCTCACTCAGAGGCGCAACTAGAGCCAGATTTTGGGAGGCTAATGAACATTTCAGGGTGGAGGGGGGGGGGGGGCGCTAATTCTTCCAGCAATCGACTGAGTGAAGTTGCAGGGGCTCAAGAAGGGGCGAAAAAACAACAAAGCCACGTTAAAACTTGAATGGTCTTTTAAAGACCTGTGAAGTACTCAGGGCGGATGCAATAAGATGGTGCCAGCCTGGGAAGCTATCTCAGCTCGGGCTGACACACACAAGGTGGGGGGAGGAGAAGGAGGGGGGGCGGAGGGGGGCTGGTCTCGCTCCTCATTTAGTGAAAACCGAGACTTGAAGAAAAGGTTCTCTCCTCTCTTGCATTTATTTGCTCACCTGTGAAATGGATCCAAAAAAGAAAAGCTCCTTAACTGGAAATGATGTATTTTTCTGAAATTTTCAATTTCTAACTGCAGCCACGGGGTGGAGAGAAATAAAACATTGAAAATAGGAAAAATAACTAACTAACTAACTAAAGCAAAACAGTGGTTGCAAGGTGGCCAGATTAATTTATTCACACCTAAACACATTAGCGCCACTTTACAGTGTTTGCCAGTTAAGCGCTACTTTTGTTTTCTCGTCTCTTACAACAGCATTGTTTTCCCTGGGTGGGTTAGTGCACTATTCCTGGAAGTACTGAAATACCTGCTTGATGGGTGAATTGGAAAACAAAATGTGTACGGGGCTGTGCATTCATGAATGTGGTCTTTTTAAACCATATTGCCTACGTTTTGTAAGGATATAAGCAATGGGCATTGAAACGGGTCTCTTCTGGGCCCTGTAGTCATGGCCTTAACTTTTCAGGCAAAAGCACTCACTAATTTCTGAATAATGAGTGTAAAAGGAAAAAGGTAACCTTGTTGTTCCTGCGTACATTTCACATGCTTTACTTAATCTTGCATTCCCAATGAGTGTTTGCTTTTTCTAGGATGTTATTTTTTTTTAGGCAGCATATTGCTCTTGTCTAGTGCATAATTTGAATTGGGTCATATCCAGGTGTTTAGAAAGGGTCAGTGCAGTGCAAGTTTCTCTCAGAGGGGCAGTATGGTGTTCAGTGGGGGAGAGGATGTTGCACTGCGGTCAGAGTTGCTGAATTTGGAACTGGGGAACCTGGTTCAGCCTTCATGACAGGTCCACCAGACCACTTCCCCTGAGGAAGCACATTCCCATACTAGACGTTAGACGGCCTCACAAGATCTTAAAAGTCCTGGTGTCTTAGCACCAGTAGGTGGACCCTAGCGGTGGCAAATGTGGGTTAACCTTGAAGGTCTGTCCGCCACAATTCATTCTGAAGTTCACCTCCAGTCTTGCGGACAGGCCTATGAAGCAAAACACCAATAGTGACAGTGTCTCTGTCACTGAGGTCACAGGACCCTTGAGCAGGGTGGCTCTAGGGCAGTTCGACTACACCAGCTGCTGACTTCAGGTGGGGGCGTCGTGTTTGCAAGTATAATATGTTTTTAAATGCCCTTGCTGCCTCCTTCCTGGCCTCCAACAATTTTTTGCAACAATAAAAATGTCATGATAACTCCAGTGATTAATGTTCTTAGTAGAAAGAGATGGAGTTTTGCCTAGTGGGCATTTTGACTCATGGAAAGGAAGAACAGAGGGTTAATGTGCCTGCTGCTAAGAACGTGTGCCATGCAGATCACAAATTGCACATAATGTAAATAGGTAAGTGGGTTACTGATTTTGTCAGAGAGACCCTATTGTTACTTGCAGTTAATAAGTTATAATCCTAACCTAGAACAGTGGGCTATTAACTATCATGTAAGAGCTGCATGCAAACTGTAAGGTATAAATTAGAGTGTTATGGTTTTTCCCAGTCTTTGGTTATCCTAAAGTTGCAAAAAGGGTTCATTTGGATAGAATTCAATTCTGATTTTAAATGAGAAACCCCAACCATGGTATTACATTTTAAATTCTGAGTTTGTGTTTCTCCAGACCAATCACTATTAAACTATGCTTCCTACTAGTATGGTTGTCATGTGAATACCTACACCTTGTAGTCCTTTTCCTCATGTAACATTTCCTATACAGTGATTTACACACGTTTGATTGATTGTCTCTGTATAATATGTGTGATGTGAAGTGGTCTGACACCCTACACTGGTATTAGTGGTGCTGTAAATGTTCTGATACTTTTTTCTTTCGAAATTTTTAGACATGCTAACAGTCTCTGCAAAGATGTTTCCTTATTAGTACCAGAAGAACATACAACCGCAGCAGTGAGAAAGGTGACCAGTCAACCTTTGCAAAGGGCTCTCCACTTCACAGCAGCACAAGTCACATTTTTTTTGATACTTTTGATCCGTTTGAGCTATAAACAACTCATTAGTTAAAATCATCAGATTATGCAGCAGATGTGTTATGTGGCAAATATGGCAGAGCCATATTTATGTGGGAAACATTTGAAAACTAGGATATTTTGCCATTCATGTTTGAACTGTTCGTGTGGGAAAAGGTAGGAGAAGTGCTGATGACAGAAACTCCATGGCTGGGAGACAAATGGCTTGCAATTCCACTTTTAAGGATATTTGGGATATTCTGTAATTGGAAACTAATCCCACTTTGTGAATGTATTTAATGTCAATAACTCATATTCCACTTTAAATAAACATGTGTATCCATTGGTTAAATTAAATAACGTAATAAGCAGTAAATGGGAAATGGGAAACAAATACTAAAAATTGGGATATTTTGCTCTTTCTGTCACACCACTGACTCTGCCCACTGATCCAATCCACAGGTTATTCCCGCCCTCTGATTCTCCGCCCACAGTTCCCTTACTTTTTTTTCCCCCACTTCGACTACTGCCTAACAGGGTTTCTGACCCCCCACTCTCTTCCCCTTTTGCTTTAGTTTTGCTTTTTTTACCTCCAGGCACACTCCCACGCCTTTTTCCATACTATACCACCTAATTTACCACCCACCCTGCCTTGGTCACCGCGTCCCCCAACGTCTTCACTAGTGTCTAGCTGTGCACTATTTTCAGTGCTTGCACTTTGAAGACCCCGGGAGTTGCCAAGCGTCCTGTCTCCCGCACTACCTGGGGCTACCCGCAGTTCCTTAGGTGTAGCCTTTGAATTCTTCAGGGCTTCTAGGGCAGTTAATTTCGCGGCTGAGGCTCCCCGCTCCTCCTGCACCTGCTGCCACGAAAAAACATCTGATGCGGGCGCTGCCATTGCGGACCCGGAGGAGTCTGCGAGCCGCCGCTCTGTGCCGCATCTCAGCTCCAGGCCTACCGAACACCAACGCTGAAAACAAGGCAGGCAGGGAGCGTCTGACCCCGGGGCATCCGTCACGCCCTGCTGCCTAATTCCGTCCAGCTGCCACTTCTCCAGCCCCCAGAAACATCCAGAAGTGACAAGGTAAGGGCAGAGAAACAGAGACACTCCTCCAAAGAAAGGTAACATATCACCAGCTATTTCATGATGGGGGCAGTAACACGGACACGCGCGTCTGCTCACCTAGCAGACGCCATGTTCTCCCCTTCCATTGGACTCACTTATCAACACCTGGGGACTATCGTTACAGACTGCACTGGCTCAGTGCAAGGCAGAGTGCTTGCTTTTATGCACCTTGAGTTTGTAAAGTCAAATATTTTAATCAGATATTTCTCTAACTTAGTGCATTATTTTAGACAGCACGGTTCAGAAGTAAAGATAGGCAGATCATGCTTATTGTTCCCCAGCTGTAATGTCTTTAGATGAAACCCTACCTCAGAGAAACATTGGATTATATGAATTACCTTTACATACACATGCAGCTTGTCACTGCGCTGTGCCAGGACAGCCTATCATGAAATAACTACTGGACGCATACTATGTTATTGGACGTAAAGCTCTGGTCTTCATCACAGCAGCGGCCAGTGTGACCAATTAGAATGAAAAATATGCACTATCCCTTTCTCATGCATGAGCTTGTCTACACTTAGACAGTGCTGTAGTGAAAGAAGAGGTACAAAAGGGGGTGGTAATGGACGCAGCATCTGAACCAATCAAACACTCACACCCAGTTAAAAGATCTGGGTTTAATCCATCACCGTTCTTTAGCCCACTCTGCCACCCCAGTTCAGACATGGGTATATGCAAATCAGTCTGACCCTGTGCCTCATGGGAACCGTCCAGCCCGAACTGCCAAGCCATGCCTTCCCTGGACCGGAAACAAGCTTCTGAGGACCGGTTTCTGGCATTCCAGCCATTTTCAGCCCGGCTTGCTTGAATCCAGTGGCAAAGTGAGCAAGGGACTCACGTCTGAGCATACCCTGCCACACTTATGGCGGCCAAAAGCGGTACAACCAGAGGGTTGAAACCGTTAGATGTTGCCAACCCGCAACCCTCAATGACACCCTGGTGATCACGGGAATGGTGACTTGACAAGGGAGTTGGTCGCCCTGGGGTTTGTAAGAATGTGTGTCCATGGGTGCTGCCCTCTGTCTGAGGTAACCTCCCACCCAACCTGCTCCCCTTGGAGCGTACAATTTGCAAAGTGCGGACTGGGGGTGGGTAGAAGAAACCCAAGGGGACAGGTGTCAAATGGTCCCTTAATGAGATATCGGAGCCGTCCCAGAAGAGTCTATCCGCCAGGTCGGCCCGCTAAAATTAATGACCACACAATCCCCCTGGGTGAATTTCTGCTGTTTGCCAATCCAACCCACCCTCCTTGCGTATATGATCTTGTCCGCAATATTCTCCCCGCAACATGTATCCGCACACCACCTGTTGACCTTATCCATGAGATCCAGGGTAGATTCCTCCTCGCCTTCCCTGAGTGGGGGTACCCCTATGAAGACAGCAACTAATGGGGCTGCTTCAGGCGGTAATTTAAGTTTGTATTTACTAGGGGTTACCTTCTTAAAGACAGGTGTACATAACTGGTGCTGCGGGCGTGGCTGAGCTTCCATATTTGAGGAAATTACCTCCTTAACTAGGAGTGGTGATTTAGTAGCCCCTACGCTGTTACCTCTGATCTCAATGTGCGTAGCCGCACGGGGTGCCTGTACCCTTGCCCCCTTACCGGACACCTCCATGCCCCCCTCTCCCTCGGGGCACAACCCTCTATCATGTGTGTCTAAGCAAGGGGAATGGTTGTTAACGAGACTGTCAATTAGGGCAAATTTCTTTAGCAGACCTTCTAGGCAGGTATTTAGTGTGTCCACAATGTCCTTTGCAATCCCAACAAGTAAGGGTTCAATCCTTGCGACAAAGAGTGCCTCCAGTTTGTCTCCCATATGGTCAATTGGTAAGCTAGATTTACTCGCAGTGTTGACGTTATTCTCCATCGCTCGCCTTGCTGGTTGGGCGGTTGGCTGGTGGCTCTGCTTTGTGTGTCTAGCTGGTGACCGTGGGATGAATGGCTTGGCTGCGGGGCATAGGGATGGAGGATTAACAATTGTCACCACTGGGTCCAGGGGTAACGGAGCTTTGTCCGTGGGTACAATGTCACCCAAGTCCGTAGGGGTAGATGGAATTGTAACTGTCGGAGGGGGGATTGATAGGCCCAGTTCGTACTCGGCATTTGCAATTTCCTTCGTCAGGGCCCCCATTGCCGAGGAAAGATAGGTCATGATGGATTTAGAGTGTCTTGGGACCTTAGCGTTTTTCCCACCCTCCTCCATGTTCAATGCTTTCTTACGCTTATCCATTTGTAGCGGAAGGTGTTAGAGATGTGGCCCAGCCCAGCCTCCTCCGGCCCTCTGATGGGTGTCCGAAGAGATGACGTTTCTGACAGCTTTTAGTGGTACAAACCACAGAGGAAAGACCGTTAAAACACATATAACACAAATATTCCAGCAATGAAGACCGCAGAAAGGCAATAGTTAATATGAAGTTCACAGTTAATACTACACAAGTTACAAGATGGCCTGGTTCTTCTGTTTGAGTTATTAATTTTAATCTCTATGCTGGCAATTAAGTAGGGTGACCAGGCGTCTCGGACTTGCCCGGACAGTCACGGGTTTGGACAGTCACGCGTTTTCACGAGCTGTCCCGTCAAATTTCAAGAAATTAAGCTCATGTCCGGGGTTTTGAGACAGGGACAGCTTAAAATACTGGGAGGTATATTTTTAAGTATTTCAAGCAGGGATAGTTAGCTGCTGTTATAAGAATTCAATTTAATTAACAGGCATGCTACTGGCTTTAAAAATAGCACTTAATGTACGTTCTTACTGCCTCTTCTGTAATTCTCTGCTAAGGAGCGCTGCCACTCTGTGCGCTGTGTGGAAGTAAAATTGTAGTCCTTCTTCTATTTTGGGGAAATGTCCCGGTTTTTGGCTTTAAAAATTCTGGTCACCCTACAATTAAGTCCATGGACCAGGGGCACTGTAACTATGAAATGAAAAGTATTGCCACCCACCATTCATGCTTCTTCTGTGTACTTGAGAAGGTGAAACAAGGGGTCCGGATAGCACAGCATCCTGTCATCAACGCTGCCTGGCTACAGAAGAGCTGGCAGACAGCAGAAGGTCGGGAAGAACTAGCAGCCTGCAACAATCAAGCTGTTGTTATGATGATTGCATCTTAATGTCCAGAGAGAGAGGCCAAGAAGAGGCCTGATGTTGGTGCTTGGAAACGGATGTGCAGCTGTGGTCCAAGTGAACATAACAAAAAACGGTGAATTGGGTAAGCGACGTTACTGGGCCATCCTGAGCAGGGTGTGGTGAGGATTCAGCTAATCACTGCACACAGTAACACCCTTTACACTTGAATAGAGACACAGCAATGTGAATTGAAGTTCCTTTTTTCCATGTCCGCCATTTTTTTTATTAAATTGCGGATTTTTACTAAATAACCACAGGGTCCTTATCATTAAAGGCTTTTCGGCGCAGGGCAGTGCCGAGAGCCTGTTCTGTGCGGCTGCAGAGTATGAAGTGAAGTTTGATGCGCATGACGAGCTCAGCTCGTCATGCAGTACACTGCTCGTGTGCTCATGATGAGCTGAGCTCGTCATGAACAAAGGGATTTTTGAAAGATTAGCATCCGCGGGGGGGGGGGGTGGGGGTTAGTGAATTCCTTTAGTCCCATGTTCCATGTTTCTCCCACCATGGGAGGTCCCAGATCATTTAACCCTATGATGCCACAGTAATGACAAACGTGCGCCATAAAAATATCTCTGACGTATCACACATGTTTTTATTGAGCATTTCTTCAACCGGGACTGGCGTCATCAGCAAGAGCTTAATGCTTACAGTTTATTAACCAGAGTTTTTATAGCCCAGGGCCTTTATGTCTCTCTGTGTTAACAAGTGATGACGAGACCCAGCACACAAGAGGGACAAGATTGCGCGTGTATTTAAAAGGAACAGAGGCCTCGGAGAGAGTGCTGAGGCACGTACGGAGCCCTTAGGCCTCCAGGAGTGTCTAGTTCCAGAAGCACAGGAAGTCTGAAGCAAGTGCAGAGCAATTAGTCTTCAGTTAGTTTAGAGAAGCACATAAGGCCTAAGGCACGTGCAGAGCCCTGAGTACTAGGGGAGTGTCTGGTTAAAGAAGCTCAAGAAGCCTAAGGCACGTGCAGAGCGCTTAGTACTCTGGGAGTGTCTGGTTAGAGAAACACATGAGGGCTGAAGCATGCGCAGCGTCCGTAGTCCTAAGGGGTTGTCTAGTTAGAGAAGCACCGGAAGGCTGGGGCAATGGTGCAGACCTTAGTCCTCAGGGAGTTTAGGGAAGCACAGAATGACTGAGGCATATGCAGAGTCCTTGTCCCCAGGAGTGTCTAGTTTGAGAAGCAAAGGAAGTCTGAGACACCTGCAGAGCCCTTAATATTCAGGGAGCTTAGAGAAGTACAGGAAGACAGAGGCGCGTGCAGAGCCCCCTAGTCCTCAGGGAGGGTCTAGTTAGAGAAGCACAGGAAGGCTGAGGCACCCGCGGAGCCCTTAATACTCAGGGAGCTTAGAGACGTACAGGAAGACAGAGGTGCGTGCAGAGCCCTTAGCCCTCAGGGAGGGTCTAGTTAGAGAAGCACAGGAAAGCTGAGGCACCTGCAGAGCCCTTAGTCCTCAGGGAGATTGAAATTCCCTGCACATAAATGCAAACCATTTTGTGCCCTCTCAGTAAGCATATTGAATTTGTACATAGAAACTTCAGCATTTTAGTCCTGAACTCTTGCTCCAATCACTAAGCATTTGCTCATTAAAAAGAAAAAAGCGTAGTCAGATGTGGCAAAGCTGATTGATTACCAATTACAACAGGGGAGGGGCGTAGGTGAAGGGGACTATGGGTGAAGTACTGAAGTCCAAGACCTTGTAATCCAAATGGCTGACTAAGGGGTCGATTTCCACCCTGAGGTGGAGGGACCGTCCGCAGGGGAATTCCTCCATTGGAATTAGGATGTGACTGCCACCCTGGCAGTAACATCCTCTATATGTAACATTATGGTGGGTGCTGCTTTAAGCAGCACCCGCCACAAAGTGAAAAATGCATGTTTTCCTTTGACATGCACAACGTGGCGGGCACCGCGTGGTGCCTGCTACCTTGAGCATGCCAAAGCAGGGGGGTACCATAGGTACCCCCCATGTACACCCCAACACCCTGGGAGGCCGCAAGGGGCCCCCAGATGCAAAGGTCCAGATGCTTTTCCACGGTGGAAAAGCTGCAGCGGAAAAGCATGTTCCCGCACCCATCCTAATGTGGTTGGCGGTGTCTTGCAGACACCGCCACCATATTGTGGTCCACACCCCGCGGATCAGTGGCGGACGGACCTGCTGTCCGCTGCTGATCCCACCGACATCATAATCTGGCGGTGGGTGTTTTCTATGCCGCAGCGGTGATTCTGCATCCTCCGGGCGGGCGGTGGCTTCCACCAGCCCGGAGGATGCAGATTCACCGCCATCGTAATCGACCCCTGTTATTTCCTTCCTAATGAGCTTTTTTTTTTTTTTACATTTTATCAGGTTCCGAAGAATAGTTGATCTTGGGTAAGAGGAATTCTATTCATACCACCCACATCCTAAATAAAAATATTGCCTTTGTGGCACTGACTATTTGGTGAAAAAATTCCTGCATTTCTTCAAGGACAGCCCTCTTTAGTATCATATAGGAAAACGCATGAACCATATAATACTTGTCATCTTTAGTCTTGTTTATAATGGCACTCAATATTAGGCAGCCAATCAGGCTGTAGGAACATGTGCACTTTTTGAATATTGTTACCTCACAGATGAGCCACAAATGTCTGACATGTTTGGGCATTATAAAAATGCCCTAATTCTATTTTTAATTATGGTAGATGTGCATTTTCAATATGGTATAACTATGTCCATGAGTGCACTCCTTTGTGGAAGGGCCACCAGGACCATCCAAACACCTTCCGAGCACATATTACCATGTAAATAAAGGAAGTTTCTCTTTTGAAAGTGTTGCCCTTTCAGGATAAATCAGAAAAGATGTAGCACTAGTATTTGTCAGAGCAATCCCAGAGAATGCTCTTACTATATATTATAAGATTTCTACTTTAAATCATATTATTATTAACGTGCCCATTGTAAATTGCAGAGGCTGTATTTTAGACCTTTATTTAACTTTTTCTTCTATACATTTTTTTTCTACTACTATGATATATATTGTCTTAGCTCTAGATTTATAGATCTAGGATTGATTGTAGCGAAGCGACTAATAACCAAAAGATGGAAGCACACTGATCCGCCAGCAGCAGATAGCTGGAAAAAATCCCTCTTGGTATGGGCCTAAGCAGAAAGTACAACACCACATAAGGAGGAAACAGCCAGGCTGCGTAAATACCCAATAGCGCAATATTGTGACACTATCCTCACGGAGTTCACACCCTGGATTAGGGAAGATAGCAACATCTCTTCACAGACTACGGTGGGGATGACATGGCAGTGCACACATAGACACATTATAACAAAAACCAAAGACCAGAACCAGACGCCCACTAACGCATGATATGCATATATAGGCTGTGCTAAACGCCGTTGGTGACAACTCACCACCTGCCGAACTAGATCCCTGATGACACAAATGCACCAGTAAGCCTTCCCCAGCATGATAGCGGGTTAGACACACACATGTCATACATACTTTGACCCAGTTGTGATAAGTTGTTTATGGCATTTTTTAGTTAGTTTGAAAAGTTTTAAAATAAAGAACACATATATCTTATTTTGCATCTCCCACTAGCCACACAGCCACACTTGGATGCGGCCATCCATGGGTCACCCTTACAGAACACAGAAATAACCATCGATACTGCAGCTGGAGACACATGCGTCCCGAGCAACTGTGCGTCACAGTGACACTCCCACCCGGACATCATGAAGTGACATAAAACATAATGGTGATTGTGTATACTTGTTCACTTTACTATGTTGTACGAATGTCACCTTTAACGAGATAGGCAACTGTGATTTTGTTGTGAACCAACAGTGTGTACTTTATATGATAAACTAAGTATATCTACAGTTCATGATGACCCTGGGAAATTAAAAAAATTGCAATAAAGATATATATATATATATATATTCACTGAAAAAACCATAGGTTTCACACCAGTTATAGTTAGGAATTAGCATTTAAAAAACCTATTAAATTCACTGAAAAAACCATAGGTTTCACACCAGTTATAGTTAGCTGGAAATTTTACTGATATAAAACCATTGAAATTCCCACGTTATAGTTAGTTGGACTCACTATAACTTGCGCGCCTGCAATGCACTGCTGATGACGTCACATATTACATCACTCATGACATGGTCAGTGACATCACTCATGACATCACTGATGACACCATCCAAAGAATGTGTGTCTTTCTGAAAAAATAAATATGTTTTATATATGAGTGTGTATACATATGTTTTATTCTAGTATATGGAGTATTGATTTATATAAGTGAGTAAATGTGAGAGTGAGAGATTGTAAGAGTTCCTGTTTAAATAAGTATGTGATTCTATAAGTGATTGTTTAAGAGAGTAAGTATGTGTAAGTTTCCTTAGGAATAAGGTGGTAGTGTGTGTATAGCTGTATATGCAAATAAATGGATGTTCAATAGTTTTTTTGCATGTGTGAGTATATGTGTGAGTAACTTTTGGAAGACTGTCGGTGTGTTAACGGATGTAAAGGTGTTTCACTACATATGATAAGTGAGTATATGTATGAATGACTATATAGAACTGTTGGTGAATGAGTAAATGTGTATATAAATGGTTGAATTACTGAATTGGTTGTTGTAACTGGTATAGGTATCGCCACTTTTTTGTAAATGTTAGTTTCTATTTTTGAATATGTGTTTCAGGGGTTACATTACACTGAAAGGAGGTCAGTCACTCTGTCACAGGGATGGTGTCATCAGTGATGTCATGAGTGATGTCACTGACCATGTCATGAGTGATGTAATATGTGACGTCATCAGCAGTGCATTGCAGGCGCGCAAGTTATAGTGAGTCCAACTAACTATAACGTGGGAATTTCAATGGTTTTATATCAGTAAAATTTCCAGCTAACTATAACTGGTGTGAAACCTATGGTTTTTTCAGTGAATTTAATAGGTTTTTTAAATGCTAATTCCTAACTATAACTGGTGTGAAACCTATGGTTTTTTCAGTGAATTTCATAGGTTTTTTAAATGCTAATTCCTAACTATAACTGGTGTGAAACCTATGGTTTTTTCAGTGAATTTCATAGTTTTTTAAATGCTAATTCCTTTGTATATCGAGTTTCTAACCTTTTTTTTTTTTACAATTTGCTGTTTTTTTTTAAGTATTTATTTTTTTTTATATTTTTTTTCTTTTGCGCTCTGGGTGCGCGCTCCGGGAAGCTTTCAGCTAAGCTCTCCTGTAAGCTTCTCCGAGAGCTCATCTGAAAGCGCACCCAGAGCGCAACTGTCGTTCGTGATAAAAAATATGAATGAAAAGTTAATAATAATGCAAAACATTTCGTACCATACAAATAAAATTTGTTTTTTTTAATATGGAAAATGATTATGCATTTCTATAAAAGATTGATGACGTCACTTCGGCGCGCAACGTAAGTGCCCTCGGAAGCGCATACGTGCGCGGCGCATAAACGCACGGAAAAGCGCCTACGATCGCGCCACGTTTGCGACCCGGAAGCGCCTACGATCGCGCTGCGTAAACGCACCCGGAAGTGCTCCGGAGCGCGCAGCGTAAACGCATCGGGTCATGTGACCCTAAAATAACACTTTTCATTGGTTGCTAACAGTTTTTTTTAACAATGAATGAAATCCCCACCCATTTCCTTCACTTCTTCTTTCACTTTTGTGACTGAAAGACCTGCCTTTTTTGCTGCTCCATATTCCTGGATTCATCATGGCTGCCAGACTATCCAGCAGTGAAGATGATTTCATTGATGAAGAGCCTCCTACCCCAAAGGTGAAGGAACATTTAATCTGGAAATTTTTTAAGTTTCCAGAAGGCCAGAAGAAGGTGAATGCACCAAAAGTAGAGTGCAGGATCTGCAAACAGGTCCTGTCACGGGGTAACCCCCAAAAAAAATACTCTTTTGGCAACTTCACCATGATTCGCCATGTGGAGAGGAGGCACCCCCAGAATTTTGCCCGGGAAAGTGTCAGGGCTCTGGCACAGGAGGTTCCCAGAGATGGGGCCTCTACATCAACAGGAGGAGCAACTTCTTCTGGAAGAGAACAATCTCAGGGGCAGGTAGCAAACATTCAACCTGCATTCAACCATGGGGTCGTCAGATGCAGATACTGCAATCAACTCCTCACCTATGGGGAGCAAAGTGTCCTGCTCATGGTTCGGGCATTGGAGAACCATCACTGCCCTTCCCACCCCTAATTTTTTTCTTTTCTTTTTGCTCCTGTTGAGCAGTTTCTATTCCCTGTTTTTGTTCCTCTTCAGTTAAAAGAAGAAAACCAAAAGTTCTTTTCAGAACTACCTCCAATTCTCATCAAAGAGCTATATTCTTAAAAAATGAAGAGTAAGTGAAATATAGTGCATTGATAATTGAAAGGAGAATGAGTAAGAAAGAACAGAAAGGTATGAGAGGTGAAAGGAAGTGAAGTAGGAGGACTGAAAGAAGGTGAGTGTTAGAAAAGAAAGTTATGACACAGTGAATAAACTGGAGGCCTCATTTCTGAAAAGTGACGCATCGCTACGTGAAAATAGCGATGCGTCACTTTTCTGGACGCACTCCTTATGACATTCCAGATATGTCATATTTAATATATGACTAATCAATTCGCAAGGAGTTACAGATATGTCAGTATTTCTGACATATCTGTAAACACAAAAGTAACGCATTGCAGGAGTGCGTCACAAAAGTGACGCAACTCCAATAATGTGTCCTTTCACATGGAAAAAGCACCATGTGAAAGGTTTGCTGTGAAGCAGGCGCAAGATTTTGGCGCAACTGCATCCTAAAAGTGACGCACTGCGTCATTATTACCAAGCTTTTTGCAAGGAACACCCCCTCTGCATGCATTATACCTGACACTATTTTTTAAAAAGTGACGCATCTAGGTACATGGGTCACTTTTTAAAACTCTGCGCCATATTGTATCTGCATCAGGTATAATGTATGCAGAGGGGGCAATCCCTCGCAAAAAGCTTGGTAATAACAACGTACTGAAATCTATGAGATTTCCCTGCGTCACTTTTAGGATGCTATTGCGTCAAAATTTTGCGCCGGCCTCGCATCACTTTTATGTTTACACATATGTCAGAAATACTGACGTATCTGTAACTCCTTGCAACATGATTCGTCATACATTAAATATGACACATCTGGAATGTCATAAGGACTGTGGACAGAAAAGTGACGCATCACACCAGCAGTGTAATAAAATGTGCCTCGTTGCACTATATTTAAAGGATGCAACAGCATCCTAAAAGTGACGCAGTGAAATCTCAAACATTTCACTGCGTCGCTATTACAAAGCTTTTAGTGGGAGAACACCCCCTCTGCATGCATTATACCTCACGCAGATATAATGTGGCGCTTGATTTTAAAAAGTGACCCATCTACCTAGATACCTCACTTTTTAAATATAACGCAACGCAACACATTTTTTTACACTACTGGTGCAATGCGTCACTTTTCTGTGCGCACTCCTTATGACATTCCAAGTAACGCATTGCTGGAGTGCGTCACAAAAGTGACGCAACTCCAGTAATGTGTCCTTTCAAATGGGGAAAGCAGCATATGAAAGGTCTTGCCTCAGTCTAACACCTGCTGTAAAGCAGGCACAAGATTTTGACGCAACAGCATCCTAAAACTGACGCAGTGAAATCTCAAAGATTTCACTGCGTCGCTATTACAAAGCTTTTTGCGGGAGAACACCCCCTCTGCATGCATTATACCTGACGCTATTTTTAAAAAGTGACGCATCTAGGTACATGGGTCACTTTTTAAAACTCTGCGCCATATTGTATCTGCAACATGATTCGTCATACATTAAATATGACACATCTGGAATGTCATAAGGAGTGCGCACAGAAAAGTGACGCATAACACCAGCAGTGTAATAAAATGTACCTCGTTGCACTATATTTAAAAAGTGACGCATCTAGATAGATGCGTCACTTTTTAAATATTGCATAACAATGCGCATTTTTTTACACCGCTGGTGCGTCACAAAAATTGACGCACAGGAAGCGCAAAACTAACAGCGCAAGGCCTTCATAAATATGGTCCTGGATTTTCCCCGTGCTTCGCCGGTGCGCGTACCATGCGCTTCCCCCGCGCAAAACGAAAAAAAATTTTTAATGCCCTGCAGGACCCTATTTTAGTCCCTACATCAAACCTAGGGGGTCAGAGGGGGTCTACTCTTCCCCCTTATGGTCATTTGCCCCTTTTTTTTTCAAACCCCTTGTGTCTCGATTTTACCGAGACACAAGATGGCGGCCGCTCCGCACTGTTTAGAATGTTTACAGACAACTGAGATCCAATCAGCTTCCTGCGCGCAAGTCGCGTGTCGCGCCTGGAGCGCACTCCGGTGCGCGCACGGGAGAGCGCCTATAGATATATATATTTTTTTGAACCTAAATTACTCAAAATCCACTGGAGCACATATCTTGAGACATAGCAAAGGCACATCGGGCTACCAGTCCCTACAATTTTGCCAAGTTTGGTGGAAATCCATTCAGCCGTTCGGGCTAAAAGTGAAATCGACCGCCCTATGGAAATTAACATGGGGAAAACGCGTTTTGGGACCCCCCTTTTATCTCGGCCCCCGCTTGACGAATCCCCCCCAAACTTTCAGGGAAGGACCGGACCGCCATGAGACCATTTTCCTGAAAATTTCAGGCAGATTCGTCAACCGGCGCCAAAGTTATTCAAAATAGAATGTTGAGATTTAACATTGAAAATTATCCTAACTATAACTACCTACTGGCGACCGCCAGTAGGTAATATATATATATATATATATATATATATATATATATATATATATATATATATATATATATATATATATATATATATATATATATATATATCGCCAGTAGGTATATATAGTTAGGATTTTTTCTCTATGGGACTTTTGAAAATTCTATGTCTAATAACTTTGGTGTATGTGGACGGAATCGGCTGAAATTTTCAGGAAAATGGCACATTTTGTTTCTGAGCAGCCCCTGAAAATTTGGGGGGGTTTCGTTAAGGGGGGGCAGAGAAAAAAGGGGGTCCCAAAACGCGTTTTTCCCATTCATTTTTCCATAGGGCGTTTGGCCTCACTTTTAGCTCGAACGGCTGAATGGATTTGCACGAAACTTGGCAAAATTGTAGGGACTGTTAGCCCGATGTGCCTTTGCTGGGTCTCAATATATGTGCTCCAGTGGATTTTGAGAAATTAATGTTTTAAAAAAATTATATATCTGTGACAGCGTCCTGGATAGCGCACCAGTTCGCGTACTTTTCGCGTAACGGAGCTTTGCGAAGCGAAGCTGATTGGCTCTCCGGTGTCTGTCAACATTCTAAACAGTCCGTAGCGGCCGCCATCTTGTCTCTCGGTAGGATTGAGAGACAAGAAGAGGCCAAAACGAAGGGGGAAATGAAGGAAAGGGGGCAAGGTAGACCCCGTCTGACCCCCTAGGATTGATGAGGGGGATATTAAAGTGCCCCTCGGGGCCCAAAAAAAAAATTGCGTTTTTTTGTCGTAGAGGCGCAAATCGGTACGTGAACCGGGCAGCTAACCAGGCAGCTAACCGGCAGCGTAACGGGAGTCTGAGGAGAAGCTGATTGGCTGTCAACATTGTAAACAGTCCGGAGCGGCCGCCATTTTGTCTCTCGGTAGGATCGAGAGACAAGAGGAGGCCAAAACAAAGGGGGAAATGAAGGAAAGGGGGCAAGGTAGACCCCTTCTGACCCCCTAGGATTGATGAGGGGGATATTAAAGTGCCCCGCAGGTCCCAAAAAAAAAAAAAATTCCGATTTTTTCGCCGTAGAGACGCGTCTTGGTACGCGAACCGGGCAGCTAACCGGGCAGCTAACCGGGAAGCTAACCGGCAGTGTAACGGGAGTCTGAGGAGTAGCTGATTGGCTGTCAACATTGTAAACAGTCCGGAGCGGCCGCCATCTTGTCTCTCGGTAGGATCGAGAGACAAGAGGAGGCCAAAACAAAGGGGGAAATGAAGGAAAGAGGGCAAGGTAGACCCCTTCTGACCCCCTAGGATTGATGAGGGGGATATTATAGAGCCACGCCGGGCCCAAAAAAAATTCCGATTTTTTCGCCGTAGAGACGCGTCTTGGTACGCGAACCGGGCAGCTAACCGGGCAGCTAACCGGGAAGCTAACCGGCAGTGTAACGGGAGTCTGAGGAGTAGCTGATTGGCAGTCAACATTGTAAACAGTCCGGAGCGGCCGCCATCTTGTCTCTCGGTAGGATCGAGAGACAAGAGGAGGCCAAAACAAAGGGGGAAATGAAGGAAAGAGGGCAAGGTAGACCCCTTCTGACCCCCTAGGATTGATGAGGGGGATATTATAAAGCCACGCGGGGCCCAAAAAAAAAAATCCGATTTTTTCGCCGTAGAGACGCGTCTTGGTACGCGAACCGGGCAGCTAACCGGGCAGCTAACCGGGCAGCTAACCGGGAAGCTAACCGGCAGTGTAACGGGAGTCTGAGGAGAAGCTGATTGGCTGTTATCATTGTAAACAGTCTGGAGCGGCCGCCATCTTGTCTCTCTGTGGGATCGAGAGACAAGAGGTGGAAAAAAAATATATATATATATATATTACCTACTGGCGATAGCCAGTAGGTATATATAGTTAGGATTATTTCTCTATGGAACTTTTGAAAATTCTATGTCTAATAACTTTGGCGTTTGTGGACGGAATCGGCTGAAATTTTCAGGAAAATGGCACATTTTGTTTCTGAGCAGCCCCTGAAAATTTGGGGGGGTTCGTCAAGGGGGGCCGAGAAAAAAGGGGGGTCCCAAAACGCGTTTTTCCCATGTTAATTTCCATAGGGCGTTTGGCCTCACTTTTAGCTCGAACGGCTGAATGGATTTGTACGAAACTTGGCAAAATTGTAGGGACTGTTAGCCCGATGTGCCTTTGCTGGGTCTCAATATATGTGCTCCAGTGGATTTTGAGAAATTAACGTTTTAAAAAATGTATATATCTGTGACAGCGTCCCAGATAGCGCTCCAGATCGCGTACTTTTCGCGTCACGGAGCTTTGCGAAGCAATGCTGATTGGCTCTCCGGTGTCTGTCAACATTCTAAACAGTCCGGAGCGGCCGCCATCTTGTCTCTCGGTAGGATCGAGAGACAAGAAGAGGTGAAAAACGAAGGGGGAATTTAATGAAAGGGGGCAAGGTAGACCCCTCTTGACCCCCTAGGAATGATGTTGGGGTTATTAAAGGGTCTCGTGGGGAAAATTAAAAAAATTAGATTTTTCACGGTAGAAGCGCTTCTCGGTTCGCAAATTAACGGCTGAATGGATTTGCACAAAACTTGGCAAAATTATAGGGACTGTTAGCCCGATGTGCCTTTGCTGGGTCTCAATATATGTGCTCCAGTGGATTTTGAGAAATTAACGTTTAAAAAACAGGTATATCTGTGACAGCGTCCCAGATAGTGCTCCAGATCGCGTACTTTTCGTGTAACGGAGCTTTGCGTAGCGAAGCTGATTGGCTCTCCGGTGTCTGTCAACATTCTAAACAGTCCGGTGCGGCCGCCATCTTGTCTCTCGGTAGGATCGAGAGACAAGAAGAGGTGAAAAACGAAGGGGGAATTTAATGAAAGGGGGCTAGGTAGACCCCTCTTGACCCCCTAGGAATGATGTTGGGGTTATTAAAGGGTCCCGTGGGGCAAATAATAAAAATTTGATTTTTCGCGGTAGAAGCGCTTCTCGGCTCGCGAACCGGGTTGCAAACTGGTAGCGAAACGTGAATTCGCCATTTTGTGTTTCGATTTCATTAAATTACTAGGTATAAGGGGGTACGGGAGACGTATCCTGACCCCTTTTGTTTTCTGAGGGTGGCTGAGGAGGCACATATATGTTGATACATGTCATCCAGCGGCTGTGCGTGAGCGTTTTTTTTTTTTTGCTGCGTGACGTCTGTTAACGTTCGATTCGATGGAAATCAGGAAGTGTTGACCGCCATTTTGTCACTGCGAGTAAATATTTTATTTGTTATAAATAAATCATTATTGATAAACATTGTCTGCACCATCTTGCCTTTTTTGCAATGCCACACTTTTGTCGAGCACAGCAGCCATTTTAGATGCCTTGACCAGACCCACTGTCTGCACCCTCGCAAGCATCTCCCCCACGCACTGGTCACTCCCGCTCTCTTTCTCATGTATGGGCTAGAAACCTCCTCCCATCTGCGCTGTTCTTCTCTGAGAATCACACCCTGTGCCCGCCCGACACCTGCCTTTCACCCTTATCACTACCGCACCCTCTGACACTCCTCTTCCTCTGTGTCCGATTGTCCAGGCCCGTCCCAGGCTATCACCTAGCCCTGCAGATGTAGTTTATGGTCTCAACTGTAAAGAATCACCCCTCTTCAAAGAAGTTACAGTAGATCAAGGCCCCCACCCGATGAGATCCGTCACACTACACGCGTTCCTGCAATCTGATAACCATCCTGTATTGTGATTGGAGAGGGGATTCTCACTGTGAGGGTGTGTGGGACCGAGCCTGAAGCGGAAGATTCCAGGGATGCCTTTTTGTACATCAAAGTCTTCACAATTATGTGTCACATTAAAAATATATAGCACTCACAAAAAAGTAGAAGGAAAATAACACTTTAATAATTTATGAATATATACATCGCAACAAAAACAGTAAACACCTTAAAACATTTTTTATTAAAACAGAAGCAACAATGGTCAGTAGCGGTCTGTTGTGCGAATAGTCCCAAGGCAGCATATTTACCTAGAGTGGTGCTGTGTAGGACATTCTGAATGGAAATTAACCAGAACTATAACCATCTACTTCCAATAATATAATTTTTATGCCCAAATTACGCAAAGATTTAGCTAATCTGCTAAAGGGGGGAGTCGCCATTTCTTTACAATAATCAATAATGAAAAATCAACATCAATAGGGTTGTCTGTATTCCCGATGCAGCACTATAGTGCAACATACACAGCACCTGGGGTGTCAAGAGTGAACAGGTCCTAGCTGCTTAACCAATGACTGACAAATGCTATATTAAACACTTACTATGTATAATACTTGCGTTCACAATAGTTTTACTTTACAAAACAGAACAAAAGATGTCCCCTGTAAGTAAACCCATATTAGCTGTTTCAGTTATTGAACATCCTAAGGTTTTATGACATGGGGAACAGTAGTGATATCCTGGGCGGGTGATGGAACTGGGTTTGTTAATGGAAAAACATCTACAGAGAAAACTATTGGTAAATTATACTTCTCCGGAAATTTAAAACTCACAAATGTTTCATTTGTGTAATCGTTTTATGAACATGTACATTAAAAAACTAAAAGAAATGCCAAGAACGTCCCATGTGAAAGTGAATTTTATCTGGCAATTTTTTTCTTTTCCTTCTCATGAAAAGAAAGTTAAAGCCAGGTTCGTTACCTGCCTCATCTGCAGAAAAAAAACTCTCGAGAGGGACCGAAAAAAAATATTGCTATGGTAATCATACCATGCATCGGCACATGGAGAGGTGGCACCCTTTTAATTATTCTAAAGCACAACTTCGAGATTTGGGGGATAACCCCCGACCGGCAAAAACATCCACCAATGACTTAGCAATAAGTGAGTCAGAGGCAAGGGAAACGGTCCCAAATCTGCAAAAGAACTTTGGGCAGATGAGATTGACTTGTGTAGCATGTGGAAAATCAATTTCATGCGTAGAGATCAGTATTACTTCAATAAATACAGTAATCAATGATGCATTAGAACTTAATATCAATTCATTTTCCGAACGTGTAATCAGTACCTGTCCCATGTCAATTCATTGTTCGAACTTATAATCAATACCCATCCCGGATCAATTAATTGTCCGAACATATAATCAGAAAAAAGTGCGACAAGTGCAACAAAATCATATCGATAATTCATTGTGAGCAAGTACCAAAAGTGTCGACAATTCTAACCTTCAATAAATACAGTAATCAATGATGCATTAGAACTTAATATCAATTCATTGTCCGAATGTGTAATCAGTACAAGTCCCATGTCAATTTATTGTTCGAACGTATAATCAATACCCATCCCGGATCAATTCATTGTCCGAACATATAATCAGTCTTATCCCATATCAATTCATGTGCTAAAAACTGCATACATATCTCATGATATCAAGGCTGAGCAATCGGGGCACAATAGTTTCATTTGTACCGGCGCCATTTTGGGTGAGGTCAGGAAGGTCCAAGTATAGTCAAAATGTCTGCACCAACTCGTGGTTGGACCGGGACCTCTTTCGGCAGTCTAAAGGTTTTCGTTGAAGGGTAGTAGAGGGGACTGGCGACATGAACCATCAGTCAAAGAGGGGTGGGAGGCAAAAATCTCTCCTACCGGGTCATACTAGTGTCCCACCGGAACTGATCAAGTTGGTAGTCTTGCAGGATTTTGGTGATTTCAAGACTGAGGCCGGCGCCGGCATGAGCGCGCCGACGTCCCGCGGCTACGTCGTGGTCGTTCCGTGGGTGATCATGGCAGTCATTCCCCAACGGGGGTCGGGGGCCCCCGTGGCTCTTATAGAATCTTCAAAGTTGAGGAGAACGTTTCTGGATGCAGGACTCATTTTCTAGTTGAACTCAGAAGCGCCGTTGCACCGCAACAGTGGACGAGACCCCCGCTGGGTGAGCGGAGCATCATTGCCTCGCAATAGTGGACGAGACCTTTTGTCGGGTGAGTGCAGCGTCGCTGCATCGCAAGAGTGGAGAAACCCTTTTGTTGGGTGAGTGCAGCGTCGCTGCATCGCAAGAGTGGAGAAACCCTTTTGTTGGGTGAGTGGAGCGTCGCTGCATCGCAAGAGTGGAGGAACCCTTTTGTCGGGTGAATGCAGCGTCGCTGTATCGCAAGAGTGGAGGAACCCTTTTGTTGGGTGATTGGAGCGTTGGGGGTGCAGCCGAGGGGCCCTCACCTGTGGGGGTGGGAGAGGCTCGTTCGCGCCGCCTCTCCCTCCCAGCGCACCCCACGCCGACACCTGGCGTTGATATCCGTGATGTCCGGACCAGGCGATAAGAGGGGGGGGGGGTCGGAGGCAGAGGCAAGACATCCCCCCCGTGGCCTGCAGGGCGCCGCTTCAGGCCCGAACGGGGAGCTAATATCAAGCCGGGGCCAGACCAGGAGATACGAGGGGGGGGTCGGTGGCATGTGCAAGACATCCCCCCCGTTGTCGCAGCCATTATCTAAGAAAGAAGAAGAATCCCGTCGGCCTCGGCTCCTCTCCTGGCCCACCTTACGGGATGACCTCCCCGGCCGACTCGCCCTACACGTGCCAAAGGCCTCGTCTTCCGGATGGGCGTAGCCGCGAACCTGTTGCACTTCGGGAGTTTCCGGAATGGGGGTAGGTATCTGCTGATTTGTATTTATTTCATGTTACCGTTATTGGGCGTGGTGGGCGGTGGGACAGACATGCTTGGAGCAGTGGGGGGGTGGCGGAGCCTAGCTACCTTGTGGCTGCCGTAACGTCAAGCTTGGCTTCTTTCACCACTTTCATGTTTCTTATTTCTAGCGAAGTCAAAAACTCATCAGAGGCCTACTGATTTTGTTCGATTTCTTTCCCTTCCTTTTCAAGTGTGTTTCATGCTAAAGTTTCTGTTTAACAGGATACAGGGATTACTTCGTATTTTACATATGTCTTCTTTATTAGGGGTTCTCTCCGGTTGAGTCAGATGATGTACCTCTAATAAATGGTCCGGGTGGAACTAGTTTCTCAATCAGTGGGGAGTAGATGGGCATGACAGATTACAACGGGGGACAAAGGTCCGCATTACCCTTCCTTCACTACTTGCAAAGACTAGACAGAATATTTCTATTCCACGTTATTTGCAAACAGAGAGTACCTCGAAAGAACTATTCCTTGAACAATAAATGTCCAGCCAATCAATCAATCAGGCATGACGGATTACAACGGGGGACAAAAGTCTGCATTACCTATCCTTCACTATCTGCAAAGGGAGACAGAATATTTCTATTCTTCTCTGTTTGTAGACAGGGAATATCTCAAACAGCAATAATCGATAAAAAAATTAGTAGGATTATAACACTTTAATAACTTATAAATATATACATCGCAACAAAAACAGTAAACACCTTAAAACATTTTTTATTAAAACAGAAGCAACAATGACAACTAACAGTAGTGATATCCTGGGCGGGTGATGGAACTGGGATTGTTAATGGAAAAAGATCTACAGAGAAAACTATTGGTGAATTATACTTCTCCGGAAATTTAAAACTCACAAATGTTTTATTTGTGTAATCGTTTCAGGTCAAACGGATTGTGGGACAATGTTCACAATGGAAGAGTCACCAAAAGGCATTTGGATCGATGTTGCAGCAGGCTGCCATGTATATAGTTATTTAATAAAACGTTTTACCCTGTTTCTTTGCTGGTGTGTTGTATATATTTATAATATTTGCATAGGGTTTGTCGTTATTTTGGGTGGGGTGGGGTGGGCGGGGGAGTCGAGCTGTCTTGCAGCCATCATGGTGTGGAGCTAAGTTCATCTCACTAGTTTCGTATTTCTCATGAGGGGTTGTTCTTAATGGTTCTATTTTAGCGAGGTCAAAAACAGATCCCATTAGTGGCCTACTGATTTTGCTCGATTCCTTTTGTTTTTTTAAACGATTTTTCACTATCTGCAAAGACTAAACAGAGTATTGCGACTCTGTGCTTGTTTGTAAATACAGAATGAACCAAAGAGAACCAATTCTAAAACAGTAAATGCTTGGATAGCAATCAATCAAATAGAGAGAGAAGCAGGCACGACGGATTACAACGGGGGCAAAGACCTGCGTTAACTACCCTTCACTATCTGCAAAGAGAGAGTCCTGCTAGGAGAAAAGAGGGGGGGGGCAGCGTTCAAAGCACATCAGCGTGCATAAACACGAAAATGTTTTTACCTATCATGTACTTGACATTTGACAGCTTTTGATATTTGCTAATAAAAAACCATTGAAATTCAATGAAAAAACCATAGGTTTTAGCCCATATATAGTTAGGGATTAGCATTTTCAAAACCTTATTTTACTCGCATAAAACCATTGAAATTCGCATATATAGTTAGATGCGCTAACTATATATCGCGCACCCGCAATCCACTGCTGATGATGTCACATATTACATCATTCATGACATGCTCAGTGACATCACTGATGACATCACTGATTACATCTCAAATGACATCACTGATGACATCACTGATGACATCTCAAATCAATAACCCATATAGTTAATCATATAGCTACTGATCAACACATGCAGCAGTTTACAGAACAACAGATATAATGATGCACAAATTAAGACAGTTTAGTCACTAACCCATGCACTCAGTGAGACACATTTAATCACTCTCTCATACAGTCAGTCATGCACCTACTAAATCCTTCATCCAGACACTTATACATCCACTCATTCTTCAATATGAAAGACATATTTTAACTTTACAGAAACATACAGTCACTGGATGTTGTCATCAGTGATGTCATTTGAGTTGTCATCAGTGATGTCATCAGTGATGTCACTGACCATGTCATGAATGATGTAATATGTGACATCCTCAGCAGTGGATTGCGGGTGCGCGATATATAGTTAGTGCAACTAACTATATATGCGAATTTCAATGGTTTTGTGTGAGTAAAATAAGGTTTTGTAAATGCTAATTCCTAACTATATATGGTCTATAACCTATGGTTTTTTCAGTGAATATATATATATATATATATATATATATATATATATATATATATATATATATATATATATAAAAATAAATATATATATATATATATATATATATATATATATATATATATATATATATATTTTTTTTTTTTTTTTTTTAAATGATATACATTGTCTTGGAAGATAGACATTAGCCATGAGAGCAGAATCATGTTCATTGATAGCAGCATTGCTGAGTCCTTTTCTTGGTATGACCTATGCCATCACACTCACTTATGAAATTGCATAATGCAATGGAGAGATCCCAAAGTTTTGTAGAAGGCTGAAACCACAGCGTTTTTGGGCTGCCTATGACCTGGACAGGGGCGGCTCCTCCGCTATGGCGCTATGGCACTATGGCGGAGGAGCGTCGCCCCACTGCTTTTGAGCAGTGAAGTAAAGGAAATATAAAATGATAACTTTGGGGTATTATCATTATACATATCCTTTGTGGGTGAGCGGGGCTGCTCTGCTCTCGGACCAGGACAGAGGAGGAGTGGTTTGACTACTCTTAAGTGTGCAATGACTGTTTGGTCAGCCCTCTCTGACCACCCAAACCAGTCATGCACTTTCCCAGTTCTCCATGCAGGCTGTAATGTAGCATTGTGATTGGTCAAGGGAGCCTTTTCTCTGCTTCCTGTGCCTTGGTCTGAAGAGCAGAGCAGGAGCAGAGACGTGGGACCGGCGTGGCAAGGTAAGTGTTGCTTTTTTTTTTTTAGCCATTCCCCCAATCCCCCTTCCCCCGGCACCTGCATCCGTCCCGCTGCCCGCGAATAATGCCAGCTTCCACTGGACCTAGTGGCCCAGGAACCATTGATTACCCTCTCACCGAGACCTCACATGAAAGACCCTGCCCCACCACATGTGGCCAGTTAGACCTAAAACCGGCTCTTCCAAAGCCACTCAGCTGGCAAGGGTATGATGCTAATTTCACAAAGCCTGTATCCTAAAACTCTTGCTACCTACCTATCGTTGTGGAAGTTAAGAAAGCACCCCCACCTCTTCCTCATGAGCCTACCAGGGCAAACGTCTACTCCCTGACAGCAGGTGTATGATTGGCAGGTTAACGTGGAGTCCACAAAGTTCTCATGGACATTTACCTGTGCCTGCTTAACTCCAATGTTTGTTACGTACTCCGACTCACCTCACTCCCCGAAGCAGCTACCAGCACTATGCAGACCTTTACCAGATCCCCAGCACAACTAAACAAATATAAACATTATAGCCATAGGTTGGTGAATAGGAATCCATGGGCACCACCTGCCTACCTGTAATTGTGTTGCCAGTTAGATATCCCGGTGAGTTAAGGTGCCTTCTGCTGATATCGGAATACTGGTTCACATCAGTTTTGCATGCGTTTGTCTCAAATAAAGTGAGTTCAATTGAACTGGACTTTAGTAACACTTGCTATTTTCATGTGTCCCTATTTGTAAGTCTGCATAACAAAGTGCTTATGTTTAAAAAAAAGAACAGAACTACTTTATCAAATTTCAAGCAAAGTAACAAGAACAAAAGTGCTCATGGAAAAGCAGTGTACTCTAAGTCATGAAAGTAAAATGCAAAATGAAAACTGAAAGACTGTATCATATCCTTTCTGGGAGACAAGAATGTTCAAGGCCGCTAATGTTCTTCACATTGTTCTTCCAACCACCAGAGAACATACCATGGAGCAGTGGGTAAGCCCACTTTACCATTGGCTCCTTTCACTTTGAGAGAATGCTCAAAGCTCGTGTCACGTTGTTCAAAACCGCTTCAAAATAGTACCTTTTTATTCAGTCACAAAACTGTTTCAACGTGTTGTTTTAATTTTACTTGTGTAAACTATCTTAAAAATAGCGGTGTATTTCGCTTACACATCAGGTGCCCAGTTAGTCTGTGAATTATTCCCCGTTTCCTTTTTTTAAGTTACTAGTATGGTATAAAGAGTTTACATGACAATATAGCTGTCTTTAATTTAAGTGCTTTGTTGAATGATGAAATCTTGTCATCCTCATAAAAAATAATGGTAAAATGCATTGCACAACTAAATGGCTTGTTTAAAAAATTGCTACTTGTAAACTAGCCACATCAGTGGATGTTTTTAAATGTAGCACTTTTTATTGCAAGCACTTGGTAGACACATTTAAGCTGCAAACTCTTTTTTGCCTCCCTTTTCTTTTTTGGGCATATGCTTGCGTTACAAATATAAACCAAAATAACCATTGCACAAGCATGCTATATATGTATATATATATATATATATATATATATATATATATATATATATATATATATATATATACATATATATATATATATATATATATATATATATATGTGTGTGTGTGTGTGTGTGTGTGTGTGTGTGTGTGTGTGTGTGTATATATATATATATATATATATATATATATATATATATATATATATATATATATAGTGTGTGTGTGTGTGTGTGTGTATATATATATATTCACTTAAAAAAACATAGGTTTCAGGCCTTATATAGTTAGGCATTTTAAAAAACCATTGAAACTGCTCCTATATAGTTAGTTGTACTAACTATATTCTCGCACACCCGCAATCCACTGCTGATGATGTCACATATTACATCATTCATGACATGGTCAGTGACATCACTGATGACATCTCAAATGACATCACTGATGACATCTCATTTGACATCACTGATGACATCACCCAGTGACTGTGTCTTTCTGTAAAGTTTAAATATGCTTTACATATTGAAGAATGAGTGGATGTATAAGTGTCTAGATGAAGGATTTAGTAGGTGCGTGACTGTATGAGTGAGTGATTAAATGTGTCTTACTAAATGCATGGGTTAGTGACTAAACTGTCTGAATGTGTGCATCAGTATGTCTGTTGTTGTGTAAGCTGCTGCATGTGTTGATCAGTAGCTATATGAGTGGCTATATGGGTTATTGATTGGTTGCCCAAGTATTTGAATGGGAGACTGAGTGTGTGTGCGGGTGGCTGGGAGGTGTGTGACTCTGTGCATAGATGTGTGAGCAGTTGATTCACTAGGTGTATGAGTTCAAGAGTGCATGTTGAAACAGCTATATGGGCGGTTGACTGTGTGAATGGGTGTGTTGGTGAGTGAATGGATATCTCAGTGATACATGTCCAAGTAAGTACATATGTAAAACACAGTGCATGTGAGAGTTGGCATATATAAATGACTATACATGAGAGCCAGTGAATGTGCGAATGGCTGTATGGATCATTGTGTACTTGTATCAGTGATTGTATAATTGAGTAAGTATGTGTTAGTATATTTTTGAATAAGTAAGGTGTTGTGTGTATAACTGTATAGTTGAGGAAATGGAAGTGTGATTGATTCTTTGCATGACTGAATAGGTGTGTGAGTAACTCCATGGATGAGTGGCTGTGTGTGAGTGTCTGTATAGGTGTATGAGTACATATGATAGTGTTGTATTGATGAGTGACTGTATGTATGAGTGAATTTATGGAAGAATTAGTAAATGTGTGTGTAGACCTAGGAATCAGTGAGTGCGTATGTAGTAACTGGTATTGGTGTGTCAATGGTTTCAAGAATGGTAGTCTGTATTTAACAGTGGGTGTATCAAAGGTTATATTAGAGTGTGAGGAGGTGCATTGTATTATCACATGAATGATATCATCAGTGATGTGATCAGTGATGTCAAATGAGATGTCATCAGTGATGTCATCAGTGATGTCATTTGAGATGTCATCAGTGATGTCATCAGTGATGTCACTGACCATGTCATGAATGATATAATATGTGACATCATCAGCAGTGGATTGCGGGTGCCCGAAATATAGTTAGTACAACTAACTATATAGGAGCAATTTCAATGTTTTTTTTAAATGCTAATTCCTAACTATATAAGGCCTGAAACCTATGGTTTTTTAAGTGAATTTGCAAGGTTTTTAAAATGCTAATACCTAACTATATAAGGCCTGAAACCTGTGGTTTTTTAAGTGAATTTGCAAGGTTTTTTAAATGCTAATTCCTAACTATATAAGGCCTGAAACCTATGGTTTTTTAAGTGAATTTGCACAGTTTTTTAAATGCTAATTCCTAACTATATCAGGCGTGAAACCTATATTTTTTTCAATAAATTTCAAAGGTTTTGTAAATGCTAATTCTATTAGCGGATAACGTTCATATATGTTATTATCCTTCTGGGATCACCTAAGCAGCCATCTTGTTTCTCAGGAGGAGTGAGGCACAAGAGAGCACAAAACAAGAGTGGAAAACGCGAAAAGGGGGCAGGGTTGACAGCCCCTGACCCCCTAGCCCTTCTCAGGGGGTCCCAGAAGAACCACCAAGTGCAAAAAAAATATATATTTTTTTAAATCGCGGGGTACGCGCACGGTGTGCTTACCCCTCGATTTTTTCGATTTGTTTGGTTTTTTTTGCCCTTGGGGGTCCTTTTGGGACCCCCTGAGAAGGGCTAGAGGGTTGGGGGATCTCTACCCTGCCCCCTTTTTGTGTTTTCCACTCTTGTTTTGGGCTCTCTTGTGCCTCAGTTCTCCTGAAAAACAAGATGGTGGCCAACACTTACTGGTTTGGACAGTTTGGAATGTTGACAGTCGACTGCCAGCCAATCAGAAACTCGCTCATGCATGTAAGGGTACGCGCACGTACGCGTACGGTACGAGTATCGTACGCGTACGGCGCGCGTATGGTGAGCACACATATATATATATATATATATATATATATATATATATATATATATATATATCTTGCTCAAATTCAATTTTCTCAACAACTACTGTAGGGATTTTCACCAAAGATAGAAAAGGCACCACTGCATACCTGTCCCTACCATTTTGCCAAGTTTGATGTAATTCCGTTCAGCCGTTCGGGCTGTAGCCGTATCTGAAGGTCCCATAGAAAATGCCATTCGAAAAATTTCAAATTCAATTTTCTCAAGAACTTCTGGGGGGATTTTCACCAAACATAGCAAAGGCACATCTGCATACCAGGCCCTACCATTTTGCCAAGTTTGGTGTCATTCCATTCAGCCTTTCGGGCTGTAGCCATGTCTAAATGTCCCTATGAAAATTAACATTAGGAAAACACGTTTTGGGCGCCCCCTTTCAGCCCCCGCTTAACGAATCCCCCAAGAATTTCAGGGAAGGAGCGGAGCGGAGCTGCCCAAAAGTCTGGAAAACTACACACAGATTCCTCAATCGGCGCCAAAGTTATTCCCAATAGAATGTTGAGCGCATATAGATATATAATTTGCTCAAATTCAATTTCTCAACAACTACTGGAGGGATTTTCACTAAATATAGAAAAGGCACTACTGCATACCTGTACCTACCATTTTGCCAAGTTTGGTGTAATTCCGTTGAGCCGTTCAGGCTGTAACCGTCTCTAAAGGTCCCATAGAAAATCCCATATGAAAAATATCAAATTCAATTTTCTCAAGAGCTACTGGACGGATTTTCACCAAACGTACAAAAGGCACTGCTGCATACCAGTCCCTACCATTTTGCCAAATCTGGTGTAATTCTGTTCAGCCGTTCGAGCTGTAGCCTTGTCAGAATATCCCTATGGAAATTAACATGGGGAAAACACGTTTTGGGACCCCCCTTTTTTCTCGGCCCCCGCTTCACGAATCCCCCCGAAACTTTCAGGGAAAGAGCGAGGCAAATTTAAGGAAAATTACAGGCAGATCCCTCAATCGGCGCCAAAGTTATTCCCAATAGAATGTTCGGAATTTCCCATGGTAACAAGGTCCTAACTATATATACCTACTGGCTATCGCCAGTAGGTAATATATATTGATTTTGCCAATGCTTGTAGGTTTTTCTATGGATTGAATTTAATATGGTACTATTGGTTTTTTAAGCCTATGCATACTTTAAGCTACTCTTTTTCCTCACTTCATGGATTAAAGATATGTTTCTGGCAACAATCAGGGGTCCGGTGAATGGAATCGGGATTCTAGGGAGTCTGCCACTCCCACAACATTACCGGTTAGAGAGCTAAAGCAATTGTCTTGGTCACTTTGATCTACTGTAAAAGACTGATTACAGTCAATAACTTCATGTTCTAATTGTTTTGATAGGCACATGTGTTCGGCAGCTCATTCCTCTTGTTAGTAGTTTAAGTACGCAGGAACTCAGTTTAATTGCCATTTCATTCTTTTTCCTATGCTTTGGTCTAGGGTTTTGCTCCCTTTCAGTTCCTGCTGTGCTAAGGTCTGATAGGATATGGTGGGAAAGAAGTGGCTATGTATTGGCAAACACAATATACTCTTTGGATCCAAGATGTTTGTGATTGTAGCATGTGCATGCACTACACACAGTACTAGCTTGTACATAGAGGTGCAAGGGCACCCATCACCCAACAAGCACATCCTTCCCTCTTAAGGGGTACAATACAAATGCCTGCATAGGAGAAATGCTTACAGTAATAGCTCATGGGGTAACCCTGTATTCCTCCGAACCTGAACAAAATAAGGCTCACATTAGGCACATGTATGTGTAGATGTCAGAAACCATGCAAACCATCAGCTTACCAAACCTCAATAAAGTCTGGGGTCAACACATCCCTAAGGACTTTTAAAAATATAATAGACATTCAGAATTGCTTAACATGAATGCAAAACAATCAAAACAAGGGAGTGAAATGTCACTTTTGCACCATGTAAACTGGTACATTTTTACGCAGGGGTCTCACATCGCTTTATGAAGACCTGCATTGCTTTGAATAGCCTCATATATCATGAGTAAGGCAAGGCAGCGCAAATGGCTTTGCCCAGGGAGGCATTTCATGGGCATTGCTGTGGGTTTTCCCCTGCAATGCCCACTGAATTTGACACTGCCCCGGATTTAAATACTCAAGTAAACGTGGGGAAGCGCCAAATCCATACGTGTCCCCAGTTGAGATGTAACAAGGAGAAATATGTTTATTTCTCCTTGTTTTTTTCCTTTTTCCATGTGTGCTGCATTCTGCAGCAAACATAGAGGGAGACCCATTCCTGCACAAACACATCCTGCATGCAACAGAGGCACCCTTGTACCATAGTGCAAGAGTGCCTATATTGACGCTAGGCTGCTGAAATGACCCCAGTGCAGGGAGAAGGGGCACAAATGCACCGTATTGCTTAAAAATTGTGCATTCCTGCCCTTTTATTTTGGCATAGGGCAGCGCAGCAAGGCACCACTGAATGTGGAATAAGCTTCATGAACTGCATCCATTTGCATACTGTATACATGAAACCAGTCAAGAAGCCATGTCAGTGTACATGCTACAGTTCCATTAAAAGCTATTAAAACTTGCCTGGCTCAAATAAAAATAAAGAGAAAAAAAGCTCGCCAATGCAAATATTTACATACCATTTAATAGAGAAAATATAAATAAATGAGTAAGTCCACCTCAAAGCTAAGATAGAATTGAAAAAAAGACTAATGGAAAAATACTGCTACATCAGTATAGGAAACTGGATTTCTGTTGCAGTAGTCCCCCCACTTGTTGCCTGGCATTTGATGCAAAGTTGACTAAAGTGCACTGGGTTCCTGCTAACCAGATCCTTAATGCAAGTGTTCCTTCCCCAAACCAAGACAACTGGTCACTTGATCCCCAAGTTATTAGGCCTTTAGCACCCCTGTAAGTCCCTAGTAAGTGGTACCCTTGGTATCTAGGAAAGCCATTTAAAATACATGTTCTGGACACTGGTCAAAAACGGGTTCCCCAGCAACATGATGGCTTAACTGAATGCAAAGACGTTTGGTATCAAACATCTCATATTAATAAGCCCACACTGATTCCAGTGTTGGGTTTGTTAATACATGCATGCAGAGGTGCTCCCTGAAAACCTACCAGCTACTGGTGTGCTGATTGACTGGTTCTTGCCAGCCTGCACCCAGAGACAAGCTTCTGACCCCCAAGGGTGAGGGCCTTTGCTCACAGGAGGTCAGAAACAAAGCCTGCTTGAGCAGAGGGTGCTTACACCCCCTCCCATAGGAGGACCTTTTGATTTATTCCAAGGCAAGAAAGCTTCAAAGAACCCATCACCCTCGGTGTGCGAATCTGGTTCCCTTACAGAAGAGAAATCCAACCCCCTTTGTCCAGAGCCCTTAGGCAACTGGACAGGCTAGTAATGTAATTTAATGTAATATTTATTTATAAAGCACTCTGTTACTCCAAGGAGTGTCCTGGCGCTATGCATCCAAGGTGACCAGCAACTAATCAGTGAGATAAGAGTGACTGCCCTCAAACTTGTACCACTCTAAGGTGGGCTACCTGAAGTGGATACGACTTTTCAAAGTTGGCCATGTTGTTAATGACAAACTTAAGAACTCTGGAACAGGGTTATGCCTATTTCCCAATGGAAGTGTTCATATAGGGGGCGTGGTGACCCAAAGGGTATGTATCCCGATGGATACCACCCTACACTCCACTAACACCCATAAAATCAGTATTTAGGGGAGTCCTGGCACCAGGAAATAAGATCCAGCCAACCTGAAAGAAGAAGACAGATGTAAAGAGTTGCAAAGAGCAGGAACTAAAGATCCAGACACTGACTTGGTGCCAACCCTGCCGGCCTGCCTGCTGACTTCACCTATTGCACCAAAAGACAACTTGTCCTGCAGCTGCTGTGTCTCGAATGCCTAAGAGACCTGCCAGCAATACACCTAGGAACCAAGAACTCCTGTGAAAAAGCAGAATTGTTCCCTGCATCCTGCAGGTACCAGAACCTAAGCTGTGAGGCTCCAAACCACAAAAACACGATGCCGGAAAGCACCACTGCACCCAAGGCACCTAGTCTGAGCTGAAGTGGGCTAACTGTGTCAACGTGGTCCCCAGCCCTCTGGACTCGAAGCCCACCTTAAGTTTCCCCAATTTGGACTTCTCGCCACCGTCTGCAGCATCTCCTGGTTACAGAGACCCGATGCTTAAGGACACCTCTGCACCCGTTGCCCCTGGCCCATGTAGAAGAGGACCAAGGATGTCTCGACTTCCCTGAACATCATGACGCCTGAGCCCCTCGCTTGGTTAATTCCTGCAGACCGGTTCCCATTGACTAACATTGGGCACTCAATGCTGTCTTGTACCCCTGCACCCAGCCGGCCTAGTGCCCCTGGAGGTGACTTGCTGATGCTGCATTGGACCTTGCCCTATACTCACCTTAAGTCCAGGAGATTGGTCTCATAAGTCGCTTACTGTACCTGAATGCCTTACTTGTTTATCATCCTATAGCATAATATTGCAGCTTCTGAAAAATGCACTGTGTGACTTTTTAAACCTAGAAGTATTTCTCTTGCAAAATGTACTTACCCGGTCATATTGATTCTGGTACCTAAACATATATAACAATACGTGTTATTTTATAAATTCCTCCTTATTAAGTTGGATGCATAATTTATTGACCATTTTGTGTATTTGCAGATGGCTAACATTCCTCTCTGTAAAGCTTAAGGCTGCTCGACCCCACTACACCCTAGAAGAGCACTTTGAGATTGCTAGAGCAAGCTCCTGTCCACTCACAGGGGAACCCCTGGACTCTTTGCACAATATACCCTTATTTTGGTATATCATATAAAGAGCTAGTTTCCTACAACCAGCAGCAATGACATAGAACTTACTGTTACAAGGAAAAGCTTTATACAGAAAAAAGCCATAATATAGAAAAAATCTTGAGTGAGCTGTAAAAACTGCAAAGCTATCACATCACAGTCACAAAAAGATAACAGAGTAATTCTGGATTATGTTATGTTATGTTGATTTGTAAAGTGTGCTTATCACCCAAAGGGTACCCAACTGCTGGAGTAGATGAGCGGGCCGAAGGGGCTCTTAGTTGAATAGCCAGGTCTTCGGTTTCTTGCGGAACTCGAGTAGAGGTGGAGAGGTCCTGATGTGGTGTGGAAGATTGTTGCAGGATTTGGTGGTGATGTAGGAGAAGGAGCATCCTCCTGATTTGCAACTCTGTATGTGGGGTATTTGTGCGAGGTGGAGTGTGCTGAGTGTAGTTGCCTTGTGGGTTGGTTGAACTTGAGGTGGTTGAGGTAGTCAGGTCCGACATTATGGAGGGCTTTGTATGCGCTGGTAAGCAGCTTGAATTGGCATTGGTTCTGGAATGGTGGCCAGTGTACCTCTCGGCGGTGGAATGTGGTGTGTGCACCTGTGGTGGGGAGATGTTGAGGATGAGATTGGCGATGGCATTCAGGGTGCTCTGGAGTCTTAGTATGAGTATTAATGACTGAATGATAAGAGTGCACTGTCTGTAATAAGATCAGTTGCTTCCTTATTACTTCAGTGAGGAGAGCTAGGGAACATACTGATCACAGAAGAAAGGACATTCTGGGCCCTATTACAAGTTTGGCAGTCCATGAACCGCCTTACCTACAGTCGTGGTCCGGCCGTCGCTATTACAAGTTGGACGGATTTCTATTGAAAACACTGTGGCTGAACCGCAGACACCGCCAGCAAACCACACACTGCCCGGGTCACAGTTGGGGAAAAACAGATGCCATAGGGTGGTACAGAGGAGTTTATCCGCTGTTCGTATTACGAGTTGGCTTTCCGTCGAGCCGACCACGGTGTTGGGACTGTCAGCTTCAACTTGGTGGAAACTAAGGATTTGGGGTGGATACTCACCCCTTTCCTGTTCTTCAAAGTTCGACTTGGATCCCTTTCTTCAGGTTCCCCTTAACAGCAGCATCTTCACCCCAAAGATAACAACCCATTTTGTGTCATTATAGAGGTGAGTCCTTTTTGTGCCATATACCCATTGACTGGACTGCCCACATATGGGCCAGTCTCTAGCAATGGGTAAAAAGAATTGTTCTATATTTATCATGCAGATGTGTGCATTTGACATATATGCAGCTGAAATGTTTACATAGGCTTCGATACATATAGAAAAATAATCAACACCGACACAAGATCTCCACAGCCACACAACCTGCACTGTGGTAAACTTGTACTATGGGGAACTGAAGACCACCAGCGCTGTAATCTGCTGGTGGCTGTGGATGTGGCATTCAGGCCACAAAACACCTTAATCAGACCTTCTGTGCACACATAAAAAGATTTCACTGAAATCCAATTGGGATATATACCAGAATTGGTTTCTGACTGTGATTTATACAAGTTTGTAAACAATTGAGAATTAAATTGTCTTAATATACTAATAGCGCACATTCATTAATTAGATCACTATACCTGTGATTGCAGTGAATTCAAACCCAAACCAGATTCCTAATTTCAATATGAATGTTTTTAGGAAAAGGGATCATAATTATCATTACAAGGAGTTCATTCCGAGTTTATAAGTGGGGATTACTTTATCACTTCGATACAGAAGTCTGTGGGATGTACTCCATGATCATACATATATTTTTATGAAGAGTTTCACTTTGAGGGCAATTCATTTAGGGATGGTGTTTGAAAAAATGTGCGACTAAATGGGTTTTCACTCATCACAGGAATTTCATGTAGTGGTCTGAATACTGCACTTTCCTAAACTTTAACCTAGTTTTCAATGGAGCTGAATAGACAGAAGCATATTAGAGAAACACAAAACTACGTACAGAAATTCACATCAAACAATTATACGGGCAAGACGAAAATATCATTGCAAGGCCTTGGCATAATGGTGACCAAATACGACATATTGTGGGCATTGTTGAGAATATGGTGGTCATTCCTGGCACAATGGAGGACTTCGACCATTCTTTTAGCTGCCTCTACCATAATGGTGACCAACCGTAACATATTTTGGCTTCTCTTAGTGTTAAGTCTTTCGTAAAGGTAACTATTCCCTACACAATGTTAAGCCTAACATAATGGTGACTACACCTTTTATACAAAGACAATAAATGGCTACTGCTTGACACCCCTTATAGAAGATGTGCACCTCTGATGACTACAATTTGTTTTTGTAGGGCATTTCTGGCACATGATGGTTCTGTAAGGATATCTGGACAACGATATGTCCAAGTGTAGGGGTAAAATTTGTAAATTCTCGATGAAAATGGTAATCTAGTGGGAACCAAACTTGTATGTTTGCTAATAATAAAATAGTTGGTATTTGGGAAATACAAAGTGTGGATTTTCAAAATGTCAAACTGGTGATTGGTGACAAAATTAATGCCTTTCGTTAATATGTTGATCACTGGTATTTGTGTGCATTCTCTTTTCTGTGTCCTTCTTTTGCTTAAAAGTGCTATCTAAGGTTACTATTCCAATCTTTTACATTGAAGTTGACCAACATATGCCTATGGCTAAGATACTCCTGTTTTGTACACTTAGGGTCTGATTTAGATCTTGGTGGATTACTACATCACAACGGTGACGGATATCCTGTCCCCTGAAATGTTAATCCCAATCTATCCTATGAGATTTATATTTTGACGGACAGGCTATCAGTCACCGTTGTGACAGAGTAAAATGTCCACCAAGACCTGAATCAGGCCCTACGTCTTGTTTTTCTGAATTAGGAACACCTACAGTTGTTGAGATTTGCTTGATGACAGAAGGCAGCAGCTGCTATTGTTTCTATTTAGTTAATTATGTAGCATTTCCTCAGCTATATTGACATACAAATGTGTGTTGTACTCATTACTAATACTTTCTGAAGATAGAATTTGTAAGACAGTTGTGACCTAAGGACTATGGGCCTGCTTACGAGTCTGGCGGTCCTCACGGGGCACGGCAGTGGTGGTCCAGCCACCGCTGCACAGGCAGTCCAACTGCGATATTACAACTTTGGTGGTCAGACCGCTATTGCACCACCACAACTGCCAGTGAACAACATTCCCTGGTGGTCCTGCATTGATCAGGGCTTACAACATGCTGGCAGTGCTGCTGTGTGAAAATGTATGTGTGTGGGTACTGCACACAGTATTCAAATTGTGAGGGCGTTTTAACAAAATTGTGTGCTACCTTTGATTGATGTCTGCCACATCCTATAGAACCTGTATTAAGCCTGACACCAGAAAGGCTGCCAGGACTCTAAGGTGCACAACATAAAACTGAGCAAGCTCTTGATTCGTTTGACTTTTTTTGTTTATGTTTAAACCATTAAATCATCATTTTGTAAACATTTTTTACATATAATTACTTTTCAGAAAAGTTTACAGCGTATATTGTTGCAAATCATTACAAATCATAGTCAGAACATAAGGATAACATAAAAATAAAATGAAGGTGCTTAATATGAACACATAAGAACCCAATGCATTTCGGGACCCTTCGTGGCCCCTTCGTCAGGGGTCTGTTGAAAAAACAAATACAAACAAAAAATTAGTATAAAGCAAACTATTGCTTTAATGTTTATAAGTAGCTCAGCCATTTTTAACTATTAGATAGTTATACTGTCTCTATATTTTTAAATCTAGGTCTTTTTTAAATTTTAGTAAATTTAGGTTCTTTTTATTTTTCTATTCTTCACTATGAGAAAAACAGTCTGTGTTGTGACTAAACTCCACATAGTCATTTTAAACTCATTATTCATTAGACTAGTCGCTGTACCTACATACCGTGTTCAGCAGGTTGCTTGGAACAAAAAGGATGTTCCTATGTACAAAGAAAATGACATTTAAAGGAATTATTTTATATCTAAACTTAGCTACAGCATGTTTATCAAAATCTAAAAACGAAGAGGAGTAAACCAATTTTAAAATGATTACCTGCGAGCCGTTGCGTAGTGCGTTGGTCTCGCTTTAATAGCCAGTTGAAATGAATAGGTGCTAAAAAAGAAAAGAATAAAATTGCAGTCTTGTTCCTTAGAGTCACAGAAGTATTTTCTGCCCAGCGTTTTGATGTGAAAAATACCTGCTGTACCTGTAGCGTTTCAAAAATTCTGCTTCTTATTCGGTAACCTTCTCCAACCTGTAAAAGGTTGAGAATATTATTTTAACGTTATGATCTTCTAGTTAGTTTGTGCGTACTACCGCTAAGAAAAGGAGAGGTTTCCAGTTTACCTGCGGTCCTAGGCTGTAACGCTTCGGTTCCGCAGTGCCGGTCTTTGTTGTAATTTAACTGTGGAAAAACCACAGAATTAGTAAATCCGATTAACGTTTAGAAATCCCTTTCCTATTTGGCATTTTTGCATCACCGTGCTGCGGAGCTTACCGCACAGCTAAGGTAAGCTCCGCAGCACGGTGATGCAAAAATGCCAAATAGGAAAGGGATTTCTAAACGTTAATCGGATTTACTAATTCTGTGGTTTTTCCACAGTTAAATTACAACAAAGACCGGCACTGCGGAACCGAAGCGTTACAGCCTAGGACCGCAGGTAAACTGGAAACCTCTCCTTTTCTTAGCGGTAGTACGCACAAACTAACTAGAAGATCATAACGTTAAAATAATATTCTCAACCTTTTACAGGTTGGAGAAGGTTACCGAATAAGAAGCAGAATTTTTGAAACGCTACAGGTACAGCAGGTATTTTTCACATCAAAACGCTGGGCAGAAAATACTTCTGTGACTCTAAGGAACAAGACTGCAATTTTATTCTTTTCTTTTTTAGCACCTATTCATTTCAACTGGCTATTAAAGCGAGACCAACGCACTACGCAACGGCTCGCAGGTAATCATTTTAAAATTGGTTTACTCCTCTTCGTTTTTAGATTTTGATAAACATGCTGTAGCTAAGTTTAGATATAAAATAATTCCTTTAAATGTCATTTTCTTTGTACATAGGAACATCCTTTTTGTTCCAAGCAACCTGCTGAACACGGTATGTAGGTACAGCGACTAGTCTAATGAATAATGAGTTTAAAATGACTATGTGGAGTTTAGTCACAACACAGACTGTTTTTCTCATAGTGAAGAATAGAAAAATAAAAAGAACCTAAATTTACTAAAATTTAAAAAAGACCTAGATCTCAAATATAGAGACAGTATAACTATCTAATAGTTAAAAATGGCTGAGCTACTTATAAACATTAAAGCAATAGTTTGCTTTATACTAATTTTTTGTTTGTATTTGTTTTTTCAACAGACCCCTGACGAAGGGGCCACGAAGGGTCCCGAAATGCATTGGGTTCTTATGTGTTCATATTAAGCACCTTCATTTTATTTTTATGTTATCCTTATGTTCTGACTATGATTTGTAATGATTTGCAACAATATACGCTGTAAACTTTTCTGAAAAGTAATTATATGTAAAAAATGTTTACAAAATGATGATTTAATGGTTTAAACATAAACAAAAAAAGTCAAACGAATCAAGAGCTTGCTCAGTTTTATGTTGTGCACCTTAGAGTCCTGGCAGCCTTTCTGGTGTCAGGCTTAATACAGGCAGTGCTGCTGTGGCACCGCCATGCATGTTGTTCCTCCATGAAACTTCTGGTGGTCATGAAACAAAGGGGACCCTTCGGGCGCCCTAGTGCCCCATGCATTGGGGTGCATTCGGAGGGGAACATGTTGTGCCCCCCGGTGTGCATACACCCCAGTTCCAGCACACCAGAAAAACTCACAAACTGATGGGTGGGCAGCGGCCCTGTTTGGCTATCCTGGAGTGGGGCAGTGGCATGGCGGCCCGCTCCAGAACCACCTAGCTCATAATCAGGCCCTTTGTTTGCTTTATAAACTTGCAAGGCCTCGGTAACCTGAGTGAGAGATGCTTGCACCGGATCACTGAAATAATATCTACTACCAATATATCGAGTTCCCATAATATCAATGAAAAAATATCGAGGGACATAATATCGACTTTCTATCTTCACTAAGGTAAGTACAAAAATATCGAGTTTAAAATATCGAGTGTTAAAAATATAGACTGTCAAAATATCGATTTTTTTATTTCTTTAAAATAAGTTAAAACTATTATATTAAATATATTTAATATAAACATTGTTAAAATTATTAAATCAATGTAACATTATTACATAATTAATGTAACTTTAAAAACTAATAATAATAATACATATATATATATAAATACATGTTATTAATAACACATTTAGAATATATTTATCGTAGCATAGCAAAAGGTTTAAATTTAATGTAACCACTCCTGTGGGTGCTACATTAAAGAGATCGTTGGATAGCCTAAAAGTAAAAATTACTATTCCCACTTCAGTGGGTACAGGAGTAGGGAAAGCGTTGGATAGCGTAGGGGTAAAATGTACTATTCCCACTCCAGTGGGTGCAACAGTAGGGAAAGCGTTGGATAGCGTAGGGGTAAAAAATACTATTCCCACTCCAGTGGGTGCAACAGAATGGGAAAGCGTTGGATAGCGTAGGGGTAAAAATTACTATTCCCACTCCAAAGAGTGCAACAGTAGGGAAAGCGCTGGATAGCGTAGGGGTAAAAATTACTATTCCCACTCCAGTGGGTGCAACAGTAGGGAAAGCGTTGGATAGCGTAGGGGTAAAAATTACTATTCCCACTCCAGTGGGTGCTACAGTAGGGAAAGCGTTGGATAGCGTAGAGGTAAAAATTACTATTCCCACTCCAGTGGGTGCAACAGTAGGGAAAGTGTTGGATAGCGTAGGGGTAAAAATTACTATTCCCACTCCAGTGGGTGCTACAGTAGGGAAAGCGTTGGATAGCGTAGGGGTAAAAATTACTATTCCCACTCCAGTGGGTGCTACAGTAGGGAAAGCGTTGGATAGCGTAGAGGTAAAAATTACTATTCCCACTCCAGTGGGTGCAACAGTAGGGAAAGTGTTGGATAGCGTAGGGGTAAAAATTACTATTCCCACTCCAGTGGGTGCTACAGTAGGGAAAGCGTTGGATAGCGTAGGGGTAAAAATTACTATTCCCACTCCAGTGGGTGCTACAGTAGGGAAAGCGTTGGATAGCGTAGGGGTAAAAAATACTATTCCCACTCCAGTGGGTGCAACAGTAGGGAAAGCGTTGGATAGCGTAGGGGTAAAAATTACTATTCCAACTCCAGTGGGTGCAACAGTAGGGAAAGCGTTGGATAGCGTAGGGGTGAAAATTACTATTCCCAATTAATTATTTTTAATTAATTACTAATTATATTTTAATTATTTACTAATTAATAATTAATTTAAAAATATAATTAATTTACATAATTATTTAATTAGAATTAAATTACTTCCCACCCTATTCCCCTATAAACACACAACCCGCAACAGAAAATAATTTACTAAAAATTAATTATTTATCAATTATTTATTTTTAATTAATTACCAATTATATTTTAATTAATTACCAATTATTATTTATTTAACAACTAGATTAAATTTACATAATTAATTAATTATAATTAAATTACTTCCCACCCTATTCCCCTGTAAACACACAACCCGCTACAGAAAATAAACAATAAAAATTAATTGTTTATCAATTATTCATTTTTAATTATTTAACAATTATATTTTAATTAATTACCAATTATTATTTAATTAACAATTAGATTAAATTTACATAATTATTATTTACAATTAAATTACTTCCCACCCTATTCCCCTATAAACCCACAACCCGTTACAGATTTATATTACACAAATATTATTAAATATTAATAACTTACCTTATTTTCGATATTTTTGTTGTCTATATTCTATCTAGTCTATATTATGTCTAGTCTATATTTTTGATTCGATATTTTGGCTATTCTAGTCGATATTACTCGATATTTTTGTTGTCTATAATTTGTCTAGTCTATATTTTGTCCAGTCTATATTTTTTACTCGATATTTTGTCCAATCAATATTTTTTAATGGAGATTATGTTTGTTTACCGCTTGCACCTGTGAAATCTAACATGTGATGTTCTGTCCTTAAAGTGGAATTGTGACATCTTAGTTACATTAAATTTCTCATCTAGCTCTTCCAAGTAGATTGTCTATCATATCATATGACTGAGAATCTACTTGGAAGAGGCAGTATGGAAAAAGGCAATTATGTGGAAGGGAAATGTAAAAAATAACCTCACATGTATCTTGAAAAGTGGGACAATGTCATATTAAATTTCCAGATTGCTTAACCTGACTATAAAATAAACATCTTTTAGGTTAATTTGTTCAGTAATTAAGTTGAAAAATGAACTGTTTTGCCACATGGCATACCATGAAAATATTTGAATACACCATTGCTGCTTCTCCTTAAAGTCTGTGGAACCTATGGCTTTTTAACCAAAATATTTGTCAATTCTGTGGCAAAATTCACAACTTGGTCCCCTTTTTCAAATATGTTTTCAGGGATATCACTCCTTTCTTTCATGGGTGAACACAAACTAGTTTGCTTTGCTCATTGCAGTTTGAGGCTGCTGTTTAAGTTCGGAAACCAACTGCCATTAATCATATTGTACCTGTTATTGTAGAGCATAAATTCAGTTGCAGGTGGTTCTCCAATACTTGTCATTATTATGTTATTCTGTTTGCTAGAATCACTACTGGTTTTAAAGTTACACAGTCTCAAAGATGGGATCTGGCAGTAGGGTAATTTGTTACAGTAAAGCTCTTTGCATACTGTTGCTGTGCATATGCTAGACAGCCCAAGTTTGTATACCGACCACTGAGTATTCTTTACATATGTTCAGACAAATGCTACTATCACATTTGTGCACCTGAAGCTTGACATCTGTAGCAAATAGCTATGATAAACTATTTTAGCTATGATAAGTAAACACTCGCCTCAGCAGCAAGATGTTCTACCAATTCAGTTACATAAGTCCATTGGTTGTATTGTACTGAAATTTGCATAGCACTTTCTGTATCCTTTATGAGCCCTAAATCACTTTGTGCCCTATTGGTCTATAACTGAAAGTGTGTTGCCAAGGGTTTTGCATGGGGCTACAAGAGCCTGCCATACAGGTACATACCACATATATATGTAGATTACTATATATGGTTTGCTGTAGATGGTGTCTGTGTTGTTGGATCACCATATTAATCCAGATACAGATGTATAACAGAGTCAGGATCCCGCCAATAATTTTCTTGTCTATCAAGCGGCCCATTTGGCATAACACTGCAATATTTAATACCACCGAACAACATTTTGTTCTATTTGATATTAAAACAGCATGTGGTCTTCCGGAGCTTGTCATGTTTTGGGAAAAAGTCTAGCTTTTCATTGTTTTCCTGAAATATTTGTGGTTACTAGTCAGCCATATATTCTTAAGGAGGGTGTTCTACAGTTTGCATGCTTGTACTGAGAATGATTTTCCACCAATACTGTTCCTTTTTATAGGAGAGATGACTAGTGGTGGTGCTAGTCTAGATCTAATGTTTCACTTTTGGGTGTTGGTGGGTTTGGCTATTTACAATGGGTTTCTCTATACCATACATCTGTTTATTTATAATAAGCACTAAATATTATGTAACCTTTACATTGAGGACTTTACCACATACTACTGTTGGAGCACAGGCTTTACTTAAATAATATGGTTTACGGTATCAATCTTACCAATTCATACCGAGGGGGGTTAGGCTTTTGTAGTATTCATTCATCACAGTTCAAATTTATTTCATAGGATTCAATGTTGAGAGTTTGTGTTAGTTCCAAAGCTTTATTAATGTCTCAAATCCTTTAATCTTTATTAGAATTCTTAATAAATCTCTTCAATATTACTCAGAGTCAGTAAGATAATCATAGACAATTAATATTCAGCAAAATAGAATAATATTGAGCAATACGTGAAAATTGTCTAAAGGAACCCACAAAGAGCTCTAAATTGACAGGTGAAAGCATAAAGTTCTCAACATCAAATTTCACTGGGAGCAGAACTTCCCATAAAGAGAAATTAATAAAACTCAGTAGAATCTCAGAGCAGCATAAATTCAGGAAGGGAAAATAGATTAGGTCTCTTAGAGTAAATGTGAGAAGTGTCAGAAAAAGACTCGGCAACGAAGTCAGGATCATAAGAGCAGAAAATTAGGGTCACTCTCTACTCTAGGAAAACCCATTTATATAACATTTCTCATATCTATAGTTGTAACAATCTTCCTCGTCTGGCACTTGAACATTCTGTTGGTTCACAATGTCTTCATGGTAACAGACAGCTTTCCTACTTTCAGCAGTCAAAAGGAGATATCAGCATTTCAAAAGCAACATTACATGAAACATTGGTAGAATTCTCATCACTGAGGTTCACTTAAGAAACTACGGAGGTCATTAGGATAGCAGACGGATCGCCACCGCCCCTCTGGCGGTGGCGATCTGCCAGCTAAAAAGCACAGCCCGTATTGAAAGATCCCTCCACCAAATTACCATTGAAGAGTCGACCGGGCGGAAAAGCTGTTAACATGGTGGCAAAGTCTGTGAGACACCGCCATCCATATTAGCATATTAGAGGGGACATGCCTTTCCGGGGCGGCAATGCCGCCACTGAACGGCAGGCGTTTTTTGCATATTTGGGCCCGTAGCGGGCCCCTAGGGATTCTGGGGGGTGGGGGAGTGCACATGGGCTCCATGCACAACATGGCAGGCACCCCGCATGGAACTGCACGTCATGCCTTGTTGGCATTGCAGCAAGCAGTGCTGAGGGCACCGCCCGCCGCAATGTAAAGAATGCAAGATTCACCCGCCAGTGTGGTGGGCGCATCCTAATGTCACCAACAGGACCCTGCATCAATGGCAGGCGGTCCCATTCTACGAAAGTGTCCGCCCGCCATCCTAATGATGCCCTACATTTCATTGTTCGGCTTTTACATGTTTTCATTGGGTCATCATTCTCTCACACATTTCAGTTAAGTAAGTGATTGTTTTATTTGACGCATTCTACAGACATGAAACTAAACATTTTAATACATTATTATATTCTATAAAATCTATGCCAATGGTAAGAATGAAAAGTAATCTTTTCGATGAAATCATGCCAAATCATTTGCATTATTGAAAGTAGAATATTTCACATAATTGATCTAGGTTACGTTTCATGAAAGAAAATGCATTCTGAAGTTTTCCTAACTAAATGCATGTAACTATGAAAGCCTAGGGCTCTCACTTGCTTTTAAAATATGGATTTTAATTTGAAGCCTAGAGCTTGTGTCTACATGATAATTGCATACATTTGTCATTAGTTTAATTGCATTAGAAGTACCACTACCATGCAGTTCTTAATATGCACTTACCTCTTCAATACACATCTTCACCACATAGGCCTTTACCACACATGACTGTACTATGCAATTAGGTAAATATGGTTAGCAATACGTAAGGGTTCAGGAATTGTTTCAAAAGGGGGAGGAGGTTGTGGGGCTCATCCCCCAGAGTAAGGATAAGTGATAAGTACAGGTTTAGGGTCAAATGGGAGTTCTGGGGATTTGCTCCTTCATATGAAATTGGAGATATATTTTTGGAGTGTCGGAATTTATGCAAGGAGTAGTGCTGTTGTTATTTTTCTTTAAATTATATTTTTTTGATAGGTTTAAAATGTAAAACATTTCTTTTTTAGTTCTTGGTCTTAGGAGCAGGAAACGAGGATTGGAGGTGACAAGGGTTTTTAAAAAAAAAGTTCTTGTGGGGTATTTTTTTTAGGCATCACTTTTATTTAATTTTTGGGTTGTGGTTATATATGTGACTGATTAAGCTGTTATTTTTTGCATCATAAGTATATTTTAAAGTAGCAGGATTCTAGAGTTTTAGGGGTACAGGGTGGAGATTTTCTTATATTGTGGCCATTAATTTTTGCATTGTGCGTATTTATTTATTGGGGTGTGGTTATTTCTTTTAGGTCTTATACTAGACTGTCATCTGCAATTATATTTTTTAAATATATTTTATTATAAGAATTTGTAGTTTTGGACATATATGTCCTTAAAAGCAGAGTGCTACGGTTTTAGCGGATAAGGGTGGTGAATGTTTTAAATTGTGGCCATATATTTGGGTTGTGTATATTTATTTATTGGGGTTATTTTAGGGGTTATGATCTTACTTTTTTCTTTGCATTATAATTTATAAAAACAGTCTTCTATTAAAAAAGTATTTTTAAACTCTTATTTTTAGAGGCAAATTTCTAATCTTTTGGGAATGTGGGTGAAGAGTTTTTTTCAACATTTTATATACTATTTTTTTGTGGATGGGGATTTGTTTTTGGTGGTCTGGGTATTTATTTTACATGTTATACTGGTATTTTTTTCTTTGCATATTTACTGAAATAGATTTTAATGTAAAAACTATTTTGGACTCAAGTTCTTAGCAGTGTGATGCTAGACTTTTGGGAATAAGGGCCGGGAATGCTTTATACTGTAGGCATATGTTTTGGGGTAGTGGATGTATTTGTGGGTGTGGGTATTTATTTTACGGGTTATGCTGTTGTCTATTTAGTTTTTGAGATGTGTTCTTATTTTAAGGATCATTACTTTTTTAATAATTCTAATATTCACATATGCATTTTTTATTAAGCCATATATAGTAATAATGCATGTATCATTAAAATAATATTTGACTCATAATCACACAGTGTTTAAAACAAATTAAGGAAATACTGCAATATGAAAACTTAAAAATGTTAATAAATAAACATGTACATTATTTATTACATATATTCTTTATAAATCATTATTCACAACATGCTATTCAAATATTTAAACATTTGAAATCTTATTTCTGATTTTGATTCCTTCAGTTTCCCATTCATTACTGAAGAAGAAATTTGCCTTTTTTCATTTTTACTGTGACAATTTTTTATGTCTTACAAGTTGTGTGTGTTTTCGCAGTAAGCAATTGTTCGTGGTCGAAGATGAAGGGTTCTGGCAGTGATGGTCAGGGAAGAACTCTGAGCCTGATTATGACTAGGGCGGCCCAGTGGACCCCTGCAGCCACTGTAGCGGTGTGGGCACTGCCGCTCTGGTTGTCCGACCGTTTTATTACAAGTTAGACGTTCGGACCACCATGGGACCGCTGCTAAACCACCAGGGGTCGCGGATTCCTGGTGGTTTTGCAGCGGTCTAAGGCCTGAATTATGCTGGCGGTGCCACTGCGGCACCAACAAACATATTACAAGTTTCCTCACCATCACAGTTTTCATGGCGGTGAGCCCCCAATAAAAACTGTGGCAGTGAAAAAATGAAGGGGGTCCTAAAGATCCCCTAGTGCCTCTGGGCCACAGAGATGCATGCAGGGGGGCACATGGTGTGTCCCTTGTCTGCATGAATGCCCAGTTTCTGCACAACATGGAATTAAAAGTCCATGCTGTGCAGGAACTTGCATTTGTGTTTCCATTGCTGTGCCTTTCTAAGGATCACTGCCTGGGACCACCAAAGCACTGCCTTCTCTAGCAGGTGGTGTTAGTGCACCTTTGGCGGTGTGGCAATGGGGCACTTGCATGACGGCCCACTGCCACATCTCCAAAGTCATAATCAGCATTTCGTTTGGTGGGTACATTTATTGTAAGGACAATCTGAGGGGAGTGTGTAGTGATATTGTTAGTTTCATTTTGCTAGTCCTAGTATTTCTTTGTTGTTTTAACCACTATGTAAGTTGGCAGGGATGGTAAATCCCCAGGATACTTTCTTTTTATTAGACTAATTCTCATGGTTATGTGTCCTACCTTCTTTAAAGGTAACATTACTCCAATATTTATGAATTTATTTTAGGAGTTTTTCAGCTTCTTTTTTTTCAACTATTCCATATTGATTTCTTTCAGTCATTTGAGACTGGATAGCTATAGAGAGGTGTACGGTTATTTTCCTGGCCTACTTTTACCTCCCTATATCATTATACCCATTTTGAATGTGCCATTTTTTAATACATATTCGTTTTCACAAAAACTGTGGTTTTAGAATTTTTCTTGAACTTCCATTGGATTTAAATTACGTTGGTTATGTAAACCAGTATAATTTATGAAGCTACTGGTTTGGGATTATGGGTAGTCCGACTCTTAGGGACCAATTACGATGGCAGACAGACTGCCACCGACATACCACCACAGACAGATTTCCCTCCCGCCATATTACAATGGCCGGCGGTGTGATGGTGGTCAGAAACACCATCCGCCACACATTTGACGGGCTCCATGAGCCAGCCGTGAGCCAGCTGGGGGGTCGGAGGGCCTCACAATCTACGCTATTGTGGCGGTGCCTACCAGGCACTGCCGTAGGGATTACGATGTCCCTCCCTGCCAGCCATTTCATTGCGGTTCACCCGCCATGTAAAGGCTGGCGGAAAGGGACATTGGGGGCCTGTAGCAGGCCCCCCTTCCTCCTCTGGCCCTTGATTATGGTGTCCCACTACATATCCTTGCACCATGTGGCAGGCACCACATGGTGCCTGCCACATAGTGCAGGGATTATGCTCCATGTCTCTTTCTTGTACTGAGGCATGTGCTGCAGCATGCAGCACCTGCCGCAGTACATGAGATATTCAGTGCAATGGTCTTGGAGGCAGTGGCATTGAAATACAGTTTACAGTATCACCGAGAGCAAGTCGGGCAGTTCCGTTGTCTAGATTGGCTCAGGGTGTTGGGGAAAGAATATAAAATGTTATCAACACCTAAAGAAAGAAGACAGGTCCAGGTTTGAATTATCTTCAATTATTACCTTTCAAAAAATATGGGCGACAAAAGTATTTTTTAAATGGAGGATCTAACTAGAGGGTATCTAACTTTTATTTTAAAGTATAGTAATGTAAAACAGGTTGTTAGTGATTATTTCTTGTTAGAATTTTCAGTAACGTAGCATGTGTGCCATATTTTCCAGGTAGTCTGAGCATTCTAATTTTTTTCCTTAACAAATTCATTCATCTCTTTGTGTTCTTTTTGGTGGCTCTCACCTCCAGGCTACATGTAAAAGATTGTGTACATCTCACTTCTTAGAAACTTTGCTCCTTTTAAAAAGTTCAAGGGAATGTTAGAAATTAGAGCGGTGTTTTCCTATTCAACTGGAGAAAGAGTAATGCCAAAAATCAATTGCATTGTTAGTTTTGGCACCTCCTTCCAAAGAGGCTGTGTAGTAGGTCCTCCATTTAATGTTTTAACATGGTTTTCTTCTGTGATCCAATCTGTTTAGATGGCAAATGGCTATTTCTTCAAGATAATAAAGCAGGGGTGTTAATTGTTGTTCATTTTGCAAAACAATCAATAAATTAAATTATAACTGTGTAGAATTCATCAATATATTCCGGGGATTCAAAAGACAAAGCCACTTTATTTTTTAACCTCAAAATGTAGTTTGTTGTCAGACACTTAGTCCTAGCTAATGATGTTTTTTGCGTTTTTTTCAAAAATGCTAGGGAAAAGTGAAATAGCAATCCTCAAATTTGTGTCTCAGGATAAAACTTTCTGATGACCCTGAAATCAGGTATTATTTTCCTAGAGCTTTTACCCAATGTTATTTTTTTGTTGCTAATTAAAACACTGTAGTTCGAGATTTCCTTCTCTGGCAGCAAAGCATAGAAAAGAGGCTTTGTGTTATTGTTTATCTAACTATATATAGTATACACCTAGATGAATGGATGGGGGTAATTATTTTCTCATATAAATGTAACAGAAACACAATCCCACTTCAAGCTCTCCGCCCAAAGGCCTGGAGGGGCGGTAATCATTGAACCTTCCTCTCTCCCATCCCACCACGAAGAGCACTACACCTATGTCCTCCAGAAGAAGCAAAAGGAGACCATCCAGGTGATTATAACTCTATACAGTAGACCACACACATTCCCCTCCTCAGTCTGTCATAACCCAGACCTTGAGGCCTGGTTCAATCACAATGCACAAAGCATTTTGGGCCAGATGGGCTGGTACTGAAATTTGTAGATGGTCAGTCATGGTCTATGTGGTCTTGAAATATTTCCACATGTTCTGTAGATCATGAGTTATCATTTCTATTGCAATAAGTGACCAAAGATTTTTGGCCCACTGAGTTATGTCTGGTAAACAATTTTTCCCAATCGACCGCTAGTTCTTGTTTATGAGCCAGCAACATATGAAAGATGAAAATCCATAGAAGCAAGGAAAAGCCATCCTATTGTGAATGCTGCATGACTAGAATTGTCACCAGTAGTTCATCAGGGATAGGGAACACCACAACATCCCTGATGTGACAGAGATTTTCTTTTGAGCAAGATTTTTGGGAATGACCACCAAATATGCAGCACTGTCCCCTCCATGCAACTCTCCAGCAGCGGTCATCAATATTAGGAACATGTTCTTGAGTCTGCTCAGTGTCCTGTAAAAACTGAACATCAATTTATTACATGTTTTCTTGTTCTGTATTCTGCATGTTGTCTTTGGTAGAACAGTCCACATAAATTCCCATTCATCACTAGCAATCTCCTCCCCCATCATTTTCTTTCCATTGTTTCATGTGTGGGGACTTATCGTTGTCCGAGGCTGTAGTTGACGTATCATAAATTGCAGAGCCCTGGCCTTTAGTAGATTTATATTGAGTAAAGAGTTTCTCGAAGTCTGCAAGATTGCTAATTCCTGCATTTTTACAATGGCGGTTCATTGCCAAATGTAGTAGATGGAAATATCTGTATCCTTCATCTTCATCCACCACAACTTTCTGTCTACATTCTTGGAACAACATCATCATCTGTTTTTCAAATAAGTTCTACCACATTGTAGAGTCACTCATCCTCCACGTAGCAAATTGCTTCTCATTTATGGCTGACCTAATGTCCGAGTTACCATGGATAGAGTGAAAGGAAAAGGGAAATGTCATAGGAGCCCCTGTTTTAGTGACTGTATTTCATATCTCTAGAGTTGGTCGAAGTGCATCTGAGACATACGTCACCACTGGATGAACTCATTTAGGCAACTATTTTCCATTCTACAAAGTCCCAGTTTCACTGTTTGCCTAAGGGATCATTTAAAGGTCACTCTTTCGTGTGTGGGATGCAGTATTCCTCTATATTTGGGATATCCATCCCCACACCCCGATCTCAGCCTGCTCTACCTTTTTTGAGATCCATGGTTAGGTCCTTGTGCCACATACATTTGTGACACTCATTCTGCAGACTGTTTAGATCTAATGTAAGGAGTGGCACCAGTAGTGCCTGTAATAACTACAACAGACACAGTAAGATATTAATTTTCAATGCAGTCATTCTGCCCATCCATGAAATGAAAAGGGGGACCTCACCTTTGGCGATCATCTCTGATAGCCTTATTGAGTTTAGAGTAGTAAACCCAATAAAGAACACTCAACTTTGGTGTTATTCAGATACACAAATACTCGATAGTAACCTTTGCCCCCTCAAATGAAGTTATGGTGTTGAGTGCAATTTGACTGCTTGACTAAGGTGGATGGCCATCATCTCAGACTTAGCTAGATTAACACAGAAGCCCAAAACCTTCCCAAAACATGGCATTGCTGTGGGTATGGAGACTACGGGGTTTGTCAGCATTAGTAGAATATAATTTGGGAATAAGTGTATTTTATGTATAAGTTACCCAAAGTCCATGCCTCTGACTTTCTGTATTTGTCTAAATGAATACATTAAAGAATTCATAGTGAACGCATACAGCAGGGGAGACAGTGGTCAGCCGTGCCTCATTCTACAGCAGGGGTCTTCAAACTGTGGGGCGCGACCCCCAGGGGGGCTGTGGAGCGATGCAAAGGGGGTCGCGCCTTCACAGTGTCACTTCTGCCCTGGCCTCCAGGGCTTCAGCCCCCCCTCTTCCCCCATCCTGTGTCTCAGCCCGGGCTGCTGCAGTGCAGCTTGTGCTCCTGGGACCTCGGCTGGGCAGTGTCTGGAGTCTTATCTCCGGCCCGAGTTTTTCACAGGTCTTTAAAGACCATTAGCATATTTACATGCCTTTGTTAACTGATTACCTAAGCTTGGTTTTTTTATGGTTCCAGTACCCCCTGGGCCCCCACTCTGCCTATTCCTTACATTTGTATTTTTACACTTACGACTGTAGTGTGAGAATGCATTTAATGTAAAGAAATATAAAGGTGGGTTGCCAAAAGAAACATGCCTGCTATGTGTTGTTTAAAGATCGTGCAGAGACCTGCTCTTGACACTAAATTGAGTTATAAATAAAAAAGTATGTATTAATTAGTGATGTGACTTTTCTGTCTTTATTTTCTTTAATTATTAGTCATGGATCATTGAGGCATCCCTATCTAACAATTAAAAGTGCTTTCTATTTATATTTGCTGCTCTAAGTATTCACAGATAAGTGCAAAAAATACAGCTGTAGGTGATAATGAGCTGGTAACCCAAATCATTAGACTGGAAGTTTGTTGCAGGATCGCACATTATTTATTTCCTCCACCCTCGAACCCTGATTAATGCCATTATGGTAATAGTTGAACCCTATGCTTCAAGTTTCTGGGAATGCAGGGTTCAAACTACTCACTTCTCATTCTCGCCTTCACTTTCACGTTCACCCTGCACTTCCAGCGATCACAATGCACTCACACTGATCACAATGCACTCATAGCGATCACCATGCACTCATAGCGATCACCATGCACTCACAGCGATCACCATGCACTCAAAGCGATCACCATGCACTCATAGCGATCACCATACACTCACACTGATCACAATGCACTCACATTGATCACAATGCAGTCACAACATTCACCCGCTCACCCTGCACTCACACTGATCACCATGCACTCACACTGATCACCATGCACTCACACTATTCACCCACTCACCCTGCACTCACAGTGATCACAATGCACTCACACTGATTACAATGCACTCACAACATTCACCTGCTCACCCTGCACTCACTGCGATCACACTGCACTCAAACTGATCACAATGCACTCACACTGATCACAATGCACTCACACTGATCACAATACACTCACACTGATCACAATGCACCCACACTGATCACAATGCACTCACACCATTCACCCGCCACTCACAGTGATCACAATGCACTCACACTGATCACCATGCACTCACACTATTCACCCGCTCACCCTGCACTCACACTGATCACCATGCACTCACACTGATCACCATGCATTCACACTGATCCCCATGCACTCACACTGATCACCATGCACTCACACTGATCACCAGGCACTCACACTGATCACCATGCACTCACACTGATCACAATGCACTCACACTGATCACCATGCACTTACATCGATCACCATGCATTCACACTGATCACCATGCACTCACAACATTCACCTGGTCCCCCTGCTCTCACAGTGATAACTCAGCACTAAAAATTTGCTTGTATTGTTCACTCAGTATCTCACCCTGCAGTCACACGAGCACACTTCTCACCCTGCAGTCACGTGACACTCCACTCACCTGTCTCCCCCTTACTGCTCAATCTGTAGCTCACTCAAACAAGGCCATCACTAACCATGCACTAATTCGTCCCACTCTGCACTCACAGCCGAACCCAAATGCATATGGTCACCTCACTCTCCCTGCAGTCACTCCTTTTACCATACTCTCACACTGTTGCATTGCTCACCGTGCAGTCACATGGGCACTCTTGTCACCCACACAGTGCAGAAGGTTGAAGTGCCTGGTACAAATAAGATGTACCATGCACATCAGAGAACTGAGTGTGAGTAAACTATGAGTAGCGCTATAAAAAAATGAAATGTTTGTCAGACAGGTCCTATAGGGAGATGAGGTGTATTGTTGGTGAGTGGTAGTGAGGGAATTCATGGAGAAGGTGGGAAGAGTGTTGCACCGTGTGCGACCAGTGCTTGGACAAGCCCTGGCTGGGAGTGTTAACCCCCCCCGGAAGTTCGGGTCTAGTGGATCCCCTGCTTCTGCCTATTATTTACATTTGTAGTGCGCTACTGTTACCAAAAGGTGTCCTGGGGCTAATAACCATCTGCCTGTAATGTGAGAGAGGGATCCGGGGTTGGGAGAGGAGAGAGGAGAGGGATGGAAGGAAGGGGGTGAGAGGAAAGGGGCATGGGTAAACTGCTTAACTCTGCAAAAGACCACCACGGTTTGAATTCACCCTTGCTGCTCCCGGCCATAGCCAGGTGAGCTTCTAATGTGGCAGCGCGTATTCCTGCGGAGTGGGAGGCCCTTCACAGAGGTTGACTAGACATCTTTCTGATGTTAATTGCTGTATTTTGGTTATAAGCTGGTACTGATGGTGTAGTTCCGTGAGTTTGTGGGTCTGGTTCGGTGGTTCCGAACCCGTTCAATAAAGGTCGTCGGAAATAGACGATTTTGGTGTCAGCAGACCGCAAATGACGAGTGTAGCGTGTACAAGTGTTTTCGCCTGAATCGATCTATGAGAACACTACGTATTCGGGGATTTCGTTTGAACCTTCGGGTTCCATTTTGTGTACGGCAGCCATTTTGTGTGGTTGCCCTCACATAGGCCGATGACTGCGGCCGAACGAGTCCTTGAGACACGTATGCCTTAGCTGACTTCTGAATGACCTAACTGACTCCTTGCCCGAGGCTGACCTCGCTGAGCCAGTTCCTTGTTAAACAGCTGGTCAGATAAAGATCAAAGGGTAGGACATGCCCGAGTTCATAGTACACTGCACCCACCTTTCTATCTTGCTTCTAATCTGTTTCTGTTCCTTCCTTTATGACATAATCACTGATTTGGGTTGAGGGTTTTATGATGGGTTTGTCCGGCCTGAACAAACAAGAAAATGGAAGGTGCTTGTTCATTTCTGGTAGGCTGGACAACGGAAAGTGGGATTGTTGTCATACGCTACTTTTAAATTGTCACACTGTCATTGGTCAGTTTGTATGAACCCAATGCTAATTTTGAATGTTGCCTGAGGCTTGATTTTTAGCATAAAAGACCATGCTCCGCTCATTGAATTTGTGCAGTCTCTAGCGAACCACCCGTGTGTGCTTCGTAGATCTCTGTTCCTGGTTGCAGCCAATAAACTTTGGTCTTTGACGTCATCAAGAAGTATCCCGTGTCTCTGTTTGCCAAGGCAGGGGAACTCGAAGGCATCGGGCGTTTTCCCTGACGCCGCTAGGTTCTAAAACCCGGTCCTTCAATGGGGTGAAATCTTTCCTCAGTATTACTGTGTTAAAAAAAATTCTAAATAATAAAGCAATGCTACCCCAAAATACGCATTATCACAGAACATTATTTACATTTTCTACTCACACAATTTAGTGAAGCCTGTCGCATAATTTGGTCCTCACCTTCCTCATAACCTAGAAGTTTAGAATTTTTTTTCAGGAGGGGGTCCTTATTCTTGAAAATGTTGACAGGGGGGTCTCGGCATCCAAAAGTTTGAAGACCTCTGTTCTACAGGCTAATTTGAATTCCTAAGATTTCTCACTGTTGACTATAATTCTCACCAAATGTCTTGCATACCCCAATCAGATGTAACATTGTATATAGAGGTCCATCCCAAAATGATCCAGGACCTGACGCAGAAAAGCCCACGCCACTTGATAAAAAGAATTTTCAGCATCAAGCACACGATTTTCTAATGGTATTACCCGTCTCTTAGAAGAATCCACCTGATGCTATGGAGGATTGTTTTCAATGTTTTATCGATCAATCAGGTTTCAATATTTTCTAGAATTCTAGAATTGCATTTTATGAAGTATGGCAAACATTAATATTCCTTTTTGAGTGTTGTGGTTATCTTAGTGAAGGAGAGATTCATGGCTGTAGGTTTCTGTTAGTTCAGGGGGAATTTTCATCTCGCTTATCTTTGTCTCCTTATTATTCGTTTTAAATTTTGGAATGGTGGGCATATCTCCAGTTACATGCATGGATAGATTTTATCCAACCTGCCTTAGCACTGAATCACAGGGCTCATTGCATGTGGCTCCCATAGCTTTTCTTTGTCGGACATTTTCCCTTACTTTCAATTATGTTGCAGAGGCTGGGTGGTTCATTCAATAAAATCTCTTATTGCAACCTCTCTCCCTTCCTATGCAATGAGTTGAGAAGTAGTCTACACATCTCCAAAGAGCCGTTGTTTTAAAGAGTCTTGACTTATACTAAAGGTAACCTCTTGACAAGAGTTCAATTTTTACCTGCTTAAAATCAGAAAAGCTTTTTTACTGTTTTGTTTCACAATGTTTTGTTTGACGTATATTTTGTTTTGGTATAATTCTTATTTCAGTCTCACCAAATTTCTTTTGGCTTTTTTTGATTATGTGTTTCCTCTAATATTGGCAGGAAGAAATGTTGTATTTTGTCTGAAATAGAAAGAGAATAGTGATATTACATTATTTACTTATTTCTTTAATGTGTTAATTTGTGTCAGTTCTTCCTAGCTGCTTAAAGCAAAAGAGAGAATTAGTAAGAGCTCTTAAAGGTATTACCTGATTTTGGCTGGAAAACTAGCGTTTTAATGTTCACACTATTTTTGTTTTTATCTTGGCATTCTTTTAGTGATGATTCTGAATTTTTGTTGACTTTTCTTGTTCACTTCAACAGGTTATTCATGGTATCTTCGGTAGATTGCTTTCTTGGGTCTGTTAATGCTATTTATAGGCGGTGTACTTCGGTGTACTTCCGCATAAAAGATTTTGAGAGCATTTTAACTTCGGGCTGATTTTTAAATTATGGATCTTGTTCTATTTCATGTCGTATATTTATTTCATTCTCACGCTTACCCTTTTAGGCTCTTGGATGTCGAGGTACGGTTCTGTGCAACAGTATGCCATCAGTGTTATGTTGTCACTTCAGAAGTTGGCAGTAATTGACAACAAAATTGTAGACACACAAAATATATACCTTTTATGCACAGTGGTGTTTTTTAAAAACAACATGTCCCTTAATCTACGTTTCTTAAATATGTATTGTGTTACTGAACCATATTTTTTGTGAAAACGCTTTAACACCTTAGCTGCTTTGGAACGTCCAGCTCCAGTGCTGAACGTTCCATTGCGCAGGTGCAGCTGGAACGTTTAACGGCCGACGGCAGCACTCCCGAGGTAGTGGTGCCGTCGGCCGCTGGTATAGGCGCAGCACTTAAGAGGTTAAAAGTAAACTCTGACCTTCTCTGATCCAAACAAGTTGATTCCATCTTTGTTCAGAATTTGTTTTCTCCTGGAAGTTCAAAAAAGTTTAATTTATTAATGTGCATTGTTACTTTTACCTAAGTTTTTATTTAGGACTTTATTTTGTAAATAAGAAATGGTTACAAAATGTGTGATGAAGACATGTATGGTAGAGGTAATGTACAAGATTAGATATATATTGCAAGTTAAAGATACGTTTCCCAAAGCACACACTGAAAAGTACTAGAATGTAAAGAAATGCGTGATATTCAGGGCCGGACTGGCTACCGGGCGTTTTGGTGTGCTGCCGAGCTGAGGGTTGATTTTGTTGATGGGGACCTGCGTGAGCTGAAAAACATTTGTTTTCCTTTGTTAATTTCGAAGCACACGCAGGTCCCATCAACGAAATCAGCCCCCACCGCAGTGAAATTAGCCCCCAGCTCAGCAGCACACCAAAAGGCCCGGCAGCCAGTCCAGCCCTGGTGATATTTCCAGATATTCACACTACATTCATATTTCAAGCTGGCATTGCTGTGATTTGTTCTTGAAGCAATCAATGGCTGCTGCTCAGGTTCCAAATTAGCAAACACAGGACATGCAGTTAGCTCTGCCTTGGCCAGAATGTGGTGTGATACTTGTATCTTGATTCCTTCCTATAATGCAACAGTATGGATGTATACCATTGGATAATGGCGTCACCTTCAGCAATAATCCTTGCAGTAGTTGATTTACTGTGGCTAGTTCAATGTTTTTTCAAAAGCATATGCAGTGTGAATTTCGTTTTTGCTTTATGAATGTTGGTCTCCTGGCTAACTAATTGTGGCCAATTACAGCACTACCTGGCTTCAAGGTGACTGTTTAAACCCTTGAGATTTAATGAATGTGCTGCTACCTGTAATTGTTTGCACAATGACAGAATAATAACAATAACTTCATTGTTTCAGAATATTAAAAGTTACTTTTTTTCTACGGCGCTTCCTACCACAGTTGTTTTGGCTGTGAGTGCTGTAAATAAATATCTGCTTTCTTTTGATCGCGCTTTATTTTAGAAAGAAATATCAGAGGAAATAAAAGGCAATTCCCATTTTCCTTTTTAAAACAAAAGCAATCATTATGCTCTGTGTCCTGTCTGTCACCCTGGCTACTGGCCCTGGCAGCAGGCAATGTGACGTCAGCAGTCAGCTGTAATTACCTATTATAGTTCAGCAACTATGCCATTTCTTTATTACAGTAGACTAGATGCATCACAACCTGCCTGGAATAAAGACATTAGAGACAGCCTTGAGACTGAGATTGCAGGCTCCCATGAATTATAGTGCAATTCAGCGTTGTGATAGTAACACCTGTTATTTACAGCACTCAGACCAGCAGAAGTGAGGTGTAAAGAGTTATATAAAAACAAGTTATTATCATTATCTGTTGGGTATGTTATTTCAGGTATCGTTGGTCCTCGTTGGATGCACCGATCAAGGTTTCCTGGGCGACATCAGGTGCAAGGGTGGCAGTACTAATGTTTAGTCCTATAAGAGGCCATCCAGGTTGTGTGCCTTCTACAATACAGACACATGCTCAAAGAATGAGAATTTATCTGTGAAAAGTCAAAAATAGAGTGATACAAATGAACAGGAAGTCATTGATTTATTATTTCATACTAGGGCACTATGCCTATTTTACTGACATTCATATGAAATAGTTTATGTGTTTGTCTTATCATACTGTTTGCACTGTAGCTTAATTCCTTTAAGACATGAACCAGATTGGCATGTGACCTCCATCGGCAGGTGAGATTGTCATACAAGGAACTACCACTTTCCATGTTGAGACTGTGATTTTATACGCGTGAAACAGAAGAGGTTTAAACGTATTTCAATTATTGCATTTGTGATATCAGGAAAATCCACTTCCCCCTGTGGTGGACATTTAAATAACACACTTAGGGGATTCTGTTAGCTCCCTAGTCACCTAAGCAAGACAGCAATGTGACTGGGGGACTGTGTGAGATGACTCTCAGAGAGTTGACTACCCAAGAGTGAAATGGACAAGAAAAGAAAACAGTTACCTTTTATAAAATAATTTAACTGCGGAATATTTACTAAAAGGATATTCCTCTAAAGTGGATCATTAGAAAATTCCTTACTCCAACCCCTATCATAGTTGTCAGTATTACTATAGCTCGGCAGCACCAAATATTCTTATTTACCCTTGAGACAATTTTGTGTTTAGTAGAAAGATTAATGCACAATAGAAGGGTACTTGGACACCCAGGAAATAAGGCCAGATGGGCAAAGAAAGAGGTCTCAATTAGTGTTAGCAATCTGCGCTTGGACTACTTGTGACCTGCTTGAAATTTTGGAATGTGATTTGTTTACTATTAAGTACTAATAAGTCACATTGCAAAATTCTCCAGACAGAGAGGGTCACAGCACAATCGGCTTAATGAACAGTAATTAGTCACCTCACAATTTGACTCCCCTCGTGATTAGGTAGATACAAAGGAATGGTGGCCTGCAAGTAGATGCAATTAATAAACTGCTCTCAAAAAAGGAATGAGGCTGGGGTGATGGCAAGCTCCCCTTAATAACATAAGGAGTCTTTTAGAGTTTAATGGGATGGGTGAAGACCTGGAAATTAGCAGATGTCCGAAACCATCAAACTTACAGTTCGACTCTCTCATTTATAGATGGGAGAACCATTGATTTACATCCCGCGGAGCCATCGCTGGTGGTGCCAGGAGTCACTCAATCTTGGCAGTCTGTCAGTCACAGCATCCCCATCTTTCATACACTGGGAGATCTATCCTACTTAGAGTTGTCCTCAAGATTTTCCCAGTTTGGATCCAGCATGTGGTGTAGGTGGAAACACACAATGGCCCCCAAGAACAGAAAGAAAATCCCTGTAGTGTTAATTCCATAGTTTTTAACTTTTTTGCTTCTCTGCGAGATATTCCATATGAAGATAAAGCAACACGGACAACATATAAATGCATCCCTTCCTGTATTATGTAGAAAAACCGCCTACTCTTTTTGAAGGTACTTGCAGTTATACCGAGTTCGATGTGGTATAAAATGAACAAGAGGACCTACAATGTACCTGGAAAAAGGCATGTCCTATTTGCAAACCGTAGACCCCATAAGAATACAATGCTGGAGGCTGAAACTAGAGGATGCCATATTCATCATCATGAGAAAATCAGCAACTGGGAACATATATCTTCTACAATCAACACATATACCTCAACAGCCATGGTCACCCATTTGATGGGATTTCTTTGTCACATATCTACCCTAGTATTTAGGGACGATTGCAATCACCTTAATCATCACTACACTATCAAAACAACACATTGTGTACCATTTGTATGCCTGTTCTCAACCAAAGACTTAGCATATATTGCTTATTTTATTGCTTATTTTCACGACTGAATAAAAATACAACTGGTAGTTGAACCCATTTTACCACTCTGATTTGGAAGGAATTAAACAGTGTGGTAAACACACACTCAGATTTGACCACCACGTGGTCCCAAGTAGAGCGGCAAACAGAGTGACTTCAAAGAAATGTTCAGCAGTATATCTATGCTGCTATACCCATGAACAACAAGAATAGTGCAGGTCCCAACCTTACATATAATTAAGGATGTTACTTTATTCATATGCCTATATCTCAGGTTTCCTTCCACATAATGTTTCTTTCTCAGACACACCAGGAGCTATTAGAGTACATTGTAGCAGTTTTATAGCACCTAATGCTCCTGATGGGGGTGGGCTGTGCTACAATTAGCATTGGGATCATTCACGCTCATTTCAGAGTGTGGGGTTGAGCATATTGTTGGTTGTAGAATAACCTAAGTGGAAGGTATTGGGTGATGCACATGCTCTAAACAATATGTGCCATCTTTGCTGTGTATTAGCATGAGGTGTTGGTTGAAGAATAGAGTTAAAATAGATGTAGGTATAAATACATCTATTTGAACAATATTCCTCCTCTGATATCTACTTATTTAAGGCTTAATATAACATATTAGAAAATTTGAATTTTGGGAGCTCCATTGACAACAATGCAGTGTTCCGGCCCTCTAAGGCTGGTAAAAACATGAAGCTCCAACATTCCAATGTTTGTTCACAGCTCTTGGCTGTGAACAAAAGCCCTCACATAGCCCAAGGGGATTTCAATCCCCTTGGGCTCCGTGAGGACTTTGTTTTAAAATTTGGAACATTTTGACCTCTAGGGCAGAATTTTTTAATAGCCTTAGAGCCCTCCGTTGCAGGCTCTACTGGCTATTAAAGGTCCACTCCTTATTAAATGCTGGAGCGGGCCTTCAATGGCTGGTACTGCGGGCTCTAAGGCTATAGTAGTTGTCACGGTAAAGAGACAGGTGTTTAACTGTTTGCCTGTGATGGTGTTTACTCCTATATAATATTTGCTGAAGGCAGAGAAAGCATACAAGTGCAGTGAGCAGGTAGGTCATCACTTGGCAATCAGAGCTAGACACAAAGCAGCACAGAATATAATACAAGGAATCAAAGATCCTTGCGGGGTATGGTTAAAGATCCTTATGGAATTAGAAATGTCTTCCGCGCATACTATCAAAAGCTATATCAAGAGGATTCCCCCGAGGACCTTGGAGAGGCTAAGGCATATCTGATCTCAATTCCTGTGGAGCAATTCTCCCAGGAAGAACAGCTACTGTTAGACAATTTTAATATGTATCAATAGCCTCCCCAATGGTAAGGCTACAGGCCTGGATAGCATTCCTCTGGAAATTTATAAAAAATTCTCGTTGCAACTCAAAGATTGTATGACCCAGCTATTTTTACATATATTTTAGGGTGGAAGACCTCCAGATTCTTGGTCACATGCAGAAATTGTGATTTTCCTAAAAATAAAAATAAACCACCATACGGGCCTGGCTCATATCACCCCATAACACTGATTAACACTGACGGTAAGATCTACTCAAAAATCCTTGCCAACCTTATGGCATCGATTATCCATAAGGTAATCTCTATTCGACAGCATGGATTTATCCCATGGCGGGGAACAACAGACCTCACAACGAGGGTTATCTCACTTTTAGGTGCCACAAGCATATACAAGGACCCAATGTCATTAATTCTGCTAGACGCAGAAAAGGTCTTTGACCAGGTCTCCTTGTCTTTTCTATGGGAGACTCTGTCAAGGGTGGGAGTTGGAAAAGGGTTACTGCAGGCTATTAAGATGCTGTATTACCACCCTACGGCAAGGGTATTTGTTAAGAGAGCACTTTCATATCCCTTTATAATATCAAGAGGCACCTAACAAGGATGTCCATGCTCACCGTTGTTATATGCAGTCTATATCAACCCTTTTCTTCCACAACTAGAAAATAACAAGGTTATCAGACCCTTTGTAACACACGGCTGGGAAACTAAAGCTCTGGCATATGCCGACAACATTATCCTCGTGACCCCCAACCCTGATACTGCTCTACATGAAATTGAACAAGGAGCATAGAGGTATGGCACATTTTCGGGATATATACTTACTCATAGCATGACGCAACTAGTGGGCAATGAGAATGCAGTGATAAATGATACCAGAGTGGTCAAAAATATAACCTACTTAGGGATTAATATATCGGCAAACTTGGATAACATTGTTAAAGATAATATTGATCCCCTTTTTGTTCAAATTAAACAGGACCTATCGAGAATACACAATCTTCATCTATCTATCATAGACAGATGCAACATTATTAAAATGCAATTTTTTCCAAAGTTCTTATATTTTCCACGGGCGATTCCACTGGAATTTTGAGCTGATTGCATAAAGAAAGTAGAAGATCTTTTTTCCTGGTACTTATGGGCTTACACCAAAACAAGAAGGGTTTACAAATTCCTTATATTACCATGGTAAATTAGGATTGTCCCTCACTGAATATAAGACTCTACTACTGGACTACCACACTGTTACACAACCAAGTATTAATACAAAAGAAGCCAAAAGATAGAGACATGGAAGAGGTTCTGGCCCTACTAGAACTTATAATGGGGTGGAAGCTTGGGGATGGCTTTGGCGGCACTTACATGACAACCACTACAAAAAGTCTGCTTCAAAACACTACAAGGGGGGTTTAAAATCTGGAAGTCTGTTTGAAGACGGATAGGAGTCGTTTGACTTAACTTTTACACACCACTTTTTAATAATCCAAATCTGCCAGAAATCTTCAGAGGCCCTGTAGTTAAAAGGTGTGGCGAGGCAGGACTGACAAAAATTGGAGCTTTTTTTTCTCCCCTTGGCCTTATCTCTTTCGAAAATCTTAAAGAGTGGTTTGAGATATATCGAAAGGATTTCTACAAATACCTCCAAATAAGGGACTTCCTAAACAAGAAAGCTAGCGGACCAATAGGATTCGCTAGCAGTGATATAATTGATACACTGATAGAAAATAAAGATCTGTCGATATGGGTAATTTACAATTGTTTTAACTCACTAATGAAAGATGACATTGATGAACGGGCGCTAAAAAGGAAAGAGGAAATGGGGGTATCAGAAGATCTATTCTTTCATTCATGTGTTTTAATTCCGGTCCAGTTACAGGCACAGTATTACAAAACTTGCTTTTAACTATATTATACTCTCCAAAAAATTGCCAAATAGGGGACTGGGAAAGGGATATTTTGCCCCCACTGTGCACTTTTCAAGCAGACCTGATCTATAACTGATCTGTAACATGCTTAGCAAGCAAAAACAATACATCACCAATTTCCCTAAGGAAGCGTTCAGGGTGGAATGCTCCCTCTCTCCATCTCTGATAGTGCTCGGGGTAGCGCAAGATACACAGGGGAAAATCGGAGAGGAATTGTGTTCATAGGAATGGTAATTCTCCGTCTTTGTAATGCATCGGCATGGCTACACCCCAACCCCCCAGATTCCAGCAGTGGCTCTCCCACCTGTTGGCAAATTGTAATCTAGAAAAGGCTATTTATGCAAGAAGGGGAATACTTTCACAGGGGAAAGGCTTAAAAAGGTGGGCTCCATTGACTAGATGGATAGAGAAAAGTGGGTAACTGATAAAGAGGAAATTAAAACATAGTGATGGCATGACATATATGGCTCACAAGTAAAGGGCGATGTTGAAAATGCATGAAGTATAGGACTGGCTGGTTCTAATTGGCAACATCGATTAAATCTGTACTGGGAAATTGCAATAGAGTCAGCATATAAAATGGTGTTAAATGCAAGATAACAGAATGCAAGGTTGTGGCCACTGCCAAGGGCAGGGTGGGTGGGTGGGTGTCGGGTGGGCAGGGTAAAAATGGTTAGAAATGCATAGTTGCCTTATGATATGAATCTTAATGTATGCTCATACTGCCTTATAATCTGTACTTTAAAAAAAGTATTTAAAATAAAAAAGATTTGTTGAGGGAAGGGAGAAAGAGGAGTGGAACCAGCCTATATCAAAGCTTTCTGGACTGGAATTAGGTTCAGAGTTTTTCCTGAATTAGGGTGAGGACAGGAGCCATGAACTGGACAATAAGCTATGCACATTGCTTTGAGTGTGATACTTCTAGCCACTACCAGCCAGTGTGGAGACTGAAGTGTAGCTGAAAAGCCCGACCTGAAATTAGGTTTTAGGAAGTTATCTCTCAGCACCCTTCTGCATTCTGAATTGTGGCTTTCTAATCATGTGCTGGGGTGTTTCAAGGTAATGCAGGTGATACAGCATAAATTGGAGAGAAATAGGTTGCTGATCGCATATACCTTTTGGTGTAATCCTAAGTAACGGAAGAGGTGTTGTAGAAATCTTAGCTTGTAGAAGATCCCTTGAATTCCCGATTCACCTGTTGGATGAGGGAGTGGTTTGTGTCCATATTCATGCTAGATTCTTTACATGGAGAGATTATTATTATTATTATTATTATTAATGGCAATTTGTATACAAAGAGCGCAACTAAACCCATGGGCATCAAGGCGCTGAAGATGGTAACCAGAGAGCTCAGATATCAACCAGAGGGGGAATTAGAGATAAGCTGCTTGGAATAGCCAAGTCTTGAGTGCCTTGCGGAACTGAAGGTGAGAGGAGATGGGTTATGAGTTGGTCCAAGTCTTATTGCCAATTGGTGAATGAAAGGTAAGTGGTCTTTTCCATCAGTTTTTGATGTGTTGTGTTTGCGGTTAGATGTTTGTATCCAAAAAATCTGTAGCTCGAAGGCATTGGTCAATGGCAAAGAAACTAATTTTGAAGTATTATTTGAAAATTAAAGGAGCCATGGTAGATCCTTTACGCACTCCAGCAGTCAAGGGAAAATTATTAAAGCAGATAAGTCGGAGAATTAGAATACAGGATCTGCTGGTCAGGAAAGAGTCAATTCTGCAGAGTATGGTGCTATGAATATCTGTCTCCAGAGTAGAGTGGGATGATGGACTGCATTCAATAGCAAATGTGTGCACCCACTTTATTTTTTTGGTGTCATCTAATGTTGCAATAGGTGTAGATTATGTTCTCCTACCTGGACAGAAACTTTCTTGGGAGTCAAAGGAAAGAATATTTTTTTTCAATGTAAGCAGCTTTTATACTTTGCTGAAGAGATGACCTTTGCAAATGTATGATTTATGGGAACATTGGATTCTATTATTAGGTATCAAGGGGAGAGGGAGGAACAGCAGGGCTAGTTCACTTTCCCTGAAATATATGTATTATCAATGGGAACTAGCCTCAAAGGCCATAGAGATAGTGTGTTTGTACGGAAGTGAGAAATATTATTTCTTTTGAAAGCCCTCACCACCAACCTAGTTGGCGACGTGCTTCATCATCGGGCTCCACCCGGTGACATCGAATGTCCCCAGAGTGTGCTTCAATGCCTGTTTACAGCGGAGCTGGTTTCGTAGTGAATGAGTGTGCAGTGATAGCTTGTGAGTGTGAAATAAAAACTGTCCTTGGTCCCAAATCCTATACTAGGTAATTTAATTAGCGGGCCCTTGGCAGTGTTTAAAAGAAGGCAATGGATGTGTTGTGGAGTTATCTATGGCGTCCCACATCCTGTGTAGTCAACATGTTTCAGCCAGTCCTCGGTAATGAGCTGGCTTTCTATGAATGTGTGAAGTGCTCGTGAAGTGATTTAAAAAGAGTCAGGGCCAGGATTTGAGTGTAAGTGACCCTCTATGTGGTACACTCGCTAAGGTCCAATATGGGTAAGAGGGTGCTTCCGTCTGTGTTTTTTTCAGTGTAAAAATAAAGGACATAAAACAAAACAACAAACACCAAATAAATGGAAATTAGCTTTGCAGGATGCACATGTATTTTATGTGCTTAAATGCTGTTGTATCCGTGTAGTAGCCATAATGCTAAAATAGTGGCGCGATAATGACTGTGAGATGGTAGTTGGTCGGCTGTAAAAGTTATATGTGCATATAATCAATAGCGGAATCACGCCATGCTGCCGAATTGGTGGCGGACAGTTAAAAGAGTATCATCCATTTGTGACTGGCTCAATGAACAGGTACCTGTCTGCTTCGTCATGTTCAGAGCACATCTCTAAACATCACACACCTCACTAAACCTCTTACAAATTGTGAGCATATTATCAGCCATGGACCATGAAAGGATGCTCTGGAACATGATGAGAAGGCATTGTCAGGGGTATGGAGCACTACTTCAGTTCAACATCAACATTATGTGGACTCATCCATGTTAATTGTCCCTCCTGTTACTGTTTTGATGTGTCCCTGAGAGAAGGGTTTGCCATTTATACAGAAGCACACAAGGGCTGTAGCCTGAAGTATAAACCTCTGGTAACAGGATTAAATAAATCTAAGTACATGAAAGAAACAACCACTAGAAAAGGCAATTGGTCTGCCATCAGCTGTCAGCCCAGCGCTTGTTTTGTTTCAGAATTGCCATCATGACCTCGACTGTATGTTTATATACTTCTAGCATATTGCCTTTGGGATGTTAATGTTACTCCAAGCCCATAGGCTCTAGTATGGGTACATACATAATTAAAACATAAACAAATATACACACACACACACACACACACATCCTAAAACAATAAAAGTATGTTTTGTTTCAAAATGAACTGTCTGTCATTGTAGCCTCCAGCATAAAGGCAGCTACTTTGTGTCTAGATGTGTTTCATGTGAAAAAAAACCACTGTCACTATAGTGAAGTGTCAGCTAATGGCTGAAGTGATCTGAACTACTGCCCAATGCTGAAAGCTGTAGTGGGCAGAAGAAAAACTTGACTGACACAACAAAAGACCACTGGATGAAGAGGACTGGCTAAAAGCCCCTACAATAAGTATAATATACATAACAGTTTAGTAAAATAAAAAAGGTCTGGGCTAATGCCACACCTATATCAAGCTTGTGAAAAAATGATTTTCGAAATCTATCCTAAGGATACTGTTACTTCTGATTGAAAGATCGTAATTTGTCCATATTTAATGTGCCTTTAATGTTTGTACAAATAAAATAAATACGTGGAAGTGTAATCTAGAAAGGCCAGCTGAGACTGTTAAGGTTCCATACAGTCAGACTTCGACGGGGTGGTTGCATATAAACTCTCTTGGTTCACGGTGCCTGCCCACAGAGTGGCACAGAGTTAGATTGCCACTGGCAGAGAGGAGCTAAAAAGCGCAAGAATTCTCTTTGGATGACCCGCTCCTTGTCAGGGTGTGGGGCATTCTGTTACCAGGGTAACGTTTTTGAATGCCCTGAGGTCGCTGTACTTCATCAGTGGAAGATTCACTGATGCACACCTCCTGGCCTCAGCTACCTGATTTAGAGGAGTTTCTATGCGCTATATGGCAGAAACATACTTTGTAAAAGTGCGCACATATATGGATTCATATATAGCCATAAGGCAGTGAAATAGTTTACAGCGGAGCCAATGAATAGGATAAAGTTGCCTTTGGGTCTGAATATAGCTTCCTCTGTGGGTACTTGTTCATGTAGGGGCACAAGTAGTAGAAAACGCTCCTCTACATGTGTAATAGCACTTTGCAGGACGTGTACCACCATGCTTGCTGGTGTACATCATAGCAAACACGCCCCTCCAGTTGCACAGGTGCTCAGCGCACCCGTCTGATAAGAGTCACTTAGTGGTTGTTTGCTTCTGAGGACTCGGGGGTAGTAGGAGGGGTTGGTAATGGGACACAGACAGTGGCTAATTTGTAATTTAAAATAAGTGCCAGGGCTCGCGTCAGGAGTACACTGCAGCTTGCACAACACATTGCCTCTGCTATGCTGTCAATGATAGTAACAACATAACTGCTAACCATCACCCTACTACAGGTGTGACAATTTGGACTATTTCAGGCCCTACAGCCATTACAATGGTGTGGGCGGCAGGTAATACTCATGTTTAATGTATATAGCATTAATAATTACCTGTTGTTGTGTTTATATCTAAATCAACTAAACAGTGCCACTTTACAGTAGATTGTTACTAGCGCTGGTGTAGAAAACTAACTCCCGAGTGGGATGGGTCTGCTCAGACTTGAGTCCCATGCACTCCACACCACTGGATTCAAGCAAGCGGGGCTGAAGACGGCTGGAATGCCAGAAACCGGTCCTCGGAAGCTTGTTTCCGGTCCAGGGAAGGCATGGCTTGGCAGTTCGGCTGGACTGTTCCCATGAGGCACAGGGTCAGACTGATTTGCATATGGCCATGTCTGAACTGGGGTGGTGTGGAGTGCAAAAAACGATGGATTTAGGCCCAGATCTCTGTCCTGGGGTGAATGTAGGACATTGTTCTGCATTCTGTCCATCACCTGTGGGTTTTGGATTTACCTTCTGGAGCCAGCACCGGAAACAACCGGCTCAACTTTAGCACTAGCCACAGACTACATAGGAGCATAGACAATGGAAAGGTAATTTTATCCTAGCCCTATGTTTGGCCTCTCTTCCATTCTCATCCTCCATAGAAATACCACATTATAGAGAATCGATAGAGAAAAGCAGACAGGGAAGCCCTAGGGGCTACGACGACTGTTCACCTGCTTAATGGCTGCCCCATGCTGCGTCTGCCATTAGTAGGTTCATATAGGGAGAGGGAGCCCAGGGCATGGGCAGAGATGAGCAGGAGGGGTGCAGGAAAGGTGAGTGGTGCGATGAGCAGGTAACAAGCTGTGAGGAGGAGGCAACAGCATCAACAGTTGAAATGTAACAGATTCAGAGATGCAGCAAATGGAAAATGAGAGACTGTGGCGAAATAGGTCAAGAAAGAAAAACAAGCATTTGCAATGCAATAGGTCCCGCATTAGGAAAGTTTGAGCTATTGGTCTTGTAAATGACACATTTTTTATTTATGTGTTGGTTTTGAAAATAGCTAAATGAATAGCTTTGTCATTTACAATGCCAATACTTTTATCTTTTGCAAATGTGACACCTATAGCATTTGTAATGCAACATGTTTTGTATTTACGTGACTTAGATGTATTGATATTACAAATAAGAATGGCTTTTATTTGTTTTTAATAATTAATACTTAGTTATTGTAATTTATAATGGCAATAGCTTAACCTTTTGTCAATAACTTTTGTGAAGATTATGTTCAGTGTATTTTATTGTGACGAAAATCCAAGAACAGAAGTGAAATATTAACATCTTTTTGTGACATTTGTAATAAAGATTGAAACATTGAGAGAACATATTTGAACCAAATGGTTTCACAGATTGATACTGTGGTGGTGCTGAGTGATGTTGTGGTGTGATGTTGTTATGTTATGTTATGTTATGTTAATTGTTTATTTATTCAGCGCACGTACGCCCATGGGCTTCATGGCGCTATTGAACAGTGGGTTTGAAGACATAACACAGCAAGGCATTTTCGGCAGTCATCTATTTAGAGTATGCCTGTTTAAAAAGCCAGGTCTTGAAAGCATGTCTAAAAGAAAGAAGGTTTTCAGTTTGTCGCAAGGATTGTGGCAAGGAGTTCCAAAGGGAGGCTGCAAGGTAGTGAAAGCTGCTGCCTCCCTGACGTTTTTTCTTATACTGGGGTACCAAAAGTAAATCTTTATGGGCTGAACGAAGGCTGCTTGAAGGGATATATTTACATATCAGCTGCCTTATAAATGTCGGACCCTTATTTTGCAAAGCTTTAAAAATAATACATCCGGCCTTGAATGCGGCTCTCTGCGCCACAGGCAGCCAGTGTAGTTCTTCTAAGCCTGGCCTGATGGACTGCCACTTAGGTTGCTTATAAATAAGCCTGACTGCCTGATTCTGCAGATACTGCAGTCTTTTAAGCTGACCAACTGGAAGACCCAGATAAAGACTGTTCGAAAAATCAAGGTGGGATAAGACCAAGGCGATGACTGCCTGAATCAGAGCCGAGTGGGTTAAAAGATGGGCGATTTTCCTTATCTTTCTCAACTGGAAGAATCCAGAAGAGACTACCGTTCCTATCTGGCTTTCCAGTGAGAGATCCTGGCTGATGGTTACCCCCAGACTCTTGACGGAGTGAGATTTGCTGGGGGGATTTCCCAAGTCTAAGGGCCAAAAATGGAGGCCCCAGCTGATTTCACTTTTCCCATTGTGGGATTCAGTGATGCTGTGGTCGCGCATAGTGATGCTGTGGTGCCCCTGAGTGATGCTGTGGTGCTGCCATAGATAGAGTGAGGGCGATAGATAGCTAGAGGGAGGGCGAAAGATAGAGTGAGGGCGATAGATAGATAGAGTGAGGGCGATAGATAGATAGAGTGAGGGCGATAGATAGATAGAGTGAAGGCGATAGATAGAGTGGGGGCGATAGATAGAGTGAGGGCGATAGATAGAGTGAGGGCGATAGATAGAGTGAGGGTGATAGATAGGGTGAGGGCAATAGATAGATAGAGTGAGGGCGATAGATAGATAGAGTGAGGGCTATTTGAAATGCAATAGGTCTCGCAGTAGGAAAGTTTGAGCTATTGGTATTGTAAATGACAAATTTATTATTCATGTGTTGGTTTTGAAAATAGCTAAATTAATAGCGTTGTCATTTACAATGCCAAAAGTTATAACTTTTGCAAATGTGACACCTACAGCATTTGTAATGCAATATGTGTTGTATTTATGTGACTTAGATGTATTGCTATTACAAATAACAATGGCTTTTAATTTAAAACAAATATTAATACTTAAATAAAAGTTATTTTAATTTATAATGGCAATAGCTTAAACTTTTGTAAATAACTTTTGTGAAGATTATGTTCAGTGTATTTTTTTGTGACGAAAATCCAAGAACAGAAGTGAAACAATAACTTTTTTGTGACATTTGTAATAAAGCTTGAAACATTGAGAGAACATATTTGAACCAGTTGTTGTTGAAGAATGGTTGCACAGATTGATGCTGTGGTAACGACGAGTGATGCTGTGGTGTTCAGGGATGCTGTGGTAGCGCATAGTGATGTAGTGGTGCCCCTGAGTGATGCTGTGGTGATGTGATAGATAGAGTGAGTGCGATAGATAGATAAAGTGAGTGAGATAGATAGATAGAGGGAGGGCGATAGATAGATAGAGGGAGGGCGATAGATAGAGGGAGGGCGATAGATAGAGAGATAGAGTGAGGGAGATAGATAGAGATAGAGTGAGGGCGATACATAAGTGAGGGCGATAGATAGATAGAGTAAGTGCGATAGATAGAGTGAGGGCAATAGATAGAGTGAGGGCAATAGATAGATTGAGGGTGATAGATAAATAGAGTGAGGGCGATAGATAGATAGAGTGAGGGCGATAGATAAGAGTGGCAGATAGACAGATAGATAGAGTGAGGGCGATAGATTGATAGAGTGAGGGCGATAGATAGATACAGTGAGGGCGATAGATAGATAGAGGGAGGGCGATATATAGATAGAGTGAGGGCGATAGATAGATAGAGTGAGGGCGATAGATAGAGTGAGGGCGATAGATAGAGTGAGGGCGATAGATAGATAGAGTGAGGGCGATAGATAGATAGAGTGAGGGCGATAGATAGATAGAGTGAGGGCGATAGATAGAGTGAGGGCGATAGATAGAGTGAGGGCGATAGATAGAGTGAGGGAGATAGATAGGGTGAGGGCAATAGATAGAGTGAGGGCGATAGATAGATAGAGTGAGGGCTATTTGAAATGCAATAGGTCTCGCAGTAGGAAAGTTTGAGCTATTGGTATTGTAAATGACACATTTTTTTATACATGTGTTGGTTTTGAAAATAGCGAAATTAATTGCTTTGTCATTTACAATGCCAAAAGTTATAACTTTTGCAAATGTGACACCTACAGCATTTGTAATGCAATATGTGTTGTATTTATGTGACTTAGATGTATTGCTATTACAAATAACAATGGCTTTTAATTTAGAAAAAATATTAATACTTAAATAAAAGTTATTTTAATTTATAATGGCAATAGCTTAAACTTTTGTAAATAACTTTTGTGAAGATTATGTTCAGTGTATTTTATTGTGACGAAAATCCAAGAACAGATGTGAAATATTAACTTTTTTTGTGACATTTGTAATAAAGCTTGAAACATTGAGAGAACATATTTGAACCAGTTGTTGTTGAAGAATGGTTGCACAGATTGATGCTGTGGTAGCAACGAGTGATGCTGTGGTGTTCAGGGATGCTGTGGTAGCGCATAGTGATGTAGTGGTGCCCCTGAGTGATGCTGTGGTGATGTGATAGATAGAGTGAGTGCGATATATAGATAAAGTGAGTGAGATAGATAGATAGAGGGAGGGCGATAGATAGATAGAGGGAGGGCGATAGATAGAGGGAGGGCGATAGATAGAGAGATAGAGTGAGGGAGATAGATAGAGATAGAATGAGGGCGATACATAGAGTGAGGGCGATAGATAGATAGAGTGAGTGCGATAGATAGAGTGAGGGCAATAGATAGAGTGAGGGCAATAGATAGAGTGAGGGCGATAGATAAATAGAGTGAGGGCGATAGATAGATAGAGTGAGGGTGATAGATAAGAGTGGCCGATAGACAGATAGATAGAGTGAGGGCGATAGATTGATAGAGTGAGGGCGATAGATAGATAGAGCGAGGGCGATAGATAGATAGAGGGAGGGCGATATATAGATAGAGGGAGGGCGATAGATAGAGGGAGGGCGATAGATAGATAGAGGGAGGGAGATAGATAGAGGGAGGGCGATAGATAGAGAGATAGAGTGAGGGAGATAGATAGAGATAGAGTGAGGGCGATACATAGAGTGAGTGCGATAGATAGAGTGAGGGCAATAGATAGAGTGAGGGCAATAGATAGAGTGAGGGCGATAGATAAATAGAGTGAGGGCGATAGATAGATAGAGTGAGGGCGATAGATAGGAGTGGCCGATAGACAGATAGATAGAGTGAGGGCGATAGATAGATAGAGTGAGGGCGATAGATAGATAGAGGGAGGGCGATAGATAGATAGAGGGAGGGTGATAGATAGATAGAGGGAGGGCGATAGATAGAGAGATAGAGTGAGGGAGATAGATAGAGAGATAGAGTGAGGGTGATAGAGTGAGGGCGATAGATAGATAGAGTGAGAGCGATAGATAGATAGAGTGAGAGCGATAGATAGATAGAGGGAGGGCGATAGATAGATAGAGGGAGGGCGATAGATAGAGGGAGGGCAATAGATAGAGAGATAGAGTGAGGGCGATAGATAGAGAGATAGAGTGAGGGCGATAGATAGAGAGATAGAGTGAGGGAGATAGATAGAGAGATAGAGTAAGGGCGATAGATAGAGTGAGGGCGATAGATAGATAGAGTGAGGGCGATAGATAGATAGAGTGAGGGCGATAGATAGAAAGACGGCGGGCTGCTATGGGTGAACCAGGTGCCATGGTGCTTATAAATAATCCAATGAAGTAGTCCCTAAATGGAAACATATGGCCCTGCAGCGAAACGAAACTGTACTTGGTCGGTGCTTCCTGCAATAAACAGAAGTGACATCAGGGGAGCGCGAGCCAATGACGACACAGGAAAGCTTTGCAACGAAGGAGTGAGCCCATGCCAAACGGAAGGAGGGATTACACTACAAATACTGTTTACTTTAGGTCTTGCGACAGCGCATGCACTGTCTACGCTCGACCTAAAAAGAAATAAATCAGCAATTAAAATGTAGTTGTAATAGCACATCACAGAGGTCCCACTGACTCCCAGTTGTAAGCCATATGTCATATTGAATCTTGAGCGGCGCCACCCGCACCTGGGGGCGTGGCACCCTTAGTGGCATCTTGGGCATGAGCCTGTACTATTTCCGCCCTTTCCAGTAGGAGGGACATGAGGGGAGGCCGGAAGTGAAAAGTATTGTGGGCGGCCACCCTTCAGCGTCATCAGAGGGGGCAGGCAAGCGGTCGTGCCTGCCCCTCGTCAAGGATAAAAGCCGTGCGGAGGGGAAGGAAGCTCTCTTTGTCCTTTTCTGGAGCTCCTGAGGCGGCGGACCAGCAACAAGTTACAACGAGTGGCCGGGTTCAACCACGTGGTGCCACAATGATCGAGTGGTTTTAAATCCGTACTTCTCTCTATTGTACGGTTTTTGAAAAATTGATGACATGAGGTCCTTAGAAAGCTAAAGATGCCTGTAGCGAGACCAACTAACCGGATAAAACTGCTGCTGGAAAGCATTGCAATATGGATGAAAGAGAAATTAAAATGTATTTAAAAATCCATTTGTGAAATGAAATTAAATGAAATGTGAATTTATAAAGCGCACTACTGCTCGGAGGCGTCTAGGCGCTAGTGTGCCATAGCCTGAAAGCTGTTTAAACAGCACCCCTGCTTTGATAGATTTTCTTTAAAACCTCTTATAAATTAAACAATTTTCATGTGCAAAAACCTGGTCAAGAACCTGTAAACACATTGCCTTCACCTGAATGACCCCCAGCCTTTGCAAAAAGGATGTACATTAACTGCCAATTACACGAGGCATCTGAGGGGGCGGCAGTCGCATAATTCTGCCTAATTCAATGTTCCACTGCTACCGGGGGAAATGTGACTAATGAAATGCACTTATCTTTTATCTAATGAGGTAGCTTCTGAAATCTAGCTTGCGACTTGGTAAATCCACATGAGCCAGGAATGTTGCTTTTGTCATCAAGCAAAGCAGATAATGGGGTTACTGTATAATTCATAATTATATGAACAGAGTTAAGAGTTCCAGGAACCCTCTCAGTTTAGAACAATTAAATTGTTTGCTGACTTAGAAAAGAGAACATTAAACATGGAGGGAGACAGCATCCCTCGTTGGGTTAATGACATCCATTTAATTAAGTGCTGCATGTCATGGTAGGTGAAATGTGCAACTGGCATTTATGTACTGAGCTAAGGAAAACAAGATGTGGGGCCGACTTCGATTAGAAGAGTGTTGAAAAATCCTCTGATACCTGGAGGGGGCCAAAACCACAAGAGAATACCGGGGTGGTCGTCCTACAGGTTCAGCACTTCTGCAAGAAATCGCCAGATGCCATACACTTCTAAATCGAGCCCTCAGTCAGGCTGCTTGGCCCCTCCTCCAGCAACCATAGGAATTGAAATTGTGTAAGTAACACTGTGAGCGAGAACAACGAGTAATCCCAGCGAAATCGCAGAACCCTCTTCAACGGGATTTGGCAGTTTTCCTCCAAAGAACATTTCAGAACACCTTAGGTGGAAGGATGCATTTTGCAGCACACTTTTTAAAAATATATTGTACAAAATGTCAAGACTTCGAAGTCTGTCGCAATACCCATGAGCACTTCATCAAAAGTAGCACAAACATGCACATGGGATGGATTAAACCTAGGCCTTGTATGGAACCATTTTGTAGCAGCAAACCATACGATTTGCAAAATCACAGGGCCATGGGCGAAACCCCATTTATGATCAGGAAATGCTTTTCCGTGTTGCGACTTATCGCAATAAAGCGGGGGCATGAAAGAGATGTCACTTCACAAGTGCAAGTCAGAAAGGCATGTATCTATGGTTTGTGACCTAATTGTAAAGTTACTGATTACCTAAAGGAACTGGTAACTGGTTTGTAATGGAGAATCTGTACCTATGGCACAGCTGCACATTTGTAATTCCTGACTACTAGGGAGTGCAATTCGTGAGCCAGGACCCTTCATTGCTTCTCCAATGTCTTTTCAAAGCAGAAACATTGGGGCATATTACCAAGCAATAGCGATATTATCGCTATTGCTTGGTTAGAGACAAAAATTTACCGCAGCGCTGCGGCGATTTTTATCGCAGATAAACCTTGGTATTACCAAGGTTTATCGCAAATGCGATAAAAATCGGCCACAATGCATGAATATCGCTGAAAAGTCAGCGATATTCATGCATTACCGAGCTAATGCTCTTAGCCATGTTATCCACCTCCCATTGGATAACATGGCTAAGAACTGCTCAGGGCAGGTGTTAGCTTTTGGAGATATTCACGCTTAGCGCGAATATCTCCAAAAGTTGGTAATAGGAGATAGCGATGTTAGCGACTGTTTCCAGTCGCTAACATCTTGGCACGCCCATTTTGCATGTCATTAGTGATAAATATCACTGACATGCAAAGTGGGGCCCAAGATGGTCGCTATCTCCTACTAGCTGTCGCTAACTGATGTTAGCGACAGCTAGGTATTAGGGAGATAATTTTATCTCCACTTTCTTGGCTTTTAAAGCCAAAAAAGCGGAGATAAACCCCCTTGATAATATGCCCCATTGTTTTAACACAGTATTTGTTCCTTTAGGGAACGCAAGATGCCTAAAAATTTTGGGGCATATTATCAAGGGGGTTTATCTCCGCTTTTTTGGCTTTGAAAGCCAAGAAAGCGGAGATAAAATTATCTCCCTATTTCCTAGCTGTCGCTAACACCAGTTAGCGACAGCTAGTAGGAGATAGCGACCATCTTGGGCCCCACTTTGCATGTCAGTGATATTTATCACTAATGATATGCAAAGTGGGCGTGCTATCCAAAGGGAGGTGGATAATATGGCTAAGAGCATTAGCTCGGTTATGCATGAATATCGCTGACTTTTCAGCGATATTCATGCATTGCGGCGATTTTTATCGCATTTGCGATAAACCTTGGTAATACCAGAGTTTATTTGCGGTAAAAATCGCCGCAGCGCAGCGGTAAATTTTTGTCTCTAACAAAGCAATAGCGATAATTATCGCTGTTGCTTGGTAATATGCCCCTTTGTTTTCCCTGTTTGGAAATGAAAACATCTGGATGGAGATGAGCACTCCCTGGAAGGCCCTATTCCTGAGTTGGCACCCATTGCTGGGAGTTCATGCATAGCAACCTGGCTGATTAATAATCATTAGGAAAGTCATTTCACAGCCCCCTGAAATTGGGCTTTTTGTTGTAATGTGGCCTATTAGTACATAGGTCCCATTGCAAAGCAACAGTCAGGTCGCAAAAAGTCAGTGCCAATTTTCACCCACTAGTAGTGATGATCCTGTTTATAAGCCTAGCACTAGCTGGACAGCAGGTAAATGCATTTGTAGCACAGAAATGTTGGTGCACATCCTAAGCACTAGAACAAAACAAGCATTTACAATTCAACGGTTTCGCCTTCGGAAAAGTTAGAGCTATTGGCAATGTAAATGACAATGCCATTTATTTATCTGTTTTCAAAACCAACACATAAATACAAATTTTGTCATTTACAATGCCAGTAGCTCAAACTTTTACAAAGGCGAAACCGTTGCATTGTAAATGCTTTATTTTTTTAACTCAAGTAGCCAGACCGACCTCCCAATTCTGAACATGGCAGGCAATCTGCCTCAAGACCACCACCAGGATCCTGGATTCTGTAAGAGGGAGGGAGGGGAGAATTGAAGGCAGTGCCGATACTGGCACCGCCATGCCAATTAGGATTTCCGTGGACAGGTGAAAATGCAGGGAAGGGACCCCAAAGAGGGCCCCTGGGTGCGCTTCCCCATTGGGCATTGTGGCTGGGTGCCCATGTTGTTCCCCCAATGCTTGCACTGTCGTGAGCACACTTTGTGCCATGCACAACATGGTGCCTGGCAACAGTGAGCGAATGACAGTGCAGCGCTGCAGTGCTGCATTGCCTTAAGGCTCACTCTGTGAGCAGAAGCATGTTACTGCCTAAAGACCACGCTGGCCGGAGGTTTACTCGTAATGCAGTGGTTGGGAAGCCATCAGCTTAGTGCATTCTCCTGACGGCCGCAAAAGGCGTCTGGCAGTCTGACCGCCAAACTCGTAATCCGCTCCTTAGTCCTTAGAAGATTTTATAAGTGACTCGCCTAAGAGAGCTTTTGGTTTTGACAAAGCGTTTTAGCCATTATGCACACCAGTGTGGCTGCTGCTCAGCATGGCTAAGTTAGCTGGTTGGGATAGATTTGAATTGGGTAGAGTGGATTGAGATGGATTGGGGGTAGATTGGAGCAGGGTAGGTTGAATTGGGGTGGAGTGGGGTATAGTGGGTGGAGTAGAGTGATGTAGATTGGGGAATACTGGGGTAGACTGGGGTGGAGTTTGGTAGATTAGAGTAAGATTAGAGTGCAGTGGGCTACATTGGGTGGATTATAGTAGGATGGATTTGTGGGGTAGAGTGGGGTAGATTTGAGTTGTGTAGATTGTAGTGGTGTGGGGGTAGAGTGAAGTACACTGGAGTGGATTAGGGTACATTGGAGTGGAGTAAACTTGTGTAAATTGGAGTAGAGGAGTGAGGTAGATTGAACTGGGCTACAGTGGGGTAGATTGGCTTTGAGTGAGCTAGATCAGTGTAGAGTGGAGTGGGATATATTGGGGTAGATTGGGAAGTAGTGGAGTGCAGTGGATTGGAAAAGAGTTGAGTGCCGTGAGGTAGAGGAGAATGGGATGGAGTGAATAAGGGTGGGGTAGGTTATATTGGATTGGGGTCAAGTGGTGTAGGGTAGAGTGGATTGAGGTGGGGTAGAGTGGGGTGGGGTGCAGTGGAAATGAGTGGATTAGGGTGGAGTGGATTGGGGTGGGATGGATTGGTGTGGGGTAGCGTGGTATAGGGGAGTGGGTTGGAGTGGGGTAGAGTGGATTGTGTGGGGTAGATTGGTGTTGAGTGGAGTGGATTGGGTTGGGTTGAGTGGTGTGGGGTTGAGTTGTGTAGGGTGGAGTGGATTGGAGTAGAGTGGTATAGGGTAGAGTGGGGTATAGGGGGTAGAATGGAGTGAAATAGATGAAGTAGATTTGGGCGGGGTAGATTGGAGTAGGATGGAGAGGTAGACTAAGGTGAAGTAGGGTAGATTTTAATGGACTGGTAGATTGGAGTGGAGGAGATTGTGAACGGTCGGCGAGACTGTACTGGGTATATTGGAGTGGAGTCGGGTAGATTGGAATGGGGTAGAATGGAGCAAAATAGGGTAGATTTGAGTGAAGTGCAGTAGAATGGGGTGGAGTGAGGTAGATAAGAGTGCGGTATGGTTAACCGAGTTAGATTGAGTGGAGTAGATTGTATAGGGTAACGGTGGAAAGATTGTAGAGGGGTAGGGTGGAGTGGGAAAGAATGGAGTGAGGAAGGTTAAGTGGAGTAGGGTAGACTGGAGTGGAGTAGACTGTACCGAAGTAGGGGAAAGTAGATTGGGATACAGTGGAGTGGGTGGAGGACGTAGAGTGGAAGTGGCATGTTGCGAAGTGAGTGGCGTGGCTGGTCGTGGAGTGGGCATGGAGTGGCATGTCAGAGAATTGGAGTGCAGTGGACTAGAGTGGAAGGGCGTGGAGAGGAGTGGCGTAGTGTTAAGTATGCATGGTATGGTAGCACACTGCCATTACAAACAACACATTTTCAATTGAAACGACCATTACCTTTGCACTGAAATACGTTTTTACTGCATGCAAACGATAGTGTGCAAATGTCACCACGTAGTGTAGTGACGGATGTGTGTTGATCGTATTCAATGTTTGCTTTTACCACACTTCTGATTTTTTTTTTTTCTAAGTAATTCATTTGTATTAATTTCGATATATTCCTAAGCATAAGCACAGTGAATTTTCTTTTTTTGTGCTAGGAAAAAATATACTACACCCTCTCCGCTTATATAGATACTCAGCAACTGTCACTCACTTTCAAATCTAAGTCTTCGATCAAATTAGAAACTATGAACCATCCAACCTTGAGCTCTTGAATAGGATACACTGGTTATGTCCTCTACTTGTTATCCTAAATTTCAAACTGACACCAGTTTGCTCACATGGGCTTCTCCAGAACCCAGAAGCTCTCGCAAAGTCCACCAAAGAACCATCTTAACTCAGTCATCTTCATTCGCTACACGAAAACCCCTGGAACTAACTCTCACCAACAACATCACCATCCATCAATATGCCAACAAACAAATGCACAGTATCCTCTGCTCCCAACACCTCAAACACTACCTGAATCTCATCAACACCTGGGTGCCCGACGTTGAGCTGAAACTTACAACCCATCAAAACCAAAATGTCCCTTATTCGCCTACAGCAAGACAACTATTTCAAACCTGGCTCCACAACATGAACCTGGATGTATTCAATCCCCAAAGCTAAGTCACACCCATTCACCATTGACACCTCCATTCATTTCTAGGAACTCACGGTCACGAAAACCAAAGGGCTCTGTACCAGCACTCTCTACTACAGAAAGTAAATCAGTTCCTTCCAGAGTGACCTTGAAACTGCTTGCATCTGGATGGTTGCAACAACCTGCACTATGGCCTTCCAGACTCCTATTGTCTCATTCTTAGGGACTTCTAAGTATTGCGTCATGATTTATCAAGGGCCAGAATAAACTGACTCAGTGCTTACATTCACACCAAAAATTAACAACCAAATGGACAATGCACATTTACACTTCCACTGCCTAAAAATAAAAAATCCCCCCCCCCCTCAAAATAAAATGTTTTGCACAAAGCATTGGTCCATGCCTTTATCATAGTCTAACTAGATTTTGGAAGTGCAATTTTAGCTGGCATTTCTATTTCTCACCTAACCTGGAACATTCTTACTTACACTTGGATTCAGGGCTGATAGAGCGAAAAAGTAATAACACATTAAGCCTAATCTTATCTCCATAGCTTTCATTGGCTACCTAACCTAGCTAGAATCAAATTCTAATTAAATGTTACCTTCACAAGACATTACAAAACATTCCCTCCCTTGTTAACTTGCTCACAATCTATGGAGGTTCCAGAGGACTGAAAGGTAAATACTTCTTACTATTGGAAGTTCAAACATTAAAAGACAACCATAGCCACCAAGCAGTCATTCCCAGGAGCAGCTGAATCAGCACAGAACCCAGTTCACCACCCTCACGAAACCGATTCCATTCTTGACAATCAAGAAACAACGTAAGACTTGAAAGTTTAAACAATTTATGAGTCCAATTCGCAGGAGCCTTCCAATAACCAAATTATTGTCTTCACAACATTCTATCGCATCATCCTTTTTTATGCACGATTTGGTTTTTGTAAGGTGTTTCAACTGGCAACTGTGTTCCTGCACCAAACTGTGCAACTCATCCTAAATACACCTTTATTTCTCTGAGTTTTAGCGTAAAGCACCCTAATACCTATCGGTCTTGGATGTCCCTAAAAAAATGCTTAAGTAAAATAAACACGACCACATCACCTGCACCATAAATTAACTCCATTTGCTGAGCTGCACCTCACTCAAGGTTAACCTAATTACCTACAAAGCTACTGTGCCCAGACCCCGCATATCTGGCTGAAAATATAACCGTCTCCAATGGGTCTTGACACATCTACAACCCAGACACCATCAGATTCAAGAAGAAACAGTGCACTAAAGAAAAACAGACATTAGAGCTTCTCCACCTACATACATACATAGGATATAGAACAGTGTCCCTATATCAGTCACGAGGCAGTGTCCCTATATCAGTCACGAGGCAGTATACTTCTTCAATTTAGTAAAGAGCTGAAGTCACAACTCTTCAATAGAGGTAGGTGAGCCACTGAAATCTTGAGACAGGTTCAAGCCTGAAACCAAGTTCTGGCTCAGCTCGAGATTCTGTTGGAACGTCGAGTCCATAATGAGCCAAGCTTTCATATGGCTTCTGGCTGCCTTTCTCTTTCAACGAAGGATGTGGCGTTACAGTAAGTGCTGCAGAGTGTGAAACTGGGGAACCAGATTTGAGCTTAGGCATCGGAACAACATCCTGTGAATCTGGACAAATCACTAAATCTATCCATATTATAAACAATATATGTGACATTGTGTAATTAACTGGTCATCATGTAAAATGTTTCAACAGCTGCAGAAAAATGCACCAAGAGGTAAAAACAAAGCACCAAAGACAAAAAGATATCCATTTACTGGGAGATTAGGATAAAATAATACCAGAAAACCTGTACAAATGTTGGCTTCCCGCTTAAATTATGTGATCTTACATAGCATGTAGAGCATCGCACAGTGCTTGTAGACCATGGCTTAGGCGTGCACAGCTTGCAAAGAGATGTACAGCATGACACAGGGCTTAGGCGGTACACAGCTGGCACAGGGATGCTGAGGTTAGTTTAGGATGTGCTGAGTGTGGCACAGCGCTTGTAGACCATGGCTTAGGCTAGCACAGGAGTGCACAGCATGACACGTCCTGCAGACCAAGGCTTAGGCGGTACACAGCTGGCACAGGGATGCAGAGATTAGTTTCAGATGTGCTTAGCATGGCACAGCATGCAGAGCATGGCACAGTGCTTGTAGACCATGGCTTAGGCGGGCAAATGGATGCACAGCATGACACAGGGCCTGCAGACCAAGGCTTAGGCGTTACACAGCTGGCACAGGGATGCAGAGGCTAGTTTAGAATGTGATGAGCGTAGCACAGTGCTTGTAGAACATGGCTTACGCAAGCACAGCTGGCACAGGGATCCATAGCATGACATAGGGCCTGCAGACCAAGGCTTAGGTGGTACACAGGTGGCACAGGGATGCAGAGGCTAGTTTAGGATGTGTTGAGCATGGTACAGCGTGCAGAGCATGGCACAGTACTTGTAGACCATGGCTTAGGCAAGCACAGCTGGCACAGGGATGCACAGCATGACACAGGGTCTGCAGACCAAGGCTTAGGCGGTACACAGCTGGCACAGGGATTCAGAGGTTAGTTTATAATGTGCTGAGCTTGGCACAGGACCTACAGACCATAGCTTAGGGGTGCACAGTTTGCACAGGGATGCAGAGCCTGCTTAAGGAAGTCTTGCGTGTGGCACAGCATAGCATCGCGCCTGCAGACCATGGCTGAGGTGGTACACAGCTTTATAGAGCATGATTCAGTACATGTCGAGCGTGACACATGCCTCCAGATCCTGACAATGAATGTGCTCAGCGCTGCACAGGCCGCAGATCTTGGGTGAGAGTGCAGGAGTGCAGAGACACTGTGGGTGGGGGAATCAACACCACCACACTGGAGCATCGTTTTTCAGTACCATAATACTGTGGGCTCCTTAATTTTAAGGTACCTCAATTCAAAAGATGTGTGCATATAAACTATAGAAAACTGGCCAAACATATCTGCATTTTGTATTGGAGCGCCTTACATAAGCACCAGTTACTTCACAGAAGGACACCTTTGTGGTCAGCGATACAATAGTGCTGCACCTAAAATAAATTCACACGTGTTTCTTTCTTAAAAATCGGTTCCAATCAAGCTTTCTATGCAAATTCGTACAGTGAATAGTTTTTGCACTTTAATGTTTCAAAATTTGAGAGAGACCCCCTTACAACCAGGGGAATAGGGTACTTTTCAGTAAGGACAGAAGTTATTTCCCTTGGTGAACCAATTCTTGCTCGGACGACCTGAAATAGGTGTCTTAGCCAACCTAGCTGTTAGATACCACTAAAGAATTTTCTAAACTAATACACTTAACCAATAATGTAGTTCATTATTTATTAAAAAAACTTTATGTTCATGCATATACATATACAATTAAATCATTAAAACCGCTCGCAAGGAGCCAAGAATAAAAGTATGCTAAAAAACATTCAATACACATAAATTTACACAAACAATATACATTTTTAACAATTACAGTACTCAAAGAATATGAGAAGGAAAAAAGAGAGACATATACAAGACATGAAAATTGTCAATTGGTGTTGCACGTTAGCGGGATTTCGATAGAACACAATCCTGTCAATATATAATTATTGGCCTACAGGCTAGGTCTTTTCTCCCTTGATCGTGCTGTGGGGCGTCGACGCGTTTCGATGGTCTTATTGATAATTTACCATCTTTATCAAGACTACAATGATAAGTCTCTCCCTCTTAAATGGCACTGGTTGGTTGCCCGTATGAGAGTGATGACAAGAGTGATGGAGATTGTTCTGTTCCCCTGCCCAACCTGGGAAGGGATGTAATCCTGCAGGTCGATGTGTAAATATATGACCACTGAAGGTGACACATGGTTGAAGAGTAGTTATGAATCCTCACATACTTTTGGACAAACGAAATTGCCACTTATTCCTTGCTCCTTGTGTGGGATTTACTTCCATGTAATGTTAGGTAACTGTGGGCCATATTACACAGTAGTAAATGGGTTTACACCTGCAGAGACATCTTTCGCCAGGTATGCATAGACCCCACATTTGTGTTGACATTAACAATTGTATGATGGGAAAATGCCATAGTAAACCGGTTTCCAGCAATGAACTTTAACTGAACAAACTGATGCATGTCAGGAGCTATAGTAAGACATGTGGCTTTTATGGACTGTTTATTTTATCCAGGGATAGGCAAACGTCTCACTGCCTTTGGTGAAGGTTTCAATCCTGTTTACACTTTCAATTTTTCCAAGCCTCTTTCTACCTCAGGGCTCATTTCTGTAATTTCCAGATATCATGTACTTCTACTTATTGTATGTTAAGAGGGCTGCATACACAAAGCGTCATGAGGGTGATATGAACAAAACACATATCACACATTAAATATAATTTTTACCAGTTCAAGGTTAAAGATGTTTTCCTAGCCCACTTGTCGACAGCACTGGCAGATTGGTCTCAATAGCCCTGGCTCATAGGAAGGGACTTCAATGTGGTACTGGACATAAATCTGGACCACACACCCCTATCTCCCCCTGGGGCAAATGAAATACACCAAATTAAGGGACTGTGTCGATGGGTGGATGGGTGGGACCTGATAGATGTATGGTGGGACCATAACACAGAACTATGCGAATACTCCTTCCATTCATACACCCATACATTACACTCTTGTTTGGACAGGTTCCCCTGTATGCAGCACCGACCCTCATCTGTCACTCACCAAGCATCTAAGAAAAAACAATATCTGATCATAACCCACTGGAACTTACACTTTCTTGGGGATGGGTCCCTTCTTCCATACCAATTGGCTCTTTCAGCCTCCACTACTGGAGGACTCAGTGTTTCGGGACATATTGGCTACAACCATCACTACATACTTTTACAAGAGCAAAGACTTGGCTTCCTCACAATTGATGGAGTGGGACGCCTTTAAGGTAGTAGTTTGAGGTTCTCAATTGGCACGTTGGTAGGTGCTAGACAGGAAGTCACCAGGGACCTCGCGAAACTGGAGGACAGGCTGGGCCCTCTTGAGGTGGCAGTGCAAGTAAGTGAAGTAAATGCTGTAAACTGAGCGAGGCTAGTATCTCAAATGCTGAGCTATTAGAACGACTGCAGCTAATAAGCCAGAGGGCCTATATACAAAGGACATATTCAGAAGCTGACAGGTTGGGCACCATATTGCTCTGTTTAGTTTGACCAACACCATTCCCTACACCCATCTTGTCCCTTGTTACATTCACACAAGATTTGGTAACTGCTCAACTTGAAATTAATATGACGTTCTGCAACTATTATGCAGAACTATATTCTGCGCTGCCGCCCCCTACCCAGGAGAACCTCTCAGATCTCTTACTTTGTGCTTCTGTGCCCATAGTTCAGGTCACTTAGAGAGAGAGGACCTAGTGACCCCTATTACGGTTAACGAGATATGTGGGGCCATCTAGGACCTGGCTCGTAAAAAGTGCCAGCCTCGGACAGCAACCCACTGGAATTCTACTCCACCTTTACTTCACAATCAGTGCCACAATTAAAGAAGCTTTAGAATGCATCCCTTGAAAAAGAAGCATTGCCCCCTACCACCAGAGAGAAACTAGTGGCGTACCTTTTAAACCTGATAAGCTGCCTGTCGAATTGCCCTTGTATAGACCTCTCTCAAGCCTCAATACTTTGTATAAAATTCTTAGTAAAATTCCAGTCCGCAGACTACTTCCATTCCTGCCATGACTGATACACAGGGACCAAAGCAGCTTTGTGCCTCGCTGAATATACAGTGTTTTCTGGGGATAATGGATGTGGCACGTACTCAGTTCCCCCTATACTGGATGCCTCTCTTTAGATGTCCAGCAGACTTTTGACACCCTGGAGTGGGATCATATGCTTGTGACTTTGACATATTATGCGATACCTCAGGAGTATCCTAAATGGGTAAAACTGTTATATTCTCTACCCACAGCCAGGTCCAAAACCGGCTAGCATATTTCCCAACCTTATCAGATATTCCGCGGGACTCAACAGGGCTGCCCCCTGTCCTTGTTCCTTTTTGTATTGGTGGTAAAACCACTCGCCAAACATATCAGCCACACAACATTTCATATTGGAATCCCAAATGGTTGGATCATTCATTTGGTGTCCCTATACACTGATGATATGCTCCTGTAGCTTAGAGATCTCCAGGCAAATACAGCGATTGTCATGACTACAAATGAACGCTGTGCAGCGTTTACTCCTTCTATAACACTTATAAAGAACCCACCCTCCGATTTGGTGAGATACAACTAAAAACGGAGCCTGTTACCTTCTGTTAACTAGGAATTCATATTTATAGGGAAGCATATCACATACTGGAATGGAACCAAGTACATACAATTAATTCCCTGAGGGCCCAGGGGTCGTTCTGGGTCAACCTACCCATATCTATTGCAGGCAGGCTGGCACCGGCAAAAATGGTGATGTTGCCACGTTTATTGTATCATTTTGTGAATCTCACCTTGGTGTCCCGGCCTGGGTTTTTAAACTTATAAATTCTATGTTGCTTGACCTCATATGGGGGAAGGGGCATCACAGAGTTAGCCTGTCAAAACTTTAGCTACCTCCGTCCAATGGGGGATTGGGGATCCCTGATTTAAAAGTATATTGTATAGCTGGACCATTGCAATGGTTATCATATTGGCTGGCAGGACATAACCTGTATGAAATAGGATACACAACTGTACACTTACAACAGGGGACTATTGTGCCTACAGTCCTCAGTAACACACATGGATTCTCTGCTGTTGCATAATGCCCTGACCTATTGGAAAACGGCCCTAAAATACTCCAATACACGGACACCATATGCCCAAAATATTCCACTTCCTGGTCTTCTGACCTCCACAGACACATTGTCTGCCGCAGACTAGCTCCCTGGGATCAGGCAGGGGTGACATCAGTCGGCTTGCTGTTCACTGATGGTGTCCTTCTGCCCCATACAGATGTTTGTACAAGTTCATGGGGTGTTAGACTCATTGTTCCTAACTCACACTAGTATCTTCCATTATGTGCACAAACATTTGGCAGCAGATAATACAAAACCTGTTACTTATGAGTTGCTCCAAGCACTTCACACAATGGGACACGGAAGCCACCTAGTATATTGGCTCTACCATGACTTGAGAGAACACCTTATGGTATTGCTCTCTCTCTTGAAACTCAAATGGGAATTTGAACTGTATAAGAGCTCAAGGACAGGAAATGGTCCTATATTTTAGTACGCCAAAAAACATTTCCTGTAACACCCATTTCAAATGTATTCCATTTTCAATATTACACAGGGCATACTTAACTCTGTAAAAACGGCATGCAATGTTCCTGACGGCTACCTCAGAGTGTCCGCGTTGTCGGACGCCAAATGCGGAAATAATACACAAGCTCTGGTCTTGCCCCTCTCTAACTGAGTTCTGAGATAAGATCTCGGGGGCACTATCTGAGCTGATGGAAGTCCACTGCTTGGCCTCTTTAGACTACTTTATACTGGGTCGCTCGCCACTGTCCAAAACGGCTAAAGTGTTGTAGTGCTTCACATGTCTTTCTCTACTTCTGTCCAGGATATTACTTACGCAGCGCTGGAAATCCTCTCAAGCTCCTAGGGTAGAGCTCTGGAGGGGAGAGGTATTACATTGGGGTTTGGCAGAAGGTGAAGCACTGTGGCGAGAAGAGTAGAAGGGTCTCCGAAAGAAATCAATCTCCTTTAATTGGAACGCGATTCTTGAGCAGTTCTGTGCACAAGTATCTGAGGTATAATAGATGAGGCGAGCAGTCTTTTGGATCACCACCTATGGTAGAGACTCTAGTATAGACCCAAGAGTAGAGGGTAACATAGCTAGACCCTAACTGAGCTACAGCTAGAGCCTAATTCAGATTTGGCTGCAGAAACATACCCTCCTATGGGGTACTCTTGCATCCCTGACATTGAGACACCCCTAGACATTTCTACCAGAGGGCTCTACCTGCAACTGTTCAATACCTCCCAGGAAACATCCGACCCCCAGCATACTCTACTGACTATGACACTGACAATATATGACCATCCAACAATGTTTTGAGGGTGGATTAGGGCACTTGGGGATTGTTACATCTCAATTTGTCATTACTAATCTGTGCTTTTGTTATCCATTTTATTGCAAAGCATGTACTGCTAGTCATTTTTATAACTACAAGTATAGTTGTATTACTCAAAATGCGCACTGTGGCACGTACATGTCATAACTTTATTGTTAGACCCGGCTTGCCCAGTGGGTTTATCCCCAGACTTTTTGCTTTTTGGCCTCCTGTTTTGGTCCCTCTTTTGTTGGTTTTATGACTCTGGGCAATTTACCACTGCTGAGCAGTGCTTAAGTGCATATGCTCTCCCTGTAAATTGTGTTTATGGGTTGGTGATTCCATGATTGGCATATTTGATTTATTAGTATGTCCCTAGTACAGTGCACTGTGTGTGCTCAGGTCCTGTAAAACAAATGCTGCTGGTGGGCCTGCAGCACTGATTGTGCCACCCACATGAGCAGCCTGTAAATATAACTCAGACCTGCCACTGCAGTGTCTGTTCGCAGTGTGGTACTGCCATGTTGACCTGGCAAGTGCACCCAATTGCCAGGCCCTAACCTTCCCTTTTCTTACATATGTTTCCCCCCTCAGGTAGGCCCAAGGTACCCCTGTGGGCAGGGTGCAGTGTATGTGAAAGGTAGGACATGGCCTGATGTGTGTGGAATGCCCTGATAGTGAAATATTGCCAATTACATGTTTCACTATTGAAAGACTACTTGTCCCATAGGATAGAATGGAAGTTTATTTATAATATCTTATAAATATAACTTCGCATTGGGACAAGATAGCAAGATGGGGTATAGTATGCCTGAACACAGAATATAAAAATGCATCTTTTAGTAAAGATGATTTTTATATTGTGTGTTTGAAAATACCACTTTTTGAAAGTGGGTATTTTCCTGCTTGGCCATCCTGTGTGCCTTTTCTGGTTTGTGTAATAACTGTAATGGCTTTGGAGTGACATGGGCAGGGAAGGTGCATTCTCTCAGACAGCCACCGGGGGGAGGGGTTGATGTGTGTCCTTTCTTTCCTGAATGAATCAGGTCTTGGCTGAATAGACCTGGAACCTATCCCCAAAACGATAGGTCTCCCGGGAGGCGGTGACACATTCTTATGCGTTTTGGGTAATATATAAAAATATGGTACCCTTCCCTCAGATTATGTCAGGAAATCTGCTTCTTTTTTTGAAATAAGCCCATCTCTCTCTGCAGTAGATACAAGTTCGCTGATTTCATCTTTCAGGTCATTGGTTGGGTCCACCCCTAGGGGGACATAATTGGTGGTATTATTCAGTAGGCGCTGGCATTCGGTATTGTAATCTGTCTTATTCTGAATCATTACACTACCCCCTTTATCCGCACTTTTTATGATTATGTCTTTGTTTTGTTTCAAAGATTGAATGGCCTGGAATTCCTCAGCGGTTAAGTTTTTAAATAGTGTTGGTTCTTGAAGTTGTTCCACTTCCTGTAATACGGCCTGCTCAAAGGCAAGGATTTCAGGTGGGACTGTGTGTGGAGGAGGAGTAAAGGATGATTTTAATTTGAATTCAGTGTCAATCTTGGTCATTTCAGTAGGGTCATTCTCTCTATTCTCGAAAAAGTTCTTCAGTCGTAGTTTTCTGAAGAATTGGCTCAACTCACAGTGCAGTTCGAAACGGTCCAATAGAGGGATGGGTATAAAACCCAGCCCTTTCTCAAGGACCCCAGTTTCTGCAGCAGTTAGGTTGTGGGAGGACAGGTTAGTAACTAGGGTTTTGCACTGCTGGGGCCTGTCCTCTGGTCCCCTGCCTTGCTTCTGGTGAAATCCCTGACTGCCTCCGGTTGCTCCCAATGAACTTGGGTATTGCCCTTCTGTCTCCCCCTGCCCCACCTGCCTCTGTCTAAAAAAGGATGCGGGTATGCTTGTTGGTTAAACTGTGGGTGTGGAACAAAATGTGGGTTCCAACCCATCATTGGGGGAAATGGTGCTTGAAAAGGGTTTTGTTGATATGGCCCCATTCCTTGTTGGGGGAACAGTGTTTGCCAGCCCTGAAAAGGATACTGCTGATGTTGTTGTTGGCCTTGTCCTCTTCCGCGACCCCTACCTCTGCCCTTTTTGCCTGTACTGTCTGTACTCGAGCCACTCGTGTTAGAGTTTACCGATATATCAGAGTTATACCCTGAACTGGTGGGGGGAGTGTAATCAGGACAAGAGTAGGGATAGACTTTGGCATAGGACCAACGCTTGACATCTTTCTGTAGTTTCTGCGACTTGGATTGAGCAAGATTTTCTTTGAACTCATTTTGCTCTTTGTTAAGCTCATCGAGACTTTTTTTTAAATCCAGTGATGGTAGCTTTAAAATGAGCTTCTGTGGTCTGTATCTCTATCAAGAGAGCTTCAGAAAGGCGTAGAGCAGTTTCGAAAATTAATATACCCCAATCCCGCGTGCAGTGCCACGCAATCTGCTCTCACTCCTTGCGGAACACTGCATCATCGAGAAAGATTCTAGGAGCATTTGTGACTAGCAGCCCCTTAGGTGCTGCGTTGTTATTCAAATACTCCTTTATCATGGTACCATGTAAAATGGCCCTGATTCGGTTGCGCTTAAGGTCACCTAACTTTTCCCAGTCGCCGGTTTGCGAGATGGCATGTGCTAGTAAAGGGTCAGAAAATAGGGTACAATCACCTAGTAAGCATCCACTTCTTCCTTGGAGAAGGAGAGGCCCTGGTCTTCCATGGTAGATTGAATTTACAGACTAAGCTACTACGCTACTTTAGAAAACTCGTACTCTCACAGCTGTGCGCTGCGCAATGTATATCAAATAACAACTAGAGAGAAAGGGCATGAGCAGGCACTCCTGTACCCCAGTCAATATATTAACAACAACTAAGGAGTGACTAAGTGCAAATGAATAAAGAATATTTAAACAAAAAATCTTTTTAGTGTCTTTTTCTTCATATATATCTCTCTTACTATCCCCCTCAAGAATAAAGAAACCCCTTAAAGAAAAATAGTTGGTGACATGCTTCCTCATTGGGTCCCCGCTGGGGTGGCCGAATGCCCCCCCAGCGGGCTACAATGCCTGATTTACAGCGGAGCGGGATGTGGTGAGTGCAACAGTGCCCAAATTAAGGTGTGAGTGTCACTGTGGGTGCAAAATTAAAAAATACAAGGTTGTTGCCTATACAAAAATCTTTAATACCGGCCAACCTGTATTAGGTTAAAAACAAAGTGGCGGACAGCTAGGTTCTGTCTTAGGAAACCTGTGTCCTTTAAAACAAACAACTGGTCTACATATTTCTGATGCTACAACTGCAAATTCGCTCAGCATTCATCAGGACCTAAATTATGTCCTCCGGTGGTGTACGCGCGCTAAGGCGCACCCTCCTGTGAGGCTCTAAATGTGAAAAATTCTTTTGAAGTTTAGACCATATAGTGTTATTCATGGTTAGTAGCCGTGGTAGCTCACTGCGATTTTCAGGGGCACAAAAAACCTGTGGAGAGGGAAAGAAAAAGACAATACATAATAACATATAATGACACACATTGACATAGAATAAGCTCATTGCAATAGCAAAAAATAGTGCATAGCAATGTTACATGCACAATGTCAAAATGGTGTCAAAGCCATTCTTTTATTAAGGTGACCATTCACAGGCACTCCAGAATTCACAGAGAGCCTTCAAGGTTTTATGATGTGCCCCGTAGGTAGAGTGAAAAACTTCTCCACCCAGAAGTGACTTCAAACGCTGTATTGCCACTGCTTTTATTTAATGTAGGCAGAATGTCAAGGGAGTATACTTTACTCAGCCTGTCACTGCCAAAAGTGATAATTAAAAGAAATGTAGCTATCGTACTTCGTCCTAGATGGTATAGTGCCTCTTTTAATAATATCAGGAAAACCAGTAAAAAAGACCCTTGTAAGAGTTCAGTGGTGCTTTTTTCAGTAGCGGCATACAAACACAAACACTCACTTCACGAGAGCAAAAGACTCTCCCTGCGAATATAAGCATGATATCAGATACCGGCTTTTAGCCTTGAACTTAACATTTTTTTAAGTTCAAAGCTTTTTGTGCCCCTGCAAATCGCAGTGAGCTACCACGGCTACTAACCATGAATAACACTATATGGTCTAAACTTCAAAATCATTTTTCACATTTAGAGCCTTACGGGAGGGTGCGCCTTAGCGCGCGTACACCACCGGAGGACATAATTTAGGTCCTGACGAATGCTGAGCGAATTTGCAGTTGTAGCAGCAGAAACATGTTGACCAGTTGTTTGTTTTAAAGGACACAGGTTTCCTAAGACAGAACCTAGCTGTCCGCCACTTTGTTTTTAACCTAATACAGGTTGGCCGGTATTAAAGATTTTTGTATAGGCAACAACCATGTATTTTTTAATTTTGCACCCACAGTTACACTCACGCCTTAATTTGGGCACTGTTGCACTCACCACATCCCGCTCCGCTGTAAATCAGGCATTGTAGCACGCTGGGGGGGCATTCAGCCACCCCAGCGGGGACCCAATGATGAAGCATGTCACCAACTAGTGGTGAGCGAGGGTCCTTTTACAAAAAAGATAAGATTTTCCTTTCCTTCTGAAAATCACACAGGGACATTGGTTCCCCGTAGGAATATTTTTCTTTAAGGGGTTTCTTTGTTCTTGAGGGGGATAGTAAGAGAGATATATATAATGAAAAAGACACTAAACAGATTTTTTGTTTAAATATTCTTTATTCGTTTGCACTTAGTCACTCCTTAGTTGTTGTTAACATACACAACAGTAGCCACATCAACGATATGCTTGTGAATTACAAAGTAAAGTGGAAATGTGTCAGACACCACAATTTACCATTCCACTACACAATAATCCGAGCTCGTGGTTTACGATACTTGTTTTAGTCTTGGGCCTTTCCTCTAGCTGTCCCTGCCCTGGTTTGTCCCACCAGGGCGGGGGAGCCATCCCCTGAGACATGCACAGGTATATGGCGAACAATGTGGGAGCAGTCAACTAGTACTTGAGGGAGTGAGTTAAGATGTGGGATGACTGCAACGGCTGAATAAAGAAGAAAGTCATGGGCTCCAAGGACCTGCATATCGAGATACGTGATGGTCGACCTGAACCACGTATCCTATCTGACTTATCCTGTGTGTAGAAATTTAACCTGCCCTTGTGGAAACTTCAAATATTTTAAAGTTTTCTGTACTAAAGTTTGAATTTCGACTGAGGATATGCCCTGAATATTGTTTCTCACCTTCTCATTAAGCAATCTGCAGGTCACTTAGATTATTACAAGTATGGCCTGACTCCAGCCAGTCTTAATGGTCGACATGTAGATATTCCATTTTTATTGATATTGCGCCTATTGTTTGGTGTACTGGCCGCTGACTTCTCTTCCATTGCTTTCAATAGAATTAGAGGGAAAAAGTCCCTCTCAAACATTTGTCTGCCTGTGTGTTGATCCATGTAAGCGCTTTACATACACAGTGAGACGCAGCATGCCTAAAGGTCAAAGAAGTGCTAAATCAACAAAGTCCCTCAACAAACAACCCCTAATGTCAAGGGGACCAAACCCCCATAGACACTCAACACCCATACATTGTTCTGAAACAATTACATAACAGTATGATCAATACAAAGGCCTTTGATTGTACACTCCTCAAACTCAAAGACAAAAGGGGAAAAATCTGGCAGGTTCAGTAATGTTCAATATTTATGTTAAAGAGAATGGACAGTGTTGGTATGGATCACTGACAGAATATCGACCATCAAGAATATCGAGTTTCTATCTACAAACAGGTAAGTACAAAAATATCGAGTTAAAAATATCGTTTACTAAAATATAGTTTAAAAAAATATCGACTTTACTAAAAACAATGTTAAATTAATTTATTATTAATAATTAATTACTAAAATATACTTAAAAATACTTAAATTAACTTATAATAATTAAATAATTAATGAAAGTTATAAAAAAAATGTTTAATTCATATTTGTTAAAACATATATATATATATAGTAACAACATATAATTTAATAATATCCAATATTATTAACGTACAATAACAAAAGTGTGAAAATTACTATTCCCACTCCAAAGAGTGCAATCGTAGGGAAAGCGTTGGATAGCGTAGGGGTTAAAATTACTATTCCCACTCCAGTGGGTGCAACAGTAGGGAAAGCGTTGGATAGCGTAGGGGTAAAAATTACAATTCCCACTCCAGTGAGTGCAACAGTAGGGAAAACGTTGGATAGCGTAGGGGTAAAAATTACTATTCCCACTCCAGTGGGTGCAACAGTAGGGAAAGCGTTGGATTGCTGATAAATTTGGATATGTCAGAACCCGCTTTTGCAAACCCAAAAGACAGAGTGGTAACTTACAGCGCTAGAGGTAGTAATACTATCATTGATTTTATCTTTGGGTCACCTAGCATTCTTAAAAATGTCATCTCATATAACGCCATTTTGACGGCATTTAGTGACCATAATCCGGTTATTATGGAACTGACCAATATTAACCCTACCATAATAAACTATGGTCAACAGTCAATCTATCCCACTGCAATCCGGGCTCATGACCAAGGTAGACGAGTTAAATGGTCTAAGATTAACGTTGAGGACTTTTTTAATAACTTGTGTGGCAAACTAAGTGTTGAACTAAATATATGCCGGGATCCATTGACCACAGGAGGGAATGTTATTAAAGATTTCGAAACTATATGTAAAAATGTTGCAGTGACACTTACATGCAAACCCACTAATAAGTTATGCAAAGTACAGGGATGGTTTAATGCCGATTGTACCAAGGCACATAAAAACCTTCTAGAAGCCCTAAAATGCAAGCCACGTAATCAAATAGAAGTGTCCCAATTAAGGAAAGAATATAAGAGTACGACCGAGGCTCGGAAAAGAGAAATAAAAGATAAAGCCTGGGAAGCACTATATGACAATCTAACATTAAGGGATAGTGCAAAATGTTGGTCTATAGTGAATTCTCCTTTGTTTAATGGTAGAGAGAATGAAGCACTTGAGGTGAATATCACAGAGAAACAATGGTTAGACCACTTTGAAACCATCTATGGTAGTAAGATCACCACTACTCCTTTTATCCCTATAGATTCCTTAACCACGGATACTCCATTAAGGGTAACGGTTAAAGAAGTACTTAACGCCATAGAAAATACTGCTGGCGGGAAAGCCCCTGGCCCGGATGGGGTTCCCGCTGATATGTACAAAGCACATACTTATATATGGTCCATAGTACTTGCAAATGTTTTTAATTTAGCATGTATGAACACGTCTGACATACCGATTTCTTGGTCACACTCGGTCATCATCCCAATTTTTAAGAAGGGGCAAAGGGGAGATCCTAGGTGTTATAGACCGATATCGTTACTTGACTCGTCATTTAAGATTCTTGGTAAGGTCATCTTAAATAAAATTAATATGTGGGAAAAGGAAAATGAAATTTTATGCAATACCCAATATGGATTCAGAACAGGGAGGGGTACTGAGGAACAGTGTCTTAATTTATACATGACCATTTGTAAATATACTGTCGCTGCTAGGGGGTCGGTCCATCTGGCTTTTATGGACTTATCCACAGTGTTCGACCTAGTAAATAGGTCGAAGTTGTGGACGATTCTGTGGGAGTTGGGTTTGGACCCTGCATTGGTAAACTTTTTAGCCTACCTGCACAGTGACTTGACTGCATCAGTCCGTATGACAATGGATGGTAAATGCACCGCTGGGTTTAGATCAGCAAGAGGGGTCAGACAGGGGTGCATTTTGGCCCCCATGTTATTTTCATTGTATATCAACTCTTTATATTCAGTTTTATCAACAGCTACCCCAGATATACCTAACATGGGTGGGTCACCTCTGCCTGTACTGATGTACGCCGATGACACTGTCCTCATTGCCAGAACCCCTAATGGCCTACAGTCGCTCCTTGACTCTTTTGGGGCTTTTATGCAAAAACTAGACCTGGTTGTAAATATGGAAAAGTCACACGTTATGTCTATTGGGAAAGGAAAGAAAACCACAAAAACCCTGCGATGTAATGGAGTGATTTTGACCAAAGTTAAAACTTTTACATACCTTGGTGTCATTTTTGATGACTTGGGCACCTGGACCCCACAGATTGTAAATAAAGCAATGGCTATACGGAGGTCATTTGCAGCGATATTGGGTTTTGCAAAAAGATTGGGGGGGAAACCTACTGAAGCCATACTCACCCTGTATAGAGCCAAAACCCTGGCCCTGGCTAGATACGGGGCTGGAATTTGGGGATTTAGGGACTTAGTCCCGATACAGAAAGAAAAGAATAGGTCCATGCGCTCTTTATTGGGTCTACCACAGTCTTCACCCACTTTCTCTGTCCTGTCGGAATTAGGGCAAGGATATATTGAGGATACCCTTAACCTGGCCCCACTGCTTCTTTGGGTGAAACTATGGCTGAACCCCAGCTTGACTCTAAATCGTCAAATCATTAGTGACTGTATGGGGAGAGACAGAGTTAAAGACATAAAATGGCTAAACTATATCAAATCTGTTGCTACTCAACTGGGTCGCGCTGACCTGTATAGTAATCCGGAAAGGCTGTGTAAAGAGGATGTCACATGGATTAAAGCTCAATTTTTAAAAACTAGAAATATGCAACGTGAAGCCCAGGAAATTGAGAAAACAACTGTAAGGGCTCACTACACTGTACTATCAACCATGTCCATTCAGCCTTATTTGATGTTAGTGAATAGGCCATATCACCGGTGGCTTCTCACGAAATTCCGTTTCAATCAGATGTACCTCCTTTTGGGTGAATACCCGAAATGGAATAAGCCAAGGGATCATGTTCCATGCAAATGTGATGCATTTACTGACCAAGACCTAACTCATTTTGTATTTTTTTGTCCTTTTTTTGCGGCGGGGAGAGAAAAATATATACTACCACTCTTGAGGAACAGGGGATTTATGCAAGTGAAACCCGCCCTGTTGTTTTTACAACTCATGGAGACCCCTATTGTAATGTTTGGGGTTGCAAGCTTTTTGGTCGCAGCGATGAGAGCGAAACGGCTTAGATTATTGAATACCTCAACCACTGAATGTATTATGTAAATTACAAGGTCTAGCTCAACCTATTTCTTTATGAGTTGTACATTTTTTCTGTGTAGAATCAAAGTAATTTGAATATGGCAATGAAATTACCTATAGAATCAAAAGTGATGGGTTAATTAAAATACATGATCAATCGTATACAAGAAAAAAGTAATAATTGAACCCGACCTTTCCCTGCACAAATGTTCTTAACCTTTTTTTACCGTTTTTAACGTTTTTTACAAATGCATGCAATGTATTGAACAGTATTGCTTGATAAATGAATGAAATGCATGTATGTCTTTTCTATTTTAAATGTGTATGTGTTTGTAGTATACTTTTATGATTTTAATTAATCGAATAAAGTATTTTTGACTCTGACTCTGACTCTGGATAGCGTAAGGGTAAAAATTACTATTCCCACTCCAGTGGGTGCAACAGTAGGGAAAGCATTGGATAGCATAGGGGTAAAAATTACTATTCCCACTCCAGTGGGTGCAACAGTAGGGAAAGCGTTGGATAGAGTAAGGGTAAAAATTACTATTCCCACTCCAAAGCGTGCAACAGTAGGGAAAGCGTTGGATAGCGTAGGGGTAAAAATTACTATTCCCACTCCAGTGGGTGCAACAGTAGGGAAAACGTTGGATAGCGCAAGGGTAAACATTACTATTCCCACTCCAAAGAGTGCAACAGTAGGGAAAGGGTTGGATAGCGTAGGGGTAAAAATTACTACTCCCACTCCAGTGGGTGCATCAGTAGGGAAAGCGTTGGATAGTGTAGAGGTAAAATTTACTATTCCCACTCCAGTGGGTGCAACAGTAGGGAAAGTGCTGGATAGCGTATAGGTCAAATTTACTATTCCCACTCCAGTGGGTGCAACAGTAGGGAAAGGGTTGGATAGCGTAGGGGTCAAAATTACTATTCCCACTCCAAAGAGTGCAACAGTAGGGAAAGCTTTGGATAGCGTAAGGGTTAAAATTACTATTCCCACTCCAGAGAATACAACATTAGGGAAAGTAAATACTTCATATATTATTTAAAAAATTATAAATTAATATCTATAAATATTTATTTAAAAATAATTAACAAGTTAATATAATATAATAATTAATATATAAAAATTACTAATTAACAATAATTATTTCAATTAGTTACCTATTAATACAAAACAATTACAAATTAACCATTAATTATTTAATAATTAAAAATTATTTAACAATTATTTCGAATTAAATACAATTAAATACATGTAATTATTTAATTAATTATTAATAAATCACTTCCCACCCTATTCCCCTATAAACCCACAACACGCTACAGAAAATACATTATTACAATTAACATAATTAGCAATTAATCAATTAAATTAAATTAATTGGCAAATACATTTTTTATAATTACCCATAAAAACTTAATTAATAATTAATTCTAAATAAATACCAATAAATAATTTTACATATTTAATTAATTATAATTTAATTACTTCCCACCCAATTCCCCTATAAACCCACAACCCGCTACAGAAAATAAATTAGTAAAAATTATTTACCAATTAAAATTTAATTAATTAACAAATATAAAGTAATTAACAATTCATTAAAAATTACTACCAATAAATAAAGTTACATATTTAGTTCATTATAATTAAATTACTTCCCACCCTATTCCCCTATAAACTCACAACCCGCTACAGAATTAAATTGCACAATAATTATAAAAACAAAATTCATTAATTAAAATGAATTATAACATAAATACACACTTTTCACACACATTATAACATAAAAAACACTATAAAAAATTAGATATTATTAAAAAATCGATATTTTTAACTATCTATATTATATACTTCGATATTTTAACTTTCTATATTTTTAACAGTCGATATTACATCACTTACCTTAAAAACGATATTTGGGATATCTATATTCTGTCCTGTCGATATTTTGTCCAATCTATATTTACAACTCGATATTATGTCCAATCGATATTTTGGACTTGATATAATGTCTGTGCACCTGTTGGTACCATTGGGGTTTAGGAGGAGCCACCTAAGATGAAACAACTTAAATCACCAGTCCACACGTAATCAACGTGCAGCCTTTCTTTTTACTATTTTTACTTCTTCCAATTGCATCCTACCCCAACATTCCAAAAACCTCAGCATTAAAGTAACCTCGTTTATAGCTAGATAATATTCTCTCTCATTCCTTCCAATTAGAATGATGCTCTCATTGCACTCCATCCTCTGCATGCCTCAGGGCCTCTGAGTTTTTCCTATCCTTGGACACGCCTGCCTTCTTACTTTATACTGATTTCAGTAAAATAGCCAGACCCCTCCTTACAGAGCATAAATGTATCTTCAGTAGCATAAACACCTAACCTACTTACTCATCCTGCTCCCATAAATCACAATATTTCATTCTATAAACTCTGTTATCTCACAATATTCAATCTTCTTCATCCTATTCCCCCACCCCTCTTTTTCACGTACATTACCTCTCTCTAATAATTGCACCCAACTCCTAATAACAAAAATAATTGCCTTTTGAAAATGGTGAAAATGTTTCCCTTTCCTACAATACTAAAGCAACAACCAAGAAATCTACAACAATAAATAATAACCACTGGATTAACCCACTTTTGGTATACGGAGGAGCATGCTACCTTCCATAAAGTGCTTCTATGTCCCAACAGGGTTAGTAAGCGCTATATAAATGCAATTACAATACAAGACAATTTTTTTTAATTATATCTCCGTTTAAATGTACACATTTCGGAGCATCTTCCTATTGAAAGTTCCTATGGAAAATATTTCGATGAACAAATCTGAATTTTTTTGGCAAGTTCTAGCTTCAAAACAATATTTTATCAAAGTAACTTTGAGTCATCCATACCTTGCCTTCTTGTCTGAAGCAAGGGTATACAGCTGTGCGCAGACTCATCTGTTTGAGAAGTTATACTGCCAACACGTTTATGCTTTATGAGGAAAGAAAAAGTTTACTTCAGCATCATTTTATTAAAGCCATGATTAACCCTTTCGCTGCTAATGACGGAACGGTTCGGTCATGAGCATCGGTCGAGCTGTGCTCATGACGGAACCGTTCCGTCATGACCACACCCATTTGCATAGGGGCCCAGCACAGGAGGAAAATATCCATCGCAAGGATGAGGTTGAGAAACACAGCAACACTGTTTACTTTTGTTTAAAATAACGAATGTATATCAACACTTTAGTCATACAGCCATTTTTTTTTAAATCTAGTATCTTAGAAGTTCGTGAGAAAAGATATTGGTTAATATATTTAGAGGAGCAGAAAAAGGGGATCCCTTCAACCTAGCTTTAGCCGTCTTGTCAATAAAAGATAGAAAAGATATTCTATATGGTGCAATATGTCAAAAGGAATTGTAAAAAGAATGTTGTGATATGTTATGTTATGTTATGTTATGTTATGTTATGTTATGTTATGTTATGTTATGTTATGTTGGGTTATGCTATGTGTAGGAAGGTTGCAAAAGGAGAATTGACGAGAGAAGACCTCCATCACAGTGGTTGACAATCAAAATATTTTGCTATTTGTACTTTTTAAAAACCTTTGTTTCTTTTTCACCACTGCGACGACCAACCAATCGACTTCATGGAATTCTCCTAAGGTAGGACCCATCCTAGTGGTGACATCTATGTCACAAAAAAGAACATTTAGATTCACACATGCTCTGTTGGGACGGGAATGTCCCCTCCATGATCTGCAGTTGGGTTTCCGTGCCATGAAGGCCTGTCCGTGAGTATTTGGTATCCTCTCTTTGTTTTATTGGCCATAGCCACACACTAATGCACTGTGTACATAGGACTAGTTTAAATTATTTTATTTGGTTTTCACATTTCCACAATGAGTATATCAACAATTGAGGTCATTGCATTTAACAAGCATGTAGATCTTTAGCTATTAGTCAACGGGAAATCACTGTAACAATAGATAGAAAAACTCTTACGCATGCTTTTACATTTCGGATTCAACATACTAGTTGCCGTAGGATTTATCTCATATCCGACCTGAAGTAGGGTGAAAAGATTCGTACGAGTCTTCGGCTGTGTACAGCAGAAATTGAGTCAAAGTCTTGCAGGTGTCTCTAGTGCGATCCCACATGGTTCGCTATCGCTGAGTGTTATGGATTCGTATTTTCAACAAGTTATCATTGATTTCTAGATCTTCCGTATGAGGAGGAATCCATTAACTGTGGGGGTAAACTGGGGGTGAACTGGGGGTTCCCAGTGCCGAGCCACTGGGGGGTGGTAGTCTGGTGTGAATATATCGCGTGGCAATGTGTACATAAGACTAAGCCTGTACCTTGACAGGAGGGAGGTCCAGGACCTGTCTTGTGACCTTCAGAGGCTCGACAAGCATGCCCTCATAACATTGATAGTGGACTACTGTCCCTATCATGGGTTTAGCCTGCCAAGAGTGATGGTGGCAGTGTACTGAGTTTTGTGAATCCATGGTTGTGACGTGAACTGTCTGTGTCACAGGGGTGGAGCCCTACTAGCCTACTCCTGTAAAGTTCTGCTTCTATGCACTAACCCGAGCCTGGCACCAAAATCCCAATTGTATGTTGTTACATGTTTGGATATGTGGCCTGCATGGTACACACATAATGCAGGTCTGTGGGACCCATTTTCGATGCACCTGGCTTGGCCATGTGCAGAAGATCGGGGTTAAATGTTTTCCCAGTCTTTGGAAATGTATTGCTGATGTTCCTGAATCTAGAAGGAGGAGACCTAGATGCTGGAACGGAGATAGAGGAGACAAGGCTCCTATTGTAATTGAAGTGAACCTTTTGTTGAGCGGAGCTTTGGATTAGTCTTCCTGTAGCTCTACCATTTGGAAGATATTGTGAAGGGCGGGACTGCCATCTCTGTTGTTCAAAATGAAAAGAACCCCTTACTTGAGATCAACCAGTTGTCTTTACCCTAATTTCTGCACAGTGTGGCTGATGAAAACCAGCTGCAGAAAGTTCACATCTTTGTTGGAGGGGCTTCTGGCTGGAGGCTATACTGCTGTTAGGAGAACCACAAAAAAAGTGATTCTGGAAAGCAGCCTGGAAAAGACACATGAAAGGAAACCCACTCTAAACCAGTTCGGAATATGCAGACAGTGTATCAACATCTGCTGTCTGCTTTTACTGCATTAAAATGGGAGCTATTGACCCATTTGTTGTTCTGGTTCCAAGGCTGTGCTCTGCAGGGTGTATAAAGGTCTGCTGTGCAACCAGAGCAGGTGTCTGCCTCACAGCCAGCTTCCCATGGGTAAGGGGACATCACTGGAAGTCTTGCATTTGCTAGAAAAACCTGCCCATCTGGTCTGAAGTGTCAAGAAGCCACCCTGCCTGTTGAGAGATATAAGGAGCCCACCATTCCTGCAGGAGGAGTGACTGTCCAGGAAGAGCCAGAAGCAGCGAGATTTCAATTCTAGTGGAATCTGTCAGAGGAAGTAGGATGGAGGAGAGCAGTCGGTATGCACAAGGTGTCAGTCTGTATTAGACTCTCCTGGGCCATGGTTTTGGGCTGGAACTGCAGATCTGTGGCTGCATACACTAGTACAACCAAAGGAGTGTGCCCACAGATGTCAACTTGACTCTGACTAAGAGAAATGCATCCACAGCTGTCCATGTCACTTTGGCCAGAAGAACTGCTCCCAAAGCTGCCCAGACTTTTGTGATCAAAGAAATGGACCAAAGGGTTGTGTAACCCTGCTCCATTACACAACACAGACAGTGCCCAGAAGTGGGCAAGAAATCAACCGGGACCTGCCTTGTGCCCTGGTGCCAGCTCAACTTTCAATTACCTGTATTTCTGGCTGGAGGGATCAGACAGTGGAGTCAACTGATGTCCTATATCCCAACCTCCCATGTATGCTGCACCAGCATGAAGAGCATGCCATCACCCAGAAGCAGAAGTGAGAGACTGAGCATTTTCCATGATTGGTCAAAGGACCTGAATTATGCCTTTCCCCTTTTGCAATGATCCCCAGGGTAGTGACTCAGATCAAGTGACAAGTATCAGAGGTGGTGCTTATCGCCCCTGTGTGGAAATTTCAACCTTGGTTCCCATTCCTCTTGGAAATGACGTACAATCCCCTCTCCTTCTTTCTTGGTCTCAGAAAATGCTACAGGGCCCTAAGAGGGAACTGTATGCAGTGGCAGTATCAGAGTTGTTTTCCCGGATGACCTGGAGGCTTTCTGGCAACAGTGGAGTTTGGCAGGCATTTGGGATGTGTCTTCAGAATTCATTGAACAGGCCTGGGCCCACTCCACCAAGTAGAGGTTTTCTTCAGCATGGAGATGCAGGATGGGTTGGAGCTTGGAAAGGCACGTGGATCCTGTGGCCGCAGAGTTATCTCACATAGTAATTTTTTTGTTTCAGAAAACAACTGAGGGTTTATCATACAGGTCGGTGAACAATTTTTGTTCTGCTATTTCAGCAGTACATGTACATGTTAATGTTAATTAGGTATGGATGCATCCTGTTATCTGTACACTTCTTAGAGTTACCAGGGTTACCAAACTTCCGAAGCCTAAGTATTCCTTTTTATGAGACCTGAATTTGATCTTAAGTCTTTTTGAAAGCTGGCTGGTAATGATCAATTACCTAGGAATCAGTTGTGGGCTAAACTAGCCATGCTCTTATGTCTCACCACATGTAGAAGGACTTCGGATGTGAGAGTTCTGGACATTGCAGGTAGAGTATTTACTCCTGAAGGTGTTTCCTTTACAATTACTGGCAGGACAAAAACCTTTTCGAAGTGTATTGAGTATCTTGCATTTCCTAATAATAATGCATTGTTTGTGGAAATATTCTTGAAAGACTATGAGGAACATGTCAGGACATTGAGAAATTTTACCTCTGGTCAGTTGTTGATTACTTTTCAGCAACCTTTTAAACCAGTGTCAAATATTTTGGGAATTCACACATTTTTCTCCAAACATCATCTTATGAGTCCTGACAATACAAACATTTTCATCTCAAATACACTCTTTTCAAATTTGGTATAAAGGTATTCAGCAAAGTAAAGGTCCTCATTTAGTAGGGTGGGCCGCACTCAGGAGAGCTACTCACAGGTACCTGAAGAGCTAACAATAGCTCTCAAGCTACTAGTTGGAGAAGCCTGGTTTGGTTTATAATAAAGGGAGGCGGGTGGAGCTGCCTGTACCACAGTTATGCACCGACAGAAAAAACGAAATTAGACTTTTTGGATGTCTGAGTTTGTTCTGCACATGCCGCATTCGTGGGCACGCCCACTGTCTGTGTCCCGGCCAGCTAGGTGCCCCGGAGAGGCGCACAACATTGTCATTTCCCATGATCTCTGGTCTGAATCTGAATGCTGTGATTTCTGTGTGCAGTGTTTGGATAAAGCACAAAGAAGAGAGGGCAGAAAGGTTTGCCGTGTGCACCAGAGGATGAAAGTCCTGGGTCATGGAGCTCCAGACAGGGCCCTCATTTTTCCATAAGTGCATGAACTGAGGTTTTAGTGGGATTAAGTACTTTGGTAGGTTATAATGACACTGCGCATGAAGATAGAGTTCCGCGGCTCATGAACAGTGGGAGCTCATATTAATCTCCTTTAAAGAGCAGCCTTGACATTTCGAAAATGTGGTTGCAGTCTGAGAGCTTTTCATTACTGAACCCTTTGTGCAGGTAATGCTGCTTCTTCCATTTAGTGCATGGTGCAGAAAGAGATAGATTTACTTCAACCAGCCATGTGTTAAATGGCCCAGTTTAGTCTCTATGAAAGGAGGACACTCACTGCATAGGCATCTGTTATCATGCAGAAGCTCGTTAGAAAAGCTCAGTAGGTTAATGCACAGGCCGTGCAGCCTTGTGCGCAACATGATATTCAATGGCTTGATTCATGGTGGGTTGACACAATCTTTCATTCTGCCAATGTCAATAAAAAAAATACCAGTGAATTGTATAATTACATCTGTTACATGTGCCCTTGAAATATAACTTTTATACACTGTATAGTAGTGGTCACTACCATTATTGTCTCATTATATTAAAACTACATTACCGATTCATAAAAAGTTAGAAAAGGTATTTTTTTCTCATTCGAGTACCATCGTGATCCAATGGCATGCAGGTCTTTTGGTTTAAGGGTGAAATATTTTCTTTTTATCCAAGTGAAAGACCTGTGCTACGAATAGAGGTCATGTTGTAAGGCTAAAGAAGGGAGGTTGAGAAACATAAGTGTTTTACCTCAACGGGATTGGTTTTAAAAAGCATGGAAGGACCTCTGAAGTCAAATGGCTGCCACACAATCCCCAAACAGGATGTCTTCAGCTATGGGCTCTTGTGGCAGAGCCAATGAAAAGGTCAACAGAGGTACAGCTGAGTTTTCACGCTGTTGAGTGAGTGGGTTCATGTCTCTGAGAAGAGTTTGCAACTGCACGTTGGTAGTGGTTGCTACATTTGTGCGACTTGAGGAAATAAAAAACCTAAAGCTCCCTCTTAGGCAAATCACTGTACTGTATTTAGGGAGGTCCAGCATATTGGGTGAGTCCCAGACCAAGAAGTATTGATGCCACATCCACCCTCTGCAGAATGGGAGTGTTGTCCATTAATGGGATTTCCACTATCCAAAGAACTCCAACTAGAATGCAAGGTTGTTAAAATGTAATGTGAAGGAGCTGTTTTGGGGCAGTTTTATTGTTACCATCCTCCTCTAAGACAGGCCACTTGTCTTTTTTAAGATATAGCTTTAACAAAACATTGATTTTATCGTGAGTGACAGTTTGTAGCTGAGTCTGAAATTTACTACCAATTTCTAGAGTTACCTGACTGGTCGACTTACCTACAGATCTTGGGGCTGGGGAGTAAGTGGTGTATTGATTTAAAAACATTGAAGTGCAATAACATCTAAACTGAAGGGATGTAAATGCTACCCACCATGGGCACTGCCTCAGGGACCCGAGAAAATGCCTCACACTAATGACATTCTATGTGGAGAACCAGAGAACCCATGGTGAAATGTCTACCGAGTATAGATCATAGCTGAGTAACAATCCAAAGCATGGTACCTCAAATAGAACCAGTAGCATTGTGTGCACTGTGGTTCAAGATGGACAACAGGATGTATGTTGGAGGTTAGGTGAACACCAGTATAAATAAATAACAATCAGAAGGCACTTTTACAAACATAATGCACCCAAAGAGATGGCCAAGTAAAATCTGCAGAACATTTCAAATTGTTGAAGGTATTCTCAGGAGGATGATATTGTAATGTTCAAGTGTAGAGAGGCAGAAATGTTGGGCAGTAGAAGGAAATATCCTGCAAAACTGATTGTGCTATCATTTTTAAATAAGCAGATAAAGAAGTTTGTTGACATATCTCCAGCGTGAGAAGTGTACAAATATAAATTTCATCATAGGATGTTTTTTCTTTTTTTTAACGCACCAGAGCATCAAGCTTCATATCGGGCACCTTTCTTTTTCTTTTTTTAATGCACTAATGCACATTGCTCAACAACGGGCATGCCCTCATTGCTAATCTGTGATTCTTTCCTAATATTTTGATCAGATCCTGAATATTGGCTATTTAACATTATGCACACAACTTGTTAGTTTAGGATCACGATCTTTTAACCATATAACTGTTCTCCTTTCTTTTCATCATCCGTCTACTTAATACATTCATCAGATTTTTGAATTAGACTTTACACTTTTATATTTCATGAATGACATGATGGTTTCTCACATACTTCACAGCATTTTTTATTTAACTTTATAGTGATCCCTGACGAAGGGCACCAGCCCCAAATGCATTGGATTTTGGAAAACTAAAAAGGATAATGATGATGGTACTTTGAATATTATACAATAATGGACTGAATTCAAGTTCATCAAATAAAACCAATTGGATTGAAAAATGACTACTGTTTTTCAAAAAATCATACAAATTTTAAAATCCTCTAGTGATCTAGAGACCAAGATTGTGCACCGGAGGATCCAACCCAATGAGGGTTGGACTATTGATTTAGCTTCTGGACTTGCTGCATGCCTCAGACAAGTCACAAATATCTGCATTTCTCTTCCGATATGTGTCACATTTTTGTTTTTTGATTATAGCAGTTTTATATTCCCTGCAACTTAAGTGATTTGCTCAAGATCACAGGATGATGAGCCACGCTGAGACTCGAACCAGGTTCCCCAGGTCCAAAGTAGACAGCCCTTAGCCCTTATGCTGCATCCTCTTCACAATCACTGCTCCGATCCTAAAAACACCCCAAGCCCAAACCCCTAATCCCTCTCCCCCCATTTCCCCTAGCCCGAACAGAAGGGTTAAAGGAGTGTTTCAAACAGAGGGTGGGTCATTTCATATGCCAAGTATTCATTGGACTTAAGTGTGGCGTTTCCAATGTTTGCTGTGATTATGTGACGCTATTGTACAGATGGGTCATGGATATTCGAATTAAGTATGTCATATTTTATTCAGAAATATCCTGGGACTCACCAGAGGCATCTGCTCCATGGGCAGCCTTTATCCAGCGGTCTACCACCGCGTATGACTCCCGAATGCCACGGCACCCTTCTGGCCATACAAAATACATGACATTCAAACATGTACTTACAACACAACACTAAAGTTTGACCCTTTGAGTGACATTTTATTTTGAGTGGAGCAAACCGGCCCTGCCAAAGTAAGTGAATGCATTTTGCGAATGACCCCTTTATGTGCACTGTTGGCCCCTCTATTAAAAAGGTACTACTATAGAAGGAGAGACGTTTCCTACATTAGCACATAATTCAGTTTATGCACCATAAAAGCCCGTTCTTTATATATATTGTGCTCCTTTTGATTATGTCAAACGCAATGTGTGCTGACAAACATCGTAAATAATGATGACTTCTTTTATCCAGTACAGGGCTTACTTAGCATTCGGGGACTAGTAGTATTGTAAAACCAGGAACACAAATCCCAGAATGCAGGGGATACATCTATCAGCATTACTCGTGACACAAGTAGCTGGGAATTGTGGAAGGTATGCTCATTCCTCCACCTTCCCAGATGTGAACTGGGCCTTTCCTTCTACAGGTCAGTACCAACGTTATGTCTCCACAACAAGGGGGGTTCTCAGCCCCTCTCCCTGGCTTGCATTTTACTCTTCCAGTCTGAGACTGGCCCAGATTGTTCTCAGGGGCAGATCTGGCAGCTTCGTTTCCATGATCAGTCTATACCCTAATGTTGACTGAATGTTCTTAGGTGTCGGACTCTTTGCGCTTTGTCAACCACTCAAATTATTTTAATATTTCCCTATACTAATTCCCCACTAATCCTGTTTGGGTTCCGAAGTAGCGTGCTACTCACAATCAAGCAGGAATCCCCATGTCAGAACCCCTGTCGCTGCACCCCTACGTGTGGTCCGGTTCTTGACGCACATAGCCTTGGCTGCAGCTCACAGAGACCTTACACTGCCACACACAGAGGGAAAAAACTAGAGGGAACATTGATTGGAATACTATATCACGATTATAGACAGGTTTCTTGTTGAGCAATATGGGAAGTCTAGCAATCCTAGTGTGCTTAACTCACAGGATGTGAAAGGGAGAAAATACTGGAAGCACTACTTTGAACTGGGTGGCTCAAAACAACTGTTGATAACCTTAATTAAACACAGCATTAAGTGTAATGTGTAGTGCTCATACTTATTTCTGCACCCCAAATTGTGTATTTCATATCCCACCGATCATAGATGTCAATTAGAGGTAGCTTTAGCTAACTGCTGGTACTCCTAGCTTGCCAGTTGGTACCCTTGGCATGGCGTTTGCTACCTTTTGCATCATGGTCCTTAGCAAGGAGCAGAAAGAAAAGGGTCTCTGAGACCTGTTTACTTTCTGTACTTTGCAATACTGATCAATTATCACCCACTTAGTAGCACTTATGAGCCTGTTGGTCGGTTTCATTACTCCTGGAATGGATCTGTAAATGGGCAGACAGTTTAAAATTGATTTAAATATATAAATATGATTATTTCATGTAATTGTTTATTAGGTCAAAATGAAAACTCATATTGTATTTTTAGGTCTTGGGAATCATTTTAACCTCTTAGCAGCTATGGAACGTCCAGCTCCAGTGCTGAACGTTCCATTGCGCAGGTGAGGTTCGAACGTCCAACGGCCAACGGCAGCACCCCTGAGGTATTGGTGCCGTCGGCCGTTGGAATAGGCGCAGCACCTAAGAGGTTAACCAGTAATAATATTTTTTTTAACTATTGTAAATACTATCATAGTGGTGTTTTATACAAGTGATTAAAGAGATGTGGCATACCAACCATAAACTCAGTTTCTAGCTTTATCTGGTATATTTTTCATTTGTCATTTTTTCTCACTTAAAAGCCACCGTACTGTTTTGGTTACAAACAAGGATTGTTTGCAGAGGACTGGGGCATGTGGGCCCGTTTATGTGTACTGCTGGCGTGTCGCAGACAGAGTTGCCATTGAATCAAGACCCACCCGCCAGTGTTGCCTGCACCAGTGACACAACATGAGATATCATGAGACAGAAGCACTGCACTCCATGCCATACTGTGCTGACCCCAGGCATTATGGCCGACGTCAGACCCCATGGGGCCCGTGAGAGTTGCTGGTGCTGCCTCGCCTGTGGGAGCAGTAAGTCACATCTTGGGCAGAGAGGAGATCCTCAGGGAGCAGCATGAGCATCAATTCCCCAAAATGCAAGACGTAGCAGAAGTGACTTGACATGGCCTTTGACCTTCACTTTCACTCACACATACACATGCTTACTCATACACATACTTACACATACATGTATTCACACATGCACACACACTCACACATACACACACACTGCGTACACATACACACATTCACGCACTCTCTTACATAAACACACTCAAAATAGCAAGCATGCACACAACATACATACGTTTAAAAGCATTTTTATTTTTACTCACCTCAATTGCCAGGTTTAGTCATATACCAGCTACTTGCACTCATAACATTTTGTATTTAACTAATAGAGAATAATGTAGTAATATTCACTATTAATATAAGAAAACATTGACAAGAAATAAGGAGAGTGAAGTCCCCATTGACATCCATAGGGGCGAGCTGCTTCTGTTCCTAGCACTGATTTTGCCACTACTGATGCTACGGGTCACACAGGCAGTGCCAGGGGTCTCAGCAGCGACCCTTGGTGACTCCTAAATGATGTCCCTCGAGAGCAGCTGCAGAACAAGAGCCACTTGTGAGGTAATGAACTTAGTGGTGTATATCCATCTTATATGATCACTGGCACAGTCATAATGGTGGTAAGCGTTTTGATTTACCCACCCCCTGTACCAGATAATCAGGTAATACGTTCTTATCCCTCAGTACCCAGCGAGGATATCTTGGATTGGGATTACCGATCTTGAATGATGAATTGCAAACAGTTCAAATAACATTCAAACGCTGCCTGCTGGCATTTGGTACAGATTATAAGCAGCTGCTGATCAACAGCTTGGATTGTGTTCTCTTCTCTATAGCGAAGCGAAAGCTGTCGGGAGGCATAGACAAAACATAAACCTCAGGTCCCCAAGTAGGTTCCATACTGGACATCTTTTCAGCCAGAGCTGTTGGGGTCATCACTGAAGAGATTGATCTGGCTGAAAGACAACTATCTATGGACCTAGATGCCCATCTGATTGTCTCACCACCATACTCCTCTTCCCAATGCCACAGTGTGATTGGCACCCTAAGTACACCAGCAGATACTCAACCAGAATTATTATACTTAAGAGCTCCCTACCAGTGATTATTGATCATGACTCCTCATATATCAGTGAAGAGGGCCCAACTGCTAAGCGAATACGCAAAGGTAAGGGAGCTTCCACTGGCAGAATAGGGGCACCAAGGGATCTAACCAAGACCAAAGCATACCTCGTGCAAAGTCTTATTAACTCAGACCTAGGACCAATATTTTGGACCTTTTAAACAAAACTTGACAACAAACGGTTTCAATTGTATTCCATTAATGGGGGTGATTGAAGCTGTGGTTAATGCTTAAATCTCTCCCCTGGTGGAGGAATTGTCAACGTGGAAATGATGATTGTATGGTAAATTGACCATATCAGCACACTCCCTAAATGGGTAAGGGGCTGCTGTGAGAAAACATTACCCCAACACCAGTTGCACATTTGATGACTTGGATATAGGAACAGTACCTATTCTGCCTCAAATTCCATCTATTTGTTTACTTGCCCACGTGAGCAGAATCCCATCTACTTGGGGTGGGGAAGCCCAGCAAGCTGCTCCAGGAATCAGGAATTTTGGCCCTGTCATTACAACAGGCCGCCTCTAATGGAGGATGTCTCTAATTTTCATCTTAACCTTCCACCGGAGTGTTACCCAAATGTGGCGGTCTTGACGAATTATTTACCTGGTCGGCTTATCTCACAATGTGCTCCATGGGCACAGGTGAATATCCAAAACAACCGCATTATCAATTTATAGCTGGGCTGCTTTTATAGACACCTTTCTCTCCTTCAGCCTATTTGGTCTGTTTTGCCCCCAAAACATTCTGAATTTGAATTAATATCCCACAATAATATCCCCACCACCAACAGCTTTTTACTCCTAACAAGCCTCAAGAATGTTGAATAACTATCTAGTATCTGTCCACCATCCATAGCAGAAGCAGGCTCAAATACGGCTCGCAGCACCCTGAAAGAGCACGTATGTGTGGGGTCTTACCCAACCAATAGGGCACAATATGATTCAGAGAAGTTTTGGGGACACAGGATCAGTGCCTCAATTTGAGATTACTGATTGGAAAGTATACAATAGCAAAAAAGGTTCCCTCTTTCATGCATTTATGGACCTAAGTAGTGCTTTTGATTGTGTAATTCACTCCAAATTGTGGCATATACTAGCTGAGATTGGTTTGTCTCAGCCTTTGATTGATTTCTTACGTGCGCTACATTGCGGAGTATCGGCTAAGGTTAGGTATGGCATGGAGGTAGAGTGTACCAATACCTTTGGGTTGTCTCAAGACGCTGTGTCTTGGCACCAATTTTGTTCCTTTTGTACAGAAACTTTCTGACACCCTTTTTATCAGCTAAGGAGATTGACCTCCCAAAGGTAAATTCGACCCCTGTTCTAGATGCGCTCTATGCAGACGATGCAGTTCTACTTTCCCACACGCCCAGTGTTTTACGGGGCTAGTTAAGAACTTTGCCCTGTTTAAGGACAACTTAGTCCTCGAAACAAATATATCCAAAACCCACTATTTGGTGTGTGAACAACAAATTATCAAGTTCAGACCCATATTCATCAAGGAAAATATCATTTCAAGGGTGACCGAATTTCCTTTTCTTGGATTGACCTTTTTATTCCGAAAATAGTTTTTCACCCTGCATCTCAAATCTCTGCTTTCATTTTAACCGCTCACTTGGGGATTTGTATGATGTGTGTCGAAAAGTTGGTGGCAAACCCGTTTTACCCTTCCTACAAATATATAAAATGAAATAATTTCCTATTCTGACTTATGGGTCAGGAATATGCTGCTTCCAGGAATCTACTACACTTAAACAGGAAGAGAATCGTTTTTGAAGGCACCTGCTGGGAGTAGGCCCAGGTTGACCACATTATTTTTTACATGACGAACTGGGCCTGCCCTATAATGCTGACCTGGTTTGGACCGGCCCCCTCCTCATTTGAACTTCGATTTGGAGCAATGAGAAAGCATTGTTTAACTGTGAAGTTTTCCACCCACTGTAGATTGCACCACCTCACATAAGTATCAAAAGTACTAATGGATTAAAAAATGTCCATCCAATGTTGATATATTTTTAACGTATTCCTTTAATCTTCTTTATTCATATAAATTTCATCGGGCAGCCAACGCGTTTCGTTCTTACAAAGAACTTCGTCAGGGCTGTAAAAACATTTAAAAACATATATATAACAATATATAAAAAAAATATACATTTGACATACATTAATAACATCTACTACACAAAGAAAGGAAGACAATTTCTTGAAACACCATTTTACACTCTTTTTCGACACACCACTCTATGGCTACAGATGCAACAGTCCCATATTGAAGCCTCCACCCTTAATCCTTTGAATTTTTAAAAACTCTTTATTTTTCTATCATTACACCATTTCTAAGTTGTTTTGAAAATAGTAACTTTTTACCAAACCCATCCTGTTATTATTTCATATTTAGAATCCCACAGGGGTTCATTTTGTCGCACCCATATGGGATTCTAAATATGAAATAATAACAGGATGAATAGTGAATCCCAGTGAGCTGTACTTGAGCTTAGGGCATCTAATAGAGAGAGTTGACCAAGCCTACTGTGAAAGCACTGAACTATACCTATTGTCAAAAATGCTTTCGAAGGGGCGCTTCTAGCCAACTTTTGCTCCGGCTGCATTAGATGCTACCGATGCTTTCTGCTAGGTCTGTTTTGAATGAAACGTATCTTGATCTGCCCGTGTGATGAATTTTGGTCACTTCTATTTTTCAGAAAGTTTTATCAGACAGCCAGGCGTAAATAACTGGCACCAGTTTTAAAAAATGCATTGATTTGACCATTATAGACCTGCTTTTTATTTTCTTTGTATGTTGTCTGATTTACAAGTTTGTTATGCTTTGGGAGATTTCTTGAAAATGGTTCTGATCAGTAAAAAATGAATGGACATCCAATGATGTCTTAACGTGTCTGTGCCTCTGCCTTCTCTCTTGTAATTTGCTGTCAAACACATGATCTTAATGGTGGACATTTTAACCGTAGAAGGCTATAGATTGATCAAATGTTTCCTAGATTATGTATTTTTAATCAATTTCAGCTCATGTTACTTTTTAAGTATTTGAATATGTCTAGTGTTTTTAAACAGGTTCTTTTAGGAAAATGACCCATACGTAAGAGAGTTTTTCATATCTGACGTAGATTTATCACAAGAGTTTGTGTTGTATATTTTATTCTTTTATGATTATAATTTTATAATCAAATAAAGATTGATTTGATTTGTTTTGGCACAATCTTTAGTATTAACATCACAGGAGAGGAATAGGTTTTGCATTGTCGAGTAATCCATTTCCCTTACTCCAGGTAACATAGTTATACCATTTTTCTACCAAGAATGTGGACAACAGACATGTGCCCTGTGAACTTTCCCTATAATTTTCCTGTAAAAGGATTTTAGCAATGGACAACAACTGCCCCAAACACCATGTACTTTCTTGAGTTCTTCTGACCCTTTCTCCAGAGACAGAAGACACACAAAGAGTCTAGATCAGTAGCAGTATTTAAATCTTTTTGTAGGAGTCAGATTAGTGAATAACAATATAGTAACAAATAACACCATTTGTGTTGCAGCGTAGAATGAACAGAACTCTAATAATTGGCAAAAAGGTAAATTGTATTTTTGATAATTTCCCTTCCTGGAGTCTCTACTAACAGTGGCGGCTGGTAGGAAACAGTGGCGGCGAGCGGGGGAAAGTAGTGGGGGGGTTAGAACATTTAAAAAAACATACCTGCTGGTCACAGTCGCCATTGCAGGCCGAAGCCTCTCCTCACAGGAACAGGAAGCACCAAAGCTACCAGACTCCCCTGACCAATCAAGATGCTGCTGATGGCAGCATTGTGATTGGTCTAAGCGGAGTTGTTCAGTGCTCAGAGAGGAAAAGGGAGCCTGGGTATGTTTTCCACCCCGGCTGTAAGACAGCCTTGGTGGAGAACCTGCAAAGTGCACATGACTTTTTGGCAGGACAGAGACGGCCTGTCAAACAGTCATGTGCACTTTAGGTGCAGCAGCAGCCATTCCCACGTCACAGAACCCCAGCCCTGCCCATCCTAACCTGGCATCAAGAATGCACAAAAAAGAAAAGATAATAACTTCTTTTATTATCATTTTTTTTTCAATTGCACTGCCTTAAAGCAGTGGGGTGATGCTCCTCTGCCTTAGCGGAGGAGCCGCCACTGTCTACTAATGAGAATTAGCATCTAAAAGACCTGCTACATCATTACACACCTGTTTGGCAAGGGCAGCTGTCCCTAGCTCGTGAGGTCAGATCGAACTTTGTGAGCCCACCTGCCATATTAGATTGTGTCCTTGATATCCAAGCATATGAGTTTCTCTGCCTGAGACAGCACAAATCATCGTATTTGTAATGTTTCACAAGACAGCCTTGAGAAGGTGCCACTTGTGATACCTGATGTAGAATGTGACCAATAGAAAGGCAGTACAGTCTTATGTGTGAATACACATGAGAAAACAATAAAACAAACAGTGTATCATGTGCAAATGTATGAAAATACGAACAAGAGATAGACTGTCATAATAGGTGAAACAAAAGAATCACAAACAATCCTTTGTTATAATATTTAGCATAATGTAAAGAAATATTCCGCGTTATAAATAGAGGCTCAGGCTACAAGCAAATGGAGGGCAAGTGAATGGTGGATATTCGTGCAAAACATGTAGTCGCACAACATGATTCCCCTGAGGAATGCATTTGGATTAATAATTGAGCTACAGTCCATTCACTTGGGTTTTTCCAAGGGATCCTCACTAAACCAGGCCTGCGGACCCTGCAACAGATGTTGATAAGTCTGGCATTGATAAAATGTTGCAAGCTTTGGGGGTTAATAAAAAGCAGAACTTCTGGAAAGATGGTAGATTGTATGCTGCAAAATTTAGGGAGCGCATCTGCATATGTTCTCTGAAATTCTAATTACAAGATGAAACATAAAGGCGTAAACCTTAAGTTTAAGGTACGTATCGCTCTTCCTAGAGAATCGTTGGAGCAGCTACTGCTATGATATAGTTGCGATGACCTATCACCAATTACTTTGCAGCCAGATGGCTAATGACTTTGTAAAATTGGGTAGGCATGTTGGGCTTTGTAAGTATGGGTGAGCAAACCCAAGGTGGAAGTTGAAGACTCATCAGCTGAAGAGATATGATGTAGGAGTATGTGCCTTGCTTGTTGATCCACCAGATGAAGCTTCAGAGCTCAGATTGTGGAGCTCCTGATGTCATATCTGCTTTTGATATGTACAGTGTTGTGAGCATGTGAAAATAATTGTACCTCTCTATTGAGAAGGGCAAGGCAGTCAGCTACTTTCCAGTCACAAGCCTTACCTTTCATAAGGGAGTACACTGGCAAGAAACTGTGGTCCATCTGAGCATCACGTCTGCATGCTCTGTGATCCAGAGTTCAATTGCAGCCACCAAATTTTGGACGCAATCATCAATGAGATTTGTTCCCTTCTAAAGCTGGAACAAATCGCTTAAAACACAAAGGCCAGATTTATAAAATTGTCTTGCAATGCAGCACAGCACACAAATATGCTGTCCTGCATTGTGTGAGAGGGAGATAACAGTGAATCACTATATCAACTAAGATATGCCACCACCCTGCCCTCTCCCTAGCGCTGGCACACAATCAGTCTGCCTAGAGCCATGCCTACACCTTTTTGACAATAGTGCAAATGTTTCCGCATCATGTATAGCATAGGTTTTGCATTGGAAGAGTGCCATTCAAGTAAAAAATACTATGCCTAGACATGCTTTAAAACTTTTCCGACTGTGGATATTTGCTATATATTGCAGCACATATGCAAAGTCAGAACTGTTTGGAGAAATAAAAGCATTTCTCTTTTTCACACCTGCCTCAAAGAGACATTATACTGTGGTGCAAAACCCTCTCTACTAATGTTAGTAGATTGGTTTTTGCATCAAAAACCTTGGGTGGTTGCAAAAAAACATCCACGCACCACAACGGAGCACCCCCTTTGAGGTAAAGTAATGCAAGACAGTGTAAAGCCCTTCTTTACATTACTTTCAGGCAACTATCCAGCAGAAAACTCTTCTATAGAACAACTGTAACCAACACACTTATAACCATGACCCAGAAAGGCACTCCGGAAACTAAAGAGTGCTTTATTTGTCCTTCAAGAGCAATGTGAGACCATCTAAATAATACATACAGAAAAGCCACTTACTAAGCTTTCAGGTACCTCCAAATTATAGATGAAATCCACCAGACCTTTGTTTGTCTCACCCTCTTTTGGAGACTCAGTATTACCCCATATATGACATGTCTTCTTTTCCAAACTGCATTTCTACACCTTCAACATGAGCCCAGCTCTCCTTATTCTCCTAAAATCTTCGTTCACTCTCTCATTATGTTATGACCATGAGTACCGGTAGATATGAACATTGTCCTGGAGACATTCCACACAATTCAAATTCCCCAAAAGTGAATCCATAGCCCTCTGAAACATGAATGCCATGGATACAAAATGAAAAGACATCCCTGGGAACTTATATGCCCCCAAGGGTGTAACAAACAATGTGGGTGCTTGAGAATAGCAGTGCAGTTTAATCTTTTGGTATGTGGATGGTAAATCTAGCATTATAAAATACCTACCGACTGAAAAAGTAGACATCAGTTCTTCTTTGTAAGGCAGACAGAAGTTATCTACTCCACATCCCTATCCAATTCCCTGAGGTACACACCCAGTTGTATATCTCCATTCACATTTCAGGTCTGGAGTCAAGCACTCTGTGAATTCCACAGGAGCAATCTTCCTCCCTGTGCACAACCTATCCAATTTAACCCTGACCACATCCTGCACATTCAATGGCATTGTTGTGTCCCTATCTGAAACAGCTACAGCATCCCTTTTCTGCTTAATCTTGTGAGCATAATTCTTTAGACAGTCTAGATCAGACTTGAATACATCCAGATAACCACATGCAACATTATTTCATCCCTCCATTAACTGACATACCACACATACTTGAGGCTAAACATTCAGATCAAAAATACTCACAATTCATTTAGTTGAGGCCATCCAATACGTTTTCACCTTTCACAGATACACAGACTTTACCTGCCACTATTCCCCTTCTGAGCGCAATCAAAACGGGAAAATACCCTTTTATGTTTATGATTTCTCCTCGATAACCCTTAGTTCTGATGTCTGTGCTGCACAACTTAACATCGTTCTCTGAAAGTTGTTTAATCCCTTCCACAGCACATTACCTTCAAACTTAAATACAAATCTAACATCATCTCTATTAAAGTGCCCTCCACTAGTGCCATATCGGTGGGATTACCCACAGATTTTCCACCATCTTGGAGTACTATTTCCTCATACACTTTTTAGGTCGAGCATCAGCATGCATGCACTGCTGCAAGACCTGCTGTAATCAATACTACTCCTCTATTTCCACCTGCTGCTTACCCATAGGCTCAGTGCAGCGTCGGTCTTCTTTCCTGCCTCCTAATTTGTACCTGCAGGCGATACCTCACTTCCATGTAAGGGTGAGGAGCACCGGACAATTACAGTTCCCATATGTCATCTTTCTTCATGAGCTGTTTGCAAGAACTCTTTTGAAAGACGTTGCTTTCCGCCGCTCACTGCCTGCATAGCTTGCCTTCTCTGTTCCGCATTGTGTTACAAGCCCTCCCACCATCCGTCGCACATCTAGAAGTTAGTGTATAAACAAATCCCTGTCCTCTCACTGCTTCAGGCGTGCATTTTTTTTCTTAACTTTAAAGTTGAGCGCGACACGCTCACCCATAGACTTCGCCCTCTTTTGCCTGTGCCGCCTTCTTTTTTTTTTACTTTAAAGTTGCGAGCGTATGCCTTTTAGTAGTCCACGCTCAAATGTTAGCCATGCTGGGGTGTATTCCTGTCTTGGGTCTAGCCAGTGTAGCCCCTGTCTAGCTATGCATGCTGTCTGGAATCGTTTGAAGTTCGTTATGTTCAGGCCGCCCTGATCTTTTGATAGCCTTAGCTTGTGTAGGCTTATTCTGGGTTTTTTCCCCCTCCATAGGAAGCTGTTCAGTATCTTGTCAAGTTTCTTGTGGAAGCCCTCTGTGTTAGTCAGTGGGAGCATGGTTAGCATATAGTTGACCATCGGTGTCAGCATCATTTTTATTGCTTCTGTCCTTCCCCACCATGTTGTGAATTTGGGGGACCATCCTTCTACTCTGTCCTTAATTTTCTGTATTGTTGCGTGTTCGTTGTGTTCCAGGTTCATTCTTAGGTCTCTCTCAAAGAGGATACCCAGATATTTTATGGGTTTCGGTTGCCATGTAAGTCCTGACGTTCCTAATACTGAACCCCATCACCCTCCTGACAGCCACACGACACCCAGCAGTGAAGGACAACCCAGTCCTCAAGAACACAAAGACAGCTCTTCTGAGCGTCGACAAACTACTGACAACAAGCATCAAGGGAGGCCAATTTGAATCCCTCTGGCACAACCCCATTTTAAGATACAGAGATAAGATTCTAGACATGCCTGAGTGGTACAGACATGGTATATCCACGGCCCAAGACCTTCAGAGACTGGGCGCGAACACAACTTTCGACACACTCAAGGAATCGCACAACCTGCAAAACATAGAACTCTACAACTTCCTGAAAATAAAAGTAGCAACTAGGAAGGCAAACCTTAACAGCCAGACACCTTCGCTCATACAACTTGCAGCCAGTCTCAACACACTAGGACACCAAATAGCTCACCTATACAAAGCCCTACGCCCCAAAAACACCAAACTCAATGATAAGGTCACAAACTTCTGGGGGACTTTAGCAGGGAAGGAACTAAGCGTGACCGAAAAGGCAGAATTATGGAGATCGACCACTAGGAAAAAGATAACTGCTTCACTAAATCAGACCAAATACTGGTTAGTGCACAAGGCATACTGGACACCGGCCCGCTTATCCACCCTGGGGATCTGAGAGAGTGACACATGCTGGAATTGTGACAATGGAAGGGGGGACTTAGAACATCTCCTGCTCAGCTGTCCTCAGATCAAGGATTTCTGGGATCGAATTGGGAAGCTTATCAATGAAATCACTGGAGTAGCCATACACATAGATTTCCCAAGTCTGGTCCTGGGCTTTGCATCCCCATCCATCACTACAACAGAAGACCGGGACCTCATTGACCTACTGCTGACGGCTGCAGTCAAAATAATCCTAAGCAACTGGAAAGACACCACAAAAGCTACACCACGGGCGTGGCTCAACTGGGTCACATTCCTAAGAGGGGCAGATAACATTACAGCGAAACACTCACCGAAAACACACAGGCAGTCAAACATATGGGGGCCCCTAGACCTCTACCTTTCATCACATAAACCCCCCTAGGCGCAGATTCTAGACATCCAGCAAGGGACACACTATAGGGACCCACGCTCTAACAAAAGAAACCAGCAAGGAAGAACCCTCTCCTATCTCTTCTCCGACCTCTATCCCTCTCTATCCTCTCTATCGTCCGGGGCGATATACCCACCAGGCAGCGCAAAAGGGGAGACAGAAGACAACGCCAAGCAAGACTCGGAAAACGGACTTCTTTTTTTTGGACTATTCGAACTATCCGACCTCTCGTACCATTGCAAAGATCGAACTATTGCAGGACAATATTGCTATACCCCTCCCCCCCCCCCCCCCCCCGGCGCCCTCTTTTTTCTTTTTCTTTTCTCCCTTCCTTTCTTCTTTCACTCTCTCCTCTTTCTTTCCTCCACTCATGTATGCTCCATGTAAATATATATTTTTTATATACAATAAAAAATTACAGAAATTAAAAAAAAAGTTGCGAGCGTATAAACAAATCCCTGTCCTTTCGCTGCTTCAGCGGTGCAATATTTTTTCTTCTTAACTTTAAAGTTGAGTGCGACACACGGTCACCCATTATCTTTGCCCACTTTGCCTGTGCCTTCTCCTGCACTCATTCCGCTACCAGATAGCGCCAAGCAGAGGGAACAATTACACAGGGAACTCTGCGATTTAAGATGAAGCCTAAAAGCCCCCGGACGGCAGGTACTGCAGCATAGGCATAGCTGGCCCAAGGCATGCTTAGAACAGCAGCACCATGCTCAGTCTTGATAACTTCAGCCGTCTCTGCCCTGCACCAAACTCCCTTCGGCTCACCTGACGCCCGCTTTTACTCCGTTTTCTTACTATGGTAATTGGAAATAGGCTGATTGATTTAGGGCTATTTGATTTTTTTCCTGACAGGTTTAGTCATATTTTAAATCCCTTCGTTTTTGCTCTGAGTGATAGTATAAGGTTAGAAGTACTTGAAATCACTCTGAACTATCGGTTTTCAATGTTTTTATTTGTTGCATTCTATTTTACCATGAACTCATGTATATTGCGATTAATATTAGTCAGTAATAAATATGAAATTACATTTTGTATCTGTCGTCTTTCCCTGTGCTTTTTCTTCCCCTCGCATCTAAACCCTCCCCTATCCTCCCTCCCCTCCCTTAATCCCCCTTCCTTTCATCACAAAGATTTACTGACCAGCGAGGGCATACATAGCGCTTGTGATCTCTCAGCGCTTGCCCCATGGTCATGGAGGCTGCCAGAAGTCAGCGTTTTATGTGAGTCGTTACGTTATGATCTGTTTGCAGGCAATAAAGGATATATGCCTGGCTTGTAGCAAAATCACAAATTACGTATTTTAGGTCACCTTTATTAAATCAATGAATAAGCAAACCTTTGCAGAGCCCTCGCAGCCATTACCTATTCGGCTTTGCCATGTCACTGTTTTTTTTTTTTAAATAGCTCCAACTGTTAGGCTTTATTTATCCCTCTACTGTAGTCAGAGCTGCCTGATACTTTACAGACCCTCGTGGCCTTAACTTCCGGTTCTTTCTAACAAGAACCTGTTCCTAGTGTAAATCCTCTGCCCTTCTAAGAGTTCATTTAATAGTTTTTTTTTTAAAACATCATTGGTAACAGTTTATTTTCCCTAGAAAACATAACTATTAAATATATGTTTAAGTAAAGTTGCTCTTCTATCCGGATTCGGTTTTTTTTCAACAATGTGTTCATTTTTTACGCTCCAATCCTGTTATAGTTGTAAAACATTATATGGTGCGAATGATAAGTTGGAGACCGCTTATTTTGGCGATTAAGTGAAACAGCAGGATGTATGTTCTCCAGTGTTTAGTTTCATTTTGCCCTTCCATTGCCCTTTATTTATGGAAAAGGGTATTATTGCGCCTGCAGCAGCAAAAAACCCAAGATCTTCAAATTGCACAAAATCGATGTTTAACAGTTTCACCGTAATTTGTAAAATGACGTCGAAAATAGAGACTACAATGCAAAACTTTCAGAAATATAGACTGCAAAAATAAAGATAAAGCATAATCGTCACAACAAACATTTGCAATATCATAGGTCTCACATTTACGCGAGTTTGAGCTATTGGCATTGTAAATGACAATGCCTTTATTTTATGTTTTTGTTTTTAAAACATAAATGAAAGGCATTGTCATTTACAATGGCAAAAGCCTAAACTCTCGCGAATTCAAGACCTATTGAATTTCAAATGCTTATTTAATGTTTCCTATTCTTCCTCTTCCCCCTAGGTTTCTGCAGCATGTCATGGATTTTTTTTAATGTCCTGCATTTATTAAATGCAGGTTTGAGAGTAGGACAATCTTTCTGTCATGCCAATGAGATCACATCAGAAGCATTTCCCCTTGAAATTCACTACACTGTACTCCACCACTTTTGTTTCCTAACACACTCACATGATGTCTCCTCACCCCTTCTTCTCTGAATTCTTCCACACAATTTAACATGTGTTCCACACTTTTTGCAGAACAATGATCTCATTAAAAGGTGGCTTATCCTTTCATAATAACGCTTCTCTTATTTTGATACTCTTACAGTTCAATAAAAAATGATCCTCAATGTCTCCATCTGTAGGGGCTACAGACTTGCATGTATCTGCCAGGGTCTGGAGTGTTGTAATGTTCTCTTTCATCATTTCACCTTCATTCTTCATCAGGAGCTCAAAATGATATCTCTCTAGTATCATGTTTGATTGTGGTAGGAGAACCAAATCCAATACCATATTTAGTTCGTGGTTACTCTTTCTTGCTGATGTAGTAACCACACTTCAAGTTTAGAGATGTTTGCTGCCCCTGCAGACATCTCTTATACTGGCAGGAACTGCCACCACAGGGGTACCTGTTAATGTCTTCAAAGTGTGCCATGCAGGTCCATCAACATGACGGAGTCATAGGGAACACTTCCATTTTTTTCCTTTCAAAATAAAAATACCAAAGTGAGATTTTCTTTCCGTAAATAAAAGAAACCATGACCTCGCCATGGGAGTGTTCTCCCATGTTGTGGGACATTGAAATGTTTTCTCTTTCACTTACCGGCAAATTTTGGATGGCGTTCAGCAAAAATAAAAACTTGTCATTTGTTTTCCCACTCTAAATAGGGGGGGGGACAAATGGTCCAAACTGTCCTTACTCGGTGGGACCATCTGAGGTGTATGTCAGAGGTGGAGATGGAATAGTCTCTGCTGCTGACGTCACATCCTGGAGGTCTGCTCGACTCAAAATGAGGTTGGTGGGCCTTCAGTATGACATAAATGGTACTCAGCTGCCTTTGCAACAGAGTACCCTTTTCAATGCACTCTAAAATCAGGCCCTTAGTTTTTTAATCACATCATATTCTTTTCAACCTCATCCTTTGCATTGACTCAATTCTGGCAAAGTCGCCAACTGTTCTGTCCCTTCAACCCCAAATTATGTAATAGTGGTGAAATCTTCATCCCCGTGCCCAGGTTTGCAACCGTCCCTGTGCTTGGCTCTGGAAAATGAAGAAATGTAAAGATGGTTCCTTTGGATGAGTCAAGAAAAACAGTGGCAGGGTGACACTGCATTTCACAGGCCAGGCTTTTATCCTCCCTTAGGAAAAAAGCAGTTGCTATAAAATACCCAGTTGCGATGGTATATTTGTCCAGAGGACCAATAGTGCCTCAGATAAGTAATCCTTTGTTAGACCCCCCTCAGAATTTAGTTACTAAAAATCTCTGCAAATAGATGACGAGCCAAATTCAACAGTAACTCCCACAGTTAGGCACAGCTTACAGGAAGATGTTTGATTGTTCCTCGAGGGGTGTATATCCAAAAAGAGTCTTCTTTAGGAGTGTCTGTCATTAATGTAAATAGGACTATAGACACAAAAAACAAAACAATGACCAGAAATGTTTCTAATTCAGAACACAGGATGGACCTTAGTTGTAACCAGATTCCCTCAGTGTAGTGCCATGAACCCCTCTCTGCTGATCCTCAAACATCGCTGCCCATGGCGTGTGGGCCACCAGTAAAGAAACTGTTCTGTCTTTACAGAAAGCACTTCAATTGGCCATGCGTTCCACAAGCCACCTATTCGCAGGCGTGCGACACAATACCTTTGTTCCAGTGAGCCTGTTTTTCTGATAGCCTTGTTAAAAGTAGACATGAACTTCAACTGCTACTTTCCACTTGGGTTTGCCACAAGTTAGACCCCATTAATGTCACAGCGAACTCCCACAGGACACCACGGCAGACCTGTTATGGAGGTCAAAGGACAACTGATAGACAGCGACCTCAGTAAATCTGACCAGCAGTTACATGTAGAGATTGACTTTCACAGACCAATCTCTCATTTTATCTAATTACAAAACTCATTTAGTCAATTCCATTTGCTTTCTTTTTCGAGTAAATATTGCATGTGTATTACATTTGGCTTTCACATCAAGTCGATTTGTAATAGTCACATGTCTTTAACTTTTTTAAGTAAAACGGGGAATGTAAAACATGTCATTCTGTTTACTAGTGCTACTACTAAAACATTTTGTATTTTCCTACATTTACTTGTACAACTTTTTCTTGGGGACACCAACATTACTTCAATTCACTTTCTAATGAATAATTCACGTGCTGTTGATTGCACAATTGATAGCAGTGGTGCACAAGGAACTTCAGCTGGTTCGTCTACTATATCTGTTCTCAATTTTACCACTGCTTGTGGCCCTACTCCATGCCCTATGTCTATAAATCGTACAAGTACTGTTCGTAGAATTATTACTACTACTGGGACTAGTATTATCGCTACTTCTTCTTCTATTATCACTGGTACGTTTAAAATATGTCCAAATACCATGACTGTACTACTACCCCGCCGCAAGTAGTCCCAAAAGAGCTACAACTACTATCACTACATGCACTTGTGCTAAGCCAACTAGTAATACTACTAACGCTCATTCTGATGAAATACTTCATTTCCCACTGCTATTTTTAGTACTACTGCATATGCTCTCAGTGAACTGCAACTACTGATAATACTTATACTGCTACAACTAATCATATGGTACCTACACTAATATTTTAGCACTAATACTAGGAGCTACTACCAGTAAGTCTTCAACTTTGCCTAAGCTAAACTTCCATGCTCAATCTTGTCCTCTTTCTGTTCTCAGGATTCTGAAATTGTATGAAAAGGTAACTACATGAATATGTGGCTCAGTGAGTCAGTCTCTGTATGAAATTGACTCCATAGGCAGTGTAGTACATTGTGAACATAATGAGTTGATCCATTTCCCAGCAGAGCAAATACCATAGCACGGTCAATGAACAGCAGTTCCCACAGGCCCGCGTCCGGGATAATAGAAATAGTTAGGGGCAACTGGCGGCCCTTTTGTATCAATTCTATTATTTTCTGTCCAGGATGAACTGAAGAATGCTCTTATTCGTCGAATGAGAGGTCAGTGTTTGAGTTTATTGCAGGTGAAAGCTGTGGTGCTCATGGTGGCATGTGCTGTGTGAGTGTGTGAACTCTTCTGTGGTGTGTGAGTGTGTGAACTCTTCCCGTTCTCTTAAAGAATGGAGACTAAAAGCAAATGAGGTGACCAGCTCAGTCCATTTTCTAGGAAGGCAGAAGCAGCATAGTAAACGAACAGTGCGGGTATAGAGGAGAGCTGTAATATAGAGGTCAAGGGTCACAGAGGGCTGATTGCAATGTGGGATTGCAAGAAATGACGACGCTGCTATTTGACATAACTGAAACCTGCATCCAGCACGTGCCAATAAACGTGATTTAGTCTCCAAAGATTTCATAAAAATCATTTCTTCTGGTGCAACTTAGTCTTCTAAGCTTTCAACCTGCAAATAAATTGAAAATACAAAATGACGGGTCTAGTAATGATTTTCTTGAAGAGATGACAACAATCAGTGCAGTCTGTTAAATCCTTTATACAGCCAAAGGTCTAATCCAATATCACATTTGCAGCTTAGAGTTGAGCAAATGAAAACAGACCTGAGAAATAGCTAATCAAGGATTTCTCCATTCCGTGAATCAACAACTGTAGATTGCATTATGGAGTCCAGCCGCCTGAGGGACTTACAGTGGTAGGATAACATCCAATGAGCTTGAAACAGTTATTCCACGGAGCAGACTTCCTGAGGATTCTTCTTGTGTAGCCATAGGAACATATTTAGATCCTAACGCAGTAGTTGGATTTAGAAAGGCTTGTTTGGGTTTGAAGTCTCCCAAATTGCGAGTTTACATTTTTCAAATGTCCCAACCTTTGCAACAAGCTTGCACAGTTTAATCAAACATTGGCAAAGCCAATAGTTCTGGTCTTGGCAAGCTGGCGTGATGGTTAACATTCTTTTTGTATTTTAACGGTACTGTATGCCACAAAAAGATTAAATTAATTCCTGTGACCATCTAAGCATGATCATCATATGGTTCCTATAAAAGGCCCTCCACTCGTGGTGGAGGCCCCGCAGTCGTGGGGGAGTCTCTACACTTGGGGAGGAGTCTCCAACATGAGAATGCTCATTGAGGAGGTTACGCCCGAGTGCGAAGACTCCCCTATGACTCTGGGGTGTCCACCACGAGTGTAGAGGCCCTGGTGGCTCAGGCCCACAATGTTTAATTAAAAAAAAAAACATTCAATGATGTCACCGCTTACCAGTGATATATTTTAATAGAATCCTTTCATTTTCAGTTTTTCCATGCTACATTAGAATGTTTTATACATACCTTATAGTAGCTCTTAATACAAGTAAACAGAAAAGAAATCACTATAAATTGGGTACTTAATGATCAAGCAAAATAAATAGACGGTACTTCAATTTAACATAGAGGAATAAATACAATAGTCACTTTGAACCTGATTCTACTCTGAGGATTAGGTGGATGTGGACAATGCACACATGTTTTGTGAAGTCACTCAATGTGAAGGAAGCCAATGGTTAAGGTGAACCGACCCATTGGCCCCATGTGGGATGCTGTGGTGGGTAGAAGCAAAATGTCAATGACAGTTTAACAGACCAATGAATAAAGTCTGCTGACAAAATGTCACTTTTTGTTAGTATCTTGAGTACGATGTTTTTAAAAATATCAATAGTCTGAAGATATTGCTAAAACTGTCTCCAATGCCAGACCTAAAAAAGAACCTCTTCAGTAGCCCATCTCTACAGCAGAAAACATTTCCCAATTCTGGAAATAGATCCATACATATAGCAGAAAGTGGACAGCCACCTTTTGGCATCAGTCCTTGGCCCCCTGTTTCACTCCACCATTTAGCATTTGTTTTTAAATTTCAAAGTATTTTATTTTCAATTTTTTTATAATCAAAGACATTAGAATTTCTGTTACAAGGTTAGCCATTCGTAGTTTGTACAACAGTGTTTATAACCACTTCGAAACATATGCTTAGCTAACCCCACCTGACGTGGCTTAGTGAGAACAAGAAAAAGGGTGATAGAAAAAAGCAGGAGAGAAAGGGGTGAAAGGAGGACACAAGAAAGGCTCTGTATTTGTGAGACTTATAATCGCCTAACAAAGCCTCCACATCACCGGTTTGCTTGTGGCGAGATAGGGAGACAAGTCAGTCCTACCGATCCATAGGGCCATAGTAGTTGCACTAAGTTACACTCTTCTTACTGTACTTAAAGGGGTTCTGGGGAGTGTCGCCGGGAATATCTCCATGAATACGTGTTTCACATACCTAGAACAAATTCTCTGAACCCTGAGAGAGTAATCTTTGCAAAGAATGGGAATTTTGTCACGGAAACCCTCGTAAGAGTGGAAATGGTCTTGGATAATGAGGGTGTGTGTGTCTGGAGGTATATCAGTACATAAATGTGTCTCTTAACAAAACTGTTTTGTGGCCACCTTCCTTGCTACTCCAAATGTCCAGATTGAGAATCTAACATCCCCATACTATAAAAAGGACTGGAACTGGGTGTTTAATCGATATATCATACAGACCTCAGGAAAAATCTCTAGGTTTGTGAACAGCATACTTCATAAAGATTTATTTAAAAATGACTTACCTTGTTCATATTAAATGTCACTAAATGTATACCACTATTGCCACCCTCCATACTCACACATGTTGGCCTTGAATAAATTGCCCTTTGACAATTTACCAAGAGACTGTTACTTTTCCATAAACCTAAAGTCATGTTAGCAACCAAAACTGAAGAGCATTTACCACCGTTTGTGAACTTTATAACAACTTTAGGTGAGAAGGACATGGGTTGGGAGGGACCTAATTGACCCTTTTAAAGAGAAATCTATATATATAAAAACGAATGTATGTCTGTCTGTTTGTCCTTTATGCATTACTTAACCATTCATCTGATCATCGGCATGAAACTTTGGGAAGTTGTTCAGTACACTCTCGCAAAGGTTTCTGGCAAAAAAAGAAATAAAAATTTGTTAAAAGTTGTTGAGTACACTCGCGTGAAGGTTTCTAGCAAAAAAAAAAGAAACATTTGTTAAATATCGCCCCCCAGCCCTCCAGGGCCCTCATAATCTTTCCAATACTGAACGTTGACAGTTTCCGGTGCAACTCGCTTTTGCAATGACCATCACCAAAGCACAAGGACAATCGCGGCAAGTGTGTGGACTAGATTTGGAGAATCCGTGCTTCTCACATGGACAACTGTATGTGGCCAGTTCACGCGTCGGAAAACCTTCTGATTTATTTGTGTACGCACCAGACAGAAAAACAAAAAATACCGTGTATCCACAAGCACCCGAATAAATAAACAGAATTAAAACAACACTTTAAAATGTTTTCCATATTAAAATGAATACGTTTCAATAAAAATGACACAATGTAAATTGAATGTTATCATAACAAGTCTCCTTAAATTTCCTTTCTTCTGAGATCGCAGCAACGCGCGACGGGTAAGCTAGTTCTCTATAAAAACTCTCTGTGGTTGCTTGTCTGATTGGAAAACAGCTCTTTTAAGCCATACAACATCTCCTGGGGGGAAAACCCCAGGCTGACACCCATAATACTTACTTTCCTTCTCCTTCATGAGACAAGTTTTAAGCAAAACACCACCTAATTATTTCATTTCACATAAAGCTAATGAGTTGCCTATATTTGGAAAAAGAATAACTTTCACTTTCCATGCATTTCAGTTTTCAACTGCGCATGAAATCTCAGCATCCGATGTAGCCTGCTACTCTTAAAGCAATGCCCCAGGCCCTTCCTTGCAGGGCCAGGGTATTAGCTGGTGTCCAATGGGGAAGACCACTTAGCACTTTAGTGTTAGCAAATTGGGGCAGGGCTGTCCCAAGATAAGGAAGAACTTGTGCCAGCCAGGTGGGCATGTTGCTCCCAGGAAGAGGACGAATTCTCACCTACCCCCTGCGATGTCGGGCCACTTTTAAGGTTGTTTGTAGCCCCCTTGGCAGGATGAAGGGGAGGCAGAGGGCATGCAAACCATCACCGCCGTGCTGGAGCTCCTCATTGGATTCCAGACAGCCGGCGCAAATGGAAGAGGAAGACTGAACCCACTGTATGAGGAAGACAGAGACACCCTCTCAACTGCCCAAGGAGAAAGTTGAAGGAGTGTCCAAGATGGGAGCAAACGGTCCGGCAAGCTCTACAAGTGGGACTAGGTAGGCAACCCGTACTGGAATGTTCTGGACCGGTGGGGGGGGGGAGGGGGGGGGGGGGGCAGATAGAAGCTGGTTCTAACTGGCTTACTTCCTTGCCATCTGGGAAAGGAAGCTGCTTGGGTTAAACAGTTAGTTTTAGCACCTGCTATTTTTAAAGCAATGTAAAGGCTTCAAATGTGTTCCTTCTAGGCTGATCCCAATTATGGCATGTCTAGGTAGAAATGGCACAGAAACCTCCTGTTGAGAGGGAAAAGGAGTCTTCAACTAGCTAACATTCACTATTTGAAAGACTGTTTAAGGAAAGTAATAATAGCGTGTATGTTTAGGTCTGGCACAAGCAAAGGTTCAATTATTGAAGGTAAGAAAAATCCTCAGGAGCTGTTCTTTCTTATCTATTGGTCAATCCCTTTACGCATAGTACCAGAATATCATGGTTTAAATAGCGTCTGACAAAAATATTGTGTTCTAAATGTGTTTTGCAAAATGTTTGCCCCTTGTAGTAAAGAATAGAAAATCTACACCCAGTGAGTGATATATTTGTAAATGATTTACATACCATGAATCTTATGTCAGAAGATACTTTCATTATTGATATTCGAACATGCAACCCCCTCCTTCATTCAATGGTTTGTTTGGGACAGACTCTTGCAGCCACTGTTTGATAAAAGTGTCCCTTCCATCTTGGATCGGTCCAGTGGGGCATTTTGTGTTCACCAGCCCCCAGCTCATTTCTATGGTGCCTTAGGTGAACCACCTACTGAGAGGTCAAGACCCGGAACAACAGATAGAATTTAGAGGAAGTGCAGCACTCATTCTATTTTTTCAGCACTTGTCTTGTTGCCCCTGAAGATGGAGCATATGAATGATAAACAAACAATGTCAGATGACGGCACAAAGCGACTGAAATACATAAACAGGCTAGAGTTTTTTTGTGATCACTCCTTAATAACAGTCAAATATTTTCATTGCATGCTCTTCCATTTCGTGTCCATAGGAGGCATTCTTTTTGAGCGCCAGTGAACAAATGCCCTCGCATATTAACCCCGTCACTCATCTTGGTGCATATGTATATGTCATGAAAAACATTGGGATGCAAATAAATCGCTCTAATGCTCTTTATCTTTTTCATGCTACTTTATTTTAGTGCACATTTAAACGTCAAGTGGTATGATGCAGAAGTGTGTTTTGTCATGCGCTGAGTGCACACCGCAAGTCAGATCCACACGTCTCTGCTCATTAGTCGTCGCCCCTGTTGATTGTTTGCTGGCATTGCCCTTGAGGCCACTTGGTCTCAGTACTAATTGACACCTTTTATGGGTGGCCATGTTGCTAGTTTGTGCTTGGAGTGTGAGCCTTAATTGTGGATGTTGCATGCCGTTCGCCAACTAGGAAATATTGCTTAAACAACGGAGTAAGGAAAGGTCAGTATTGTCTCGTCCTCACTCAGTAGAGGTTTTACCCTCGACGTGGCCACAGTCGCAAGATTTGTTGTCATTTTCTGACCCAATGAAAATAACAATAGCAACATTTCTCTTGCAGAGAAAGGTCAGGGTCAGAGAAAGAAGGGGGTGTTCTACTGGTATAGATGGCATTTTAACAAGGTTGAATGTAGAAAAAATATTGACTGTTTTTCTTTGCAGAGAACGTATATAATATCGAACGTTTTAGAAGGCAGTGCACAAAGCAATTAACTGGAAAAATATTTTTGTGACCTCTTTCCATTAGCAGCTTCAATGCAGGCCAGTTGGAAATAAAGAAAACCGCATGATACTTGCTTTATAGATCCGAGAATGTGGGTATTGAGTGTGTTCCAAACGTGCTAAAGTAGTCCAAGTTCACGTTTGCCCTGGTGAATTATTGTATACATTTTTTTTAATTGCCCATCAGTGGTGCTCAATCAATCAATGAGGATTCATAAAGCGTGGCTTATCACCTGATAGGGCATCCAGGCGCTTCCAGGTTCCAGAGGCAGGGTCTTGAGAGCCAATTGGAATTTGGGAAGTGAAGTGATAGACTTGAGTTGTGTGGGGAAGCTGTTTCAGGTCTTTGCTGTGATGTGGGAAAAGGAGCATTCTCTCTTTTGGTAGAAGCTGGTAGATTGAACAAGTGAAAGGGAGGTGGAGCATATCTTCTCGACGGTTGGTGGCAGTTGAGGGGGTGGTTAATGTAGGTGGGTCACTGATTGTATAGAGCCTTGTGTGTGCGGGTCAGAAGCTTGAATTGGTATCTTTTTTTAAACAGGGAGCCAATGGATTGCCTGAGGTGGGGTGTTATGTGATGTGAGTTTGTTGGAGAAGGCAGAGGATGAGTCTGGCCTCAGCATTCTGCATGGTCTGAAGCCTGTAGGAGGTGTGCAGTTATTCCTACAAATTGTGATTGTCCAGCCGGCTGGTGATGAGGGCCTGTGTCACGGTGTGTCTCATGTGCAGGGATAGCTGCTTAAAGGTCTGACGTAGCATGCACCGAGTGAGGTATCAGGCAAAGGAGACAGCGTTGATCTGTGATTTCATGGTGAGCTTGTAGTCATTGATGATTCTGAGGTTTCTGGCATGGTTGGAGGGTGTGGGTGTGGGTACTCGGTCTGATAGCCACCAGAAGTCATTCCATGTGTTGCTGCAGTTGCTGAAGATCAGTACTTCCATCTTGTCTGTGTTCAGCTGCAGGACGTTGTTCTTCATCCAGTTGGCTACGCTTGTCATGCATCTGTGGAAGTTGGTTCTGGTGGAGGTGGGGACGTTGGTGAATGGGAGGATAAGTTGGCTGTCATCTGTGTAGGAAATTATGTTGACACCATGGCATCTAATTATGCTGGCCAACGGGGTCATATATGCGCTGAAGAGAGTGAGGCTGAGGGATGATCTCTGGGGGACACAGCATGTGATCTGCTTGGGTTTGGAAGTGAAAGTTGAGAGGTGGATCTTCTGGGTTCTTCTGGTGAGGAAGAAGGTGATCCATCTGAACGTGTCCCATTGGATGCCAATGTGGTTGAATCTTTCGATCAGCGTGTGGTGGGATACAGTGTTCAAGGCTGCCGAGAGGTTGAGGAGGATCAGAGCTTCTGTTTCTCCTTGGCCGAGGAGGGTTTGGATGTCGTCAGTGGCTGCAATCAGGGCTGTTTTGGTGCTGTGATTTCTGCAGAAGCTGGATTAGGAGGCATTGAGTAGCTGACTCTGCTCCAGATGTGCCACGAGTCACTTGTTGATGAACCTTTCAAGTACCTTTGCTAGGAATGGGATTAGGGAGATAGACTGGTAGTTTTTGAATTGACTGGGTTCGGTGGAGGGTTTTTTGAGTAGTAGTCTGAGTTTGGCGCGTTTCAAGGTATCGGGAAATTTTCCGGTGGTGATCGAGGTGTTGAGCAGGGTGGTACATTCCTGGCTGATCATTTTGTTTCCGAGGTTGAAGAGGTGGTGTAGGCATGGAACTGTGGAAGCTCCAGAGTGGATGGATTTCATGATTGAGGTGGTGTCATGGGTGGGGAGGAGGTTCCAGGTGGTCAGTCTGTGGTTTGTGGCGGTTGCAGTGGTGGTGTATTTCTCAAGGAAGTCCGTAGGTGTGGGTTAGGGTTCAAAGTTTCTATATATGGTTGTGATCTTGTCGTGGGAGAAGTCAGTACGTTGTCACACAGCTCCTGTGAGCATGTGATGTTGTTTTTGTTGGCAGATGGGTTGCAGAATTCCTTAAAGATATTGAAAAGTTCCTTGGTATTGTTCGTGCTGGTTTCAATGAATGCAGCTAGGGCTGTCTTCTTATTTGTCCTCTTCAGGTGATGGTAGAGGTCGAGGGAGGTCTTGAAGGCTTCCCTGTCATAGGTGTCCTTGTTGGTGCACCATCTCCTCTCCATCTATTTGCTATCTCGTTTTACTATTCTGAGTTCATGAGTGTTCCAGCTAGCCTTTTTTGGTGGATTTCTTCTGGATGTTGCTCCTGATGGGGAAGATGCAGTGAGTGCAATTGGTGATCCAGGCGTTGAAGTTCTTCGCTCCATGTTTGAGATTGGTGGCGGTAGCGGGGTTGGAGGTGTTCAGGACGTTCATCCAGCTGGTCTCTGAGATTTTGTTCTACCTCGGGTGAAGGCACTGGTCGCCTTCGGTGTGGTCGTGCGGACGCTGGAGATACTGAAGTGGATGATGGAGTGATCGGTCCCTGTGAGTTCTGTGACATGTTGTATTTGACGCAGTTGCTGGAGGTGGAAAAGGGATTCAGTGTGTGTCATGAGGTGTTTGTAGGGTCGAGGATGATCTGGGTCAATCTGAGGCTGCTCATACTGTTGAGGGGTGTGGTGTTGTTGTCGTTGGGGTTGTCGATGTGGAAATTCAGGTCACTGAAGAAGATGTAGTCCTTGGAGTCTAAGGCTAGGGGCGTAATGAAGTCTGCCATAGAGTTGCAGAACCTGAAGCATGGGCCTAGGGGTAGGTATGTAAGGGTGCCTCTGATTGTTGTCTTATCATCTGTGTAGAGCTTGAAGTTGAGATGTTCGATGGGGTGGAGGTGTTGTGGTGGTGGTGGTGGAGCACTGTGTGATCTCTTTGTGGATGATGGCTGTTCCTTGTCCCAGCTTGCTAGTGTAGTCCTCTTGAGTGATTTTATATCCTTCGGGGATTGACATGATAATGTCTGGGGTGGGTGTGGAGTTGACACAGATCTCAGTGAGAAAGAAGACTTTGAGGGCAAGGATGGCGATGAGGTCTCATAATTCGGTGGAATGCTTGCATAGTGAGCTTGTGTTGAGAAGGGCACATGCAAGTTGGTATTTTTGTTCAGGTGATGTTTGTGGTGTGTTCGGGTTGGGGCTGGTTGGCAGGCTGGTGTGTGTGTGGTGGAGCAGGTGAAATGGCAATGGGTGCAGGTGAAAGGTCCTACCATGGAATATGGGTCAGCATGGTGTCAGTTTGTTGTGGCGCCCGGAGTCGAGGATGTCGAGCTCAATGTATCTTCAGGGTGTGGGAGGTCTAGGGGTCGTGGTGCTTGGTGCGGTCCAGGCACGCACAGGTGCAGATGGGTGACGCGCTTGTCTTTGGTGGGCGCATTGCAGGCATCCACACTGCATGATTGTGCTGCGTGGTTGCGATGCACGGTCGTGCAGCACGATCACCCTGCACAGTAGCACTGCGGCCTGCATTTAGTAGGGACTTGGGTGGACGGGGCTTCTGTTGGTGAGAAGAATGTGAGTGGGAAGAACAGTGAGTGGGGGAAAACCCAGCAGAAACCCCCAGCGGGAAAACCCAGGCAGCGGAAGTGTTACTGTATCAGTCTGGAACGAGCAGGAAATGGAGGCCACAGGCAAGTAGCAGGCTAAGTGTCCAGTTGACTACAGATGCGGTACCGTTGCGGCCTACATTAAGTAGGTCCTAGGGTGGGTGTAACTTCTGTTGGCATGAAGAAAGCTGAGTGGGAAAAACCTGGGCAGAAAAATACTGACGGGAAAATCTGAGTGTCCCTGGATCAGTCTGAACCCAGCATTAACTGAAGACCACAGGCAAGTGGCAGGCTGGGTGTCCAGGTGCCTACTCATGCAGTTGCACTGTGGCCTGCATTTAGTAGGTCCTGGGGTGGGCGGGAATTCTGTTGGTGGGAAAAACCCGGGCGGGAAATCCCCGGGGAGAAAACCTGTGTGCTGACTTTTAATCCCTAGGAAATTAGTGCCATTGATTGTTATGCTCTTCTCTTTTACATGTTACTTTATTGTAGTAAACATGTCCCAGGCCTACCATTGCAACCTGAATTACATTCTAGACTCCTATGTCGACTTGACATATACACCCCCTTGCAAAGCCTTAAACTCCCCTTTTATTACATATAAGTCACCTCTTAGGTAGACCCTAAGTAGCTTATAGGGCAAAGTGTTGTTTAAAGAAAAGGTTGAACATGTACTTTTACATTTTATATGTCCTGGTCATTTTTTACTACTGTGATGCCTACCTCTCCCCTGGGATAACTTAGGAGGTACCTTATTATATTATATAAGTGTAATTTACAAATGGGACCAGGTAATCATTTCATGTCTGGTGTCTCTGGAATTCACTTATGGTGAAGTAGGATTTTAGATTACAACTTTGAAAAAGCCACTTTAATTTTTTTATATTTTTCTGAACTTAGCCCTTTTGTGTTTGTAGCCTGTCTTGGGTCACATGAATAGGTGTAACTGACAGACTTTTTTAAAATTCATCCCAGACTGTCACACAATAGAGGGATTAGGTCTGCCTGGATGGGCTATCTGTTGACAGGATGGGTGGCGGATCTGAGCACAACCCCACTTACAACTGAGTAGCCTGTGCTCTGCCTTCATAGTGCCTAACTGCCCTGCATTGTTACTGAAAGGCAGATTGGAGCCAGGGCAGGGGAAGCAGGGGTTTCCTTGCACTTCAAAGTCACTGTCTAGAACGCTTCTCCCACCTCCATTACCAGGGCACCAGGGTATTCAAGTAGGACCTCAGACATCAACTCTTCAGTAAACTTCTGGACCTGTGGATACTTTCCCAGGAAGAAGGACTTCTGTGCTGCTATAAAGACTGCCACTCTACTGGACTGCTGCTCTAAAGGACCTGCTGCCCACTGTGCTGACTTGCTGTCCTCTTGCCTGGGGAAGAAGACTGAACCTGCAACTTTATATTGGGCCCAGGACCCAGAATGACTCCAAAGGCTAGTCTGCTGGCCTCCTGATCTAAGTCTCAGGTACAAACAAGGCTTCCCACACAGTTCCTGGACCCAGCTCTAGCAAGTTACAGACCCCCAAGTGGTGCTTCTCAGGACCATCCCCCTTGGCGTAGATCATGCGCTCTTTAAATCAAGCTTTGGGGCTCTTGGCAACCGCGTACGTTCCCATTCACACCGAGACTGTGACGCTTGTACTGAAGTTCAGTGCAAGCTGCCACCAGCCCATCTCTTCGCAAAGCAAGCATCGATTGCCCGCAGAGGACCTCCAACGCAAAGCTCCAGCCCGCTCGTTGGCAATGCCTGACCTGCTTCTCATGACACACTACCACCACCCTCACCACTCTCCTTGCTCCCTGCGGCCCTCTCTAATGCAAGCCAAACTCTTGGCACAAAACTTGAAAAGGTCAACGTTCAGCAGGACTAATCTGGGACTGCATCCAACCTGTGCTCCATCACGAACAGCCTGAACTTTTTACTTTGACTCTGTCTAACACGACCAGATATCCCTGGTTGGAGCTTTATGCTTTTAGGTGATATTTTTCACTTTATTCTTAACACATTCATAACTCTGGTTCTGCTGATTGGATTTTTGTTGTTTTTGCCTTTTTTCATTTATTTTTCTAACCTAGTGTGGTATCCGTTTTTTTGTGGTGTCTTCACTGTTTAACTGTTCGAAATGTTGCACAAAAATTCTTTACACATTACATCTAAGTTAAGCATGACTGCTCTATGCCATGCTGCCAGAGGGTTGAGCACACATCAATTTGGGGTTTCCTTGTGCCTTACCCTGGCAGGAATTGTGGTTTCTGCTTGACCAGGGCATACAACCCAGTCAACCAACAACCCAGTTTCTCACAGTTATCCATTTCCTGATAATTCAAACCATCTGTGATGCCAAACTGTATGAAATGACATGCGAAACCGTAGCAGGGTCACATGGCAGTTGAGATATATCTTTGCTGGGGCCACACAATTCCTTATGATTTATTCATATTAGGTAGAAAGACTGAGCTGGGTAGGCAGAGGAATTGAGGTTTAAAGAGAGATTCATAGAATAGAGATAGGGCAAACAGAGACAAAGTTCACTTTCACAGGGGGCACTGGAAGGTGGCATTTGCCCATTTTGCCCGTGCCTTAAAACGCCTCAGGCCTTAATCTTTCATTTAGGGCCAATATTTTGTGGCCCTCTTGTTTGTTTCTTCGTCTGTATTTCCCATGGCTCAATATGGCCTCAGTGCTTATTTGCCTAATGTAATGATAAGGCATTGTTGCTAGTTTTCCATGATTCATGCTTGGTTGGCAATGTTAATTGTGCACTTTAATTACCTTGGATCAGTGAAGCAGTGACAGTGTCAGTTATAATGTGCTCAAAATGCAAAGGTGTCCCACATTTATTTATCCAAACGCTAGAAGTCTTGTTTGTTTCTGTATAAAAGAAGACATCTCTTTTCAAGAAGATAAATCATTTCTTGTATACTACTTACGAAGGGAAAACATAGCTGCCATTCTTAATGCAATTTCATAACTAGCCATGTACCTTGCATTCTGTTATTCAGACATTCATCCATGGACCCCATCCATGGACCACCCATAGACTTTCACATTCCCCCATACGCTCAGATATTAATTATCCATGGACTTGAACACAAACTACATTATTCGTGCACTAACTCATATATCCAACTGTTGACTGATTTTCACATTCACCCACTCACACAACAACACACTATAAGAAAGTCAGCTCTAATGGCATTGCCAAACTTGTTTCTTTTAGGAAAGAGGTGTCCAATGTAGGTTCTAGATGATTGGATCATGGTTAGAATTTGATTATATCTACAAAAAAGGAATTCTCATGTAGTGAATCTAAGCGGAACATATTTACAACTTCAGTGGTTCTTCAGAAAGTCTGGCATAGATCAGACCACCAGGTATGGATGCTGGACATCCTCATTTTAGAAAATAGTGAAAACTTCACTTAAGGCCTCTGTGAAAAAAAAATAGTTCCCGGAGAATGGTTTATATTCCTTCCTCTTTCTTTACTTTAATGTACCATAAGTGGATCTATCTCAGTGCTTCTTATATTCTAACCATAATGGCATCCACGTGTTGAAGGGGCAATTAAGAAAAGTCAATGTTTCACACAAGTGTATAATCTAACAAGGCGTCAATGAGTGTCAGTCAAAAACTCTCCTTATTGTATAATTATTTAAAATAAGTACAATATATGTGCAAAAAGCAAAATTCAAGTCTTAGCATAAAAAGAGTACTGTAAGTTTAAAGCTATTAGCGTCAATGAGTGTCATAATTATTTCTGCTTTCGCTTGAATCAGGAAATGCTGCTCTTCTCAAAGTGGCTGTGTACCTATTATTAAAACACAATATTTCAAGTGTTAAGGGGACCCTACTTCAGATTCACAAACATATTTATTAGCAGTACTTTTAGCTCATTTATGGACACATTTTAAGGATGAACAGAGGCTCAGACAGAAGCTTTCAGAGAGGCTCTTGTATGATGGATCAATGTATTCAAACTTGTCAACTTTCCAGAATGTGTTCATACACGGCAGCAACCCTGCACAGTAACAGAGGTCTAAAAAAGAAGAATATCCGGTTACAGTGGATGGTGCATTTGCCTAAGGTTTGCCCTTAAATGCCAGGATCACTCCCTACCTAATGCTAAGCTTTATTTAGAAAACCTGACATTTTTGTTCTTTTAGAATTATATTTATGGAATCTCTCCATCTGTCTAGTTGGCCTGGCACTGGAAAATCAGTAACAGTCTGATTGCAAGAAATCCATCTGTCAGGCTAAGAGTCAGAGGGCCACATATACAAACAGGGGGATAAGAGGTGTGCAAGTCTGTCATAAATCCTCTCAAATCCTGATGTATATAACCAAGGTAGGACCTTCTGGAACTGCATCTGTTTACAGGTTGTTTTTTATTGAGCAGACTTTTATAGGCTACTTAAAATGTGGTCCCTGATTTAGGGGCATCCCTTGTTAGGATGCAAGGAACCTCATCTACCAAAGTGGCATGCTCCATCATTGGGTTCTGCTCCTCAATGGGTGGGGGTGCAGTACCCAAAAGAGATCCTTTTGGAGCTCTTTATGGAGATCTTTTATCCTAAGTTCAACAAGTAATGGTGGCCATCAGAACTCTCCCCCACCCCCCATGCGAGGCCGTCTCTTCTATACAGAGGACAGAGGGTTGGTGAAGGGTGATTGGGCCAAATCAAAAGACGAGTCTTAAAATTACCAATGCAAATTTGTGAAAGGAGAGATTTATCATCAAATGGGTCCATGGTAAGGTTAAAAGCAAAAGAGGGACTCACTGAACATAATAATCCTTAGAGTCTCAATTGGTATGACATGTTTCTTGCCCTTGATGGCCCGTAGGGTCAGTGGCATTCAACAGGACCGATTCGAAGCCCTAATCTACAACTGCCAAAGGAAATTATTATAGTGTCAGTTCGAGACATGTGTAACATGTTAGTGCAAAACATAACTTACATGCAGTTCTGCGGTTGAGCATAGCCTGGTGAAAAGATAACAAACAAAAAGACATTAAAACAATATACACAAGCTTATCTGTTGATATGTACAGCATGTAAGCAAATGTTTATTTAAATAACCATGGGATATCATTGGTATACCTTGTGAGTTGTAGTCGCCACAGCACAGCAAACATATCACATAGCACTCATACCACATGCAATTTGTGTGCATTTTAGTTTAAAGAAAAATATCTGAGCCACAAAGAGCAAATAAGTGTCTCATCCTAGCTAAAACTAACCAGGAACTAGGGGGTACGTGGGCCTGGTTATGTCTGTGTGGAGAATTCTGTTGAATAAAGTAACCCATAGTTATTGCTCTAGTGATCCCTTTCACATACCTCATGGATATGGTTTAGAACAAATATCTACTTCTCCTTTGCAACAGGCTGGTGTTTGCACCGGCCTCCGCGTTTGGTAAACATGGGAGAGTTTTCACCGGTCTTTGAAGGGGACCTGCCAACATTTATAAATTAGAAGCAGGATCTCACAAAACTGCGTTTTAAAGAAAAGTAGCAAGTGTATTTATATTTGGTTATGTTGGGGTGCTACCTGGTTGACTTAATTGAGAGCACATAAGCAGGAGAGTGGCAATAACTAGCATTATTGACCTGCTCTTCAGTCATTAGTGCTGTTAGCACAGTGTCAGCAATGTGACACCAACCTTGTGCTTTATTCAGTGGTCAGTTGTTTTACTGTGAGAGAGCTTCAGCTGTATCAGTATTTATTTATTTATTTATTTATTTATTTACTGGCTTGTATAGCGCTGGTATCAACTCCCATGGGAGCATCTCCGCGCTTTTGACATCTGCCACAGTGCGATCGGGAGAACGTGAGCTGTCTAGGAGCTGAAAAGGAGGGTCTTTAGCATCTTCCTGAAAGGAAGGTATTCTGTGCAAAGCCTTAGGGAATTGGGAAGGCTATTCCAAAGAGACGGTCCAGCTATTGAGAGAGCTTTACTGCCCTGTCTTGCCTTCCTTGCCCTAGGCACTACTAGAAGGCCTTGTTCGCTCGAGCGAAGAGGGCGGGAGGGCTTGTAGGGGACAAATTTGGTGGCCAGGTATGCCGGACCCATACCATTGAGACTCTTATGTATGGTACAGCATACCTTGAATTTAGCCCTCTGTCTGATAGGTAGCCAATGAAGCTTTTCCAGTAGGGGTTTAGAAGGGGAGCGAGGGGGCGCATTTAGGACTAGACGGGCAGCCGTATTCTGGACTACCTGCAATCTTGCCATGACTCCCTCATTGGCAGCTAGCAACAGGCCGTTACAATAGTCAAGACGGCTTATGACTAGTGCCTGTACCAATGTTCTTCTGCTGGCATCTGGCAGGAGGGGGAAGATTTTGCGTAGCATACCAATTATGTGGAGGCAGGATCCCACCACCTGGTTGGCGTGTTGCTTGAGGGAAAGTTCCTGGTCCAGCCGGACCCCCAGGTTTTTTACAGATGGTTTCGGCTCTGGTACTGGGCCAAGGTCTTGTGGCCACCAGTCCGGAGTCCAGAGTTGTCTTACCCCCCCAAACAACATGACTTCCGTCTTTCCAACATTGCATTGTAAAAAGTTGGAAGACATCCAGTGTGCTACCGCTTTCATTCCCAAGGAGAAGGAGTTCCTAACTTCGGGTGTTAAGGTTTTAAAGGGAAAGAGGAGTTGAGTATCGTCAGCATAGGATATAGGAACAAATCCATATGCTCTCAAGATGTTGGCCAGGGGTGCCACATATATGTTGAAAAGAGTGGGGCTCAAGCATGAGCCCTGTGGCACCCCCTTGGTGATCTCAACTTCCTCTGACCGAAAATTGCCCATGATTACCTGTTGGGTCCGATTGGTTAGGAAACTCCTTACCCATTCGAGGGCTTCATCTTTTAGGCCGATGTTCTCCAGCCTGGTCATGAGAATGGGGTGAGATACGGTGTCAAACGCCGCAGACAGATCTAGTAGTACCAGGATGACGGAAAACCCCCCATCCTGGTACATATGCAAATCGTCTGCGACTGACATTAAAGCGGTCTCCGTACTGTGTTTGGGCCTGAAGCCCGATTGTGATGGATCCAGTACTCCTGCAGACTCAATGTATCTCGACAGATGTTTATTCACATGTTTTTCTGTGATTTTGCCCAAGAAGGGGAGTAAGGATATTGGTCTGAGATTGTTAAGCTCACTCCAGGAAATGGTGGTATTTTTCTGAGAGGTTTAACCAGTGCCTTTTTCCATCCAAGTGGGACCTGCCCCGTACTAAGTGAGAGATTTATTAATCTCTGGATGGTAGGTCCTAGGGCTTTAGCTAGAGTGGGCATAATACGTGCTGGGATAATGTCTGTGGGGGAGCCACTCTTTATCTGGGACGTAAGCGCCAGTACTTCCTCAATCTGAATAGGGGAGAATACAGAAAGGGAGTTCTCAGGAGGGAGAGGACTAGCAGGGTTTGTTATGAGGTTGTTTGTAGTACTGTGTGTCGAGTTGGAAAGTAGGATTTTGTCATAAATGGCCTCGATTTTATTTGTAAAGAAGTGGGAAACCAAAGTAGTCCTCTAGATGCGAAACTCTCAAGATTATAATGAATGCGCGAATTCAATATATGCCATGTTTTTATACACTAATTAAATAGTTGGCATAGAAGTAATCTTTTTTCCCAATTATATCGGACGTGATTCACAAAAATACATTTGCACTGTTGATTTACTGACATGTAAATACACTGAGGTGTAAATATATATGTTTTTTTTCTGTTCACCATTTTTAAAGTGTCAATTTATACCTAGGTATGTATTTACCTGATTCACCCCCTCACGCAAGGGGCAGTGAGCCTCCTTCAACAGGATTTACAATTGTATATGTACTACTAGTTACCTTTTACACATAGGTGGAGGTTTTGATCACTGAGGCAAAAAGCTCCCTACTGGGATGAAAAGGGAAAGTTACTTGCAGGTTATTATTCTTTAAAATATAAAAATGTTTTCATGGATAATATAAAGTTAAATTGTTAAAAAAATATTATTAACCTAGATCTAATAAAATAAAAGAGCACATTTACTCTTCAAATTAAATGTATATTAAACAATGAATTTAAATATTTTAATTTAATATATAAATCCTTTTTAAATTATACTTTTTCTAAATCCCCACTAATATGTTTTGTTTTTATTTGATACATAGTAATATGTTTTTTAAATTATTTTTAAAATTAATTTAGATTATTTTTATCTTCTAATACAAGTTTGAAAGTTTAATTTATTTTACTAATAAGAAAAGAATTATATATCTAACAATTTAACATAAAATATATACACATATATTACATACTTATATCCATATAAATTTGTAATATTTATTTGTAGTATATCCATGTGTATTCATATACATATGAACACACACACACATATAACGCCAAAGTACTTTCATTAATTTAAAAACCACCCTATGGGGTGTTATTTTATTTTCCTGCCTCCATTATTTTGTATGGAAATATTTTGCAGTACCAATGGTTGACCATTTTTCTTCATCCTCGGCATGCTTCATAACATATCAAATGGCTACCCCAAAGCTCAAGATGTACCATCACCCAGGCCCTCACCTCCAGCTGACTGGACTACGGCAAGGATCTCTATTCAGGAATCGCTGCTCACTTCTTCCGACTACAGACCATACAAAATGCACAACCAGAATCGTCCTGGATCTCCCTCGACGAACCCACATTGTCCCCTACCACAGGTAACTTCACTGGCTCCCTGTACAGAAACGATGCCAGTTTAAGCTCTTGACCCATGCATACAAGGCCCTACACAACTGCCGCCTACTTGAACCACCACCACCTAAACATTCATCAGCGCACCAGACACCTGAGCTTTGCGTCCATTTCTTTAACCCTCACCCTCATATCAGACATAGCAGATGCAGAGGCCTCTCCTTCTCCTACCGAGCAGCGAAAAACAGAGAATGAGCTTTCCTTTCATCTACGGACCTCCACATCTCATTCAGAGTTCCAAAAGTCTCTGAAAATCTGGTCATTTGGTTAATCAACTGGATCCTGCCAGTGCCTGGATACCATCACAGGTGACAAGATTTACTCAACAAATTTACTGATTGATTGATTGATGTGTGATGCTTGAATTACAGCAACCCTGGGCTGGGTACATGTGCATCTCTTCTGACACTTTCAATACATTTAGAACTATAGTTTGTAAAAAAAACAACGGTCGTACTCTTTTGTGGGTGTTGGGTGGGTGTTTGTGTTAACATGGCTCTCCCAAAGCCTTTCCTTAAATTTCCCTAAACTCCTCCACTTTAGTAGAAGATAATCCTCATTTCTCAAGCATTCCGCCGGTCCTTTTCACATTTACTAACAAGTAGTAAATGTTCATGTGCATAAAGCTCCACAGAACAAAAATATGAGATGCAGAGACGGAGAACTTCACCAGTAAGTTTGGGAATTGCATTTTGTCAGTGGCGGCTCATCGAGGGAGTGCTGTGGGGCGGTGAGGCGGGGCAGGGAGGGGCAGGGTGGGGGTTTGTAAACTCTGGCATACGGCTGAATGGAGTTAAGTAACTAAATAAATAAAACAAATTACATTGTGCGTGCTGCAACGCCAAATGGCGATGCAGCGCGATCATTGCTCTTCCTTTTATGTATTTATTTATTTATTTATTTATTTATTTATTTATTTACTTACTTAACTCCGTTCTGCTGTATACCGCAGTTTACTACCCCCACCCTGCCCATCCCCCTCCTCTCCCCACCTCCCCACAGCACTCCCTCGAGGAGCCACCACTGCATTTTGTACTACTACTTTATGTACTACAAAATGGCATTTGTGAATCATGCCCTTAGGATAGATGCTATGCCGTTAATTACCATTGTTGAGTAGGAGGGTCAATGACTCACGATAGGCAAAGTTCTGAGGGAGTCACAACGCCCCTCTCCTTCTCCTAACCCATGTGTTCCAATATTGCTCTAAATCGCAAACTAGCATCCACTGAGTTAAAAAGGAAATAGGAATTCCAGAAGCAGATGACAGATGTATTGCCCAATACCAGCATGTGGCGGGACATTTCCTGATTCAAATGTATTTACTTGGGCAGCCATATAATGTGATCAATGGTGGAGATCTCCACAGAATGTTTTGAGATGGCATACTTATTTCCATCCATATTATCATAAAAAATCACACTTCTAAATATTCCCGCTATATCTAGTATTAAATGACTTATTCAGCCTCATAAATTAGATTGCTTCTCTGGTTCTTTTATAATAAAGACTGGCTTTGAATAACAACGGAGGGCCTGCACATCTATTTATTCAAAGTCACATATATGGATTCCGTCTTTCTGGGAAAATAACATATTTATTAAAAGCTGGACCACAGCAATGCAGTATTAGAGCAATCTTAATGATTTCGAAATTATTTCAGACCACACCCTTTTAGAGTTCAACCGTAAAAATCAGTGAGAGGAAACTTAGAGTGACACTTAAGGAAAAAGAGCGAAGCCGCATTAAATCACTTTGCCCTCTTACTTCATTTAAAAATAAATCATTTCCTATGATGCTCCAACCTGGGCTCCGTGGTATGAAGCTGGGATTGCCTCCGCCAGTGTGCATTACCCTTGTGTTCCAGACATCCGTTTGTGAAGCGATGACACTCAATTGAAAGCATGAAATATTATGTGGTCATTTTATGTAATTTTTATTTAATTATATAATGAACTCCTCTACTGCATAATTTACTGGAAAAAGTAATTAAGTTGTAAAATAATGTTTTCCTCTAATTAATTAAGACATTAGCGAGATCATTCCAGTCGCTCTAATGAGAGTTCCCAAATTCAGTTCACCGGGTTTAATGGGAAGAGAAAAGTTGTTGTTTGCATGTGTATATGAATGAAGCTTCCAGACGATTCCTGACACCCGGGGGCATTGACATTAGGGGTACAGCAGATGCTGCTGCACCCCCAGGTCATCTGTAGGAACTTCAGTGGCACAAAGAGTAGTAATGAGGTCTTGCAGATTGTATACTTTTACAGCATTCCGTGTTTTTTCAAAGACAATCACAAGTCAGCAGACTTTAGGGAACAATGTCACCCTTCATGTTGCTGCTTATTCTTTGATTTACAAACCTGGGTTGACTTTTGTCTGCAAAGCAATGTGTGTGTAACTTAAAATTAATGACAACCTTGCTATGGCCAGGAAGAGTGTGAAAGAAGGATGCCATGTCAACACCTAATACAAACAGGCACATTCTTGTACTTACACAAATTCTAAACTTTACAAATGTTTCGAAACATTTGAACATCACGAGGAGTACAAATTGTTAGAGTCTAAGTGTGAAGAAAAAAACAATATGTAATAATAGCTTACTATTCAATTTGTCTGCTGTTTCTTAGCGCTGTAAATAATAGGTGGTCCTATTATCCAATTTAATGGTACTCAGTTAATCAGCTTAAAGAAGGATGAAAGGCTGGGTGGGCATTGCTGGAGCTGGACATTGTAACCTTGTAGATCACAGCATCATGCGTAAATGTTCCACTCGTTGAGCCATCCCACACACAAGGGCACAACCACTATATTCAATCTTGCTTTAATTATCTAATTGTTTTCAATCAAAATGTATGCAATCATATGATCCCTTTCTCGGTAGGTCCCATGCATTAATGGGATCCAATATCAATTACCTACACTCTCAGATGCTGGATTATCGTTTGTCGTGCTGATGTTGAAGCGTTTACATTTTCAATACATTGTTGTTATGTTATACTTTAGTGTTCTCTTGCACTGCATCCAACTTTTATCGCCGGTATTTACCCCACTTGTAGACTCTTATGAGTGCTTGAACAGCATGTCCATGAGCTCACTGATCCACTGTACCATAACTGAATGTTCACGCTTCGCCCCAGGTATAGGCTTACTGTCTGACAAACTGATTACATTCATAGAGTACACAACACTGAAAAAAGTTCCCTCTGTATGTGTGCTTTGGATGAGAGAAACAGAGTGCCAAGAATTGTACTCGGTCAAAGGTATGAGCTTATGTGGAGTATAGGAACTATTGAGTTACTTACCCAAAATAAAGTTATATACACCCACTAAAGTGAGAGCCTACACACACATAGGCAGCTGCATGTAAAAATGTGTGGGATTCGCATTACAAATGTGGACAAAATGGATGAACATGCACACTGTGTGTAGCACCTCCCTACACACAGATGCTGCAGGTAGCACATACATGCACCTAAGGCTCAGTTAGCACCATAAAGGTAGCTGAAAAGAGTTTGTTGTGGTTTATGTTACACATATACATTAGCCGGCTCTGTGAGGATGAGTGCCCACAACAGGGTCCTGGTCAAATATGTGCACCAAATAGTAAAATGTGGAGTTGCTGTACACAGATGCCTGCAGAAGCCAGTTTACCCTTTTACACCAAAGGGTGATTTTGCACCCTTGAAGTGGTTGCACACTATTCTATATCTGCATTACAAGATAAACCTGTACCATGGAGGTGGCTGCACACAGAGGTTTGCGGGGGAAGTGGTCATATGTGTGCATCAACAGGGGAGCCAGTATCCTGCAGGTGGCTAAACACAAACACTTGGATGGAGTCTAGTAACAAATATGCAGAATCAGTCTTCATCCTTGAGAAAGGTGCTCTCCAAGGCCATTAAGACTATAGTCACACACATATGTATGCTTATAAGTTGGGATGACTGCATATAGAGGCTTGAAGTAATACAGTTGCATTATTTTTCTTATTAAATGTCTCGCAGTAGCTGAGCCTGCACCGTTGTGTTTTGGCCAAAAAAAAGCATGAGAGGCCAAAGTTGTCTACTGAAGCTGGGTACACATAGGTGGTATCATTAGACAAGGGATGGTGTAGTGCAAGTAGCAATAACATTTTTTATACTCCTTTGTGAGTTTTGGGCTGTCAGTATGACGCCTATGTTGACAGTCACTTGGCAAGTGATTGGTGACCCAAATAAACTGGTATACTACATGTGCTAGCATTCATCAACTTATATATATATCTGTGATCAAGGCCACATGTCTGGCAGCCGAAGCGCATCATTTGGACCTTGATGTGTGAATAAAACACAACAATATCATTGTCTTTGGAGTCTGGGCCCTGGGGTTGTGCCGCCGTCAGTCTTGGTTTGTGCAAGTAGACCATTAAAAATATCTAAAACAGATATGCATCAAATTTGAAAATCTACTAACTACGGCAAGATGTAGAAAAGTAAGGAATGGCAATTTCCTAATTACATTTTTTGGAGAATCGTAATTAGGAAATTGCTATTCCTCTTGTATGAAATTCTTGAGTTTCATTAGCAATTCATATTGGGTCACAAATAGACCTACCTCATGAATATTAATTTGGTAGTCGCAATTTGTTACCCACTATGATTCACTGCCATCACAGAGATGATGGCCTGCTGGGGTGGGGGATTACTTTTTAAAAAGCAATCTTTTTTTTTAAAAAAACATAGCTCATTATCCTTAAAGGAAAACGGGATGAGTTTACAAAAAAAAAATTGACTTTGAAGTTTCAATTTTTATGAGTAGGCAGTGGTCCATTGAACCTCTACCTGCTCTTAAAAATGTATTCACAACCATTCTCAATGGGGGAGGAGTCCCTTGGAAACCCCTCCCTATTTGCAAATGGGGTACAACCAACTTTAAATTAGCAGTAATTTGCAGATTTATTTCAACTGCATTTCAGTCGCAAAACATTTGTACATACTGTTCCAATTCGATATTAAGAAGGGACGCCCTCAACACACCCCTTCCAAATACTGAATCGTAAAACTAAATTTGTGATTCAGTAACAACGTATTGAATCACAAATTCGGCTTTGTACAACACAAAAAGCATTTTTGTGGTCACATACGCCAGATTCACAGAATCGGGACGTTTATGTATACAAAAATATCTTGAACATTTAACCCTAAATCAGCTAAGTTTCAGCAAGGCAAGTTTCTCTAAAGATCTGTCCATGAGAAAAAAGTTAAAGGGGGAAAATTAAGTGTATCATTTTCCATTTTAGGTCCTACAGAAAATGTGCCAAAAGACAGAGCGAAATCTGCAGAACAGATTTACACTATATTTGACGTAAACATAGAACGTTACTAAGAAGGTGGGAATTTTTTGATTTTGTGTAAATCTGTTCAGTAGTTTTGAGATGTTTGCATTTACAAAGGTGCTAGGCAGGAATCAAAGGGTTAACAATTTTGTAAATCTTGTCAGCTAAAAAAAATGTGTAAATGTGTTTTCAACTTTGAGACCGTTTGACGAATATGCCTGAAATTTGACCTACACTCAGAATACTATTGGTATTTTCACATTTATGAATATCCTTTAATGCGGACCTAGTTAAAAAGGTGGGACAAAACACAGTTTTTGCTAATAACGTTGGCACTGTGTGATGAATCTGCACCGAATTTGACAGAAGCTAGAAAGAAATAATTTTCTACTGGTATGACAGGTTTTGTGACAGTCCATAATGGAAGGCATAGCCAAAGGGGAGTTGGTAGAAATGGAGGTCTCTAGTTGGCAAGGGTTTGCACCTTTGTCTAAGTGGGGGTCCTTCTTCCTAGTCAGAATAAGGGGGATACATTACTGAAATAACCCCTGCTCAATCCCTTGGGAGCTTGGCACGAGCAGTTAGGCATATCTCAGGCATATCTCAGAGGCGCATTTGCACATAACCAACAGTAATACAGTGAAAACACTACAAAAGGACACATACCAGTTTAGAAAAATATCCAATATTATTATATATACAAAAACAAGACCAAAACGATAAGAGTCCAACATATAGTACTTAAAAATATATGCTTTGTAAGAAATCCTTTAAAATTGCAGAAATATCTCAAAAACACACTTCTTCCGAGTCAGTAGCTCAATCCAGGGTACTGCGATACTGAAAAAAACAGAATCCAACAGTTCTGTCCGGGGGTGTCAGCAGACTCGTAAACAGTACCTTTTTTATTGTGGCCGACACATTGGTGCAAACCGGTTGTGGCAACTGTTGAGGTTGTGATGTGAAGTGAAGCGTTGCAGTGTGCAGTGTGCAGTGTCCTCAAGGCGCGGTGCAGGCAGCAGCTTGGTAAGAATCGTCCAGGACACAGAGTTGGTTGCATTTCCCTTCTCTATGGCAACTGAAACAACGGTTCCAGAAGCGGTACCCAGAGGTTGGTGAAGTCATTGCAGTCCCTGAGACTTCAGAACAGAAGACCTGCTCATTTCAAGCCCTTGGAGATACTCAGCACAAGTAAAAAAAGTTCGGTCCAGTCGTTTCAATGCCCAAGACAGAAGCAGCAACTGCAGGCCAACCCAACAAAGCATCAACACAGCAAAGGGGCAGTACACTTGCTGGCAGCTCTTCCAGTTCTTCTTCTTGGCAGGTTCTATGGCCCACATGCATCAAGCATTTTTGGAGTCGCAAACGGTGCGATTCCTTAAAATCGTCCGTTTGCGATTCCAAAAATGCTTTTTGGAATGCATCAAGCATTTTTAGAAATCGCAACATTTTTGCGATTTCCAAAAATGTGATTGCTTTTAAGAAATCGCAAATTTGCGATTTCTTAAAAGCAATGCATGAATACTTTTGAAATTGCGAATTCGCAATAAGAGGGACAAATTTACCGAGTAGTTGAACTACTCGGTAAATTTGCAAAAAGTGTAATTAACACAGAAAACGCATTTTAAAAGCATTCATGTTACGGACACACATGTCCTTAGGAGATGTGTGTGTGCAACATGATGCGAAAAATACATTTCAGGGGTGCAGGGGGGGTTCATTTGAACCTCCCTCACCACCCTTGAAATGCAATCAGGATTTGCGATTTTGAAATTGCGAATTCGCAATTCCTATTCATTCCTATGGGCCTTTTGGCCCATAGGAATGAATGGGAATTGCGAATTCGCAATTTCAAAATCGCATTCTTTATGCGATTCGGTAGAAATAGCGATTTCTACCGAATTGCATAAATATTTAAAAAATAATCATGCATAGGCTTTTGCGATTTCTAAATTGCGAATCGCTTTTTATCGCAATTTAGAAATCGCAAAAGCCGAGATTGATGCATGTGGGCCTTTGATTCCAGCGAGTTCTATGAAGTCTTGTATCTCCCTGAGACTTCAAATAGGAGGCAAGTTTTACTTCAAGCCCTTGGAGAAAACTCTAACAGCAGGATGATGAAAGTACAATCCAGTCCTTTCCCTGACCAAGTCCGAAGCAGCAAGCAGCAGGCCAACACAGCAAAGCACATAGCAAAGTGGTAGAACCTCCTGACAGCTTTTCCAGCCCTTTTTCCTGGCAGGTTCCTTAGTTCAGCAATAATCCAAAATTCTATAGTCTCCAATATTTATACTCAGTTTCTCTTTGTTCTTCTGGGCAGAGAGTGTCTGTACTCAACCCAAACCAGTTCTATCCACTCTGGCCCAGCTTCCCGGTAGGAGGTGGAGACAGCATTGTCCAAGGCAGACCGGGCCTATTCAGGTGCTGTGGAAATCTCCCACCACTCTAATGCACACCAGGCCTATTCAGGGTGCAGTAAAAAAAATCCTCCCACTACTCTGAATCCAGCCCAGTTCTATTCAGCCCTGCCCTGACTCATTTAGGAAAGGTAGGACACACATGAACCCCCCCCCCCCAGTGGATGTCTGAGAGAATGCACATCTCCTGCCCCTGTCACTCCAAAGCCAGACAGTCAATCCACAAACCACCAGAGGCACACAGGATGGCTAAGCTAGACAATACCCACTTTCTAAAAATGGTATTTTCAAACACAGAACATAAAAATCATCTTTACTAAAAGATGCATTACCACATTCTGAGTCCAGGCATACTAAACTCCATTTCACTATATTTTCCTAATGGGATTTTATGCTTATAAGATGTTATGAGTAAACTCCCATTCTATCCTATGGGAGAGAGCGCCTTTCCATAGTGAAAAACGAATTACACTGTAATTCACTACCAGGACCTGTCACACACACACCAGCAACCAACAGGGGTACCTTGGACCTACCTTAGGGTTGAATTATATGTAAGACAAGGAAATATTAGGGCCTGGCAAGTGGGTGCACTTGCCAAGTCGACATGGCAGTCACGACTGCGGACAGACACTGCAGTGGTAGGTCTGAGTTACATTTACAGGCTGCTCATGTGGGTGGCACAGTGCACTGTACTAGGGACTTACCAGCATCCGCGGCAGCTGCAGGTAAGAGCGGTGGGGCAGTGGGGCCAGGTGAGGAGGGATTTCAAAAGATGAGGGAAAATTAATTATTTATTTAATTTTCCCTCTTGGTCGTCTCCTAAAATCCCCCTTCACCTGGCCCCACCACTTTTACCTGCAGCAGCTGTGGCTGCTTACCAGTAAATCAAATATGCCAATCATGGAATTGCCAATCCATAAACCCAATTTACAAGGAGACCATATGCACTTTAGCACTGAATAGCAGTGGTGAAGTCCCCAGAGTCCTAAAACCAACAAAAACTGGGTCAAAAACAGGAGGCCAAAAGGCAAAAAGTCTGGGGGTAAACCAGCTGAAAAAGCCAATACTATTTGTACTTGCTTATACTGTGCTACTATTTGATCAATCTGTGTCAAGTGTGGTCAGTAGTGAGCAAGTGATGCCTAGTGCATGCATATTATGCTTTATAAAATTCCAATGAAGGTGCAAAATTAAAGAGGGGGGCATCAAAAATGATTTAACAGTAACTTGTGCACCATTTGATAGATCTCTATGTCATTTGGCAGGCTCTTAGCATGTTTAACCGTTTTGTATTCTTATGTTCATGTAGATCCACGGGGCCCGGGGAATTTGAGTTAAAAAAGGGGACAAAAAGTGTTCATTTTCTAATAACATTGTCTCTGTGTGATGAATCAGCACAACATTTGGCAGAAGTTTGAAAGGTGAGTTTGTATGTCAAGCTTTGTGGAAATCTTTTAAGATGGGGCCCATTTAAAGAGGAAGCAATAAGATGGTCAATTGCTAATAACTTTAGCATTGTTTGATGCATCTGCATCATATGTGGCAGGCAATTAGAAAGTGACACCCTGTGCCGAAATGTTTAGGTTTGGTGCTGATCTAGTGGGGGGGAGGAGTTAAAGAAGGGGTTAAAAAAATGTGATTGGATACTTTTGTTATGCTCAGATTAGACACGCACTGACTTCCGTTTTCCCGGAGGGGGAAGAGATTCCGGAATCTACCCCATTAGAGGATCGCATCTTGGATGGCCATATGCCTGATAGCACCATATCCCTAATGTACAAGAAATGTATTAATCATAGGGCGGACCTTTTATTGCAGCTGCGTGATCAGTGGACCTGTGACGGCCTTGAGCTTGATGACGAAAACTGGCAGTCGGCGATCTCCTCTCCGAAGGAGGTCACGATTCCAGCGCGATTGAGATTGGTTCAGCTAAAAATATTGCATAGGGTATACGTCACGGGTCCCAGTTTGGTCCGATGGGCCTATCTGAGGAGGGTCTGTGTCGGAGGGGTTGCTGTCAACTGGGGACGTTCCTCCATATCATCTGGGAATGTCAGGAAGTGTTTGACTATTGGAGTAGGGTCCACGCGGTAATGCAGGAGGTCACAGGTGTGGCTCTCTTACCGGAGGCCAGACGCTGTTTACTAAATGTCTGGGAGTCTACTGATCATAATGTGGCACAAACCCAGTGGGTGACTCTAGGGGCCATGATTGCCAAATGGAACACTGCGCAGTTGTGGGGGTCCCAGAAGCCTCCTACACTTGACGTGTGGGTTAAAAACATGGACTGGTGTATGTTCCGAGAGAAAACAGTGTACTTGGCTCGGGGCGCCCCCGGAAATGGAGCAAGATTTGGGGCCCTTGGAATAGATATAGAGGGGATATATGTGTACCACCAGTTACCGCGGTCCTTGATGTTCCACTTTCCCCCTGACCCCTTATTTTTATTGATTACTTTCGCTGTTCTTCTGTGTCCTCTCCTCCCCCCTCCCCCCACCAATATATTGTTTATTGTAACATTGGAAGATATGATGCTCGACCCTCGTAAAGTCTTTGCCTTCCTATGTTTTGTATATGCCTTGCTTGTTTTTTTCAATAAAAAGAAACATAAAAAAAATGTGATTGGCAATTAACTTTAAGACCGCCTGATGGATCTGCACAAAATTGTCAGAGACTTGACATGTTTAGCCTACTCTTGGTTTTCTTCAATTTCATGCAGACCCATCAATGCATAGGGATATTTCAAGGGGGCTGAAAGGAGTGTTCCTTTAGCTCTGTTGATGAATCCACACAAAATTTGGCAGATGCTTAGAGGGTTTAGCTTACGGTTGGTTATGTCAAGTTTTGAGCTGGTCAGTTGGAGGCAAAAGGGCAATCAAAGTTTCATTCACTAATAACTTTGGGTTTCAATGAATCTGCAATAAATTTAGCAGCTAGCAAAGTAAGCCCAGTGCAAAGTCATTCACGGCAATATATATGTATATATATTTTTTTTTTCACAGAAAAAAACTGAAGTTTCAGGGAAGCTATAGTTAGTTGGACATTTTACTTGTACAAAACCTGAGAAATTTGGCCCTTATAGTTAGTTCAGCTAACTATAACTCGCGCCCCCGCAATGCACTGCTGTTGACGTCACATATCACATCATATATGACATGGTCAGTGACATCACTGATTATATTACTGAAGACATCTCAAATGACACCACTGATGACATCATCCAGTGACTGTGTGTTTCTAAAAAGGTGTAATATGTTTTATATATATGAGAACCAACAGAGGAACAGAAAGTCCTCCTGCGCACCCAAATTTTTGCTGACAGGTACTGGTGGTAACTGACTCTAACTAACCAGGCCTAGAGCCAGTGCTATGCTAAAAGACACTTAGAATACAGTGAAAACAACTACGTACACTAGGGAACACTATGCGTTGGGGTAGACCTGTGATTAGCATGACCTCCTCTGTAAGGCCTTAGTACATAATAGGGCAGGGGGATTAAAACTGCCCTTAAGTCAGAGGTGCAGAAAGATACTTCTTTAAGTAGTAGGTAGTAGTCATGTTTGCAGTCGTGGAGAAAGGTTGGGGGTCCTCCAACCAGTGCTCAGCAATTCTGCTGAATAGGACTTACAGGAGGTACCAGGAGGGCTTCTTGACCCCCAAACTCCCTCAGGACTAAATTGGACTTCATCCCCATCCCGTATTCTGCCAGGAGCTGCATTTGCAGAGTGGTGGAGAAAGGGGGGCATTGCCTCCGTCGACTTCTTAGCGATCCCACTGTGTGGGACTTATTGGAGGTAACAAGAGGGGTTGTTGGCCCCAAAGGACATCCTTGGGGCCAACCTCCCCTCCTATTACCTCCAGTAAGTCCCACACAGCAGTATTGGTAAGTACTCGTACCAGGCCACTCCCCCTTTGCCCACTACTCTGCAAACGTGCTCCCTGGCGCACTCTTGGATGGGGATTGACGCCCCCTTTGCCTCTGGAGGTACTTTTTAAAAACTTTTTTGGTGCCCTGGGGACCCTATCACCCAGGGCCTCACCCCTATTTTTTTTTATTGATTTTTTTATATGCAAAGGGTGCCACGTGGCCACCCCTCCCGAGGCAATTTCGGCCCGGGGACCCCATCCCCCGGGGCATGGCCAGACTTAAAAAAATACATATATATATATGGATGGGGGGTCGTATAACCCCCTCCTCAGGCCAATTATGGCCCCGAGGACCCCATCTCCCTGGCTTTTCGTTTTTTTTTTATTAGAGAGGGCCCTCTCCCCAGGCCACTTTTGGCCCTCAGGCACCCCATCTCTGGGGCCTGGCCTCTGTGATTTGAGACCATGGGGGGAGTCCCAATGCCCCCACGGTCCCGCCGGCTCCCTGCCTCCTGCTGACATGCAGCTCCCCTTGCTCAAAAGCAATTCTGCTTTGCTTCATTGAAGCGAGAGGAGGTTTTTCTGCTCTCGCTTCAATGAAGCAAAGCAGAGTTTGCTTCTGCCCTGCCATAGCAAACAGCAATTTCCCGGGGTGGGCACCCCAGGACATTGCAGGACCTGGCCCTGCGGGGTGGTGGTCCCAAGGGCCATCAAGGGCTTCAGGAGGGAGGCCACCCTTCATTTCAAAGCCCCAGGGAGGTGGTGGTCCCCGGAGTTGGGAGGTCCGTAACAGACCATACTACTTCAACATTTAGTGCCCCGAGGAGGTGGTCCCTAGGGCATATGGGGTGGCTCGAGCCATTGGGAGGTGGCAGTCCCCAGGCTTGGCTGGGCCCGCGAGGCCCCCCAACCTAATTATAAAAAAGCCCCTGGGAGGTGACGGTCCCCAGGGTTGGGGGGCCTTGAGGTCCCCCCACACGTTTTGCACAATGCCCCGGGGAGGTATCGGTCCCCGCACATCATAAATAAAGCCCAGTGGAGATGGTGGTCCCCGGGGCTGCAGGGACCACCAGGGGGCTTGAATACAACGAAGCTCGGCCGGTTTCGCGACCCCAGCACGAATTCGGCCGATTTCTCATTTTTCTTAATGCTTTTTTTTGGGCCCTGAGCAGGCCTAGAGGGTCAGGGTGTTTGTACCCTGTCCCCTTTTCATGTTTTTTATCTTTGTTTCACCCTTTTTCTTGTGACTCGGTTATCGAATCACTAGATGGCTGCCAACTGTTCCTGGTTTGAGTGTTGGCACCCAATCATAAATAAGCTCATGCTCGGGAGAGTTCGTAACTCCTCCTCGGTGCTAGGATATCAATATTTTTATTTTTTTAATTTCTCAGGAACTACTAAACGTATTTACACCATTTAACAAAAAGGGCACAGTCTAAACCAAGACGTACCTTTTTGCCAATTTTGTGTAATTCCTTTCAGCAGGTTGGGCTGTAGCCTGTAATACAGTTCCTATGGAAAAAAACATGGAGAAAACGAGTGCGGTCGCCAGTAGATAGCTATAGTTAGGACCTATTTTCCAAAGGAAACTTACGGTCAGCTCCGGTCTGCTCCTATCCTGGAAGTTTCATGGTGATTCATAAAGAGTGGGCCGAGAAAAAAGGGGGCTCCCAAAACGCATTTTCCCCATGCACTTTCCCATAGGACCTTTGGCCGCAGCTACAGCCCGAACTGCTGAACGGAATTACACCAAATTTGACAAAGAGGTAGTCCTTAGTTTAGACTTGTGCCTTTTGCTTCAATGGTGTAAATCCATTCAGTAGTTCCTGAGAAAATGACATTTAAAAGTACATATATATCAATGGCCTCGGAGGGTCCGCGTACCCTAAGCGGAGCCTAAGCGCACCCTGCTGTGCACAAGCTGTATTTTAGTTTGGCTGTCAACACTCCAAATCAGGAAGTGTTGGCAGCTATCTTGTGCCTCGGTAGAACCAAGGCACAAGAAACCTATAAAACAAACGCGCAAAACGCGAAAAGGGGGCAAGGTAGAAACACCCTAACCCCCTAGGCTTGTTCAGAGGATCCCACAAGGACCCCCAAGGCCACTTTTTTTTAAGGGCTCCTGTGCTTCAATGCTAATTACCCTCAGGTGGGGCCAAACCGGGGACATTGTCAAAAACGAGTGTGGGGGGGCCCAATCCCCCCACACTGCTCCAGGGACCGCCACCCCAAGGCAAAGTTTGAATATTTGCCGGGGCCCATGGCCCCCCTGCAGCCCCGGGGACCGCCACCTCCCGGGGCTTAGTACTTGACTGTTGGGGGGCCTCTAAGGCCCCCCCAGTCCCGGGGACTGCCGACACCCGGGGCTTGACTTACATTTCCAGTGCGGGGTCACACTGACCCCCGCAGCCCCGGGGACCGCCACCCCCAGGGCTTTATTTTTAAATTATTTGTACCCTGTGTGGGGGGGCTTCGGGTACCGCCACCTCCACGGGGCACAAAATATGTAAATTGGGGGTCCACGGTGGACCCCCCCCAGTCGCAGGGACAACCACCCCCTGGGGCTTTGCAGAAGGTGGGAGGGGGGCCGCACAGCCCCCCTCCTGGAGCCATCAATGTCCCTGGGGACCGCCACCCTCCATGGCTGGCTCCTGCAGTGTCCCGGGTGCGCACCCCGGGACACTGCAGAGGGAGCAGCATGTTAGCTGCTCCCCGTGTGGAAAAGCAATGCCGGCTCCCGCAGGATGCGGGGAGCAGGCTGGGACCGTGCAGGGATTGGGGACCCCCCTCTGTCCCCAACGAAGAGGGCCAGCCCCGGGGGATGAGGTAACCGGGGCTACAAGTAGCCCGGAAGGGGGGCCACGCGTCCCCCTCCCCAAAATGTATTAAAATTAAAAAAATAAAATTTTTAAAAAGGCCGGCCCTGGGGGATGGGGTCCCCAAGGCCAAAAATGGCCTAAGGAGGGGGGCAAGGCAGCCCCCCTCCTAGATGAAATAGTTTTTTTAAAAAGGACCAACCCGGGGGGATGGGGTCCCTGGGGCCGAGTATGGCTTCTAGAGGGTGACCACACAGTCCCCTTCCAGAATTTTTAATTAAAAAAATAAATAAATTAGGGGGCAGGCCCTGGGGGATGGGGTCCCCAGGGCCAAAATAGTAGAAAAGAAGGGGGGCCACAGAGTCCCCCTTCTTAAACCTAAAAAAGAAGAAAAAGACCAGCATCACGCCAGAGGCCATGCTCCCTACCAGCATCACTCTGCAAACGCGCCCCCTGGCGCGTTTGCAGAGGGGAAAGAATTTCCCTTGAATACTGGGGGTTCCTGTGGGCCAACTAGCCCACCAGGAACCTCCAGTATGCGCCAGGGGCTGCCTTGCAGAGAGATGTTTTGAGGCCACGCCCCTTTTTACACATCTCTGCAATGCAGCTTTGTGGCGCTTACTGGAGGTAGCTGGTGGGCTAGTTTCACCCCAGGGACCCCCAGTATTCAAGGGGAGTTAATCCCCCAACTTAAAATGCGCCACAGGGCGCGTTTGAACAGTGGTGAAGGGTGGGGCGGGCCTGAGGTGATATGTGTGTAAACACACCCTGTGGAGCGTTTTAAGTTGGGGATACTGAGGGTCCCTGGGGGCCAACTAGCCCACCAGGTACCTCCAGTAGGTGCCACAGAGCTGCATTGCAGAGTGTTGTAAAAAGTGGCGTGGCCTCTGGACACCTCTCTGCAACGCAGGCTCCTGGCGCATACTGGAGGTACCTGGTGGCCTAGTTGGCCCCTAGGGACACACAGAATTGAGGAGGAATTAATTCTCTAACTTAAAACGTGCCACAGGGCGTGTTTGCAGACATATCACCTCAGGCCACGCCCCCTTCCTTCTCCACTGTGCAACCGCGCCCGTGGCACGTTTTAAGTTGTGGAATTAATTCTCTTTCAATACTGAGGGTGGTCAAATAGCCCAACAGGTATCTCCAGTATGCGCCAGGGAGCTGCCTTGCAGACAGGTGTTCAGAGGCCACGCCCCTTTTTATACCTCAATCAAAGGCAGCTCTGTGGCGCTTACTGGAGGTACCTAGTGGGCTAGTTTGACCCTAGGGACCCTTAGGATTGAAGGGGACGTAGTCTCTCAACTTAGAACGGTGACAGGGCACATTTACACAGTTGTGAAGGGAGGGGATGGGCCTGACGTGATGTGTGCAAACATGCCCTGTGGCGCGTTTTAAGTTGGGGAAAAAATTCTACATCAAACCTGCGGGACCATGGGGGCCTAGCAGCCCACCAGGTGCTTCTAGGAAGCGCCACTGCGCTGCGTTGCAGAGAGGTGGTGAAGGCCATGCCCCTTTTTACATCTCTCTGCTACTCGGCTCTGTGGCGCTTACTGGATGTACTACGAATTCCGATTTACTCACCTGTTATCAGGAGAGACCTTAGTGCTGCATCTTTGAGCCCAGTACTGATCCTGAAAAGTAATTCTAATCGTACTTACCAGTAACTTGCATTTCCTTCCATAGGCTAACATTGGATGGTTTCACTTGGAAATTCTTCTAAGTGTGGAGTTTTGGAACTTTAAAATATTCACCTAAAATCATCCGAACTACGAATTCCGACTTACTCACCTGTTATCAGGAGAGAACACAGTGCTGCATCTTTTAGCCCAGCACTGACCCTGAAAAGTAATTCTAACCGTACTTACCAGTAACTTGTATTTCCTTCCATAGGAATCCATTGTCTGGTTTTCACCAAAGTGTTGAGTTTCACAAACTACAAATATTCCTTAAAAATCACCTGTATAACTTAAACACATTCTTTCAACTGTTTACAGGAGATGCACCAGTGCTGGATCCAGGATCCACCACTGAGTAAGAAAAAGTAACGATAACACTACTTTCCTGCTAAGTGAATTTCCTCCTATAGGATAACATTGGTGATTCTATGTGAAAAAGTTTCTGTCAACTTTTAAAATACAATCATTTTCCTTAAAAATCACTACTGTAACCAAAACACTTTTACTCAACTGTTTACAGGAGATGTCCCAGGACTGAATCCAGGATCCAGTCCTGTGGTTAGAAAAGTAATTCATAAAGTAACTAATTGCATTTAACTAGAATTTCCCATTGAGCTCAATGTTGCATTGTGTTTGAAATTGTGTTGCCCATTGCAACAACTGTAACTACCGTACCTAAAAGTCTATTTCCTGTTTGCAAAGTATTTAAACTAAAGTAATTCATTCTGAGAAAGTATATTTTGTAATGTAATGTATAATGTAATTAGAATGTAATTTAAAAAATATATCTAAAAATAAATAGTTTAAACAAATGTAGTAAATCAGTATCAAAAAAATAAATATTACAATTAATACATTTAAAAATTGTCATTTAAAAAACTTTGAAATTCAGTGAAAAAAACATAGAATTCAGACATGTTATAGTTAGGAATTAGCATTTGAAAAATCTTCGAAATTTACTGAAAAAACCATAGATTTCAGACATATTATAGTTAGGAATTAGCATTTAAAAAACCTTGGAAATTCACTGAAAAATGATAGGTTTTAGGTGTGTTATAGGTAGCTGGACATTTCACTCATACAAAACCATTGAAATTCCTCCGTTATAGTTAGTTGTACTAAGTATAACTCACGCGCCCGCAATCCAATGCTGATGATGTCACATATTACATCATTCATGACATGGTCAGTGACATCACTGATGACATCACTGATGACATCACTAATGACATCATCCATGTGACAATCTGATACATCTCGTCATACACTAGTATTACCTTTCAACACTCATTATAAAAGATGCAAGTACCATATTTAAAACCATTGAAACACCAATACATGTTTCTAAAAACCTACTCAGTGATTCCTATATCTACACACACATTTAAACACTTGCCTATAGATTCACTCATACATGCTAACAAAGATCAATAGAACACTATTAAATATACGTATACACCTACATCTACATTACACACCAGCACACATCCTATTCACTCATGCATTCATCCTACTCACTTATGCAAACAATTGATCATACTTACATTTACTAAGCTACACATTTATACAAAAACCACTTTATTTATTCATATAGATAGTAACTCATACTTAGTATATTATAAATCACTATTCAAAGTTTACAGTTTTCGATACAGTCACTCATACAATCACTGAGTCTTATGTATACTTATTTATATACAACAACTGTCACATACACTGCCTTTTATATTTCTAGTTTGTTGGGACACGCCATTACAGAGACAGATCCTGCGGTGAGGGGAACGGCCATCGTTTACATACCTGCTCCATTCCGCTCTCGTGGGCCAGTAAGAACTACTGCCGCATCGCTGGAAGAGCCGTAAGGGGAATGGCTTGGCCCTGCCTACATTGCCAAGGGGGCCCTGCGAGTCGCAGGCTCATGATGCTGCTAGAGGGCACCAGAGGCCCTCTTAATCGGCCTGGCCCTCCCGCAGCGTGGGACGCGCTATTACAGAGACAGAAACTGCCATGAGGGGAACGGCCATTGTTTACTTACCTGCTCCATCCCGCTCTCGTGGCCAGTAAGAACTCCTGCTGCATCGCCGGAACAGCCGTGAGGGGAACAGCTTGGCCCTGCCTACATTGCCCAGGGGGCCCTGCGAGGTGCAGGCTCGTTACTCTGCTGGAGGGCGCCAGAGGCCCTCTTAATTGGCCCGCGCATCCCTAGGCAGTGCCCGGGACGTGCGCGGGCGCTGCCCGGGCACTGCCTGGGCCAAGAGCGGGCCCGTCCTGTGCCTGTCGGAGACCGAAGAGGCCGGGCTGGGCCACCCCCTAAGCCAAGCCCGTCTGTGCCCATCCGCGCCCGGACAGCGCCCAGCACCAGTACCAGCCCCCACACCATCTGTGACGCCCACTACCGCTATGACGCCAACACCCTCATCGCGCTCAACCACGGACTGACCATCAACTGCTACAAGGCCATCCCCAAGCTCACTCACGGCCCCTTCTCCTGCCGGAACTGCAACTTCCCCTGCATCAACAACGCCGATGCACCCACAGCAACGGAACCCAACCGACTGTGTTGCATCTTGCTTAACACCTGCTCCGCAAGCACGCTGTCGAGCTCTGTGACCTACTCACCACCACATCACCAGACGTTGCCTTCTTGACCGAGACCAGGACGAATAAAGCCTCCCCCCTGACATTGCAGTGGCCATCCCCGACGGATAGAAGATCTCCTGCAGAGACCGCACCAACGGAGTCGGAGGAGGCATCTCCATAATCTACAAGAACACCATCAAGGTCTCCACAAGCACCGACGACACCCTCACCACTGCCGAACACATGCACTTCAAGATCCACACGGACCCCAAGACCACCCTCAGAGGCACCCTCCTCTACAGACCACCAGGCCCTCGTCCCGAATTCTGCAACTCCATCGCCGATTTCATCAGCACGCACGCACTGACCTCTACCGACTACATCCTGCTCGGCGACTTGAACTACCATCTGGAAAACAGCAACGACAGCAACTCCTCCACCCTGATAGACAACCTTGCCACCTTTGGACTGAAACAGATCGTCACATCCCCAACCCACATCGCCGGCCACACGGTCTATGCCATCTTCTCCTCCAGCCCACACATTGCCTTCAGCCACGCCTCCGAGCTCTCATGGACCGACCACCACTGCGTCCACTTCACCTTCCAGAAACCCATCACACACCACTGCACCCTACAGATCCCCTGCCATCGCTGGGGCAAAGTCACCAAGGATCTACTTGAAACACACCTAATACTCAACCCTCCGACCAGCCCCACCGGCCCTGAGGATGGGGCCCACACCCTCAGACTCTGGATGGAAGACTGCGCCAACACCTTAGCACCAGTGAAACAACCCAGCAACAGAGACACCAGCCAGAGAGCCAGCTGGTTCACCCCTGGGCTCCTGGCCTCCAAGCGCACCTGCCGGAAACTTGAAAACATCTGGCTCAGCGATAGAACGCCCACCAACCGCGCAGCCCACAAAGACGCCATTCGCAACCATCACCACCTCATCAGGACCACCAAAAGAGCCTTGTTCAAAGACCGCCTCGACAACAACGCCCACAACAGCAAAGAGCTCTTCAACATTGTGAAAGAACTCTCCAATCCCAACTCCTGCACCAAGGATATCCCGCCATCACAAACCCTGTGCGACCCCCTCGCTGCCTTCTTCCACCGCAAGATCTCCGACATCCACAACAGCTTCAACCCCCGGCTGAACCCTACAAACCCCGCCACGACAAGCACTCCGAACCCCACCGACCACGACCTTCTGACCACATGGAGCAATGTGAGCACCGAAGACATATTCAAGACCATGAGCACCATCCACTCAGGCTCCCCGTCCGATCGTCTTCCCCACCACATTGTCAACAAAGCCGACAGCCTCATCGCACCCCACCTGCGTAACATCATCAACCTCTCCTTCGAAAACCTCCACCTTCCCTGAAAGCTGGAAGCACGCCGAGATCAACACCCTACTAAAGAAACCCAAGGCGGACCCGAACATCCTCAAGAACTTACGGCCCAACTCCCTGCTTCCGTTCCCAGCGAAAGTCATCGAAAAGATCGTCAACACCCAGCTCACCCGCTAACAGCATCCTGGACCCTTCCCGCTCAGGCTTCTGCACCAACCACAGCACCGAGACTGCCCTCATCGCCACCACAGAAGACATCAGAATCCTACTCGACAACTGCGAGACAGCAGCCCTCATCCACCTTGACCTCTCCGCCACCTTCGACACGTCTGCCACCACACACTACGCACACGCCTCTACGACACAGGGATTCAAGACCAGGCCCTGGGTTGGACCACCTCCTTCCTCTCCGACAGAACCCAGAGAGTCCGCCTCCTCCCATTCCAATCCAGAACCACCAAAACCATCAGCGACGTCCCGCAGGGATCCTCCCTCAGCCCGACGCTGTTCAATGTCTACATTGCTCCCCTCACTCGCATCGCCAGACTGCAGGGCCTCAACATAATCTCCTACGCCGACGACACCCAGATGATCCTCTCCCTCATCAAGGACCCCCTCACCGCCAAATCCAACCTTCACCAGGGTATGAAGGCTGTGGCCAATTGGATGGACGCAAGCCGGCTCAAGCTGAACATGGACAAGACAGAGATCCTCATCCTTGGGCCCAAACCCTCTGCTTGGGACGATTCCTGGTGGCCAGCCTCACTGGGAACCACCCCGGCACCTACCAACCACGCACGCAACCTAGGAGTCATCCTCAACTCTAAGCTCAGCATGACCAACCAAGTCAACGCAGTCTCCTCCTCCTGCTTCCACACCCTCCGTATGCTCCGCAAGATCTACAGATGGATCCCGGCGGACACACGAAAAACCGTCACACCCACGCCCTCGTCAGCAGTCTACTTGACTAGGGAAACGCCCTCTACGCCGAGCCCCGTCCAAAATCAGCAACAGACTCCAAAGAATCCAGAACGCCTCCGCACGCCTGATCCTAGACGTCCCACGCTGGGACCACATCGCCCGCATCTGAGAGACCTGCACTGGCTCCCCGTCGACAAAAGAATCACATTCAAGCTCATGATCCACACACACAAAGCACTCCACAAGACCGGCCCAGCCTACCTCAACAACAGTCTCTCCTTCTAGGCACCCAACAGAAAACTCAGCTCCGCCGACCTGTCCCTGGCCGCCGTCCCGCGCATCTACAGAACCACTTCCGGGGGCAGATCCTTCTCCCACTGCTCCGCCAAGACCTGGAACGCCCTCCACCTACGTCAGACCGCCGACCTCCCGGCCTTCAGAAGACTGCTCAAGACCTGGCTCTTCGACCACTAGCAGCAGCTCCCCCCCCCCAGCGCCTTGAGACCCTAGTGTGTATGTAGTGCGCTTTACAAATCCCCCCTGATTGATTGATTGATTGACCCTCCTTACACTGGCCATTCTCCCCAAGGAACACTAAGGTACTGTGAAAGAAATTTTATTTGGTGATTTGCAAGTAATTTCCCTCTGCCCTACCTCCCATCTCTTTCTTGGGGATTTGGTCAGTGTAGTCCCCATCTCATCATGAAGAAGAAGAAAGGAATTGCTGGAACTTTAGACGCTTTTATTTTGAGGGCAGAATCCTTGTTGGCCCATGAAATCCAGATTACCGAACGCCGCCTGTCCTTGGACCCGGCACTGTTACAATCTCGTATGCCACTGCACAATTCTAACTCAGCCTGTATACCTCTTGCACCCAATGAAAAGGATATTGTGAGCCATTCAGAATCCTTGGACCCTGTTTCCCCTACCCAGGACATATCTGTCACGACTGTTACAGCAGCGCCCCCTATTAACACCAGAGCGCAGGTGGCCAAATCTAGCAGGAATGTCAAGGCGAAAGTATCAACTAACAAACGGAAGCGACCTGGGGGTATTCAGAAAATTACAACGGCTAAGTGCCCTGTTACCTTCAATCCCCCAGTTGACTCTGCAGCTACCCCTTTTAATGTTAATTTGGATTCTAGGGGCACGCAGACTGATAATATTTTAAACCAACAATTGAATTTTAGCAATACTAATACTATTGTGGAAACCATGTTCGTAAATGTTGTAGAGTAAATCTTGGACTCTGCTTTATCTCAACTTAAAGAGGCGATCGATAAGAACTTTGACCTACTCTGGGGAAGGCCTCAAAGGATGGATTCCATCATGGACAATTTTAGTGGTACCAAAGAGAAGTGTACCCCTGATAATGGGGGGAAGGACAGCTTGCCAGTACCAAACCCTATAAACCATAGGCCTAACACGTTACCACCTAGATCTGATGTGTATAATGATCCCATAGCAATTAATTTATGTGGTGCATGTGGGGATCATATTACCCTTCCTGCACTACAATCCAACTCTGACCTAAGGATAACACAAAGTATACCCCGAGTCCCTAATGCCAATGACACAAATTTAGGTAATAGCTATTCTAGGCATGCGCCTCCTGGTAACATTCCTGGTCTTGAGGTAATTAACCCAAGCAGGGGCGCAACTGCTACTGACCACCTCAAAATTAACTGAAGGAGACCTAATGATGATGTTTTGAGTCTACCCCCAAATGCATGCCCATATGTGCTGGTGTTAGCTGGCGTTCCTTATCTCACTGGGGATCAGAGGGAGTCCTGGGTAGACCTACGCAATAAATCTGTAGACTGGTTGGTTAAACATAAAAGATTCCATGCTTCAGACATGAATGAAATCCTCATGGTCTGACGAGTAGGGTGGGCTGGCCATTCGCCTAAAAATATCGGTGGTGATTGTATTGTTCTTAATTTTCGTAAACCTCAAATAGTCCGTCGATTACTAAGCGCCCAAGAGCAATTTTCAACGCTAAATACTAGCATTAGCGCATTACCGCTGGTTTAATTTTATAAACCCCAAAATACTCTTGCCACAAATGCTCATGTTCTCCCTTTGGGAAGTAACAGGTTTCAGGCTCTTTCCAACCTAGATGCCCAAGATTGACAACCACCTAGGTTGGTTGGTGTTTCTGAATGTGTGGAGAACAAAGTCAAAGTCAAAAGATGCTTTATTCGGTATGTAAAAATACAACCATATAGCCACCCCTGAGTAGGAGGGACCGTCCGCATGGGCAGCGGCGGTCCCTCCATGGCAATTAGGATGTGACCGCCACCCTGGCGGTCACATCCTGTATGTTTTACATTGCGGCGGGTGCTGCTTGAAGCAGCACCCGCCGCAATGTAAAAAAATGAAAGCAGTGCATTTGCATGCACAAAGCGGCAGGCACCGCGCGGTGCCTGCCACTTCGTGCATGCAAAGGCAGGGGGGTACCATAGGTACCCCCCCATGTGCACCCCCCATGCAACCTTCACCCAGGGGGCCCACAACGGGCCCCCAAAGTGAATGTCTGTATGCTTTTCCACGGCGGAAAAGCCGCCGTGGAAAAGCATTACTTTCCCTACATCCTAATATGGCTGGCGGTGTCTGATAGACACCGCCAGCCATGTTAGTGCTTTTCCGCCGTGGTCGCCTTCCGACCACGGCGGAAAAGTGGAGGACAGATTGTGAGACCCACCAGCCATCCTAATTTGGCGGTGGGTCTTTCAGGCCTCCTCGGCGGATTCCCCGCATACTCCGGGCCGGCGGTGGCTTCCGCCGGCCCGGAGTATGCGGGGAATCCGCCATCATAATGACCCCCATAGTGACAAAACAACATACATAAATATCAGGTTTTTAAGAGTACGTTTTCGCTAAAATATGTACAAAATTTTATCAAAAGTAAAGCACAAATAATTATAGAATTATTTCTACGTACACTACAATATAGCGGCATTCATCTGATATTGATATATGTGCAAAGTAGCCAGATAAAGTGCAAGTGTTAATTCCGTCATTCCTAAAGTGCAATGTGCATTTAGCAGCACAAAATCAAATGCTTAAAAGGTCTAAGCTACGTCATAATAAAATGCAAGTGCTATGGCCTTCTTTTAGTGCTCAAGAGAAACGATAGCAGCGATTATACAATATTCATATGTGTGCAAATTAGCATGATAAAGTGCAAGGTGTCAAAAACATCCTACCAAAAATACACAATACGTTTAACAGCACAGATTTCAAGTACTTAAAAATGATAAAGCATTATTGAATAAGTTCATATAATAATTGACTTTCTTACAGAAATACATTTTAAAATATAAGTGGCCACATGGAAACATACATCTTGGGTCTCTAGATTGAACATCAGTTGCATCGTTTCTTGCATACCATGCGTATTATATTTTAAAAAGATGGGTTTCAAATAACATTTTCTATAAAAAGTGTAAAAGTTACAGGATAACATAAAGTGACAAGTGTTCTGTTTGGATTTACTGTCACAAGGACACAGACAGGTGGCGGGTTTCTTAACCACGGGAAAGGCCACAAGGTGGTGCACAATTCCCAAACGGAGACGGGTCAATACAAAACGGTGTGAGTTAGTACTAACAATACTAAGATAAGTTTGGAAGCCTTCATTAATATTATATTCCAGATAGAGATTGAACGTACTTTGTTTTGCATATTTTTCCGCTCTAATCTCAGCAGTATGTTTAAGGAATAAGATTTTAGGCTCCTGCTTCGATGGTACAAAATTAGATACAGGGTCTTTGAAGATGTTTAGGCCATAAAGTGACTTGTACCAATGTTGTATGTGACTTAACCAGGGAATAGTTGATCGGCGATCAAGTTTGATACAGTCATTAATTACATCCTGTGTGAACTTTGTCTCCTCCTTTGCCCAAATTGAGCGCCAAAGGGACAAAGGACGTAAAACAATTAAATCATTAACATGATTCATATTAAGTTCCCTGTGTGTTAATTCAGTTGAAGCCGTAGCCGGTGCACTAATTAAACGTTTTAAAAACACATTTTCCTCACGTTGAATCAGTTTGGCACTCTGGGCATCATATCCCCATACTCCGGCTCCGTATATGGCTGAAGATATACATCTTGCATTAAATATAGATAACATTTCATGAATTCTACGACCCCCTATTTTTGCAGCAAATCTAAAAATACAACTTGTATTCCTAACCATTTTAAAAAGGACACTTTTTTGTTTATTAACCCATCTCCCATCTCCTGAAAAGGTGATGCCTAAATAACAGAAACTACTGACAGATTCTAGTCTCTCCCCTTCTAAAAAGAAGGGCTTACATTTTCTCAATTTCTTACCACATACCATTGTAACCGTCTTCCCCTTATTAATTTTCAACTTCCTATTTTCAATAAAAAGATGGAATTGATTAATTAGATGTTGCAGTCCATTATGTGTCCTAGAAAGGAGGACCGCGTCATCCGCATATAAAAGGATTGGGATTGGGTTACCATTAATGGTGGGTGCATCTGCATTAGTCTGTCCTAAAGTTTGATCGACCTGATTAATAAAAAGCGAAAACAGTAGAGGGGCAAGTACGCATCCTTGCCGAATACCTCTCCTGATCTTAAAAAACGGTGTACATTCACCATCTCTTCCGAATCTCACTTTGCTGGACAGATTGTTATACAGCCGGGCAAGCAGATGGATAATTTCAGTGGGGGCGCCCATCTCCAGCAAAGTAGGCCAGAGCAGGTCGTGTTCCACCAGGTCACATGCTGAGCTCAAGTCGGCAAAGCACAGGTAAAGATTACCAGCTTTGGCTTTAGTGTACTTGCCGACTATGAGTTCCAGGTTCACGCACTGCTCCATTGTACCCAACCCCCTACGAAACCCATACTGGACTGGGGATAGGATGTTTTTTTCCTCAGCCCAGGCTTCCAATCTCACTAATAGGACTCGACTAAGGATTTTAACTGTCGAGTCCAAGAGTGAGATGGGTCGATAGTTTCGGGCCTCGGACCTAGATCCTTTTTTGTGGAGGGGAACAATAATTGACTGACCCCATGTCAGTGGCAAAGTATTTTCCACTGCAGCATTAAAATAACAAGTTAAAATTGGGGCCCATAGGATTATTTCGTGTTTGTAAAAATCCACGGGTACCCCAGGTGCTTTACCACCCTTACTATTTTTGATTGCCTCTGTAACTTCATCCAAAGGTAAAAATAGATGCATTTTCTGCCATTTAAGACATAATAATGCATCTGCATTAAAAGCGAACCCATCTAAATTAAGATCAGAGTTAAAGATCTCTGAGAAATGAACAATCCAGGCGTGGCAACTAACATGAGAATTAACTTCGGGAATATTATCATTCTTTAAAAAGGGACCATTAATAATTTCCCAAAATAGTTTGTGATCTTTGGTTTCAGCAGCCCTATCTAGTTTATACCAAGCATCATTTTGCAACTCTTTTTTCCTAGATACCAGAGCAGATTTATAATTAATTCGTCCTTCTCTAACTCTTTCTTTGTCTCTTGGTTTATCATCCAGCGCTATTTTTAGATTTTTTAAAGCCTGGGCACACTGTTTTATCAAACCACACAGTTTTAATTCTTTTAGGCTTTCTATTTCTTACAGCCAAAGAGTTCACAATGGTATTTGTTATTTTTAAAAAGTTAGAGAGTAAGGTGGACGCGGTCACAATTGGTGCTAAGCAATATTCAATTTCTGTATTACATGTACAAATGATATCCTTCGTCAGTTTATTAGGGTCTATCTTGGTCCATTTGATCCTCATGCCGATTGGTCTCTCGCCCGTGATCCCTTGGACGGGCCTGCCATATACTGTTGTTTTCGAGCCCCAGCCCATTAATTCCACTGAGATACTATTATGGTCACTCACGGGCTGCTCTATTACCCAGACGTTGGAGTAAACAGAGCCATTAGTCACCAAAATATGATCAATATTAGAGTGGGCGTCCCTCCCTCTAAAAGTGGGGCACTTTTCGTTTTTTTTATTCTTTGTACATTCTAGTAGCTCCAGATTTAATTTAGCTACCAGATTGTTCAGTGCACTGCCATAGTTACTGTGTGGAAAATGGTTAAAGAACATATTATCACCACCCGGATACTCTTCACAATGTCCCCAGATCCCCTTTCGGGCTTGACTACATGCTTTGATGTTAAAATCTCCTGCCCATAGTATCACAGTTCTGTTATTTGAGCACGCAATTGCTGCTTCTATTGCACACTCAACATCAGGAACGATCTTATCCCGATTAGGACCCACAATATTGTTGTAAAAGTTCACAATAATTAAATCCCTGCCTTTACTGTGTATTAGGTGCAAGACTGAGGCGTGCTCCCCCACCACCACATATCCTCCATCATTAAGTTCCGTTAGTTTTGTAGAAACCAAGGTCAGTAGACCCCCCTTTGCTCTGCCAGCCTTAGAGGCCACTGCTGTCACGCTGTAGGAGGTGTAGCCATCAACTTGTATTTGTTCTCTGTGCCACGTCTCTTGTAAACAGATTATATTGTAACCTTGTTTGATAAAGTTGTCCCAGAACGGTGTATTTAGTTTAGCAGCAATTCCCGCTATATTCCAGGTGGTAATTACAAGGGAATCAACATGATTGTCTCTGGTGTCCTCAGAGTGATTAGATAATAATGATGTTTCTATACTTGGTGTCATATTGGTGATTTGTAAAGCATTGACGGTCGTCATAATTACATCATTATCTTTGCTTGGTTCATTATTGGTCACATTTAAATTTTGCTCAGTTTCAACTCTTACACAGCATTGACCCCCCAACTCTTTTGTCAAAGTTACTGAATCACCAAATACAATGATCTCAGGTTGTACGACCATAGATAATGCATTCAGTCAATCATTCTCCTCTAATGAGTTGAACACCTGGAATCTATTGTAAGTTGGGACTGCAAAATTATCGTATATATTGAACAGTGGGGCAGGGATGGGGGGAACATTTGGATGGTTAATATGTACAGCTCTTGAGTGCTGAAATGGGTGCGAGGTAATTTGCCTTCCTGACTGATTCCTATAAAAATAATCAAGTGGGAACAAGGTGGTGTTATATTCCTGATTAGATGGCATGGGTGCGTGTAGTATCGAATCTCTCGCCCATTCAGTGGTCCTATAGTTTATAACTATGCAATCCCCATCTATCTCCTTTTTATTTGGTCCCACCCATCCTACCCTCTGTGTAGAAATGATCTCACTGGCCCCACGTATTGGGAAGCCACAGTTTTTCACCAACCAGTGTAGGGTTTTATTTTTTAAGGTTTCCTTGTTTTCAAATTGGGTAGGCTGTAATTTGGGTACATTAGCAAGGATCACCACATATGGTGTACATTCCGGTGGTAAATTAATTGTGGCCAGAATGATATTATTATTGTGACGCCTGGGTACTGGCGGGTTCTTATTATTATAAACATGAGCGCCTGTGTTCTTCTGACCACCTGCGGCTTTCAGTCTATTTGTTGTGTTAGAAAAAATGGTCGCTGGCCTCTTGCTGCCACTTGTAGTAGCTGCAGAGTTCACCGCCGGGGCAGTCACAGTAGGGGTTCTGTTTACTATACTTGGTGTATTTTTGTTCAATTTTCCGGGTGGTACATTAGTTGTGGGGGGCCTAAACTGTGTACCCAGTTGTTCTAAGACATCCAGGTTAGCTATGCCCAATTTTTCTAAGTTCTCTATTTTTTTCTTAAGGATTTCTAGGGTTTCTGTCACTGGTGCAATGTGGGTTATTATGGTTTTCTCCAAATATTGCATAAGTCCCTCAACACTAGTTGGAGTTAGCGCTTCCTCTGGGTACATGTTTCCACTGTTTTGATGTTTCTCACCCTCCCTCTCACGGTCTAAATGAGTATGTGCTGCTCTCTTCTTTTTGCTTCTAAATGCCTTACCCTGCTTACTGATTATCAGCCTTTTCCTACCAAGAGTAGATTTCCTCTTAGGCTGAACAGACCCACAATCAGTTTCGCTGCTTACCAAACTGATATCACTTGTTCTTGCAGTGGGGGTGGTGCCGTTGATATCACGACCATCTAGATCCCCCAAGTCATTAGACGCGTCATTCTGGATTGTAAGCAGCGGTATGACACTTATTGTCAAGTCTGGTGTTAATGACAGTCTGCTATCCCTGACACATGTAGTAGATGGTTCTAAATGTTGAGGTACAACACATTGATTTTGATCATTCCTAGGTAGACCGGCAAAAGATTGTAACAAAAGGGAATCATGAGATAATGATATTTCATTTGTAATATCAACTAATGTGCTAACCATTTTTGGCGATTGAGTTATTAAACACATGCTAGCTGGCAGTGAGAGTCTTCTCTCCGTGTTCTCAATGGCATTAACCACAACCCCAATAGTTTGCTGTAGCATTCTATCGATAGCAGTAAGGGTGGGTAAAGGGGATGGTACCAATGTTTGTTTTCTTGTAACCGAACGTGTATGCATTGGAGTTTTTTTTACCACCACTCTACTTTTACTTTTACCCTCCATCAGGGCTATTACCAACTGCTACTCTTTACAGTCCAACATACAAGAGAGTTACCTTAATGGCCAAGGGGAAAAATCAAGGGGGGAGGCCCAGCCCAGTCTCTTTCGGTCTCTGAGGGCCTCAGAGGGCCCGCCCTTTGCCCGGGCTTAGCCCGGCGCGTCCCGCGTGCGTCCTCGCGGGACGAGGAAGTAGTTGGTGCTTTATGCGCCTCCTGGTGCTGCGTGCTGACGATGTGGGAGGTGACCTGGCCACAGGGCTGCTGGGGGCTGTAGTCTCGGGAGCTCCCGACCGGCGGAGCCAAGCCCGGCCAGCTGGACGGAAGTGCAGGATGGAACGCTGCAGCGGCGGAGCAAAGCCCGGCCACCCCTCGGTCCTGGGAGACAAGCAGCACGCCTCAGGGAGCCTCGACAAGCTGGAGGTAGGCTCTACCGGCGTGACACACACAGGGACTGCCACTCGGTCCTCGGCAGTAGTTGGTGCTTTATGCGCCTCCTGGCGCTGCGTGCTGACGATGTGGGAGGTGACCTGGGCACAGGGCTGCTGGGGGCTGTAGTCTCTGGAGCTCCCGACCGGCGGAGCCAAGCCCGGCCAGCCGGAAGTGCAGGATGGAACGCTGCAGCGGCGGAGCAAAGCCCCGCCGCCCCTCGGTCCTTGGAGACAAACAGCACGCCTCAGGGGAGCCTCGACAAGCTGGAGGTAGGCTCTACCGGCGTGACACACACAGGGACTTATCAGAGAATCAGAGAATACATCAGGCCCTACACCAGCTACCCATATGGAGCAGCTGGATGCCCGGCAATCAAATAATACCCAAACACCGGTATCAATTAATCATCCACAACAGGTAGGAAATTATACAGGACTAGTATCACAAGTCCTCACTGATATGCCTAACATCGTGCAAACCCCCAATAAGAGCAAAGCTTGACACTGACTTGAATGTCTTGAGTTGGAATGTAGCAGGTCTTGAGTCAAGGCTAGGTGATGAGAACTGGCTGCGTACGATATCTGACCAAGATGTAGTAATGCTCCAGGAAACATGGGCCACACATGAACTATATATTGAAGGTTTTCACTGCTTTAGCCTAATCGCGCCCAAGTTTTGCCTTGCATCTGGGGGTTTGTTCATTGGGATTAGTATAGCCTCTGGAGGGAGTATCAAGGTTATACCAACCAATAGCTGTAACATCCAAATATTGAGATACAAAAGGAGAGTCCCTCTATATTTGATTAATTTTTATAATAATGATTTTTACTTTATTCCTAACAGGAATTTTATTGAGCTTTTTACCCATATCTCTAACTTAGACAGACAGCAAGGTTCAGATGGGGCTATTAGGATCCTCTTAGGAGGAGATTTTAATGCTAAACTCCCACCCAAATTGTATGGTGTAGATACTCCACCCGCGGATCCTGCCTTATGCAAGGGTGCGGAGCTGTATACTTTCCTGAGCCATCACATCCTTACTAACGTCATGGACGTTGAGGGTATCACATCTGGTGCCTCCGCTATAAATCATCCAGCACCTACATTTAGAAGAAGGAATTGCTCCTCAACTATTGACTTAATTTTTGTTTCCCCTTGCCTCGCAGACCGCTTACTGGCTGCTAAGGTTAGTGCTACAGATTATGGGGATCATAATCCCCTTAAAATAGCCTTGAGATTAGCATCCCACCCGTTCATAATACTGAATGTGGGGCAAGGGATAGAATACCCTCAACTGATAAACTAAGATTAAAATGGAGGGGTGTCGATAGTGGCAAACTGTTTCAGACATTAGCAGAGGGGAACATGCACCTAATCACCTCGTGCCTATCGACTAATGAACCACATTAAAGGGTGATTGAGGATTTCACCAAACTTTGTTCGGCAATCAGAACCCTTCTGTCAGTACCAATCTGCCAGGTAGAAAAATATCCGAGGTGGTTTAACCACGAGTGCTCAGAGGCCAATAGAAAGTTACACAAGGTTTTAACTTCTAATCCAAGGTGCATCGCAGATATGAGAACAGCTAGGAGGAGGTACAACACAGGGATAAGTGAGCAGAAGGTTGCCCTTCTCAATAATCGCTGGGAAGCCTTATCTGAGTCAGCCGGTATAATAAAGGGCAATATATTCTGGTCCGCTGTTAGGGATCTTCGTACTATGGGTCAGCTACTAACACCTGTTAGCTGAACTATTTCAAGCCAGTCATGTGAGAGTCACTTTTCTAAAATGTATGCCATTCCCCTACACGGATAAGATCAGTATGAACCTGGCCAATTATCTAGCCTGCAAATTATATTGTCAGAGGTGGAAGAGGCAATTGAACAGAGCCTTGGTAATAAGGCTCCTGGCCCCGATGAGTTGCCCATAGATCTACTTAAATGGAAACCTGAGTTCTAGGCCCCACTCCTTTTGAATGTTTTTACTAATTTACCCTTTGCCCCGCTGCCGACCACCTGGGCCATGAGCATCATAGTCCCAATCTTTAAAAAAGGTGACAGATCGGAACCTATCAACTATAGACCCATTTCCCAGTCCTGAGTCCAGTTTGCAAAGGGGAGGGGACTGTGGAATTAATTTGGGAGAGTGAAAAAACAATTTGTGAGTCATCGGCATATGAAAAAAGATTTAAACCCGAACAATGTGCAACATAAGCCAAAGGTGTGACATACAAATTAAAAAGCAGAGGGCTGAGGATAGACCCTTGGGGTACCCCATGGGGGGAGGAGTGACTCTTAGAGGATGATGACTTAGAAAAAATTTGAAAAGTGCGGTCAGACAAAAAAAGATGCAAGCCAGTCCAATGCTTTGTTGCCAATGCCAAAGGCAGCAAGGGATTTGAGGAGGATACTGTGTAACACAGTATCAAAAGCTGCGCTGAGATCGAGCAAGATCAGCGCAACTGTTTCTCCTCGATCCAAGAGCAGACGCAAGTTATCTGTAATGCCCAACAGGGTCATCTCCGTAGAGAAACCGGGGAGAAATCCCGATTGAGAAGGATGTAGCAGATTGTTGTCTGTCACAAATTTTGAAAGATGGATGCGGATATGACGTTCCAAAACTTTCGAGAATGCCGGAAGTAAAGAAATGGGACAATAATTGGCGGATATTTTGGGACGATGCGGTTATCATAGGCCGCACACCAAACTCCCTGCGTATCTTAATTAAGACTTTTGCTAATTATATGGACAGTCTGGACTTACGTGTTAATTTAAAGAAATCTTGTATTATGTTGTGCGGGCCAGGAAAGCACCAGCTCAACTCTATATCTGTAGGCAATGGCAAATTGACGTTCACTGGCACTTTTCCCTATCTTGGGATGGTCTTTGCTGCGAACAGCTCGTGGACTGAGCATTTGGCTCACTACACGAGCAAGTTCTCAAAGGCCATCAATTCTATCCTCAGTCTTCCCCGGCCGAAGAAAACAGGTGCCATTTTAGCCATTTAAAAATTTTTTAAATTGCAATGTGTTCCAGTAGCTACGTATGGGGCAGAGATCTGGGGGATTGCGAACAGCCACTGCATCCAGCAGGAAGAAAACAGGTTTTGTAGAAAGCTGATGGGTGTCCCAATTTCTTCTTCCCAATACATCTGCCATGGGGAACTCAACCTAAATATTATTAGCGATTTCATTAATGCCCGTCCTGCCCTCTTTTGATTTTCAGTCTGGAGGAACCAATCAGCATCCCTATCCAAAGAAATTATAAGCTATTGTGTTAAATGCTAGAGAGGAATGGATATTCCTTGGCTCTCGGGGTCTATCAGAGTCGCTGCAGCATTAACAAAGGCAGCCTCTTTTTAAACCCGAGTATAGCCGACACACTCCATAAAAACAAGTTAAAATAAACACTCTACGCATTATATAACTCTGGAAGGATTAATGCAGAATCTAAGAAATCTTCCGTATTAAGTTATATGAGCATAGAACTGTACCAGCATCCTTTACCAATATATCTTACTCTGCCTATGACTTATTGGGAAAGGAGCCTTCTATTTCGTTTGAGAGCAGGCACCGATACATTTCTGTTATGTTTTCCTTTTGGCTATCAGCCCAATCTCGATTATACACTATGCCCTTGTGATGGGGTGAGTGTACAAACTGACTTGCATTTTCTGTTTTTTTATAATTATTATTTAAAATATGTGAGGTGGTTTTTAACCCAATTTTTTAAAAAGCAGAGACCTGTCCCCTTGGACAAAGCCTATCAGATGCTGCTTTCTTTAAATAATGAAGAATTAGTTTTACGCACTTGCACTTTCTTGAAAGTTGCCATTTGAGTCGTAAGATGATGTCCAATTTTTGATATTTCCAACCTTGCATGAAAACTTCGCTAAACCAATAGATGAACTGTTGATGGTGTATTAATATGAACTGTCTAATCTATTTTGATATGGATTTTATTACCTTGCTGTATAATTGTTATTTTACTGTGCTTTTATGGATTCTTGGAATCCGAATAGAGTTAATCTGAATCTGAATCTAGTTTGTCGGACATGTATCATTGAGAAATATATTTACTCATCGCCACACCCATAAAGAGATTCACTCACCCAAGCAACTGTTTCCACATACAGTCTTAACCTCATATACCTACTAAATCAACTATTTACACATCTTTGGACAGTCACACATCTCCCACCCACCCACACACACATTCACTATCCCATACAAATACTCACTTAAATAATTAATTACTAATATAGACTTTCACATAGCTAGTAACCAACTTATGTAGTAGTTTACACAACAAGATATAGAGTGCTACAGGTATTCACATAGTTTAATCACTATCCCATATATTTAGTGAGACACTTTAAATTAATCATTTAGACAGTCAATCACAGTGCTACTAAATCCTCCATCCAGGCACTTATACATCCACTCAGTCTTCAATGTAGATTGCTACATGTATAGTACTTATTTAAATATCGAACCAAACCACATTCACTGGATGATGTCATCAGTGATGTCATTTGAGATGTCATCAGTGATGTCATCAGTGATGTCACTGATCATGTCATGAATGATGTAATAAGTGACATTATCAGCATTGGATTGCGGGCACGCGAGTTATACTTAGTACAACTAACTATAACGGAGGAATAGATAGATAGATAGATAGATAGATAGATAGATAGATAGATAGATAGATAGATAGATAGATAGATAGATAGATAGATAGATAGATAGATAGATAGATAGATAGATAGATAGAACATGGTTTACCCTTTTTTTTTTTAAATATTTGACAATGCTTTCAAAGTTTGTATTTCACAGAAAAGTGGTTTAACTGTGCAATATTTCCAGTAATTCACAGTACTGAATACATTTAAAGGATATTTAGTGTCCTTCAATAAATAAAAAAATTAACCACATCCTTTTGTGGTAACACACGCTTTCAGTGCTGCTCTTAGAACATTAATCAGCACACCTGACAAACTCACCCTTCCAGGCCAGGCTTTGATGCAGGCACCTACCAAGGAATCCTCCCCAGTGTGTGAAAATAAACATGTGTGTTCCTTATATATGTCTAGTTAAATCTGTTCTATAATGCTATTGGAGTACAAAATAAAAGCACATTTTAGAATTAATGTTTTTAATTTCCCTACAATATGCTTTGCACTAAAAGATTTCATGTATAATAATACACATTGTTGCATTAAAGATATTTGAATTATTAGTGCATTTTTCACCACTCAGTTTATATACACATACACACATTTTTTTCCTTATGACATACTGTGGGAGGGCGGGTCGGATATGCAGACGCAGAGGCTGGATGTATTTTCCAAGGGTGTTTATTTTTGTTTCAGAAAACAGTTCTTTGGGTTTCACTACTGGAAGAGTCTTTGATTTTTCTGATTTAGCTTCTTCACTGCTGGTGAGGGTAGTTGGTTGTTCCTGGACTTCTTCGTCTTCTTCTGAGCTGGTGCTCAATGGGGTAATCTGGAGTCTTCCGCCGTGGTTGGTTCCTCCCGAGGGCTCAGAAAGAGAGGAAATGAGAGGCCATGAGTGATATGCACTTGTTGCTGTAACTGGCGTTAAGACTACCCTTCACCGCACCAGTGTGAGATACAAAAGAAAATAAAAGAAACAGGAAAACACTTTTCTTGGTGTCTTGCGTCCAAAACTTGGTAGTTACGTGGGTTGTTCAAGTACTCCTGACGTGAGGGCAAACATGCAGAGGAGGGGTATATCAGGGTTAGATTGTGCCGGGAAATACAGGTATGAATTGGATCAGGAACCGTGGTGTCCACACTTAAGCCCATGTTCCTCAGCAACCCACCCGCGTCCTCCCGCTATCCACCTTCCTCCCTCCTCCCTGCTCCCGTCCCGAACTTCCCCCAAAACCCAGTCACTCACCGGGCCTGCCGTAACTCTCCTGAGTTACGGCCGCTTGACAGCCTCCTCCAGGGGACACCACCACTCTTCACTCCAGTGGTCTTCCGATCCTTCGGCTTCCCTGGCGTCTCTCCTTCTTTCCTCCTTTCCGGTTCTCTTCCTGGTCAGCAACGCTCCTCCTGGGATTGGGCTCCTTTTCACTGGTGCAGCCCCAATGGTTCCGGGGTCAGCCCTTTCTCCTTCCGGTTTCTCGTCCTGTCGTAGGAAAACAAGAAAAATGGATGTATCTGGCTGACGCGACTTTTTCCCTTGCAGTGGAGGTCGGCGTGTATGGAGCATTACGGGCATCCCCACAGGTACATTAGAGTTACTATAACGGGTCCCTGGGTCTACCCCTTACACATACAGTCATCTGGAATGATATACTTTAAAAAACAGAGTAGTATTTGATGACGTGGACTCCTCTCGGGTGCCAGGGTCTATCCTTTTTTTTTTTTTTTTTTTTTATTGAGAATTGGCAGTATATAAAAAGACATACAAATTTAATACACCGACAGAAAATCACAAAAATTCATATATCCCGTTAATACATCAATATAGCCTTTAGATTTGATATTGTTATTGCCAACCTTTATAAAAGGTATAAAAAATATTTAATCCATACAAAAAGATGAAAAGATCAGTTTATACCTATTTACATATATATATACCGCTGTTTTAAAAAAAGGTTGGCAAGATAGACTAAATACAAAAGGAAATTACAGAAAAAAGTTACCTAAAAGCACCGTTAGTAGATATACCCTCCCTCCATGCCTTCACAGGTGCCCACATTTCAAGACCAAACTCCCGCAATTTTTTACCTTTATGAGAATACAGAGAGGATTCAATATTATGTATAGTAAGGAATCTGGCCATCCACATCGAGAAATTGGGGGGAGAGGGATCCTTCCAAGCAGCTGATATCAAGATTCTTAGAACGGCTGCTGCTAAGAAGATTAAGGCCTCTGCCTCTCTCCTTCCACTCAGCCCTAGTCTGCCATCAATCCCCAATATCATAACTGTTGGGGATAGGCTGATCTTCGAGCCTAGCAGCCCCTCCAGAAATTTTTCTATCTCCGTTTTGATTGTGACAAGTTTTTCACAGATAGAGAACATATGAACCAAATCAGCCGAATCTTGTTGACATCTAGGACATTTACTGTCTTCTCTTATCCCCCACTCATGTAACTTAGCTGGTGTATAGTATAGGTTGAAGACAGTCATGAAATGTTGAGCCTTCAAATTGGAGGACCTAAGTACCTGCCTATCTAAGGATAGGGCTCTATCAAGGTCTGCATCTGGGTCCTGTAGTTTCGTTGCCCAAGCTGCCTCATGTTTCTCAAGATCATTAGGCAACCTACCCAACAGCTCCTGATATACTATCCTTATCCTATCACCATGGTTCGCTACATAATCAAGGATGGGGTTAGGGGCAGAAGAGCAAGTGGCAATTACATCTGCTCTGAAAGTTCGTGCGATTTGGAAATACTTAAATCTGTGAGCTATAGATAGATCGTACTTCTGTTGAATAGCTTCGAATGACATCAGCTTACCACTACGCATAATATCACCTATCGTCTGTATGCCATGTTGCTCCCAGCATTTCCAAGCCCCATCCATACTAAGGTTCGGAAAGAAACCTGATTTCCAAAGTGGTGAGTGTCTATTAATTCTGGAGATCTGCATATATTTCTGAACTCTCTTCCATAGGTCCCAGGCTCCCAGTATAGTCTTGAGCCTAGTTTTCTTAAAAAATCTACGATTCTTTTTTCTCAATAAGGCACCCACGGCTTCCTGCCCCATGAGAAGCTCGTATATTGAGGGAGGTATATACATATTATCATTTGGATCCCTGGTATAATTCCCCGCCCCACCACCAGCTTGGAATAAGATAGACATCTGGGTCATTAAACATGCCCAGTGGTAGAACCTAATGTTTGGGGCACCCAAGCCTCCCAGCTCCTGAGGAAGAGACATATACTTAGCTGCTCTTCTAATCTTGCCGTATTGCCAGAGAAAACTGTTAAATATAGATTCGGTTTTTTTTAATATTTGTTCCTCAATCAAAAAGGGAATAGACCTATATAGATACAACAATTTGGGCAGCATTGTCATTTTCAAAACGTTTGTTCTTCCAATAATAGAGAGATGTAATGCATCCATACGTTTTAAGTCTGTTTCTATTTTTTTAAGTAATGGATTAAAGTTATCCTGTATAATTAGCCCTGTCTCTGCTCTAATTATAACCCCCAGGTACGTAGCAGAGTCGACATACCGTTGATCCATTTTTATTATATTCTTTGAGCAGATCACCTGTGTTTTCTCCTCGTTCAACCTGTATCCAGAATAATGTCCAAATTGTTTAGTAATCTCTGCTAATGCTCGCATGGTCGCTGCCGGATCAGGTGTCATAACCGCTAGATCGTCTGCATATGCAAGGATTTTACTCTCGAACCCATTAGTTATGACTGGTTTTATGTTGTTACTTACCAATATCTGCCTAATCAATGGATCAATATACAAGGCAAATAAGATTGGTGAACAGGGGCAACCCTGACGGGTGCCCCTTTCTATCCTGATCCCAGCCGAGCTCAGACCCATCAACTGTATGTGCGCCATCGGGTCGCGATACATGGCCCTGATAGCTATCAATATCTTTGGACCAAAGCCTCTTCCCTGTAATACATCCCAAAGATATTGCCATCTAACGCGGTCAAATGCCTTCTCGGCATCGAGGAGGATCATAGCGACCCCCTCCCCCCCAGCATGGGCCTCGAATATAGATATCGCTCTTCTCACATGGTCCGTTGTGCCACGACCGGGAATGAACCCATGCTGCCAAGGGGAGACGAGGCCGCCGATGACCCTCCCCAGCCTTGTGGCTATGATTTTTGCATACAATTTATTGTCAGAATTAATAAGAGAAATTGGTCTATAGGAACCAGTATTCTCTTTCGGCTTACCTTTCTTGTGGAATACCACGATATTAGTATCTCTCCAAGTTTCTGGTATTATACCAGTACATATAATCCCATTAAAAAGATCTAGCAAGTATGGTGTTATCTCGATTTTCAGATATTTATATATCTCTAAGGGTATACTGTCAGAGCCAGCAGCTTTACCTCCGGCTAACTGAGACAATGCTTCTAATATTTCTTCCTTAGTTATATCACACTCGAGACTTGCCATTTCATCTTGGTTTAACTTGGGGCCTAAATCTGGGTAATGCCTCCCTATAATATCTGGGGAGATATCCCCTGCATCTTCCCTATATAGGTTCTCGTAGTATTTTTCAAATACAGATACAATATCTTGGGGTTCGGTATAATCTCGACCCTCATCCTGTATGCATGTTATGGCATTTTTAACACTGTCTTGCCTAGTTCTTAAGGCTAATGCCCTCCCGGCCTGCTCCCCTGTCTCATACATTTTCTTCCTATAGGTCCAGTAATCTATAGATGCCCTATCAGCCAATAGCTTCTGTATTTCGGCTTTAGTCAGACAAATTTTGGTTTGACACTGAGCGCTCTCCTTCCCCAAAGTTAATGCCAGACAATGCTGTTCCTCTGCTTTAGCCAAATCACCCAGAAGTCTGTTCTTATAATCCATTAGAGTTACTATAACGGGTCCCTGGGTCTACCCCTTACACATACAGTCATCTGGAATGATATACTTTAAAAAACAGAGTAGTATTTGATGACGTGGACTCCTCTCGGGTGCCAGGGTCTATCCTACTGTGGTTGTGCAAAGGGGGCCAAGTACAACCTTGTCAACATTTGACTCTCTGTGATAGTGTGATAGGGATGGCGAGCAGTCACAATCTTGTCGGGGGGTAGTGTGGGGTGCTCGAGCTCATGACTCAATAAACACCCAGCAGCACAATAACTAATTGTCCAGCCCAATGCTTTACTTTCAATAAGAAAAATACTTTAATGTACAGTAGAACAAAATACTGTACACAGAATATGGACAAGATTAGTGTCCTGGGTGCTGAGGTCTGGTGCACCTCTACTCGCTACTTACACTGGTCCTTCCAATTGGTATGGCGGTTCCACTAAAGGTTAAAATAATTGCATTATAGGGCTCAGGTACAGTTAACCTCCACTATTGAAAAACTGGCTTAATCTTTTGAAGCTCAACATTTATAGTTCTGATTGTGTGATGTTTGATTGGTCAATCCATGGTAGATTTGGTACAAGTGTGCCTCTGCCCACTTACATATCCGTCCCTCATCTCTCTTGCTTCTTGGATTCGCCATGACCCAGAAGCTCTGGTATGGCCTTCTCTGTAGCTGCAGGCACCCACTCTGCTAGTGCGTCTTCATGTCCCAGATGGCTGTAGAAAGCGTTCTTGCAGACAGGGATAGCTTTCCTCGCAGAAGTTTGGATCACACCTAGAACAGGTTGGCAGGCGATACGTGTGACCCGCTCAGGCCAAATATGTCCTGGCCATACACAGGCTTGAATTTAAGGGCATTGTGGCCGCACACAGGTTGATCTCAGCTGCACAACCAGGCCACTCACTGCCCTCACTACTCTGGAGCAAGGCGCCTCAGATCATGCCATCATGACTACTGTTATGGTGTGGAAGATCAAGCTACAATTCTTCTGGCACATAGCTTAAGGTCAAGTTGCAATTTCTTTCAGCATGGTAGCTATGGTCAAGCTGCTATTTCTACTTGTCATGGAAACCATGTACATGCCACTCTTTGACTTGAATGATAGCGATATAGGCCACACCAACTCAACTCATAGCCCGACTGGGCTTTGTTGATATTTGAGTCACATCATCACAGATCCCACTGGGAACCACAGGTGGAGAGTCATCTATCTGCCGATAATGATGTCTGCAGATCCCTCTATGCATTCCTCCTCTTCAGGCAGACTCCACCAGCATCGGGATCACACAGCACTTTGCCCTTCCAGACAGTCAGTCCTTCTTCAGAGACTCCTTCCCTTTCTCAGCAGGTAGGCTAGCTTGTAGGCACTTCTGGTCAGCTTAATAGCTCTTCCAGCAAAGGGTAGGCTCGATGATGCCCCCTCCACTATGGGAAACTGGCTGCCAGGAAGACACCAGCTCTGGGTGTGACTGAGCGTGTGATCTGGAAGGCAGATCACAGCTGAAAACAACCAGCATGCTGAGCCATCTTGCCAGTTTTATGGGTGATGCATCAGAAAAGGTGTACTCTATTTTAACGGCCAGTGCAACCACTTCTCAGTATGCCTGCTATAAATGTCAAGGACATTATTCATAATTCTTGCTGTTCCCTTTCAGGCGTTACCTGCACTCCTTTAGAGGAGGTGGATAGTTTGTGAGTGATAAACAAGCAATTGCATCTCCCCGCATTTTACAAAACATAAAAATGCAGAAACTGAGCCCTCTCTCTCTCCTCGCATTGCTGCACCAAGGTTCAAATTCAGTGTTATCATTCATTCTGCGTAGCCACCTATGTTTTTTAAGGGAGGAGTATAACAATGTAAGTGGCCCAGGCCATAAGCATAGTGGGAGCAGGCAGTAGAATAAGTGGAAAAGTTGACCTATCACTTTGGTAATATTGCTACACTAATAAGAAAAAGTGCCCAAGGGCCATATATATATATATAAATGCAAACACATGTAACATACATGATAAGTATGTTACACTAACATGCATGCGTGTAAATTATGTCCGTGTTTAACTATGGTTATTTGTAAAAAGTTACTAGATTACGAATGAATGGGTGTTCAACACATATGCATCTGATTTTGGCAGCTTCTCTGGCATACCAAGTGGGAACTCCTAAAGTGTAAGGTAAGCAAGAAAACTATGACCTGACAAACAACATTTTGTGCTCCAGATGGCAAAATGTGTTATCAGTAGGCATCAATTTCAAATAGTCAGACACCAAATTACAATTTTATACATTGGATTTGCAGATCGAAGTTATGGCAATAGAATTACTGTAAACTCTGAAACAAGATAGGGGAAGTGTGCAAATATGGAGCCTCAATTCCCCTAGCTTATTCATACTTTACGGTGGTGATAGATGAAGGATTTCTTCTCATGGAGGAATATTTTCCCTGTGCAGTTTATTTTTTTCAAAATTTTATTCGCAAATCCAATTTTGTGCTATACTTCTGGCTCCACTTTCTGCAGACATTCCAAATAGGTAAGCAAACTAGAGATCGAAATATGTGACTTGCATCGATTTCTATGCATTCTACTCGGGTTTTAGAGACTCCCATACAATGCAGCAATATATGTAAAATGAACAAGGAAACATACAATGACTGCATTGGCACATTTTGTGAGGATCTGTGTGAATTGAGCCCAATTCCCATGGGCAAGTAAATTATGCACATGTGTGATGAATTCCTATGGTATGCTTGCGCAACTAGCGCAATTTTACAGACACAAGTAAATGTTTTTTTTTACCTGGAAATGCTCTGAGGTAAATCAGTACGAAAGTGCATAAAAATACTTTGCACATGTGCAAAATATTATTATACTAACATGCTCACATTTCCTTCTCACCAGAATTTTAATGTGTGGCCATGCAGTAGAAACATTAATATAGCCTTATAGTCTGCTACAGATTGCTACAGTGGTTAAAGGCCCTGAACCTGCGTTAGAGTCCCAAGCCGAAGACAAGGCCCTATAATGAGGGAGAAGGCCATTAACAAATGATATTGCCTCAGGCAGAATACCTAGTTGAACATTCCATCCACGGCATGTTCTACATTTAAATGGGAGAAACAGAAAGACAAACATTGGAATGTTGGAGCAGAAGGCTTACACCAGCAACAGGGATATAGCTCAGGCCCATGCTGCCCTGCAGTGCAAAGTGGCCTGAGCCCGTCAGAAGCCCTCCAACTCTTTTGGCGGCCCAGTCAGCCTAAGGCCAATGAACGTCTGCAAGATTTGGGAAACCCAGGGCTCCGTTTATAGTACTGCAGGGTGGCCCTATTATTTTGCATTACACCACTCACCAGCCATTATTGCCTTCATTCTCGGCCTCTCGTGGTCCATCCTGAAACATTTGGCTGGTCACACCCCTGGAGCCCTCATTCCCCATGTCACTAGCCCTTGAGAGTGATAAACCTCAGATGGAAGATCCTTCATTGGGAACATATCATGGTGCCCTTTTCTGAGCTGCGCAGATGTCAAAGAGATCAGTGTATTTTTTTTACCATCTTTTGCATATTCATTAACTCAAAATTTCTCCAAGTTAATGCACGTTTTGCTGGTTAAAGAGCTCAGAAACATATAAAGGCAATTATTGCCCTGTTATTCAGAGCTTTGCTGTCAGCAAAACATGTACAAACTCAGAAATCTTTTGAGTCAATGTAGATGTAAAAGACACCAAAAAGAAACACGCACAGATCCCTTCCATGTCGCACAGAAAACTGGATCATGGTGCAGGATCCTTCTGTACTATTAAACATGCCCTTCCAGGGCTAGCTTTAGAGCTGTTGGAACCCAGTGGGAAATGTATTTGTATTGCCCCCCCCCCCTTTGATCTCCTCCTCAGATTCCATCACTACAACCAGACAAAAGTGTCCCTCATCTTTCCATAGTCCTTCTCTCATATATATTTAATTTGTTTTAAAGCAATAGTAGAGGCTGACTTTGCTAATGAGAATGTATATCTACCCAAACAAACCCTTTTCAGCAACATTAGGAGTAGATAATGAAAGACTGGGAAAAAAAACATAAGTTCCTAACCTATTTCATACAGTTTGCATCCAGCTCTTTGATGACAGTTCATAACAGTCACTGTTCTATATTAGGATTGTATCTCACGAATTGCGGTAATAAAATTATCTCAGTGACAAAAGTAGTAATCCACTTAGCTATCCACAAAAAATACAGATCTGTAATCTACAAGGTACGCATTCTTTGCATCAGGCATATTAACCTTCTGCGCTACTTCAAGGTGAGTCCAAACTGCCACTAGTCAAACCTCTGACCTCTCTCTCTCTAGCAGGAACATTAATAACAAGTGCTAGGTTGACATTTGTAATGCTGCCCGTAAAACCGGGCAGTCAGGGAACTCTGCCTCAGGTGTTTTAAAATCATAAGTTATTGCTAAACACAGAGTCACCCCTTGAGGTCAGAGCCCCTCTCCCCACATCAGCGCCCAGTGCGGCCGCACCCGTCGCACTGCCCTAAATCAGGCCCTGGGCCCTCTAGAGAGAAAAATCAGATTCAATTCTGCTGAAAAAGTCCACAGCCGAGGAGACTTGTCCGAAAGGTGTTTAGCACAGGAGTTCACATTACCATTCACGTCAAAATCCATCCCTCAGAAGTTCACTTTCCACTGCAGATTTCCCTGGCCACGTGGCTTCGTGGTGATAGTTAAAATAATTTCCCTTCGGATATAAAATACAGACTTTAGTTACCAGTGCTGCCTGACAGTGAAGCAGACCTTCTTGAACTGCTAAATGAACGTGGCTAAAAATGGCGTCTCAAGGGGACCAGTTGCAGGTGAGGGCAGCCTGACACCTGTCATGAGTCATTGCTGCCTTGAACACTTGCATCTTTGTTCTATAATAGCCCCCTAGAAATTCACTCAGAAACTGCATTTCCTCTGCACAGGCAATTGAAGGGAAGTGGATTCGAGGACCCAGCAGCACGGCTCGGGCTTTGATGTTCTAGCTTTGGACATTTCTGATCTAATGCAGGCAAGAGAAGATGCATCGCGACATGTCGTGACCCGCGTGAGAGGAAGTAGTGGTCCGTGGCAAATATGTGGATTCACTGATAAACTACAGGAAGCAGACTTGTCATTTTCTCCCTTTCACCGCCAAAGTCTTTGGCCTCTTGACCAAAAGGGCCGAGGAAAGGACAACGAGGCAAAACTACAGAAGATAAACACTGTATAGTTTCCGTTCCTGTCACTGCCATTATAGCCACTGAGATTAAGCATAGTAAGGAAAAGGCCAGATGCACAGGGACGTGCTCCAGGGCCTGTGTGGCCCAGTGCCTTCGATGCTCTGCTTCATCCTTCTTGTGGTTGCCAGAGACAGGCAACAGGGCACAGAACTCATTTATGGGGACCCAGACCTTTTTTTTTCATCATCAGAGTTTGATAGAGAGAGAAAGGCAGCAATGGTGGAAAGAACGAGGAACAGAACGAGAGGAAAACAGGGATAAAGAAAGAAAGCAGGGATGAACAAGAATCTGACAGCAGTGAGATACAGAGACCTGAAGTATCAGGTGCTAGAAGGAAGAAAGCCAAGATGAGGCACATTTGCTGTTCAGCAGCCCCAGCATTCCACAGGCCCCTAAGAAACATTTGGGCCCCTGCACTCACTTACTTATCTATCTATCTATCTATCTATCTATCTATCTATCTATCTATCTATCTATCTATCTATCTATCTATCTATCTATCTATCTATCTATCTATCTATCTATCTATCTATCTATCTATCTATCTATCTATCTATCTATCTATCTATCTATCTATCTATCTATCTATCTAATCATCTATCTATCTATATATCTATCTATCTATCTATCTATCTATCTATCTATCTGTCTGTCTGTCTATCTATCTATCTATCTATCTATCTATCTATCTGTCTGTCTGTCTGTCTGTCTGTCTGTCTGTCTGTCTGTCTGTCTGTCTGTCTGTCTATCTATCTATCTATCTCACTTCTCACTCTATCTATATTAACAAAATTAAACAGTGAGTGATATCCAAACAATTATGTTGTTGTTATATATCAATGATGTCCTGGTCTTAGTGACAAACCTGTGATAGAAAGGGCCTTTCTACGTAGCTCGATTTACAGACAAAGTTAATTTAGGCCACCTGCTAAATTCTTTAATGGTTAATTTGTTGGTACTGGAGGTCAAAAAAATGCTAAAAGGGAAGCAATAAGAGGGAAAGAGAAAAGTTGGAAAACAGTGTTAAATGGAGAAAGCAGGGGCGACCACGAACCCAACAAATCCGATGAAGGGACAGGAAATAGTAAGTGGAGGAAGAAAGAGGCTTTATGTGGAATCAGGTCTAGGCAGTTGGCAGTTGGCAGTTGGCAGCTTTGGCATTGTGCAGTTCTAGCATCTGGCTGCTAAGACAAACTGTGGGCCCCAGCACTTCTTTACACAAGCTAAGCACTACTGAGTACCCATTCCTAATGTGGTATGTGATCTGTTGCTAAGCTAATAATCAAAGAAAGAAATATTTGCATCAAACCTCAGTGGCTTAGAGGTTAATTTGTAAAACAATAAGTGCCAGGACTCAAAGTTTTTCTCAGAAGCCTGCAGTCGGTCCTACGAATATGGGGGTGCCAAATACCAGGGCTTTGTATTCTTGACTCTTCCTCATGCTTCTTTCTTCCACCACCCAACACGCTTGTTCGATTCTCTCACTATTGCTGGTTCTTTTTCAACTTTACTTTGTCCGTTTGTCGCTATTTTATGGTTTTTCTCTTCCTCTTTTTTTTCCACCTTTTGTGTTTTTCTCTCTCTTGCACCTGGTGAAAGTTTGATCTGGAAAAATAAGTAGTGCTGGTTCGCGGTCCCCAAAATGTAGTCCCGCCCCCACTACAACCACCAGCTCAAAATAAGCACTAGGGAGGCCTCCCCACTTATCGAAAGCGCACCTACCCCTCACACATTTACCAGTCAAGCTGCCTTGTCGTAAACGTATTCAGGGCCAGATGTATGAAGGCCCTGTTTTGCGATTTTCTAATTGCAAATCATTGTGAGACCGCAATTATGAAATCGCAAAATGGAATGCATGAAAGTGTGTTTAACACTTTCTGCGATTCTTAGGGGATCGCAAATGACCTACCTAATTAATGATGTAGGTCTCAATTTGAGACCCTCTAGGAATCGCATAAATCACAGGGAGGGTGGCCTGCTGGGCTCAGCAGACCACCATGTCTGTGATTGCTTTCAAATAAAACATTTTTTTGAAGTAGGTGGTAAAATGCAAATGTTTTGCACCCACATTCACAGTCACAAAACATTCATACATAACAATGCTATTCGGTATTAGGGAGGGATGCCCTAAATATGCCCCTTCCTCATACCTAATTGCAAACCCAAATTGCGATTCGGTGATAGGTTACCAAATCACAATTTGGGTTTGGTGCATTAGAAAGCCCTTTTTTCCGTTCGCAAACGGGTTGATTCTGCAAATCGGCCCAATTGCGATCTAAAAAAATGCACATACATCTGGCCCTTAGACAATCAGATGGCTCGGACTTCCAAGCCATGTGTGTGGTTAAAGCAGATGGCAAACCATCAACAGTGTAAATACAGACCTTTATTTTGAAAATGTTCAATCTTACTGGGCTGACACCTGCATTGAAGTATCAACGTGCCCCCCCCCCCCATTCATCGTTGCAATATGCATCTCATTCAAATTCACAACAGATTTGTTTCAAATCTCACATTTCTTCACTTAGAGACACCTGTTTTTGCCGCTTTGGCTGCAATAAGGGTCGCAGGTGTTTAAAGCAAGAGCAGCAAATTAGGTGCAGACAGAAGAGGCCCCCACACAGATGGAGAACAGTCAAACCCTGGTTTCAAACAAAGCACCATCACGGCCACTGACGTCAAGGTAATGTTGGCTATCATTAAATAATAATTCATACTGGTTTACCCCAGTGGGTCTTAGCTGCTATTGAACACAAATGCAAATATGATTAAATTAACTAAAGCGTGTCGTGCGCCGCTGAGGTGGCTGTCTCGCAGTTGTTCACACCCGCCTCAAGAGACATGTTTCAGACGTTATTAATGCCTGCATGACGGGTGTCTGCTGTTCCAAGTATAAATGTCCTGCAGGGAAAGAGAACAGGTAGTCCTAGTTATTCATACAACACATGTTGTCTCCTAGTGGCGTTCCCTTGCCAGCTTCATCATCATTGACAAAAACACATCAGACTTCATTTTTAGGTCTCGCTGAGCTAGTGCATGCGCTAACCGAGACGTTTAGTATCAGGGTTTTCAAAGTGCTGCCACAGCAGGCTTTTGGTGGCCTAGCGCTTGTGTTCACGCAAGTGTGCACGCACACAGCCGCCATCTGCCTCCCTTCCAGCGCTTCCCCACTGACCCAGCTTAGCTGTGTATGATTCTCAATTAAGCTCCCTCATGTGCAGATCACCTTCCTATCTCCTAAATTATAATATGCGTTTTTTCTGTTGTTATGTCATGAATTGATGGGTCTTTCATGGTTTATGATGTCACTTAGCACATATTACCGAAAGACATACAATCTTTAATTATTTATGCAACTTCAGTGATTGTTTTTGAGTGATTACTTGGTGGTTTTTGCTAATTGAGTTCTCAATAGCAATCTTGAGCGCTACCTGCTTTTGGGCATTGTCATATTGCACTCAGGCTTTCCATCTATTACTGTTAATTAAATCCTGACCATACTCGCCACTAAGGAGCCTCTCACTCTCAAAGACTTTCACAGACACTCTCTCACAGACACTCTCTCAAAGACACTCTCACAGACAGTCTCACACAGACACTCCATCAGAGACACTCTCACAGACACCCTCTCAGACTCTCTCTCTCACAGTGGAGAAGTGTGGCTTACTGGTTAGAGCGGCAGACTCTGAAGCAGAGATCAGACCCGGGACCAGGGTTCAAGTCCCGACGCGGCCGGGTCTTGGGCTCAATGTCCGCGGACTCGATAAATTCTGGCCTCGGCGCTACTCTAATCATGGATCCCACGCTGCAACTCTGGGCAATAGCTTGCTTAATCTACAAAACGGCCCCTACAACACTGGGATGCCTGGTTTCACCTCGGGGGTGCCCAGGAGGGGCATCTCACAGGGAGTGCCAGGAATGGTTCCACAGAGTTATACAGCGCCGGGACGCCCTGTTGGGGCAGCTGTGCGCTTTACAAAATACACCACATTTGCATTGTACACAGGCACTTTCTCACAGACTCTCTCTCACAGACTCTCTCTCACAGACTCTCTCTCACAGACTCTCTCTCACAGACTCTCACACTCTCTCACAGACACTCTCTCAGACACTCTCTCAGACACACTCTCTCAGACACACTCTCTCACAGACACTCTCTCACACACTCTCACAGACACTCTCTCACAGGCACTCTCTCACATACTCTCACTGACACTCTCACAGACTGTCACAGACAATCTCACAGACTCTCACAGTAACTCTCTCACAGACTCTCTCTCACAGACACTCTCTCATAGACTCTCTCATAGACTCTCCCAGACTCTCTCTCACAGACACTCTCTCACAGACTCTCTTATAGACTCTCACAGACACTCTCTCACATACTCTCAAAGACACGCTCTCACAGACACTCTCCCACAGACACTCACATTCTCTCACAGACTCTCTCACAGACACTCTCTCACAGGCACTCTCTCACAGACTCTCTCTCACAGACTCTCTCTCACAGACTCTCTATCACAGACACTCTCTCACAGACACTCTCACACACACACTCTCTCACATACTCTCACAGACACTCTCTCACAGACTCTCACATACACTAATAGACACCCTCATAGACACTCTCATAAACACTTGTATACACTCTCACAGACATTCTCTCGCAGACACTCTCTCACAGACACCCTCATAGACACTCTCATAAACACTTGTATACACTCTCACAGACATTCTCTTGCAGACACTCTCTCACAGACACTCTCAAGTTCAAGTTCAAGTTTAGCATTTATATAGCGCACTACTCACCCGTAGGGTCTCAAGGCGCTTGTGGGCGGAGGGGAGTTACTTATCAAATATCCATGTTTTGAGTAGTTTTCTGAAGGAGAGGTGGTTTTGAGTAAGGCGGAGATGGGTGGGGAGGGAGTTCCAGGTTGTGGCTGCTAGGTAGGAGAAGGATCTTCCCCCCATGGTGGACCTGTGGATGCGTGGTATTGCGGCGAGGGCTTGATTGGATGATCGGAGTATGCGGGTGGGGGTGTAAAAGGAAAGGCGTGTGTTGAGGCATTCAGGTCCTAGATCGTATAGTGCTTTGTGTGCTTGGGTGAGGAGACGGAACGTTATTCTTTTGCTGACGGGGAGCCAGTGGAGGTCTTTCAGATGACTGGAGATGTGAGCTCTGCGGGGGACGTCTAGAATGAGTCTGGCTGAGGCATTTTGGATACGTTGGAGCTTTTTCTGTAACTTGGTGGTGGTACTGGCATAAAGGGTGTTACCGTAGTCAAGTCTGCTAGTGACCAGTGCGTGGGTGACTGTCTTCTTGTTTCGGTGGGGATCCATCGGAAGATTTTTCTGAGCATACGTAGGATGTTGAAGCATGAGGAAGAGACTGCGTTGACTTGTCTGGTCATCGATAGGGAGGAGTCTAAGATGAAGCCCAGATTACGTGCGTGGTCCGTAGGTTTGGGGGCGTTTCCCAGAGCCGGTGGCCACCATGAGTCATCCCAGGCGGAGGGGGATGATCCTAATATGAGGACTTCCGTTTTGTCTGAGTTCAGTTTAAGGCGACTGTTCCCCATCCATTCGGCCACTTCTTTCATCCCTTCGTGTAGATTGGTTTTGGCGGTGTTTGAGTCTTTGGTGAGGGAGAGGATCAGCTGGGTGTCGTCTGCGTAGGAGATTATGTTGAGGTTGTGTTTGCGAACTATGGATGCGAGGGGGCTCATGTATACGTTGAATAGTGTGGGACTGAGTGAAGATCCTTGTGGTACGCCGCAGATGACTTCGGTGGCCTCTGATCTAAAAGGGGGAAGGCGGACTCTCTGGGTTCTTCCGGCGAGGAATGAGATGATCCAGTCCAGTGCTTTTCCTTGAATTCCGATGCTTCTGAGGCGGTGTATAAGGGTGCTATGACAGACTGTGTCGAAAGCTGTGGAGAGGTCAAGTAGGATCAGGGCAACTGTTTCTCCATTGTCTAATAGTTTACGGATGTCGTCTGTTGCTGCGATGAGGGCGGTCTCGGTGCTGTGTTTGGCTCGGAATCCGGATTGTGATATGTCGAGGGAATTGTTGTATTCGAGGAAGGTGGCGAGTTGGCTGTTGACAGCTTTCTCGATGACTTTGGCTGGGAATGGGAGGAGCGAGATAGGTCGGTAGTTTTTAAGTTCAGCGGGGTCTGCTGTGGGTTTCTTCAGGAGGGCGCTGAGTTCGGCGTGTTTCCAGTTTTCCGGGAAGGTAGCGGAGTTGAAGGAACTATTGATGATGTCGCGAAGGTGGGGAGCGATGATGGAGTCTGCTTTGTTGAAGATGTGGTGGGGACATGGGTCGGTTGGCGATCCTGAGTGGATGGAGTTCATCAGGTGGATGGCGTCTTCAGTGGTGACTGATTTCCAGGTACAAAGGTTGTTAGGAGGGGATTAGGTTCAGGGGTGGGTGGGATGGAATGGTCACCCGGCTGATTTGTGAAGCTGTTGTGTATGTCGGCGATTTTGTTGTGGAAGAATGATGCTAGGGAGCCGCAGAGGTCTTGGGAGGGAGTGATGTCATTGGTGCCTGCTGAGGGGTTGGTGAATTCTTTTACTATGTTGAACAGTTCCTTACTGCTGTGGGCGTTGTTGTCGAGTCGATCTTTGAATGCTGTTTTCTTAGTGGAGCGTATTAGTTGATGGTGTTTACGGGTGGCGTTCTTGAAAGTGGCTAGGTTTTGGGTGGATGGGTTTCTTTTCCAGGCTTTCTCGAGGGTCCGGCATGTTTTTTTGGATTTTTTAAGTTCATCATTGAACCAGGGGGCTTTCTTGAGGTTTAACTTGGTAGGGTTGTTTTTCAGTGTCAGTGGTGCTAATTCGTCAGCGCTGCGGGTGATCCATTGTGCAAGGTTGGTGGCTGCTTGGTTTGGGTCTGATGAATAGGCAGGAGGGTATTGGTGAAGCGATGTGAAAAGCTGGTCAGTGGTGATTTTGTTCCAATTTCTGCGGGGAATTTGTTGAGGGTGGTTGTGGGACGTGGTCTTTTTGTAGTTGAAGTGCACGCAGCTGTGGTCTGTCCAATGGAGGGCTGTGGTGTGGTTGAAGGAGATGTATTTGCTGGATGTGAAGATTGGGTCGAGCGTGTGTCCGGCGCGGTGGGTGGGGGTGTTCACAAGTTATTTGAGTCCAAGATTTGCGAGGTTGTCCAAAAGGGTGGTGGTGTTGCTGTCGTTGTTCTTTTCCAAGTGGAAGTTGAGGTCACCAAGTAGAATGTAGTTCTCAGAGGGGAGGGTGTGTGGGCTGATGAAGTCAGTGATGTCCTCATAGAATTGCGTGCGGGGTCCTGGTGGTCTGTAGATGAGGGTGCCTCTGAGTGTGGTCATGGGGTCGATGTGGATCTGGAAGTGGAGGTGTTCGGCGGTTGCGAGGTTGTCGTCGGAACTGGTCGTGATGCGAATGGTAGTCTTATGAACAATGGCAATGCCTCCTCCTATTTGATTGGTGCGGTCCTTACGGATGATCTTGTAGCCGATAGGGATGGCTATTGCGATGTCGGGCGTTGATGAGGCGTTCATCCAGGTTTCTGTGAGGAAGGCAACGTTCGGTGTTGTAGTGTCGAGTAGATCCCAAAGTTGAACGGCGTGACTGTGGGCTGAGCGGGTGTTGAGAAGGATACATTTCAGTTGGTTGTTGTCAGGAATTTGTTTGATGTTGGTGGGTTTGATGAGGGTCGTAATGCAGGTAAATTTGCAGGAATTGCAGGTGAAAGGTCCATGGGTAAGGCCAGGTGCGGCTTGGTAGCAGTTTGGTCGTCGGCCGGTGTTCAGGGCTGAGAGGGTAGAGGCGTCGTAAGAAATGCGGGAGGAGTGGGTGACGCGGGGGACAGGGGGTCTGGCGCTGGGCGCGGTCCAGGCGCGGACGGGTGTAGACGGGCTTACCTTTGGCGCACCTTCGGCGCGCATCCGCTGCGCGTGAACGCTGCGCGTCATCTGTTCTGACATATGTAGATAGTGGAGGAGGAGGGGCGAGGGAGGGTCAGCTGGGAGGCGGGAGCGTGATTGGAGGGACGGGCTGGGACTGCACAAACAACAAAATGGCAGCAACAATAAACAAATGTGAGCAGGGCGAGGTTGGGGCGAGCAGTGGAGCGCTATAACTAACAATCAAGTTACCAGCAACAGTGATAATTATTAAGCGCTATGAAGGATCACAGAGTAGCGCTATGATCCGATCACGAATAAAGCCCAAATGCAGCGCTACGATTTTGAGCACAAAGACAAAGCACAGAGCAGCGCTATGGCTAGAGCACGATAAAGCACAATGCGGCGCTATGAAATTAAGCAAGGTGAAAAGCACAAAGCACAGGCAGCGTGGAAATAGCGCTACGATACCCAGGAGGAGTGAGGGGAGCGACCGCTTCTGCACGGGACAGGACGGTCACAGCTCTCTAAGGGGGTCGGCCTCTACTATTAGTGGGAGGGAGGGTCAGCTGGGAGGCGGGAGCGTGATTGGAGGGACGGGTTGGCACTGCACAAACAACAAAATGGCAGCAACAATAAACAAATGTGAGCAGGGCGAGGTTGGGGCGAGCAGTGGAGCGCCATAACTAACAATCAAGTTACCAGCAACAGTGATGAATATTAAGCGCTATGAAGGATCACAGAGTAGCGCTATGATCCGATCACGAATAAAGCCCAAATGCAGCGCTACGATTTTGAACACAAAGACAAAGCACAGAGCAGCTCTATGGCTAGAGCACGATAAAGCACAATGCGGCACTATGAAATTAAGCAAGCTGAAAAGCACAAAGCACAGGCTCTTTCTCACAGACACTCTCTCACAGACACTCTCACTGACATTCACAGACACTTACTCACAGAACTCACTCACAGAACTCTCTCACAGACACTCTCTCACAGACACTCTCTCACAGACTCTCTCACAGACACTTTCTCACAGACTCTCTCACGGACACTCTCTCACAGACTCTCACAGACACTCGCTCACAGACTCTCACAGACACTCTCTCACAGACTATCAGAGACACTCTCTCACAGACTCTCACTGACACTCTCTCACAGACTTTCTCTCACAGACTCTCTCTCACAGACACTCTCTCACAGACACTCTCTCAGTCTCTCACAGACACGCTCACAGATTCTCTCACAGACACGCTCACAGATTCTCTCACAGACACTCTCACAGACACTCTCACAGAAACTCTCACAGACACTCTCACAGAAACTCTCACAGACACTCTCACACAGACTCTCTCACAGACACTCTCACGGACACTCTCTCACAGACTCTCTCACAGACACTTTCTCACAGACTCTCTCTCACAGACTCTCACAGACACTCTCTCACAGACACTCTCTCACAGACCCTCACAGACACTTTCTCACATACTCTCACAGACACTCTCTCACAGGCAGTCTCTCACAGACTCTCACTGACACTCTCTCACAGACTCTCTCTCACAGACTCTCTCTCACACACACTCTCTCACAGACACTCTCTCAGTCTCTCAAAGACATTCTCAGACACTCTCACAGACACTCACTGACACGCTCGCAGACACTCTCACAGACACTCTCACAGAAACTCTCACAGACACTCTCACAAACACTCTCACAAACACTCTCTCAGACTCCCTCACAGACACTCGCTCAAAAACTCTCATAGACTCTCTCACAGATACTCTCTCACAGACTCTCTCACAGACACTCTCACAGACACTCTCTCACAGACATTCTCTCACAGATTCTCACAAACAATCTTACAGACTCTCATAGATACTCTCTCACAGTCACTCTCTCACAGACTCTCACAGACACTTACACAGGCTCTCTCAGAGATACTCTCTGACAGACTCTTACAGACACTCTCTCACAGACACTCTCTCACAGAATCTCACAGACACTCTCTCAGACTCTCACAGACAGTCTGTCCTTTTCAAACATCATCAGAGATTGTGTTGCTCCGATATAGCTGCATTTTAGAGCTTGTAGTGCAAAATGCCTCTTGTGTTTTCTCACCTATCGCACTAGGGTGCAGGGCCTCACATCTCTGGCTTGTCACTTCCTTTTTGCACTGTTCTTTTTAGATTTCCACTTTGTAAACACCAAGCTCTCAAGATCTATCTTTATTATGTATTTTTGTCACTGATCATGTGTGACTGGGCTTAGCAGTGGATGATTTAAAGAATTATTTGGTCTCGATCTTTTTACTTAATGCCTGGCTTCCTGTGGTAATGAAATGATTAACTTTTAGCATGTGGTGTTTATTATTTGTTCTTTGGGTGCCTGGTGGTAAGTTAATGTCAGTTTTATTCAGAAGGACGGAACCCTTCCCTGTCAATATCCGGATGCTTTGCAGCAGATGTAGCTGTCACAGTCTTGTTTAGATGCCATTAACCAGAACATTTCCGTGCTCCCTTTTGCAGAAACCATGCCAAGGATTTGGTTCACTGTAGGCTCCATTCTGTAAGTTTTATTCAGTAGAATGTGCATATGTTTTGGTGGGGTGTTCAATGTGTCCAGTGGTTTAGGAATACTGTGGAATGCATGAATCACCCTTAATTAAAGTAATATAGACCTTTGGCCCATCCAATTAAGCACAATCTCTTTCTGCCATAGGACCTAACAATTGACCAAAGAGGGTTGTTGTGTACCGCCCACTCTTACTCCTATCCACCCCTGATTTGCCCGAGGGCCAGGCACAGTTTTATGCCCTTATTGAAGGTCATGTTTTCCAAGGTCATGTTTTCCATCCGACCTTGCCTAAGCGCAGGAAACAGTTGTCTTGCTTGTCTCTGTCCCATGTACAATGTAAGAAAGTAAAAAATGTATTTGCACAATTAATTAAAATATTGCAATATACACATTCGAAATTGACTGTTGTAGAAAAGGAGTGTTCAAGTCTATTAAAAAGTCAGTAAGTTTGTTGGTTAAAAGAGCAATGGGAATGTCACTTAGAGGGATAAAGCTCAAACTTGGTCAGATGGTAAGATCAGGGAGTTAATTTCTGTAATAAACGTTACAAAGCGTGTCACCATCTGAGGTGAGTCCCCCCTCATGCAAGCTTCTAGTGCTTCTTGACATGTCCTGATATTAAGAAGAAGCCAAATTGGTCTCAGCCAGAAAAGTCTTTGGGCTCATAGGCGATGACAAATACACAAGATGTGGATGAGGTTTTCCTCTTCCTGGTTGCAAAAACAGCATTGGGAGAAAGCTTCTTTCTTATATCCTTGGCCAAACTTATATGCCTTCAGCGGAATTAAGCCGCAAACGGAATCTCATTAGTTGGAGTTTTGTATGTGGTTTCATAGACGATGCAAGATAAGACGGTAAAGTTTTCGGGGCATATAGTTTGGAAGCCCAAGAGCCATGGAAGAGCTGGAGTACCTGTTGCGCGTCAACGTCATTTGATAAGATCTTTGCTTGTTTGCTTAAAAGCTTCGATTTCACCTCGATGAGCAAGGAAGTTGACCATATATCTTTTGCTTCGAGGGAGTCAAGGCAGAATGTCAAATATTTATTCCACAATGTTTTGGGGTTGCTAAGCAATGACCATATGCAGCTCTTTAAGATAAGAGGGCTAGCTTGTTTCGCTTTTAGGCAATAGGTGATATATCTTGCGCTCATAATCCATCGCATGGAGGATATAGAGAATTCTTTCCCATGTACAAATTCTCCTCCAGCTTTATTGAAGGGCTAGGGTGTGCTGTGTCTCTAAAAATACCTTTCCTCACCTTGGCACTTAGCCATGCACTGTCATAAAATACATGCATTTCACCCCAGCCTTGACCCACCTCCCGTTGTCAAATTCTCTGCAACATATGATGCCTTACTTTTCTTGCACAAAGGTTCTGATACTAGCCTTAGTACACCCTGCAGCTTTGCCCAAGGGGATGGAAGGATTCCCTAACCAAACAACACTGGTGCATGTGACAGCTGTTCCATTTTCATGTTCACTATTGTGAACATGGCATCGGAGGAACCCTGGCCCTCCATCTACTCATGCTTTTAACAGAGAAGTAAGACCATGGAAAAAGGCCTTCATGGGTAACTAGATGGTAAGGCTGGTAGAGGCTATATTATGACTATTAGGGTATGTTAGAGCTGACATCCTTGGCATGGTTTCCCCTGTCTTTTTGGCCTCTGCCTCCTGTGTTTATTGGTGTGTACTGGATTTCGTTTTTGCTGGTCTAGATGATTTGGGCACTGTGCACTGCTGATCAGTGCCAAAGTGCAGGTGCTCCCTATGTAAATGGTGGTTATGGATTAATGTTTCCATAATTGGCTTATTTGATTTACATTTAAGTCCCTAGTACATTGCACTGTGTGTGCCTAGGGCCTGTAAATCAAATGCTGCTAGTGGGACTGCAGCACGTGCAGTGCCACCCACACAGGCAGTCCTTCAAAGGGTTCTCAGACCTGCTACTGCAGTGTCTGCACACAGTTGTGACTGCCATGTCGACCTGGCAAGTGTACCCACTTGTCAGGCCCTATCCTTTCATTTTCTTACATGTAAGGCACCACTCAGGTAGGCCCAGGGTACCCCCAAGGGCAGGGTTCCTTTGAAAGGTAAGGACATACACTAGTATATGTGGGATGTATGTCAGTACAACGCGATCTTTTAGATCGCAGTACTTGACAATGCTGCCCTTACAATGCAAGTCATTACAACGACTTGCGTTGGAGGGCGGGGATTGTGGAATATTATAATTTTATATTCCAACACCAGTCCACGTAACAGTAGGGAAGGTGTTGGAATATAAAATTACAATATTCCTTAACCAACTGCGCCATCCAGCGCAAGTTGTAGTAATGACTTGCGTTGTAATGGCAGCGTTGTTAAGGTAGTGCGGTGTAAACACTGCGTTGTAAACGATGTTCCCCGTATATGTCACATGTCCTGGTAGTGTAATGCAATGTATTTCATTTTTCACTAAGGGCTATCTGTTCCATAGGGTAGCATGGGAGATACTTTGTCACATCTTACAAGTATAACTTCCCATAGTGACAAGATAGAAAGCCGGAGTTTAGTATGCCTGAACTCAGAATATATAAATGCATCTTTTAGTAAAGGTGATTTTTATATTGTGTGTTTGAAAACACCACTTTTAGAATGTGGCTATTTTCTTGCTTACAACATTACGAAGTGGGGCGCCATCTCGTCCCAACCAATCGCAGTGTTAGCTTGCGCCATTTTGGAAGTAATTTTAGCTCCATAATAATCCATGTAATCCATTTAATGAAACTCTTTCTTTCTTAGCCATCTTGTGTGCCTCTGCTGGTTTGTGGATTGACTGTGTGGTTTTGGGGTGACAGGGGCTGGGGATGTGCATTCGCTGTAGACAGCCACTGGGGGTGGGGGTTGAGGTGTGTCCTGCCTTTCCTGGACGAGTCAGGGCTTGGCTGAATAGACCTGGACTGCATTTAGAGTAGAGGGAGGAGATTTCCTTGCACCTGACTATGCCTGGTCTGCCTTATACAATGCTGTCTCCACCTCCTGTCAGGAAGCTGGCCCAGAGAGGACAGAACTGGTTTGGACTGCGCGTAGAGACTTTCTGTCACAAGAGAATAAAGAGAAATGCTGCATAAATATTGGGGCCTAGACTCCAGAAATTTAGATTACTTCTGGACTCAAGAGGAAACTCTGCCAAGGAGACAAGCTGGTAAAGCTGAAGGAAAAGTACTGTTTCTTTGCTGTGCGCTGTCTGGAGTTGGCCTGCAATGGCTGTTACTGCCAAAGAGGGGAACTGTGTGTGTATCCTGCGTGAAGAAGATCTCCAAGGGCTTGGTGTAGAGCTGACCGCCTGTCGTGAAGTCTAAGGGCCACAAAGATGTCATCCCCTCAGTCTTCTTGCACCTGAACTACTGTTTCAGCTGCCACAGAGAGTGATGAAGCAACGCTGATGCCAGCCAGTGATGCTGTGACCTGCACCGAAGCCTTGGGCACTGCTTGTGAAGTGCACATCACACCACACAGCCTTGCACCACAGCCTCGACTCCTGCCGACGCCACACCTTATCGACTCCAAAGCCATCACCGAGGCCGCTGCCTGCACCAGGGCTGAGGACACTGCTCATGATGCTCATGACACACCGCCCAACTCGCATCACAGCCCCGTCTTCATCGACACCGGGACTTTATCCTCACTGAGCCAATAACTGACGGGGGTGACTTTCTGAATTCTTCGACCCCGCACCGTCGTAAGGAACTGATGCCTCAGCGCCACTGAAATGTCACCTCCCAGGCAACAGTATGGAACCAACACCTCACCTCCCCTGCATCGCAGTAAGGAACCAACGATTCACTTCCCCTGTGGTCACAAGGAAAAGACGTCGCCCGGCGCCAATGAAGCATCACCTCCCCGACACTGTGCACCGTCTTTGTATTCATCGCTTATCAAGGTACTGTTCTTTGGGTAGGTAGGTAGGTAAGTTTATTATGCATAGTTAATTAAAACCAGTGCAAATATTTTACATTAAAAAATTTAAAAATATATTAGAAAAGTGTGAGCGTTTATAGTAAAATATTTTTTTCTTTTTTTTCTTAAAACATGCAGTAGAAGATCCAAAATGAATATTTAGCAGTCTTTTCCCGGGGCCAGGGCAACATGCACCCTTGGCAACCTAGCGGCCGTTAGCTTGTTGGTTGTATTGATGATCGTCAATTTTTTGATTTTTTGGCAGTCTTTGCTCTATTATGGCCAGGAACTTAACGTATCTGCAGTTCAGTTTGGTATTTGCAGGAATCAAGCGGTCGAGCACCGCTTGCCTTCGTGTGCTAGTCCCTATCTGCTTGAGCTGGTCTTTTAAGAGCTGTTGGCGGGCTTGTCGAAGACCTTTGCAAAGGCAGGTCATGTGGAGTATGTCTCCCTTTTCTAGGTTGCAGAGTGGACAGGCTTCGTGGCTGTTGCTCCTGAGCCATGGTGGGAGGTGCTCTCTGCTGGGCAGCACCCCTAGTCTGTGTTTCAAGAACTACAGTTTTATGGTTTTTGAGTAGCCCTGGCTGAAGTATGCTTGTGGTGTCAGTGTTTTATACGTGTTTAATGTCATCTATGCATGGTTTCTTTTTGCAAAGGCCGCCTTGTCCTCTAGTAAGGAAAGATTCTTTGGGGGTCTGTGTGACTCCGGGTGCAACTCTGCATAACTCGCGGTCGGCTCCATACTTTGAGATGTTCATCTGTCATGACGTAATAGCTCCAAGTGGAGTTATTTATTGCTAAAAACTTTAATTGTGTGAATAATCTTTTTTTGGTGATATCTGAATATATTTATTGTGGATTTTTATCATTTTGGTCTTGTTTGGTTTAGATAAAGAATTCATATTTTGCTAAACTGTTGTGGTGTCCATTTATAGTGTTTTCACTGTGTTACTGTATGTGGGCACAAATGCTTTACACACTGCCTCTGGGATAAGCCTGTCTGCTCCTGCCAAGATTCCAAGGGGATGAGCAGGGGTTGTCCAAGTGCGTAACTCCATTACCCTGACTAGAAGCAAGGGTCCCTACTTGGACAAAGGTGCAAGCCATTGCCAACTAGAGACCCCCATTTCTAACAGGACAAGTGTTAGAAACTGGGTTACTTGCTGACTGGGGTATGAGCCCTGGTCAAGCAGCACCCACACAATCCTAATCAGGATAAGGCACAAGCAAACCCCAAATTAGCCTGTGCTCAACCCCCTGGTAGCTTGGCAAAGAGCAGTTAGGCTTAACTTAGACCCAATGTGTAATGTATTTGTGCTACAATTTTGTTCGTACGCGCACAGCCAAAGTGTAATTGTAGTTTATCAGTTGTTCAAATTTTCATATGCAAATCACTTCCATGAACTGCATCACAAAATTAGTCAATTAAAATTTCTAATCTTAGAAGTCATCACGAAGGTGGAGGGTCTTGATAATAATAAGCACTTATTACAACGAGAAAATGTTTGGATTAAACAAATGGAGACCTTGCAACCATTTGGTATGAACGAACATATGGAATATTCATGTTATCTTTAACTTCTGACTGAACTTTCGTCTCAAAGCTGTTCATCTTTAAAATGTCTGTTATCCTTTTTATTTTGTCCTATACATTGCTCATGCATCATCCTAGTGGAAAGCCTTAGCTATTCAAGTTTTATTTTTCACTTTTGCATTTTTCATTTCTCACTCCTGTATTCGCTATTCACCAAGTATTCAAGTTACGTCGATTTTTTGATAAATTACTACCTATTTTAAGCAGGACTTCTCTGTGTTAATATGTCCCCCATTCGGTATTTTTATAACATGGCCACTGAACGTTTTGCAAATTTATAGTCCTATTTCTATGTTTAATACCATTCCACATAGCAAGTTAAATTGTACACACAGAACCGACGTCTTTCACCTTCAGATCGTACAACACCGTTGTGAGCGACTGCACTCGTAAGTAGCCTTATCGTACACATTTGGGTTATCACTTGCCACATGTCTCCGAATAATGTGTATGAACCATACGCGAGAATACGCCAGCATGTTAACTCGATACCCTGTTATGACAATTTCACGTAACCGCCATTCACTTAGCTTTAAGATCACGCTGCACTCGGTTTTTCTTATTTAAACAGCACATTTCCCACTGATATTTACAACCGGCGTCACGGCCGTGTATCACGGATATTCATGTTTTAGTTGGTTTGTGTTGGTGTTAATGTTCAGGATCACAGTGTTTACCTTTGGATAAATCAAGTTTTTTTAGATAAAGCATGTTTTTACCAACACACCAGAGTTAACCATCATATCACCATCCACCACAAATTGTACATGAACTAATGTACAGATTGTCATTTAAGGAGATCTCCTCAAAGTGTATTATCATTAATAATTTTTCAGCCTGTTCCCCAACGAAGGGTACATTACCCAAAATGCATTGGAACATCAAAGGGATAGTCGCATAACTAATGTAATATGGAAGATTTGGGGATTGAGAAAAATCTCATTTAACATAGAATAAAGTTTCATTTTCAAAGAACACAATCATTTTGTTCTCACTACTTTTGAAACTGAAAAGTTGAAATTATTTAGCAACCTATAATAGGACCCATTAGTACCCAGGGGGACACATCCTATTGTAGGATACTCAGTTCTAAAGTATTTGTGCAACACTGTGAAAACACCTCACAACAGATTTAGAAAAAAAGAGTAATTTTTAGTAAATGAAACAAGACCAAAGTGACAAAGATCCAATCAGTAAAACCAGAGATATTCAGATTTAAAGTTTTAGGTAGAAATAGCTCCAAAAAGCAAAACACACTCAACAAAGTACCTTGGATCATCATTGCTGAGTGTTGCTTGGATCTGCGTCAATGGTGTGCTGTTCAACGAAAGCAATGCGTCATTTCCGAGATGCCGCAAGGCTCCAGTGTGAGGTGCTGTTGCGTTATTGTTGCGGATCCCGTCAGCAGGGCTTGTGATACGATGTCCTGGCATCGGGGAAGCGATGCACAGCTGGTGATGTATCAGTTCTGAGGAGCTACTACGAGGCTGCAATGCAGATTCTGGTGTCATTGAGTGATGTGAGGACCTGGGCTGGAGATGTGCAGCACCATCATTGATTGGTCAGTTCCAAGGACTGCAGGGGTGATGTAAGTCTTTGTGACAGGCCCAAATCATGTAATAGAAGCAATGCGTCGGTTCTGCTTGAGGCTGCATCGCTCAGCTGAGGACATGCATTGGTTCTACTTAGGGATGCGCTACTCAGCAGAAAAGTTGCATCAGTTCCGCTGGCAAGCACCTTAGGCCCACTTCAGAGGGTCCAGGAATGTCACCACTTGTCAGGATAGACTCACAGATGGCAGAGTTCAGGTACAGAAGCAAGGTTGTTGGAAACCGAAGTCCAGCAGGGCAAAGTAGGAGTCGGGCAGAGTGGCAGTCCATAGGACCAGAATTGTACCCGGAGTGGTGTGTCTGAGGTCCTTCTATTAAGCACATTTGTGCCTTTGAAGTGGGGAGAAGCTTCTAGAGGCCTGCCTTTGTATTGCACAGATGCCCTGCCTTCCCTGCCCTGGTGTAAGTGAGTGTAATGAATGTGCTTTTTGCTAAAAGAACACACCCTAACCCAACACCCCCAAAAGGCAAGGCAAGACTCAGCACTTCCTTAAGGCGGGGTAAGAAAACACACCGAAATATAGGTAAAATAACACATACACGTTTATTAATGCAATATTTCAGAAAGGCAGGCCGAATATATCAATCATGGTAGACTCCCACATATCAAGTAAGTAATTAAAATAAACAATTGAAATGAAATGCAATATGTACACAGGTAGCAAAGAATAGAACATATATACCAGAGAGAGAAAGAGAGGGTTTGTTTAGGAATACCTCACAGACTGATTCTGCAACATCCTTGCCAACTCCAGCTGTGGGAAGTCCTTTTTAATAGCCCAGGAAGGAGTTCATGTCGGGATCAAAGTTCCAAGCACCCTTCCACAACAATACGTCTATTCTGTAGTGAACTTCCACTTGGCCCACAAATGCTTCCAGCTTTAATACCATTATTCAACATAGGACGAAGCTTCTAGAAAACCCTGCCCTTTTCTCATTGGAAAAAACAGAGTTGGCTGGTACCAGTCTGCATCAAGGCCAAGACAGTGGCTGGCCAAGCCTCTGTATTTTGACTTTGAGGCAGAGTTGCACATTCTACAGATAATATCCAGTTCACTCTGGTCGGTGAGGAACGAAAAACAAGTGAGGAGCAGAAAAACATGCCCTCCCCACTTTGCAGCTACGTGTGAGCACAGAACATGGCGTCAGTTATGCAAACGCTGCCATACACACAGAGAAGCTTAAAGCAAGGTAGAATTAGGAAGCAAGATGACATGAGGCCATGTCAAAGCCAATAGTAAGCACTGCCGTAAAGTGAAGTAAAGTCAAAGAGCAAGAAGACATGAGGCCATGTCAAAGCCAATAATAAGAACTCATCATATAATATATTGTTCTACTCTGTGACGGCTCCCACTGATACAAGGCTGTCCTACATTAAGGCTAGGATAAAATAACACACTAAAGGCAGTCTAAGATGGTGGTAGTCGATGGTCATCATGGGGTGCTCAACCACAAGAGTGGCTCTTTTACTACAATGAGGCAGGGCTCAGCTCCGCCCTCTATTCTGCCAATGATCACCCACCAAGTCACACCTAAACTCCTATTTTGTGTGGCTGTCTAGGAGGAATACACAAAGCCCTACTGCCAACTACACCCAGTCATGTGACCAGAGACAGACCGCAAGTACCAAATGACAAAGGCTAGAAATTGCCAACTTTGTAAAATCAGACATCACCATAAGTTAGGATTTTAAATTGATATTCCAGAGACACAAACCTGAAGGGCTTATCTCTTCCCATTTGCAAATTACTCTTAAAAATGTAATAAGGCAATCCCAATGTTATCCAACGGGAGAGATAGGCCTTGCAGAAGTTAAAAAGAAATCTAAGAGTTTTTCACTATCAGGACATGTAAAACTTAAAAGTACAAGTCCTGCTTTTTTAATATATTGCACCCAGACATCTGGGCTGTCTAGGGCCTAACCTGGGAGTGACTTATATGTATTAAAAAGGAAGGTTTTGGCCTGGCAAATGTTTTTTTTGCCAGGTCAAAATGTCAGTTTAACTGCACACAGGCTCTGCGATGGCAGCCCTGAGACACATTTAAAGGGCTACTTAAGTGGGTGATACAACCAGCGTTGCAGACCCACTTGTAGAATTTATTTCACAGGCCCTTGGCACATCTAGTGCTCTTTACTAGGGATGTATAGGTAAATTAAATATGCCAATTGGGTATAAGCCAATTCTACCATATTTTGAGGAGAGAGCATAAACATTTTAGCACTGGTAAGCAATGGCAAAATGCACGGAGTCCTAAAGCCCAAAAAAAAATGAATTCAGAAAAAAAGGGGAGAAGATTTGATTTGTACGAGGGTACAAAGGAGAAGACGTTGCTGGACATTTTATGCCACAACACAATGGATTGTCCTGCAGTAGTGACAGCAGTACTGTACATAGCAGGCCGAGACGCACCACAGAGTGGAGACTGACACAAAAGCGGTGAGGGCGGGGGTTTTACAGATGATTAGCTTGGGGAAGGAAAGAGTTCGGCTGGCTGAGTGGCATTAACCTAATTGCTCGTTGTTAGACCTGACATCATTGGCTTGAGTCTCTCCTCCATTTTTCTGTTTGCCTCTACTGTTTTACGATGTTTTGCTGGTATATGCTTTGGGCGCCGTGTCACTGCTGATCAGTGCCATAGCGCAAGTGCTCCCTATGTTAAAATGATGTGTCTATTGTATCCATGTTTGGCTTATTTGGTTTACTGTCAGTCCCTAGTCGAGTGCACCAGGAGTGCCGGGGCTTGTAAATGCAAATACCGCTCGTGGGCTTGCAGCACGTGTTGTGCCACCCACAGGAGCGGCCTTGTAAAAGAATGTCTACGGGTCGGTCATTGCGAGACCCACGTACAGTCTTGTACTGTCACGCAGGCTGCGCAAGTATACCTACTTGCCAGCCCCCCAACCTTCCCTTAACTTCATGTTAGTCACCCCTATGGTAGGCCCGTGGGCAGGGTGCATTGTAAGGATAAGGAAGGACACGCCTGACCAAGTTGGCATGTCCTGATAGTGAAGTACCGCCATCTTCGTGCTTCACTATTGCGAGGTAGCCTGCTCTCCATTGCTTAGAATGGGCCGCCGGGATTATTAAGGCTATGATCCTAGCTGGCTCGGAGAGTATGGTGCAATGTCGAGTTTGGTATCCCTGAATTCGGGGTTTAATTACGCATCCGTTGGTATGGATGGTTTTTGGACTCTGGGTTCGAAAATAGTACTTTTAGAAAGTGTCTATTTTCTTGTCTAACCATATCTGGTCTCTGCTGGTCTTGCGTGTGTGTGACAGGAGCTGGGTGGCTCCAAGAGGTCTGGATGAGTCAGTGTGGGATGAGTGGGACATTTACGTTGAGAGTAGGGGGAGAGTAGCTGTTGATAGCCTGCCTTGCCTGATACAATGCTGGCTCCACCTCCTGCCAAGCGACTGATGGCTCTGTACCTGCCCTGGACGATCCTAGCCCCACCTCCTGCCAGGAGGGCGATAGCTCTGCTCCTGCCAGTATCAATGCTGGCTCCACCTCCTGCGGGGCGTCTGAGGACCCGGCCCGGCTCAATGAATAGGCCAGGTGCTACTGCCTAGCTCCACCCACCACAGACCCAGGATGTTGGGAAATCCCCAGCATAGACAAAGGGATCAAAGACGAAAAGGGGTATAAGAGGAGGACCCTGAACTAGGAAATCAGATCACTTCTGACAAGGAACCCTGTAACCAAGGACAAGAAGCCTGCTGATCTAAAGGACTGCCTACCCCTTCTGCCAGTGTGCTGTTGTTGGGGGAATCCTGCAGTGCTTCTTTATTTTTGCCAAGGAACCAGGAGAGAGGAACTTGGTGTGTACTCTCACGCTTGCTAAGAAAATCTCCAAGGACTGGAAGAGTGCCAGTCTCCTGCCGAAGTCACAGGGCTAAAGGACTTCACCTGCTAAAAAGTGCTATTTGCTGGAAGTGTGAATCCAGCACCTCTGAAAGAACCAGCAATCACGACGATCGGACGCTGGGCCCGACCGACGCCAGCAGCAACGCCAGTGAGTAGGAGTACGGCTCTAACTCCAGAGGACCTCGTGTCTGCCCCGCTGCTGATCGCATCCACCGTGTGCCCTTCGACGCCATGAGCGCTGCTCACTCTGTGCAACTACATCATCGACAACGCCTGCTGAGGCCTGATCGACACCGAAGACGCGACGCCGGATTGCTCGACGCCGCTGATCATCGTGTGCTTCATTTTCCTAAGGTACTGTGTTGTTGGGGGTCCGTGTGACTCCAGGCCCGACGTAGCGCTCCTCGCGGTCGACGCCATACCTGTGGATTAACTTTGCCTCGACGTTGTGTAGCTCCCGTGTGAGTTACCCTGTTGCTAAGAACTGTGTGTCCAAGAAGAAGATTTGCTTGATACTAAAAGACTTTTGTGCTAAAGAAGAAACTACCTTTGAACTATCCTTTTTCCTTCCCGAACGTATTTATTCCGATTGTGTACAGTTTTGCCGTTATTTGGTCTTGTGCTAAGTCTTATATAAAAATACTTATTTTTATAATACTACTGTGTCGTGTCCATTTGTAGTGTATTCACTTTATTACTGTATGTGGTCATAATTGCTTAACACACAGCCTCTGAGATAAGCCTGTTCTGCTCTGCCAAGCTACCAAGGGGGTGAGCAGGGGTTATCGAAGGGTGTGATCCCCTTGCCCTGACTAGAAAAGGAGTGTCCCTATTTGTCAGGAGTGTATACCTCTGCCAACTAGGGACAGCCGGTTCTAACATTGGTGGCAGCGGTGGGATTTGGACCTTGCATTTATGACCCATGTACAGTGATTAGTGTGCGCTACGTAGTGAAAGCAGACCATAACGCAGTCACAATCTAATTCTGAAGGATCCTATTTTTGTTCTCCGCTTTCCTGAAACTTGATTTTCTGAACACTGCCAGTTTTAGCCATGAGTGACAACGGAGTCACTGCCCCTGCTATCGTTGTTGTTGAAGAGTTCGAAAGGAGTAAGCTAAAGAGATACAAGAAAGATGAGCTGAAACACTTTTGCAACCAGTTTGAAGTTCCTACCACCGGCCTCTCGAGAAAAGATGATTTTTATAAAGCATTACAGGCCTGGTGGGAATCCAGAAATCCCTCTGATGTGGTGGTGGTACCCACAGAGGAAGGGGATGAGGAGGTGCCAGTGAATGGACCTGTGCCCTCTCCCGGAAGCAGTGTTTCCTCCAAAGGTCTTTCCCCTGAAGAAAGAGAAGAAAGGGCGAAAGAGCGAGCTTACAACATGGAGATGGCAAGGCTAAAGATAAATGGGCAGTTGGAGTTAGAAAATGCAAGAGGTAGGAGAGAAGCTGATTTGGAGATCAAAAAGTTAGAGTTTGAACGAGAGAAGTTAGCTTTGGAGCGTGAAGCCAGGTTGAGGGAACTGGATATCCAAGCTAAAAAGTTAGAGTTGAATCCCTCTGGTGGCAGCATTCCATCCGAGCCTGCAGAAAGTAAGTTTTACTTCCCGAAAGATGTGATCAAAGATTACAATAAGAATGAAGATATTGGTCAATGGTTTAAAGCATATGAGTTAGCATTGTTGGCCCACCAGGTCCCTGAGAAGAATTGGGGAGCGGGGTTGTGGGGTCGCTTTGTGAATGAGGGAAGAGATACCCTGTTAGACATGCCTGTTGCAGATAGGATGTCGTATGCTCATATGAAAGATGCTTTGATGTTGCGATATGGTTTAACCCCCGAGCAGTACAGACAAGCTTTTAGAGAATGTAAGAAGTTGCCTGGTACGACGTGGGTTGAATATGTGTCTTATTTTTGCAGAGCCATGGATGGTTGGGTAAAGGGCAGCAAAGTGGAAAGTTATGAAGCTCTTTATGATTTGTTTGCGTGGGAGCACTTGTCTAATAACTGTTTTCCAGAGCTGCGCCAGCACCTGATTGATAGCAAGATATCTAACCCTAGAAAACTTGCTGAAGAGGCGGACCGCTGGGTCAGTACCAGGGTCCACAAGGGTCCAGTGGGAGACTCAGCCAAAGGTGGGCAGGGTCCCCAGCAGAAGAGTGGGGGGGACAAGGGTAAACAGAAGGAGTCTCAGAAAGGGCCCCAAAGTAATCCCCAAGGGAACCAGGGGAAAGGTTCCCAGCCTCCCCCTGAGAAGAAGCCAGGGGCCCCGACGGGTAAACCTGTTCATAGGGGCCCCCTAACCTGCTACGGTTGTGGGCAGGTGGGACACCGGTTTTATGACCCCCAGTGTCCCAAGAAGGATTCGAATGCACCGCCGCGTGCACCCCCTCGTCAGTTGGCAAGTGTAGCCTTGGGAGGGGAGGAGATGGTTGTCCATGGTGGGAGGGGTCCCGCAGAAATGTCCCTGGTCTCGCTAGGAGACATGCAAATGGTCCCTCCACCCCCTCTGCCTAGTAACACTAGTAAATATAGGCAGTGGATGACCATTAATGGCCATAGAGTGGAAGCTCTCAGAGACACCGGAGCGAGTGTGACAGCTGTCAAGTGTCACTTGGTGTCCAGAGAGCAGGTGGTTCCCCATGCATTCTACCCCGTGATAGCTGCCGACAACTCCCAGAAAGAGTGTGAGGTAGCTCAGGTTTCCTTTGAATGGGGGGGAGTTTCAGGTACTCTTCAGGTTGCTGTGAGGCCCGCCATGCCTGTCGATTGTCTCCTGGGCAATGATTTGGAAGACTCCCCTTGGGCTAAGGTGGAGCGAGCGGCGCACTTGAAAATGTTGGGTGTACCAGAGTGGGTGTGTGCCACCACTCGATCCATGACAGCAAGTAAGGGTGTTGATGGGGTCCCGGAGCCTGAAAGTACGGCCCAGGACCCAGCTGTGAAGAGAAGAGGCAGGAGGCGCGGGAAACCGGCCCCCGTTGTTCCCGTGGTCCAGAAGGAGGTAGACCCTGAGGGGGATGCCCTGGAGCCCACAGGGGAACAAATTGCCGAACTGGGAGATCTGCCCGAGCTGACCCACTGGCAGCAGGATGGTGGTCCCTCCAGGGAGGAATTCTGTGCGGAACAGAAGGAGTGCCCTTCTCTTGTGGGCATGAGGCAGCAGGCCTCAGCCCAATCCTCAGGTGATCAGTCAGGGTCACATTTTGTGTACTGGGAGAACGACCTCCTGTATAGCGAGCCTAAGGCTGCTGAGCCTGGGTCAGCCCGTGTGCTGGTGGTACCCCAGTGCTTCAGAGCCTTCCTACTGGGTTTGGCTCATGACGTACCGTTAGCTGGACATCTGGGGCAGGACAAGACCTATGACAGGCTTGTCACCCATTTTTATTGGCCTCAGATGCGTAGGGATGTAGACATCCATTGCAAGACTTGTCGCACTTGCCAGGCAAGTGGGAAAAGCGGAAGGAAGCAGAAGGCTCCCCTCCAACCTTTTCCAGTGGTCAGCACCCCCTTTGACCGGGTGGGTATTGACATCGTTGGGCCCCTGGACCCCAAGACAGCCCTAGGCAACAGGTTCATCCTGGTCTTGGTGGACCATGCCACAAGGTACCCGGAAGCCATCCCTCTCAGGACAGTGACGGCCCCCGTGGTGGGACGGGCACTGATGGGTGTTTTCTCCCGGATGGGGTTCCCCAGAGAGGTGGTGTCCGACCGAGGCACCAACTTCATTTCGAACTATATGAAGTCTCTGTGGAAGGAGTGTGGGGTAACCTACAAGTTCACCACTCCTTACCACCCTCAAGGAAATGGGCTGGTTGAAAGATTCAACCGGACCCTGAAAGGCATGATCATGGGTCTTGAAGAACCAATGAGGCGGAAATGGGACGTCCTCTTGCCATGCCTGTTGTTTGCTTACCGTGAGGTACCGCAGAAGGCTCTAGGGTTCAGCCCCTTTGAGCTCTTATACGGTCACCCGGTAAGAGGGCCTTTGAGTCTGGTCAAGGAAGGCTGGGAGCAATCCCCCAGGAAACCTCCCCAGGAGGTATACAGCTACATGCTGGCCTTTCGGAACCAGACTCGGCGCTTCAGAGAACTTGCTCAGGCAAATCTGGAGGCCAGCCAGGAGGAGATGAAGCGATGGTACGACCGGAATGCCACTCTGGTAGAGCTTCAGCCTGGTCAGGAAGTGTGGGTCATGTCCCCTGTGGAACCTTGTGCGCTCAAGGACAGGTGGACTGGACCGTTTAAGGTTGTGGAGAAGAAGAGCGATGTCACCTACCTGGTGGACTTGAAATCTCCCAGGAACCCCTTGCGGGTCCTGCATGTCAACCGTTTGAAGCCCCACTTAGAAAGGTCCGAAGTGGGCATGCTCCTAGCTACAGATGATGGAACGGAGGAGGAGAGTGAGCCTCTTCCTGACCTCCTGTATGCTAAAGAGCAAGACGGGTCAGTGGACGGTGTGGTCCTCTCTGACACACTGACCCTTGAGCAGAAACAGGATTGTCGCCACCTGTTGGGACAATTCCCGGATCTGTTTTCCTTGGTTCCGGGTGTCACGCATTGGTGTGTCCATGACGTTGACACCGGAGACAGCCCTCCGGTGAAGCACAAGGCTTACAGGGTGACTGACAAGGTCCGAGCGTACATTAAGGAGGAGGTCTCCAAAATGTTCGCGTTAGGGGTGATTGAGTCCTCTAGCAGTCCTTGGGCCAGCCCAGTGGTCTTGGTCCCGAAGGCTGCAGCGCCTGGTGCTTCACCGGAACTCCGGTTCTGCGTGGACTACAGAGGGCTCAATTCAGTCACGAAGACTGACGCGCACCCCATCCCCAGAGCTGATGAGCTCATCGATCGGTTGGGGGCTGCCCGGTACCTTAGTACGTTTGACTTAACGTCTGGGTACTGGCAGATCGCCTTGACTGATGGGGCAAAGGAGAGGTCAGCATTCTCCACACCAGATGGGCTATACCAGTTCCGGGTGATGCCCTTTGGGATGAAGAATGCCCCTGCCACCTTCCAGAGGTTGGTCAACCAGGTCTTGGCTGGACTGGAGGATTTCAGTGCCGCCTACCTGGACGACATCGCAGTGTTCAGCGCCAGCTGGGAGGAACACTTGCGCCACCTCCAGGAAGTGTTGTTGGCCCTGCGCGGAGCAGGCCTCACAATCAAAGCCAGTAAGTGCCAGATTGGGCAGGGTTCTGTGGTGTACTTGGGGCACCAAGTAGGGAGCGGTAAGGTGGCCCCCCTGCAACCCAAGATTGATACCATCCTGGCTTGGGCCCCGCCCAAAACCCAAACACAGGTGAGAGCCTTCTTAGGACTCACGGGTTATTACAGGAGGTTTGTCAAGGATTACGGCAACATTGTGCACCCCTTGACTTCGCTGACTTCCAGGAAGCAGCCACGAAACGTGATCTGGACTGATGCCTGTCAAACGGCCTTTGACACCCTGAAAACTGCAATGTGCACAGCACCTATACTCCAGGCACCCGACTTTTCAAAAAAATTCATTGTTCAGACGGACGCTTCAGAGCATGGCGTGGGGGCTGTTCTAGCTCAGGTGAATGAAGAGGGCCGAGACTTGCCTGTAGCCTTCATCAGTAGGAGGTTACTGCCCAGGGAAACGAGGTGGAGTGCGATAGAGAGAGAAGCATTTGCTGTGGTCTGGGCGCTGAAGAAGCTAAGACCCTACCTGTTTGGGACTCACTTCCGGGTTCAGACAGACCACAGGCCCCTCAGATGGTTGATGCAAATGAGGGGTGAGAATCCAAAACTGTTGAGGTGGTCCATTGCTCTACAGGGGATGGACTTTACGGTGGAACACCGCCCTGGTACAGATCACGCCAATGCTGATGGTCTGTCCAGATTTTTCCGCCTTAGTGCTGAGGACTCCCTAGGTCAAGGGTAGTTCTCCCCACATTTCAGCTGGAGGGGACACGTGTTAGACCTGACATCATTGGCTTGAGTCTCTCCTCCATTTTTCTGTTTGCCTCTACTGTTTTACGATGTTTTGCTGGTATATGCTTTGGGCGCCGTGTCACTGCTGATCAGTGCCATAGCGCAAGTGCTCCCTATGTTAAAATGATGTGTCTATTGTATCCATGTTTGGCTTATTTGGTTTACTGTCAGTCCCTAGTCGAGTGCACCAGGAGTGCCGGGGCTTGTAAATGCAAATACCGCTCGTGGGCTTGCAGCACGTGTTGTGCCACCCACAGGAGCGGCCTTGTAAAAGAATGTCTACGGGTCGGTCATTGCGAGACCCACGTACAGTCTTGTACTGTCACGCAGGCTGCGCAAGTATACCTACTTGCCAGCCCCCCAACCTTCCCTTAACTTCATGTTAGTCACCCCTATGGTAGGCCCGTGGGCAGGGTGCATTGTAAGGATAAGGAAGGACACGCCTGACCAAGTTGGCATGTCCTGATAGTGAAGTACCGCCATCTTCGTGCTTCACTATTGCGAGGTAGCCTGCTCTCCATTGCTTAGAATGGGCCGCCGGGATTATTAAGGCTATGATCCTAGCTGGCTCGGAGAGTATGGTGCAATGTCGAGTTTGGTATCCCTGAATTCGGGGTTTAATTACGCATCCGTTGGTATGGATGGTTTTTGGACTCTGGGTTCGAAAATAGTACTTTTAGAAAGTGTCTATTTTCTTGTCTAACCATATCTGGTCTCTGCTGGTCTTGCGTGTGTGTGACAGGAGCTGGGTGGCTCCAAGAGGTCTGGATGAGTCAGTGTGGGATGAGTGGGACATTTACGTTGAGAGTAGGGGGAGAGTAGCTGTTGATAGCCTGCCTTGCCTGATACAATGCTGGCTCCACCTCCTGCCAAGCGACTGATGGCTCTGTACCTGCCCTGGACGATCCTAGCCCCACCTCCTGCCAGGAGGGCGATAGCTCTGCTCCTGCCAGTATCAATGCTGGCTCCACCTCCTGCGGGGCGTCTGAGGACCCGGCCCGGCTCAATGAATAGGCCAGGTGCTACTGCCTAGCTCCACCCACCACAGACCCAGGATGTTGGGAAATCCCCAGCATAGACAAAGGGATCAAAGACGAAAAGGGGTATAAGAGGATGACCCCTGAACTAGGAAATCAGATCACTTCTGACAAGGAACCCTGTAACCAAGGACAAGAAGCCTGCTGATCGAAAGGACTGCCTACCCCTTCTGCCAGTGTGCTGTTGTTGGGGGAATCCTGCAGTGCTTCTTTATTTTTGCCAAGGAACCAGGAGAGAGGAACTTGGTGTGTACTCTCACGCTTGCTAAGAAAATCTCCAAGGACTGGAAGAGTGCCAGTCTCCTGCCGAAGTCACAGGGCTAAAGGACTTCACCTGCTAAAAAGTGCTATTTGCTGGAAGTGTGAATCCAGCACCTCTGAAAGAACCAGCAATCACGACGATCGGATGCTGGGCCCGACCGACGCCAGCAGCAACGCCAGTGAGTAGGAGTACGGCTCTAACTCCAGAGGACCTCGTGTCTGCCCCGCTGCTGATCGCATCCACCGTGTGCCCTTCGACGCCGTGAGCGCTGCTCACTCTGTGCAACTACATCATCGACAACGCCTGCTGAGGCCTGATCGACACCGAAGACGCGACGCCGGATTGCTCGACGCCGCTGATCATCGTGTGCTTCATTTTCCTAAGGTACTGTGTTGTTGGGGGTCCGTGTGACTCCAGGCCCGACGTAGCGCTCCTCGCGGTCGACGCCATACCTGTGGATTAACTTTGCCTCGACGTTGTGTAGCTCCCGTGTGAGTTACCCCGTTGCTAAGAACTGTGTGTCCAAGAAGAAGATTTGCTTGATACTAAAAGACTTTTGTGCTAAAGAAGAAACTACCTTTGAACTATCCTTTTTCCTTCCCGAACGTATTTATTCCGATTGTGTACAGTTTTGCCGTTATTTGGTCTTGTGCTAAGTCTTATATAAAAATACTTATTTTTATAATACTACTGTGTCGTGTCCATTTGTAGTGTATTCACTTTATTACTGTATGTGGTCATAATTGCTTAACACACAGCCTCTGAGATAAGCCTGTTCTGCTCTGCCAAGCTACCAAGGGGATGAGCAGGGGTTATCGAAGGGTGTGATCCCCTTGCCCTGACTAGAAAAGGAGTGTCCCTATTTGTCAGGAGTGTATACCTCTGCCAACTAGGGACAGCCGGTTCTAACACTCGTGGAGAAGTGTGGCTCAATGATTAGAGCGGCAGACCCTGATGCAGAGGTCTAGCCTGGGACCAGGGTTCAACTCCCGCCTCGGCGGTTCTTGGGATAAAATTTCCTCGGACCTGATATTTCTCGCCTCGGTGCCTATTCTAATTCATTGGTCCCACTCTGCAACTCTGGGCAATAGCTTGCTTAATCTCCACAACGCTAGGATGCCTGGCTTCACCTTGGGGGGCCCAGGAGTGGGCACTTCACTGGGAATAGTCAGGTTCCACAGCGGTATGCGTAAAAGCACAGAGATGCTCATGGGTGATTCGTGAGCTATACAAGTACTACTAGATTTACATTTACATAAAGCAAGGGTGGTGGCTGGGGACAATGACTTCCAGCCCAGCACTTCAATAAACCAAGCTCTGCTCACAATTGAACAATTCCATTAGGAGAAGCACAACATTTGCCCCCTCCCCACCCTTCGCAACTAACTCTCCCAAGGGATGCTTTCATTTCACCTTCCCTTCTAAGAAAATAAACCAGTGTTTAAATCGGTGCCAAGTCTTATCAATCAGTCTTTACTGCTGCTGGCAGGCTCTGGATCAGCAGTGCTTTAAATGGGCCGGTACTCACCGGTATTGAGTACCAGCACTTCTTACATATCCCTCTGAGTACCGGCACTTCTCTATTGCAGAGGAGAGCACTGGTACTCATAAAACGCTGGTGCTGGCGGCCTTTCATTGTGTAGATCTGAGCCGAGCCCAGCTGAACAATTCAGCTTGGGCTCATCGGCATACCGTCCGGGTCTTCACTATCATGCTGTGCTGCAAACACAGACATCGAGGCAGCCCGATGTTGACAGCGTAATTAAGAAAGCCGTGGGAGTTTACCAGGTTCGAATGGCTTTAATCCCACCTGAATCTTTTGTTAACTGTCTGTTTATGTTTGTCTGCTTGTATCTGTGCTTGCCTCTGATTGTTTTTGTGTGCGACAAAAACGAGAGCAAAGGTGGGGTAGCGGGGAGAATAGAGACGCTATATTATAAGTTATATTAAATGAAATGTGTGGAATGCTTTGTATGTGCATGTCTGCTTGTTTCTTTGTGTCAATCGAGAATATATAGAGTTGTGCCAAGCAACAGCAATTAACAGTATTGATGTTGTATACATTACAAAACAAGGAAACTTTAAAATATCACTGTGTTTAGCTTTCGTTGTGTGTAATGAGTAAACAAACCTGCGTTGTTTATTGAAAGACATTTCTTGTGTTTTGGTATGTGCTGCAAGTAGTATCGTCTTGCCCTAAGCCCCACCCCTAGCCCTGCCCACTCGCCATATTTAAATGAGTACCTGCACTATTTCCCCCCCATTTAAAGCACTGTGGATCAGGGTACTGTAGCCGTTTGCCACTGCTAAAACTTATTGACCCAAACTGTTGAAAAGTGACTGGAGTAAAAGCACTACAAAAAAAATGAAGCGCCGTCATCTTATTAATCAGTCTTAACTGCTGCTAGACAGGCTCTGCAGCCGGATACTGCTGCCATTCGCCACAGCTAAAACTTATTGATGACAACTGTGAAAATGACCAGAGTAGATGCACTACAAAAAAAATATGAAGCACCCATAACCATTCTTAAAGTGACCGCGGTATGGGTGCGCTTTAAAAAAAAAAAATTAAATGTGGTTTTGAAAATTACAAACAATGTTTTTGGGGGGAGTACAAGCTCCACATGCCACGCTTTCTCTTTCTTTAGAAATGGCTTGTGTAAAGCAACAGAGTTGCAGGCTAAAGAAATAACAAGCATTTACAATGCACTAATGCTTGTTATTTCCTTGGCCGGCAACTGTTTCTTTAGACTCAGCTCATCTAAAGAAACGAGCATAGACGCCATTAACAGTAAAGCATGGAATTGGGCACTTATAAATAAAGAAAAGAAAATCATCCATAACCCTGAAGATAAAAACCTGCAGTGTAAGGAAACTGTAGTTGGCTGATGCTCCTTGCACACAAACGGAAGTGATGTTTTGGGAGCACCGACCAATAAGCAGCCAGGAAACAATAGCAATAGAGTTTTTAGCCAATGGCAAGTAGCAGCTGTAATTACACTCCTTAGAGTGATTACAGCAGGCAAGGCAAACAGCGCATGGGCACAGATGCTCGACCGAAATAGGCACTGATTTCATCCTTCTTGCCTCCTTGACATTTAAAATGAAAACAAGCTCCCTGTGATTAATGCTGTTATCTTGAAACAATTAACACCAACCTGTTTCCCTGTGCTCACAACTGTGTATCTCTGTCCAGACCAATGGTGAGCATGATCATATAATCCCAAGCGGAAAATTAATTTTATTTAGAATATTAATGTTTAACATATGTTTTGTTCACTTGACATAAATTGGCCACATTATTTAAAGTGCATTTCTAAATGTTGTGCATCAGCATGGTTTTTCATCGCTTTTCAGAAAATCATCAAATTTCAGCTGTTGCCACGGTCTGTCTCGGTGCATGTAATGTAACATTTTTCTCGAGGTTCCTCGGTCAAAAGGATGTTTTTTGAAACATTACAAGGTTATGTGCTGAATCTTGGGTGCAAATTCTGTTGCTATGGTTGTGCGGAAGAATCCATTGTATTAATTTGACTTTCTTGTTGATTTTCTCTGTGCAACTAAATTGAGCGAATTAAAAGTCCATGAAAATTATGTTGAAATAGGGGGCATATGTTTCAAAGGTTTTTTTAGTTGCAAACGCTGCGAATCGCTAAAAAAAGGTGTTTGCGACTAAAAAGTAGGAAAACTGTGTGTATGTAGGAATTTGCATCGCAAAATAAGTAATCGCTATTTTTGCAATTACTTATTTTGCGAAAACACATATTCTGCAAATTTTCTTGCAATTCCTTATTCTGCGTGGTTCTACATTTGCGAAATTCGCAATGTAGAAGTCGCAAAATAAGAAATCGCAAAGAGATGTATGAAAGATTCGCAAATTGCGAAAACATGAAAATCGCAATTTAAGAAATCGCTATTAACACCATCTACATGCAGGTGGTAACCATTTCCAAAGTATAAGGTACAGGAGCCTGCGTAGTCCAGCACTTGCACAGAGGAGACAGAGACAGGAAAGAATATTCAGACTGCGCATTAGGCTGTTCCAGCAGACTGAAGAGGACATCTATGACAAATACAGACTTCACCCACACACTATTTTGGATCTCATTGATGAGTTGAAACCTTTTTTGGAGCATCAAACAGGCAAGACGCAATCAATTCCTACTCATGTGCAGGTATTGTGCTCACTGCACCTTTTGGCTTCTGGGTCTTTTCAAAGCGTCATTGCAGAGGTTGGTGGGGTGCCCCAGAGGGCTCTGTCACGCTTTTTCCATGCCTTTCTGGATGCAATGATGAATAGGCTTCAACATCACATCTACTTATCAAACACCCAACAAGGCATGCAAGAGACTAAACTGGATTTTTATCAAATTGCGCGTTTTCCACAAGTAATTGGTTGTATTGATGGCACCCATATTGCGATCACTCCACCAGCAGCCAAAGAATATGTGTACAAAAATAGAAAAAGTTACCATTCTCTCAACATTCAAATGGTGTGCAATGCAAAATATATCATCAATGACATTGTGGCAAAGTACCCAGGCAGCACACATGATTCCTTAATTTTTAGACATAGCGGAATTTATAGACGTCTGAGTGCTGGACAGTTTGGAGCGGGATATCTACTAGGTAAATGAACCTCAAACATACAGTCATTCACAAAACAATTACTCATTGATGTAACACACACTCACAATCTTTTTTCTTCCTCGTGCAGGTGACAGTGCCTACGCAGTGCGCAATTTCATTCTTACGCCATATTTGAATCCATCAAATGCAAGTGAAAGAAGATATAATAGGGCACACCGGTCAACACGTGGTGTCATTGAACGCACTTTTGGAATTTTAAAAAGCCGTTTTCGAAGCATACACAAAAGTGGGGGTGCATTACAATACAATCCTGAAACATGCTGTAAGATTGTAACTAGCTGTGCAATGCTACATAACATGGCTATGAGAAAAGGTACAGAAATTGAAGTGAGTGACTCAGACACATCTGATAATGATGACATACCTCCGCCTAGAAGGGCTACCGCAGGAATAGATGCTGCCGCAGGCCGCCAAAGACGGTCTGAGATAACACAAAAATTACTTTTAAATGACACAAGGTATTTCAACACATGGATTACTTTTGAGAATGAATGTTTTCATTTTCTAAACAATACGCTTTGTATTGACATCTTAATGCACAGGCATATTTATGTTTACTTAACAAGAAAGACAGCCCAAATGTTGCAAATCTGAAAGGTGTAATATTTAAATGCACAATGTCATTTTTTACGATGGCGGCTTTGCGCAGAGCGCTGCTGACATTCCATGCTCTTCATAGATGCCACATTTCCAGTATTTCTACCACTTCTGCGCTGCGTCAGCTGTGAAGTAGGAGTTGGGTTACTACTAATCCTGCTGGAGGTGTCCTTGCTGTCTGCTGCAGCCAAAAGTGTGCTTGCGCCAGAGGTTGATGTTTGAAGTATTTCCACAACAGATGTGACCTTCTCAAGCCCTTTAGCTGTGTTTTGAGTACAGTCACTCATTTCTCTTTGCATGTTTATGCTGCGCCTTGTAAAGTTAGATGTGACAGAACATAATCTGTTAATGGCTTTAGTGTAACCATGCATTCTGGCGTGTGCTAGGTGTGCTGCCCTGTTGCGTGTATTTTCAGTGCGTCCTAAAGCCAAGCACAGTCTGTCTATTGATGCAGCCATTGTTTCAATCCATCGCCCATGCTTTTTTGGTTGTTGTTCAATTTTAAGAGTTACCTATTAACCCTTTCGATGCTGATGACGAGCTCAGCTCGTCATGATGCACGGTTGAGCTGTGCTGATGACGAGCTGAGCTCGTCATGAACAATGGGGATTTATAGACTGGCAGCACAGGACGGGAAAACACCTAGCAGCCAAGGTGTTAATAGACCGCAGAGCCTTATGTTGCAGGCGCTGCACATTTAACATATCCTGCTCTAACCCTGCAAAGACTGAGGGAGTTTCTACATGACCACTGCTGCTCCTTGATGTCTGAAAACTATACATACGTGGCCTTCTTGGTGTTTGGGCTTCGTCTTCAGTACCACTAGGGACCACTGTCTCAAGACCACTGCCTCTTGTCACATCTTCATTATTGACATCATCTTCTAAAGGAGGCAGAGGAGCAACATGTCTTCGCTTTCTACGCATGATGGGAGTAGAGACAGTCTCATCACTGCTTATGCCTTCTGCTGCAGATACATCTTGGAGAGGTGAATCATTGCCCTCAGTTTCATTTCTTGAATGCCTTGACTGTGCTGTGAATGTAGAGTGAAATATGAGTTAGTTGTATGATGAGCTTTTTAAACATAATAAAGTCTTTCAACTTAAAAATTAAACCTCATGGAAAGTAGATTTCAGTCTTCTTTTGAAAAGCACTATGTGTGTATGTGTATAATTTGATGACAAAATCAAAATGTGAAAGGTAAACTACAACACCCATGATGCACTGCTGTCTGTATGTGAAACTGTGTACCAGGACTTAAACATTCCTACCACTGTGTACTTGACCAATGCACATGCTTTACCCACTAATTTAAATACATGAAATCATGCATCTTACCTTGTGCACTTTGTGTAGGGTCAGAGCTGTCTATATCAGCCACACCACTCACACTCTCAGGCAAGAGAGTGGCCTCTACCAGTTCCTTGTGAGGTGTAGGCTGCTCTGCAGTTAAAGTACCACCTCCAGTCTTGTTAGCCCCCTTTAGTCTCTCTGCAACCCTTTCTTTTGACCTCTGGCGCATGTCGTACCATCTTCTGCGCAATTCCTCGATGGTACGCTTTGTCACTCCCACTGAATTAACCTTTTGCTGTATGTCCAGCCAGATCTTTCTTTTTCTTGCTTCTGGAACTTTTAGTGCTTTTTTCCCAGAATCAACTCATGGCTGCAAGCCATCTCTTCAATTAGTATTTCTTGTTCTTTTTCAGAAAACTTATGCTTTCTCTTCCTTTTCTCTCCTGCCATTCCCTCCTGTGTGTCTTGGGACTCCATCTCTGCTCAAACAGGTCTGTTCAGCCTCCAAACAGTCTTCCAACTGCCACTGGGTGTGGCTCAGGCAAGCAGGTGCAGGTAATCACTCCCACTTCCTGACTGTGATGTCATCAACCTGTTCCTGCATTGCAGATTCCCATTTTTTGCGATTTCTTAATTTGCGAATTTCGCAAATTAAGAAATCGCAAATAATTCTGAGATTTTTTTGCGATTTTTAAGAAATCTCAAAAAATTTGCAAAACCGTACATACATCGCTTTTTGCGAATCTGCAATTGCGATTCGCAATTTATCGCAATTACAGAATCGCAAAACAGAATCTTGATACATCTGCCCCCAAGTGTTTTATGGGGTGGCCTGGATGCTAGTAGTTTGATAGGTTTGCTGTGCAAGTGACATTTTTGTGCTGACTTTTTACAAAATGTCATGCTATAAAATTGTGTGCTTTAGCTGTCTGAAACATTATAAAAGATGTGCTATTTGGAGAAGAGTGTATTCATTCCTTTATTCTGTCACTCTTACTTTGTCATTCTTCTGTTGTACTAGAAAGAATTGGATGTTATTTAGAGATGGTTAGATACTACATAGCTCTTTTGTATTAGGGCTTGTTATTATTAATGTAGCTATTGCCATATGTGCTGTTGCTACCTAATTTATTAAAGGCATGTTGTATTATAGCATTTATTGATGAATTTGGCTTCTAAATAACTACCCATTTAATTTTGGTAATGATTAACATGCCATTTGAATAAATCTACAAACTGAGAACTGGATAAAACCTCCTTGTGCACATTTTTTCTTAATGGCCTAGGATGATAATTTAAAAACATGATTCTCCCTTTCCTGTGTATTGGCACTACATTGTGTTAATTGAGTTTGAGCATCAACACCCAGAAATGATCCAGTGTGCAAATACTACTACTACTACTAATCATCAATCATCATCTATCATCACCATCAAGCTACACATCAGCCCTCAAGGTCACAGTGCTAAGCCCAAAAAATATAGCAGGGCAAGCCAATCTTGACATGGAAATAAAAGATTAAAATGAAAGATGGAAAAAAAACATATGTCCGGCTGAGTCATAGCTGAACAAAGAGGGTGAAAGTTAGACATTAAACGTGATGACTTCAGAGGCGGCCCCTCCGTTGGAGCAGAGGAGTGTCACCCCCCCTTAAATTACCCCCAGAGAAAATAAAATGGTAATTTATTACCATTTTATTTTTCATTCCCGGTCCCAAACAGAGCGTCAGGACAGGGACGGGGCCGCTGCTGAGTGACAGCAGCATGTCACTCAGTACGGAGGAGGGTGGGCAGGCACAGCACTGTTTAAGGGGCACATGTCTTTTTGACCGGCCGTCTTGTGATGGCCAGCCACACATGCGCACTGTAAACAGTTCTAACCCAGCTGTACAGCTGGGTTAGAGCAAGTCAAAGCCTCCACAGCACTATGAAGAGCAAAGTCAGGCCGCTCCCACCAATCTTAGCGCTGCTCTCATGCTGCATGAGATCAGTGCCAGGATTGGCCAAGGGAGTTTCCTGTTGGTCGGGCTGCAGTCTGAGAAAGAAGACGTTGGGTGCAGACGACGTAGTGTTCATCTTCAGGTATGTTTTTGAAATTTGTTTTAATATTTTCACACGTGCCAGCCCCCCTAACCCCGTCCCCCCGGTTCCGGCCACCACTGAATGCCTGGATGAAGGCAAATGAATCAGGTATGACTGAAGAGACATCGAATTTTTATAACCTCTTCATTAACAGAGATCTATCTCCTGGAAAAAACGCAGGCAGTGCAGAGCTGAGAATCTGCTTTCATGTGCCTGCAGTGCATAAAGTCAATTCATTTAACCTGATAGTTCTCAAAGCCAGTGCATTGTTTTATACAGCTCAGAACCCTCAAGAGGTGAAAACCTTGCTCACTGTTTCTAAGATGCACTGTCTTAAAACATAGGGGCATATTATCAAGCCTGTGCGCTAAAATTATCGCCGCTTTATCGGCCGAAAACGGCCGATAAAGCGGCGATAATGGGCTTGATAATATGCTCTGTGGAATTCCAATCGAAGCCCATGTTAGATGTCTTCACATCTAACATGTGCTTCGATTGGAATTCCATAGAGCATATTATCAAGCCCATTATCGCCGCTTTATCGGCCGTTTTCGGCCGATAAAGCGGCGATAATTTTAGCGCACAGGCTTGATAATATGCCCCCAAGCTCTTCCCCTGAGAAATAATATGGAAAATGAATTCAGTTTAAGCAATGCAGGTGCATAAAAACAGAGAGTCAGCTTTGTGCTGAGCCAGCACAGCACACCATGTTCCACTTCGATTAGGTCCAGCCAGATTTACCAGCTCAGGTTCCTTTGGCGTTTTGCGGGCAGAACTTGTTTGTTTAAAGGAATCGAATTCCTTCAGATTAGTATGCTAAGATTCTATTGGGTAATTTGATTGATTACTGATTACTAATTGGTCACTATAGATGAATTTTAAACGGTATTGCATTTGGAAATTCAAGTCTACAAATTAAAGGAAATGTCATAGGTCTGGCGAAAGATTTAACCATATATGCGTATCTAAGAAATCTAAAGTTTGCAGCATTTTTTAATTGCTCTTGTTCTGCCATTTTCCATTAACAAATCGAAATGTGTAGCATTTGCTTCTAGAGTTGTGTTAAGCTATATCAACATCTTTCATTTAAGTCTACTGCCTATGATTGGTTGAGGATGAGGGCCTGCAACAACCGGCATAGCCCAAGGCAGAAGAGCAATATAGCAATTAGACCTTTCCATCAACTGGGAGTAATATGTTATAAATTAAAAAAGTAGAAACAGAAAGGAAAACATTGAAATTTGGGGCAGATGGTCTATACCAGCCATAAAGGGCCTGGTACTATTTAATTGTCTTTAATGGAGCTCACAGTATATCAATGTTCTAATACAAACCCAAGATGAACAGCTGAGTTTCAAACTCATAACTTGCATATAACATGGTAGTGTCTGCAGCAGAAGGTCAAGCCACTGATATTCCCATTAGGATTAATTTGGTGACTGAAATTCAACAAGTAATTTGTTACAAGACATAAATGTGTAGTGCATGGGACATTTCGTAAAGTTAGTGTTGGACTTGGCCATTTTTGCAGGGTCATCCCTGAACTTTTTACCGTCCTCCTCTATTTTGTCTGACCTGTTTTTGTTGGTTTTATGACTCTGGGCACTTTACCACTGCTAATCAGTGCTAAAGTGCATATGCTCTCCCTATTGTAAATTGATGTATGGATTAGTGATTCCATGATTGGCTGATTTGGTTTACTGATCAGACCCTAGTACAGTGCACTGAGTATGCCCAGGGCATGTAAATCCAAATGCTGCTCGTGGGCTTACAGCACTGGTTGTGCCACCCACAGAAGCAGCCTTGTAAAATGTGTCTAAGGTCTCTAAGGTCTGCCATTGCTGAGCCTGTGTGCAGTCTGGTACTGTCATGCTGATTGGGCAAGTGCATCCACTTGCAAGTCCCTAAACCTTCCCTTTTTTCATATCAGACACCCCTATGGTAGGCCCAAGGGCAGGGTGCATTGTAAGTATAAGGTAGGACATGCCTGGTGTGTGTGGCATGTCCTAATAGTGAATTACTATTGCAAGGCTACCTTTTCTCCATAGGCCAGAATGGGCAGTTAGATTACATTTTATAATCCTAACTGACTCAGGAACATGGTAGAAATTCGAGTTTTGTATGCCTGGACTCAGAATGATAAAATTCATCTTTTAGTGAAGTTGGTTTTAACATTCTGTGTTTGAAAATACCACTTTTAGAAAATAGGTATTTTCTTGTCTAACTATCCAAGTTGGCCTCTGCTAGGTTGTGTATTCCTTGTCTGGAGTTTGAGTGACAGGGCTGGGGGATTCCAGGAGACAGGGTGAGTCCGCCCAATGGTGAATAGAGAGATCTGTACCTAGATTGGAGGGAGGAGTTGCACCTGGGACCTGAATAGGGCCTGTGCCTGCCCCCACAGTGCTGGTTCCACCCCCTGTGGTGCGTCTGATGTCTCTGCCCTGCACTGTGAAAGGAGAGAAGGAATCATGTCAACAGAGTGCTCCAGGACTGTGCCTTTCCTCCACAATGCTGGCCCCACCTCCTGGGGAGCGTCTGATGTTTCTGCCCTGCACTGTGAAAGGAAAGAAGGAGTCTTGTCAACAGAGTGTTCCAGAACTGGTTTGGACTGGGCAAAGGCCCCTCTGCCCTCAGAGGACAAAGGATTTTAGGGTATAAATATTGGGACCCTGATCCCAAGAAATTAGATCACGTTTGGACTACAAGAAGAAACCTTTTCTGAGGAGAGGAACCTGAAGAAACTGAGGAGAGACTATCCCTAAGCTAAAGTGCTGCTTGGGGGATTGGCCTGCAGTGGTTGCCTGACTGCCAAGGAATGGAGAAATAACTTTGTGTACTTTATTTTCAACTTGTGAAGGATCTCCAAGGGCATGGAACAGAGCTTGCCTCCTTCTGAAGTCTTAGGGACTTGGGTCTAAGACCTGGGGCCTTGGTCCTTGGGCTTGGGTCCTGGGTAATGTTCCTGGTTTATGGGGCATGGGCCTGAGGCCTGGGGCGTAGGTCACAGGTCCTGGGTCCCAGGGCCTTGTTTGTGGTCCTTGCAGCCCAGGCCTTGGTCCAGGGCTGGGGACATGGGTCCTGGTGCCTAGGTCCTGGTGCCTAAGTACTAGGACTGGGGCACAGTTCCTGGGTCCTTGATCCTGGATCCCTTGGCTCGGGTCCTGGGTCCTGGGCCTGGTGCCTGAGCCAGGGTCTTGGGGCCTGGGTCCTTGGGCTTGGGACCTTGGTTCTGGGTCCTGGGACCTGGGTCCTGAAACATGTGTCCTGGAGACCAGGTCGTGGGTCCTGTGTCTTGGGTCCCTGGTCTTGGTCCTAGGTCCTGAGACCTTGGGTTTGGGCGTGGGGCCTGAAATCTGGGTCATAGGTCCCAGGTCACAAGTCCTGGTGCCTGGGTCCTGGTACCTGGGTCCTTGGGTCTGGGGCCTTGGTCCTGGGAACTGGGTCCTGTGTCTCAGGTCCTGTGTTCAGAATCCTTGGGGCTGGGGCCTAGGTACTGGGTACTGGGTCCTGAGGACTGGGTATGGGGTGTGGGTCATGGCTCCTGGGTCCCAGGGGCACAGGGCCTGGGTCCCTGGTCCTGGTTTGTGGGGGCTGGGTCCTGGGTACTGGTGCCTGGGTCATGGGTCCTGGATTCTGAGTACTTGGGTCCTGGGTCCCAGGTCCTAGTGCCTGGGTCCTGGCCCTTGGTCCAGGGTCCTGGTGCCTATGTCTTAGGTCATGGGTCCGAGGGTCATAGGGCATGGGTCCTTGGCCCTGTGGACTGGGTCCTTGGCCATTGTCCTAGGTTAAATGTCAAACAACAAAAAAAGAGAGAGGTCTAATCTGGTCAGGCACAAGGCTACCAGAAATATGGAGCAAAAGGATAAGTGGATAGTTTTGATCACAGTCACTCTATTTGAGTGGGATCACAGTCACTCTGTTTGAGTAGGAAAGCCCTCACACACCGACCTAGTCAGTGTCATGCTTCATCATCGGGCCCCACCGAAGAGACCGAGTGTCTCTTCGGTGTGCTGCGACGCCAGAAAGACTGCGGAGCTGGTTGTGTGGGGAGGATGTGTTGTGAAAATTCTCAAATTAAAAGTGACTAATAGGGTATCAAAAAAACTTTAATGAGTGATCCCTATGACACGTGTAAGTGGTATATGTGTCTGAATTTAATAGCCAAGGTTATTAGGGTTTTGTTTAAATTCAGCTAAATACCACAAATATATTAAAATTAATCAGTCAACATGTTTCTGCCTTCAATGTGGTATATATTCACCATGGCATTCTTCAGGACTAAAAACCCCGGCGGTATGGACACTCTAATAGTCCACCCTAACCTGGGGGCGTGAAAGTGAAAAAGAAAAAGTGAAGAAAGTGCTTAAAAAAGTTAGGAGAGCAATTTGCTCAATCCAAAAAACCCCAAATTCAGGGGTGTATCAGCACCTGTAAGAGAAGATATACAAACAAACAGATATAGACATACATACAATTAGTATATGCCAGCGCAGACTTATCATAGTGCTCCTAAGATGGTGGCAAACCTATGTGTGCTCACAATAACAGATAACTTATGCACCATCCAAGTAGCCCTTGGGGATATTTGTACTTGCTAGGAGGTGAAGTGCTAGAGGTGGTTAAAAACTACGATTGTAGTGAAGGAGATAAAAACGCGATGTGAATTCTCCATGAGAAGGGATCAATTTGACCAAATGGTCGGTGACCCCCACAAGATGGAGAAATATGGAGAACATCTCACTTTAAAACTGGGCGCTACTTGCACCATGGGTCTCGGGAGGGGGGTTGGAGCGCGCTTGGCACATCCTAAGAAAAAAACGGAATTGAATGTCAGCATAACCCATACAACACACAGGCACTTAGCTTATGTTGATCGTAGTAGTCGTTCCGCTGTGGAAGCAGACTCACGCCCTCAGCGCTCACAGCCCGCTTGTCAACCTGCAAGAACCCTCTAGACCGGACCCCGACGATGGAGAGCGGGGCCGGTGAATGAGTATAAGAGCGCTTTGTTTACGCGCTCGATTCCGGGTTGGGCGTGCCTCGCTGGGGTCGGGTTGGGCGTGTCTCGCTGAAAGCGAGGCTTGGGGCGCACACGCCCACTTGGGCGGAGCGCGTTAATGGTCAGACCGAGGCTTGGATTGAAAAGCCTATCCCTGCGCTAAGACTGAGGGAGGTATTTACACGCTGATGGTTGTTATAACAACCAAGAGCAAATATTGTTTGTGGAAAAATAGATCGAGAGATTAGCTCTTCTTATTGGCGAGTTTTTTTCTTTTCTTTCAGGAAAATTGGTACTGCTAGAAACCAGTGGGTAAATAAAGAGGGAGGCACAGGGCGAAAAAGCACATAATGTCAGAAAGATCGGGATTTTAATCGGCATGGATTAATCTGTGGACATGATATTAAAGTGCACAGAGTTTTTTGTGAGGAACATGTTGAATGTCACATGTTTAAATCAGATCAGTTCTGTGTGGCGTTTAACAACCTTCTGAAGTTTTTAGAGTTCATGATAGGACTGTGTTCCAGGGGATATCGTCGTTGAGCCCATTGATATTTGTCCCCAAACGGTACACCCAACGCTGTTCCTTTTCGAACAGTCTATTTTGTATATTCCTTGCACCATCAATTGTTTCAATGACAGTCCACCTCATGTCATTGGTGGTATGATTTTTTTCTAGGAAATGGCGGCTTAGTTTTGTTGTTACTTTCTTGCACCTTATGTTACTCCGGTGTTCGCAGATCCGTTGTTTCACTTTTCTAGTGGTCATGCCCACGTACCGAAGATTACAGGAACATGTGATCAGGTAGACCACATTGCATGAATTGCAATTAGTATGATCACGTTGCGTCCACACTTTCCCTTCTTCCAATATCAGGGTTTTTGTAGGTTGTGTTAAGTGGCAGACACTACAATCCGAGCAGGGGTAATGCCCGGTGATTTTAGGGAGTCCCCATGACGTTGTCACTGATGGTGTCATATTCAGTGGATTCTCTTTTGGGCGTGTGTGGACCAGCGCATCTCTTAGACTGCGGCCCTTTTTAAAGGAAAAGAGGGGTTTTTCCCAATCCTTTTTAAAGGTTTTCACGATACTCCAGTGTTTGTTTATACTCTTTTTCATAATGTTTGAGAGGCTGTATGTGGTGACACAGGTGAGTGGAATCTGATCTGAATTGTTTGTTCTTTCTTCAAGGAGAGATTCCCTTGGCTGATTTTTAGCTCTTTTGAATCCTTTATTTAGGGTGGAGTTAGGATAGCCTCTATTTTTCAGTTTTTCCGTCAGAATAGCTGATTGATTTTTGAAATCTGTGGTCGTGCTACAGTTCCTCCGCAGCCTGAGGTACTGCCCGTAAGGGAGATTTTCTTTTAGCGGACGCGGGTGGAAGCTGTTAAATTGCAGGAGATTGTTCTTTGCAGTAGGTTTGTTGTGGGTTTTTGTGGCCAGTGTCGTTCCACTGATTGAGATAACCACATCTAAGAACACGATTTCTTTTCTGCTTGTGGTGCTGGTAAATCTTAGATTAGGGTCTAAGGTATTGATCCATGAGAGGAAGTCTTTCAAGTCATTATCACTACCATTCCAAATGAGTAGGATGTCGTCAATGTAGCGTTTCCACAAAAGCATTGACGAAAAAAAGGTGGCAGTTGGTGGTAGGATATGTTTAGCCTCAAAATCTGCCACATACAGCCCCGCCACGCTCGGCGCGAAGGTGCTGCCCATGGATGTCCCAGAGCATTGTAGGTACAGTTTGTTTTTAAATGAGAAAAAGTTTTCTTTTAGTGCTATAGTGGCACAATCGATGATGAATTTTTTTGGTGTCTGGAATTCCCAGTTGGTTGAATCTAAGGCCTTTTTAAGGACCTCGATTGTGTCATCCTGCGGAATGCTAGTATAGAGGCTTTCCACGTCTAGTGTTACAAGGGTGATAGAGTTTTCAGGAAAGTTGATTTCTGTCAAAAGTCGTAGCAGGCTCTTGGTGTCCTTCAGGTAAGTCGGTGTAGACTGGACTAATGGTTTTAGAAAATGATCACAAAATTGTGATAGTGGTTCCAGAAATGACCCAATTCCTGAGACGATCGGGCGTCCAGGTGGAGGGAGTCTGTTCTTATGCATTTTTGGCAAAGTGTAGAAGTAGGGTATTATGCTACTTGTATTATTCAAAAATGCAGCTTCGTTCTTGGAAATCTGGTCTTGGTCCTCTGCTTGTTTTACCATGGAGCTAATTCTTTTTGTGAGATCTGGGGTTGGATCCAATGCCAGTGGCGTGTAATTTCTAACGTCACTGAGTAGATTTTTGCAGGTGGTCTCATATGCAGTTGTGTCTTGGATGACGATCCCTCCGCCCTTGTCCGCGGGTTTTATGGTTATGGAGGTGTCGTTTTTTAATTGTTGCAATGCCTCGAATTCAGCAGTACTGAAATTCCCGAATGTTCGCGGGTTTTGGCAATTTTCCAGGTCCTTAAATACCGCTTGCTCAAAAGCAGTTATGGCTGCTGGTATTGTGTGTGAGGGCGGGATGAAGGTGGAGTTAGGTCTTAAGCCTGTGTCACCTTTCCTAACTGATTCCAATGGGTCTATTTTTCCATCAAAAAAAGCTTTCAGTTTCAGTTTGCGAAAAAACCCTGCTAATTCGCAGTGCATTTTGAATTTATCGGGTTTGGCTGTGGGGACAAAACCCAGCCCCTTCTCCAAAACTTCGATCTCCACAGGAGTAAGTATTCTGGTGGATAGGTTAGTCACTAGACTTATACTCCGCTCGGACCCGGCTGCTGGTTGCTCCGGGTGTGGTTCGCTACTGAGTCGTCTTCCTGCCAGGTTACTCTGGTGTTCCCTCTCCTCTTGCCTCGGCCTCTCCGGCCGCTCTCTAAAAAAGGCTGCCTATACTGTTGTTGGTAATTGGCCGGGGGCATAAAGCCTGGGTTCCAGCCCATAAAAGGATAAGGTGGCTGTTGGAAAGCATAGGGGTGGGTACCCATCCCCATTTGTGGGGGGTACCACTGTTGGTGGTTGCCTTGATTTCCGTGTCCACTTCTGTTCGTTCTATTGCCACGGTTCCCCCTTCTTTTAGTTTGTTTGAAGGAGTTGTTACTAGAACCGCTGCTGCTCGACGAGTCATCATCCGAGTAGTCTGAGTTGTTGGCATTACGTGCTGGCGGAGTGAATGAAGCCGCAGAGTAGGGGTATACTTTCTCGAACTCGAATTTCTTTTGGTCTTTTTGAAGTTTTGTCACCTTTGATTGCATTAGGTTGTCTTTGTATTCGTTCATCTCCTTGTTAAGTTCATCTAGTCGTTTTTTGTAGCCGGTGATAGTGGCTTTGAAGTGAGTCTCTGTTTCCCTGATTTCTATCATAATGGATTCCGAGAGTCTTAAGGCTGTTTTGATTATTAGGACCATCCAATCGCGTGTGCAGTGCCATGCGATTGCGGCCCAGTCTTTCCGGAAGGCAGCATCATTCAAAAAGATGCGTGGGGCATTAGTCACCAGAAGGCCTTTCGGTGCTGTGTTGGTTGTTAGATAGCCCTTCATGATAGTTCCATTGTCCTAGACCATCTGATCCCAGCTTCGCCTGCTCGATAAGGTGCCCTCAGGCCCCGATTTGGAGCTCCATCAGGGCCCCCTCACAACCCCATGCCCGGCTGGGGCTCTAAGCACCAGGCCACAGGGTCCCCTGAGCCTGGCCATTTAGTTGCATGTCATGCTTTCCACTGGGGCAACCAGATGGCCCGGCTGTCCTGGAAGTCCCGATGAGGGCTCATTTGCTTCCTTGAGCCCAGCCAGGGATCCAAGAGGTCGGTGCATTTGCGCCTTCAGTCCCCTTTGTCACTTGAAAGGAGGGTAGCCTTTCTTTGGATTACTATAGACAGGGAACTCTAGACCCCCTTGTGGTATGGCAGTTCTCAGCCAGCGACCAAATGGCCCAGGATTGCCCCCCATTAGATCTCTGTCCTAAGGCCTAGTGCCCGGGTCCTGGGTCCCGGTGCCAGGGTCGCAGGGCTCGGATCTCAGAACCGGGGTCTTGAGTCCTGGTGCCTGTGTCATGGGTCCTGAGTCTTTGGGCCTGAGGCCTGGGTCCTGCGGTCTGGGTTCTGGATCCTGGGGCCTTGGTCCCGTAGCCTTGCTTCCGGTCCTGGTGCAAAGGTCCTGGGGTCTGTGTCCTAGGGCCTGGGGCCAGGTGCCTGGTGCCTGGGTCCCAGATCCTGGGTCTTGAGACATGGTGCCTAAATCCTCGGACCAGGCCATTGTGGTCAGGGTGCTGGGCCCGGGACCTGGGTCATGTGGCCGTGGTCCTGGTACCTGGATCCCGGAGCCTTGTACCAGGGTCCTGGGGCCTGGGTGCTGATGCCTGGGACATAGGTCATGGGGCCTGGGTCATGATTCCTTGGTCATGGTTCCTGGGTCCCGGGTCCTTGGTCATAATGATTAGGGGCCCAGGGACCGGGTCCTGGGCCCAGGACCTGGGTCCTGGTGCCGGGTCCTGGAACCTGGGTCCTGGAGCCTGGGTACTGTGTCATGGGTTCTGAGGCCTGGGTATTGGGTACTAAGGCCTGGGTACTAGGTCCTGGGCCTGGGGCCCGGGACCTGGGTCCTGGTGCCTGGGTCCTGAGTTCTTGAGCCTGGGTCCTGAGTCCTTGGGCTGCGGCCTTGGTCATGGGTCCTGTATTCTGTAGCCTTATTCCTGGGTCCTGATTCCTAGGTGCTTGGGCTTGGGTCCTGGGGCATGGTTCCTTAGGCCTAGGGCCTGAGTCCTAGGTCCTGGGTCCTGGGCCCAGGGTCTGGGCACTGTTGCCTGGGCCATCTGGCCCCCCGCTTCGCCTGTACGTTAAGATGACTGCGGGTCCCAGGTCAGAGTTCCATCAGGGCTGTGTCTGAGGCCCAGCTGGTGCTCCGAGCACTGGGGTGGCAGGGTCCCCTGAGTCTGGCCATTTGGTTGCATGCCATGCTTTCCATTGGGCCGCCAGATGGCTGGGCTCATTTGCTTCCTTGAGCCTAGCCAGGGTTCCAAGAGCTGCGGTCCACTATTCACTCGGACCGCATGGATTACAATAAAAGGGGGTAGCCTTCCTCTGGAATACTAGGGACAAGGTACTCTAGACCCCTCATGGTCTGAAGGTTCTGAGCCAGCGACCAGATGGCCCTGGATTGGGCTCCCACTCTGATCTCAGTCCTCAGCCTCTGCACCGGACATTGCAATGGTGTAACATTTTTTACTTCTTTTGTAGATTTTCAAACCGCTTTCGATTGCATGTACCAGGCTAGACAATGGTGAAAATTGGCAAGCTGGGGAATTTACTCCCACCCAAATGAAGTGATCGACATATTTCGGTCTGCAGAATGCTGAGGACGCAGTTTTATTAGATCAAATATCTGTTGGTTTGCAGAGGGCTCTTAAGCATTCAAATCCCTACTGTAATATTAACAAATTAGCTGTTAACAGGGATAAAACAAAGATAGTTGTTTCTGGGTATGTTCTGAAGAAAAATGAATGGAACCCAGAGGATCCTAAACGGGAGTGAGTAAATGCTTAGAAATATTTGGGTATTTGACTAAATGATGGTGGTGGTGCCAAATTAAACTTAGTGCAAAGTCAAGAGCAATAGATTTTCCCTCTTCATTTTACAGGAATACTGAAGAGGAGGGCTTTAGGGGGCAGCACTGTTTCTCACAGCCAACTATGGGGAGGGATGAGAGAAACTATAGTCCATATTTTGAGCATTTGCCATAAACAGGCAGATGACCGTAAATATTTCTTACGGCCTGTTATCAACAGTTAAGGATGCAGGAAAGGCAACAAAGCTGCTTATCTGTTTAAGTGGTGCAGAACCTCAATTGACTGGTCTTTTTTATATTGGCCTGCTATGAACATAGTAATAAACAGTGTATTTTATAATTACTATTATTTTTTATTTTGTTAGCCATAAATTTGTTGTTTTAGCTTTTGTGTTATAGAAGCATAGATGATATTTTTTACTAGCAACAAGACGAAAAAAGCAGGGTGTTTTATCCTGTGATCGCACCAGTATGAATATACACATTAAAAACAAATGTAAACGCTCAACTGTTTACGAGCTCACTGCCAAGGTAGCATCATACTAACAAAAGTATTTATAAAAAACTTAACCAGGAGCGCTTTGTATATTTTTAATGTATCAATACTATTTTTGAAATATTACATAAAACAGTATAACGAACTAGGGGCCAGATGTAGAGACCCTAATACCGGTCGATAACGGCAGAAATTACTGAATTTTGGTCGTTACCGACCGGTATTAGGCATTTGGGATGTAGGTGGCTACATTTCAGATTCGGTAATTTACCGAATTGGTGTTTAAGAATTCGGTAAATTACCAAATTCTTAAATACCGATTCGGTAAATTACTGAATCTGAAATGTAGGAAGCACTCAAATGAGTGCTTTTCACCTGTAAGGATTCGTTATTTATCACCAACCACAAGTTGGTGGTAAATAACAAAAACCGTTAAAAAAGCAATTTTGGGCTTTTTTAACAGTGCCATGTGGCAGACATACATGCCCTTAGGGCATGTATGTATGCCACATGTGCATTAACGGTGATGGATCAAGCCCTGATCTTTGGACTGGGTAAGAGTGGTCTGCTTAATTCAGACACTCTGTTCATCACCACCCCCTTTTCTGAATCATTTTTGTCCACCATAAGTGTGGAAGGGTATACTCAGATGTGAGTCCCTCGCTCATTGCACCATCAGGATTCAAGCAAGCCAGGCCGAAAACGGCTGAAATGCCAGAAACCGGTCCCCGGTAGCTTGTTTCCTTCCCAGTATAAAAATTGGCTTGGTAGTTTGGTCTGCCCTGTTCCCATGATGCACTGGGCCAGTGTCAGACTAATTTGCATATAGCCAAGTTCTGAGCTGGGATGGTGCAGTGAGCTAAAAAACGGTGATGGATCAAGCCCTGATCTTTGGACTGGGTAAGAGTGGTCTGCTTAATTCAGACACTCTGTTCATCACCACCCCCTTTTCTGAATCATTTTTGTCCACCATAAGTGTGGAAGGGTATACTCAGATGTGAGTCCCTAGCTCATTGCACCATCAGGATTCAAGCAAGCCGGGCCGAAGACGGCTGAAATACCAGAAATCGGTCCCCGGTAGCTTGTTTCCTTCCCAGTATAAGAATTGGCTTGGTAGTTTGGTCTGCCCTGTTCCCATGATGCACTGGGCCAGTGTCAGACTAATTTGCATGTAGCCAAGTTCTGAGCTGGGATGGTGCAGTGAGCTAAAAAACGGTGATGGATCAAGCCCTGATCTTTGGACTGGGTAAGAGTGGTCTGCTTAATTCAGACACTCTGTTCATCACCACCCCCTTTTCTGAAACATGTGCACCCATGCACTATTCAGGGGTGCAACAGGGTGTCAATGTGACACACTGCCACCCTTGTAGGTCTTCCCCCCTTACCGATTCGGTATTTACCGAATCGGTATTCCCCATTCATTCCTATGGGCCTGGAAGCCCGTAGGAATGAATGGGGAATACCGATTCGGTAAATGCCGAATCAGTATTTACCGAATTTTACAGATTCAGTAAAAATTACCGAATTAATACCTACATACCATTTACCCATTCTAAAATACCGAATCGGTAAAATTCGGTATTTTAGAATCGGTAAATGGTATTTACCTACATCTGACCCAATATCATGTAATCAACCCCAATTCAATGGGTAACATTCATATCACACTGAGTCATGCATTTCTGTTGAAAATTATTTTTTTGCAAATATTCTTTATGGACATAAGTTGATCAGCCCAGCCAACGTGTTTCATCAATGAGGATTTCATCGTGGTTTGAATTTTTACGAACAAATCCATTAATCCAATCACTATAGTTAAAGCCTCAGTACAACACTGTATGTTCCCTCATATAATGAACAGAAAAATATTATTTTCTTCTTAAAACTCAGATTTCAGGGAAATCTTTTTAATTCAATTGTATTGCATCATGAAAAAATGCATTGGCGGCCGGCATGGCGGGACGGGTGCGGGTGTCGCCAGGGGATCACGGAGGGTGTTGGGGGGATGGGTCGTGCGGGGGATTAAAAAAAACTTACCTTGAGTCCGGGTCCCGCGTCTTAGCTCCTGCTCTCCTGCTACCGACTTCTGGAAAAGGAAGCAGGCAGCCAGGCTCCCTCCCCATAGCCAATCACAACGCTGCAATGCAGCGTTGTGATTGGTCTGAGCATCGTGACATGGCGTTCAGCCAGGGGCTGGAGGGGTGGGCATGTTCTCCATGTAGGCTGTAAGGAAGCCTGCATGAGGAATGGGGAAAGTGCGCATGACAGATTTGGCGGCCCGAGAGCGCCAAACAGTCATTGCGTACGTGGGATTAGGCAGACCACTCCTCCCCTCCTCTGAGAGCAGAGCAGCCCTGTCCACCAGCTCGCCCTAAAAGCAGCAGGAGATGAAGTATTAAATGATAATAACTCTAAGTTACCATTTTATGTTTCTACTTTGCGCTGCTTAAAAACAGTGGGGCGGCACTTCTCCGCCATAGCAGAGGAGCCGCCACTGAAAAAGTTTGCCCTCCAATTGATGGTAAAATATATTCAATCCTCCCTCTAGGATTTGTGTCGCAAAACGCCAACAGAGTATCAGCCAGTGTCTTCGGGATTCAGATGCCAGCCTCAAGTTCCTTTTCACTGTGTGATCCTACAGAGAACCTTGGCAAGAAAGAGGACGGTAACATGGTGAGCTGGGCTGTGGATGCCCTGCCCTGTCTAAATAGCCCCCACCTGCCCCCCTTGACCCCACACTACAAGAATACATTCATCCAAAGCCACCTCTCACGTCCTGGAGAGGTTTTAAGTGGGACCCCACTGTGCAAATCATTCCCACCTGAGCTGGAAACCTATACTATGAAAGGGTTTCCAATACTTAATGCCCCACTTTTCGGATCACTATGTGATGAGGTGTGTCACACGGTAGCACCGACCGCACCATGTGAGTTGACAGGCCTGGTTTTATGATACGGGAATAATTTGATATATTCACTCAAAAACGCGAAATCCAATTCCCTAGCAGGCGCCTTTGCAATCTGAAATTGTATATTCCTAACAACGCTCAAGGAAAAAGCGTAAGCTAAAAGACTGCATTTCGACCACATAATGTTGGTAAGTGTCTATCCTCCCCCCGCATGGTGCTGTGGCTCATGTTTTTCAGTGTATCGTTCTGTTTGCTTCCTGAAAAGCTTAACTGGTGATTTCTGTAAAATAGTCACTGCTAATGAAGAGAAAGGGAGCATGTGTAGGAGGAATTATAATGCATCTCCAGACAGCACGGTAGATGCTAATGTCTGCTGATTGTTGCTGTAGAAACCAAGGCCCCTCATTCAAGTCATATAAAAGAGCATCGCTCGAGTGCATAAAGTAACAGGGGTAATGCTTTAATGCATGGGGGGGGGGTCTTACAACAGGGCACAAGCTAAGCCCACAAAAGAAAGAGTGATTGACTATGTATGACTAGTCATGTTTTGGAAAATGTCAGAGCTGAAATTGACTCCCACTTGCTTAAACAAACCATCAGTTCATTTCTACCATATTCTATGACCACTTAAACTGGCGCAGACTGGTTTGATCCTAGCGAAGGACACTGCGGTCATGATTGCTGTTGTCGGTTTCCTTGGCTTCTGAGAGCCACTTGACATTCATTTCAATAAGGTTCAAAGAAACAGTCAGCTTTCTTCCAATTCTGCTACCGTGATGCTGCGTAGGCCCTTTTATGAGCATAAAAGAAGCACTGTCATTCCCATTAGGTTTGGCTTTCTTGTGCTGCTGACGCATGCAAACACAACAAAGCACAGTTGCACACATACTGTTAACCCCTTGTATGCTCATGACGGAGCCGCTCCATCATGAGCATCGGCTGAGCTGTGTCATGGCCCTGCCGCCGCGCCTGCGCGGCGCGTTCTATTAAGCGGGCGGGGCCATGACGGAACCGCTCCGTCATGAGCACAGCGCAACCGCGGCTCGTGACGGAGCTGCTCCGTCACGAGCATGCGGGCGCCGCTCGGGCCCCCCCCTAGCGCTGCGGCGGAATTGCTGCCGAAGCGAAGGGGTTAAACTAGGCGGGTCTATCTTGACAGCACAATGCCAGCAAACATCAGTTATTGTGCTTCTTCCATTTTATATACTACTGACCCGAAAATTAAAAGGTCATGGCATAAACTACACGTGATGCTAGGGGATGCCACCTCAGTAACAAATATTTGACCACAGCCCCATTCTTTGTGCTTGCCTTGTATTGAAGCACCTTAAGGTCAAATTCATTTGTCCTTTTAAGGATAGACTGCTTGCAGGACTATTGACTTAGCAGTAAGAGGGGCATATTTACATGGGGATTGCGCCACTAGAACGTCACTTTCACAGATGCTCCGGTGGCGCAATGCTCTGCACCATATTTACAAAATGGCGTTAAACCACTTTTGTGGCTTAATGCCACTTTGTAAATATGGTACACTTTTACGCAGGTATCTGTGTGAAATGGCCGTGCAATGGGTGTTGCTGTGGGCGTTCCACCTCAACACCCATTGTTTTTTCACGCTGACCCAAATTTACAAACATCTGTAAATCTGAGGCAGCGCTAAAAACTAACACTGTGCAATAGCAGGCATTAGAATGGCATAACAAGGAGAAATACCTTTATTTCTCCTCGATTTTGCTTTTTCTATGTGTGCTGCATTCTGCAGCGCACATGGAAAGAGCAAAACAATCATTAAATAATGGTGTTTTGCTACTTCTTTGTGTTCTGCATTATCGATTGTTTATGTGAAGCAAGGGACACCTTGTTGCACATAAACAATCATCCCTGCAACGCAGGCACCCTTGCACTATGGTGCAAGGGTGTCTGCATTGGCGCTCGGCTGCTATTTTTAGCACCACCATGAGGGAACACACAAGGTTGCGCTGTATTCTTGTAAATACGGCGCATCCATGTCTTTTGGAAACGGCGCAGCACAGCGCTGCAAAAGTTACCGCCATGCTACGCCATTTCCTTGTACATGTGCTACAAAGTTTACGTGAAGAGACACGAACGGTGCTATTGGTTATGTAGTAAAATATATTAAAGGGTGTTTCAACAGTTTGAGCAGAAATTGAGCTTAATAAGTGAGAATAGTTAATTACATGTTTAAAATATCAGAAACAGACAATGGCTTGTAAACGAACTCTAAAATTGTAACTACCTGTGTTACTGTGATATTAATTGAATATAAGTCAGCCAAGACTAACAGGGTTTTTATATTTTGTAACTTCAAGTGATCACCCTCAACTAGAAATGAAAGTAGAACTCAATTTGTTCATGTTCTTCTTGTCCACATACTGTCATCTTACATGCCTCTTAATACAGAACGTAAAATTGACACAGTCTCGATGCATTTAGCAGTTGCCACTCACACATTTTAAAATCTTTTGTAATAATCCCATAGGCAAAACCTAATGCATTTACCAGTGCTTCTTTATATTGTTGTTGTTAAGTAAAATAGTGTCCAAACCTTCTCATGACCCTGCAGTTGAAATGATCATAGAGCTAGCAATGACCTTGCCAATGTGTCTTTGCAATAAATGAAAGTCCTTTTTGAGGGGGGGGGGGGTGATATTGTGTGCAGATATCCTCAATCCTCACTAGACACATTATTCACATTCAAAAATAACCTGCCAGGGACCATAATCATTTCTCCAAAAATAGAGGGAGGCTTTTATATGGTATAAGTAATGTACAAATACAATTTCACTGTGAATTGCTGAATTTGAGCTTGTGAGGAAAAAAGAGATTGAGTCAAGAGGATGAAATTTATTAATTTTGAACATTTGGACTTCGTTTGCATGCAGAATGCCCAGAGCATTTTACAAAGAGTTTTAATGAGTATGAATGGTCTCAAATAACTATTTTTAACCCCATCAATCTTTATAGAGAACTGATTGTGAGTGCCAATATTTCCAAAGATAGACACCATCACTAAACCGCCAATGTGCCCACTCTGCCCCAATCTAATCATTTAGACAAGGAGTACCCCTATGTAAAATATTCTTATAAATGTATTAATCAAGAAAAAACACTCACAGGTTTTTCAAAGCCAAGTTGGAACCATTTTCAAGTTAGCACAATTCTGATTTTCAGTATATTTATTTTGTATTTCTTTTATTTATAAAGTTTTATATAGCGCAAAAATGACCCAAGTGGGTATCAGAGCGCTTTACATGTGAGACAAAATAAGTCACATGTAAGAAACAGTGGTACAAACTGTGAAAAAAAAGCAAATTGTGGAAAGTAACATCAATACATAAGTTCAACAAGGCATATAATATGCATATGGGAGGAACAAGAGTCCAGGATAATTAGGGTAGCCATTCGATCATAAGAAGTGAATTCACTTCTTTTTTTAATGATGCAGTAGAAGGGGTCAGACTGATTTCAGGTGGTAGAGAGTTTCAATTTAGGGGCAATACCTGAGAAGGCTCTGTTGCAAGTTTTCTTTTTATGGAATATCTGTAGTTTTAGCAGCAGGGAGCTGTTACTTCTAGAGTATCTGTGTCAGCCATATAGTTCTAATTTTTGTGCCTTGTATTTTGGTCTTTGTAGTGTATGGCTTTGTAGGTCATGCAAGCAAGCAACTTGTATTCTTGCCTCATAAGGTAGCCAGTTCAGGGATTTTAGATCAGGGAAAATGTGTTTGTTTCTTTTAGTTCCAGTGACGAGTCTGGCAGCTGCATTAAGCGAGGCCTTTAGAGGCGCCAGCATGGATCTAGGAAGTCCACAAAGAGTTGCACTTCCATAATCTATCTTAGAATAACTAAGGCTTGGGCAACTGATTTGAGGTTGTATATTGGAAAGTAACAGATCTATGAAGTGATTAGAGGGTTTCAATGCTGTAAGAAAGGTGTGGATGTTGCTTTCATTGAGGGATGTGAAGAATGCCAGGAAGTCTTGTTTTTGAGGGATTGCACTGTGCCTACCCCAGGCTCAATTATTGATAAAGGGTACGGATTGGTGTGAAGAATGTTTGGAAGGATCATCCTTGCTGCCTCCAGATCATCCTTGATTTTTTCGATTTGCTCTGGAAGAAGGAAGCAAAATAATTGCATTTTAGAAGAATATTCGACCCGTTGCAAAAAGGATTGGGATGGTTGATCAGTAGTATGTGAAGTTCAAAAAGATTTTTAGGACATTTTTTCCCTGGATCAAGTTGGGTCTCGAAGAAATTCGCTTTTGAACTTCTAATTCATTTATTGCAGGTGTTCCTCACTGATTGTAGGTTTTTTAGGTGATCAATGGATAGCGAGGATCTCCAAGGTCTTTTTGGTAGTCTCAGGTTGCGTTTTCCCGCATTTAGGCTGTTATTGAGCCACGGTTTAGAGTCTTTGGTTGATACTCTTTTTAGTTGTAAGGGCGCAAGTGAGTAAAGAATGTTCAAGATGGAAGTGTTATGGTGATTAGTGAGAACGTTGATGTCTGCCATGTCCACTGAGGGGGGGAAGGGGTCAGGAAATTGTTACTGAGGGCAGTCAGGTCATTAGAGTATAGGTTCCGCAGATGTCTTTTCTATTGTTTAAGCTTCTATAGTTCAGACTTTTTCTAACTCACCACCTTAGTAATGAGGACGGTAATTCAGTGGTGATCTGACCAATCACAAGGGACATTGGGTTCAAGTTGGTTGTTGTTCCTTTTCACAATATTTAAGTCCAAGGTCTCGCCATTGATGTGGATAGGGGTGTCACAGATTTGGAACAGCTCGAGGTCTGATAAAAAGGGTTTGAAGCTGTTCACTGCATGGTCAATCAGATAATTCTAGTGTAGGTTGAAGTCTCCCAGGAAGATCTTCGTAGCTTGCTGATCAGTGTTGGTTGAAATGATTTCCATAATTTATTCAATTAAAGGGAGATTGCCTCCAGGGGGATGGTAGAGTGCATGAAGTTTGCAGGTTTGTTATTACTAGCAATATCGATGCCTAGGTATTCACAAGAGGGAAGAGTAGTGGTATTTGATTGTTTCACATCAAGGGTGTTATGCAAGATGAAGGTTACTCCACCACCTGGTCTGTTTGCTTTATCTAGCCTAAATATACCATGACTAAGGGGAACTAAGAGGTCTAGTTTAGGAGCAGGGGCATCATTAAGCCAGGTTTCTGTAAGTATTAGGATGTCCAGCTCATGAGTGAAGATGAGGTCAGAAATATCTGGCACGTACCTAAACGCTGATCTGCAGTTCAGGAGCATGCATTTAAGATGAGTAGAGGCATTAGCTAAGGGAGACTGAGTGATGCTAATGCTCTCAAGATTGTTTTCGTTTGGGAATTATGCCTATGTTTACTGTGTGGTTTTGCAGAAATAGTTTGCATTTGGTCCCTTATACCAGTTTTGGAATTTTTTGAGGGGCTATAAGAGAAGAGAGGACTTGGATGACACAGTCAGTAAGTTGCTCAGCCAGTCTGAAAGGCAGAGAGGGGGCATTCAAAAAGGATATGGTTTTCCAAGTTATAAGAGGACTGTGAGGGAGGTGAGTGGGTTGCCTAGAGCAGAAGTTAGGGGACTGTGCATGGGTAACCGTAGGGGTCAGTGGGAACTTGTTAGGCATTTGAATGCCCACCAACTCTGTGGTGATGGATGTGAGACTCCATAGATCTGCCTTGAGTTGACAAAGGTTGAGTGAGATCTCATTTAGTCTGGATTCAGAGAGGGGTGCAACGATGTGGTATCAGTGGGAGGGCGAAGACCGGTAGTGAAAGAGAAGCCAAGGTCGGTGGTAAAGGAATTTTGCTGGGCATGGAGGTCCAGCAGAGGGTATGGCTGGTTGGACTTGGGTGGTAGCGGGCTAAAGGAGTGGTTCAAGAGCTGAGCGGGTGTCGTAAGAGACACAATGTTAGTCATGTTAGGGTACTCAGAATCCAAAATATTCGACACATGTACCAAGGGGAGATCAGAGGGGCGTGCAGACAGGAATCACTGGGGAAAATTCAGAAAAGCGTTGTCTAGTCATGAAGGCGGGCTTAGAGTCAGGCCTTAGAGACTCTGTGCGCACTATTCTGGGAGCACAGGCTGAATGGGGACCTGCTTGGGGCATCAATGCCATTGTTGTATAAGGAGATGGTAGCATCGGCTCTGCAGAGGGGAGAAGGGGCTACCAATAGTCAGGGACCACATGTTTTTTCCCTGGAATTATTGATCGGAAGCTAGGAATATAGGGCTTTTCACCATTGCACTCATATTTTAGTGAAGAAGATGAGGTCACTGATAATAGTCACTTTATTAGAGCAGAAATATAGGTCAGAGATAAGAGTTTGTGGGTGAGATTTGAGGAATCTATGTTTAAGTCTTATTTGTTCTACTTTAAAATCCATTACTCTTGGTGAATTGTGGCCCATATTGCACAAAGATAGGTTAACCAGGAAGGAGCGTTCCAGAAATGAACTGTGCAGTACATCGGATAGAGCTTTGGCTGTGAAAAGTTAACAGTGTTAGTATTCGCTCCTGTTTATTTATTTTCCCTCTTTTCCTCTCTCCTTTTTTCCTTCTTTTTTCTTTCTTCTTTTTCTTTCCTTCTCTTAGATTTTCTCTATTCTATTCCTCCTTCCTTTCTTCCCCTCTTCCTTTTTTATTTTCCTTTTTCCTTCAACTTTTTCTTCCCCCTTCTTCTTCTCTTAGTGCCTTCCTTCTCACTTATTCCACCTTTTTCCACCTTTCTCATCCTTTCTTGTTTGTCTTTTTTCTTTCCTGGGGTTGACCTTATCAAATGAATTGAGAGAAGAGAAGGGAAAAAAGTCATCTGTTCATTTCCATGTAGGTACTGCCAGATCCACCATCTCAAGTTTGGTCCTCGAATCAGATGATGAAGAGGGAAAGTTAAAATGTCCGGGGATAGTCAATACCGATAACTTGGCCAAAACAGAGAAGGTAGAAGTGGGTACAAAAATTCCAGTTGAAGCCAGTTAAGAGAAAAAAGGTGCAACTGAATGTAGCTAGATCTGTTGTCATTGTCATTTAAATAGGAACCTATCTGAGATTTGGGGGCTACTGATCAGTACGCGTAGCTTTGTAGCATTTGAATATCCTTCTAGTACCCTCAACCATTATCCCAGCACGCTCATGGTATGAGAGACATGAACACAGCTGAGCATGTTATTGGTTCTGCTACAGTGGTCTATTTGGCACATAAGTGGTCACCAGTTTCAGTCCTGACACTGTCAATCCATCCTTTCATCTTTGAATGGTTGATGAAATATCAATGAGTATGTGTCAGTCAGGCAAATCCTAATGATCAGTTTGTAGCTAAAAATTGTCCACCTCTCGATAGCCTCAATTTTGAATGGTATAATAGCGCAGAATCTTGAGGTGATAGAGTGAGGGAAGGGAAGGAAGGGAACAGCGGGGAGGGAGACCCAAAAGGAAAAATACAACATCAGTGTTTCATATTTCTAGTCTCAAACAGATACTATTTCATTGTACTATGCATGAGACCTTGAATGTAAAATACAAGTCCGGCCTCCTGGGTATGTAGAAAGGAAGGTACAATGGGCTTTTCCAGAATCTTTTGTGATGCTTCCTGTAATAATATGATGTTGGGGAATAGCATTATTATACCAATATGTCAATCTAGATGAGTGCTTAACATCAAACATGTGGGAATGGTATCATGCTATACATACCATAGAATATAGCACACCTTGCACCACAGGGAAAGAGTATACCCAGGAGCTCCAATGTAGGGTGCCTGTTAAAGCGTCAAACAAAGTATAAATCAAAAACCACTCCAACAATACCATTGCTTATTATTTGCATAGCGCATGAAATGCTCAAACTGATGCAATCCAACTGTCAAAAATGCTTAGTTTTCTCCATATATGCATAAGTAACTATTCAGCTTTTGTAGTCAGTAGCGCATATTCATAGCATGGTAAACATAAAGTCAAAATAAACTTGAGTCAATAGTGTTCCTTAAAAACTGGGTTTTCCCCAAACAGTGCAGCCAGTTCCAATATGTATTCAGAGGTAGTTCTGACCGACCGAGGTAATCCTTAATGTGAGTCCATCACAAAAACTGTGCTATCAACGGAAGGGAAATCAGGCACTCAAATGAAGGTGTCTCCTATGGAAAATAAGGACCCCTTAAGTTGACACCACCATATACAAACGTAACATACAATAGAACGATAGTGGTGCAAGAGCACCCTTACCACACTGGCCTTGTGGGTATACAACGTTTACCACACACTACACTTACAACGCAGGCATTACCACGCAAACCATTACAACGCATTGCGCTGGGGGGCGCTCTAGGATAGGGAATAAGTTTAATTTTATATCCAACACCTTCCCTAGTGTCCACGGGGACTGGAGTTGGAATATAAAATTATACTTACCACTATCCAGCACCTCAAAGCGCTATGTGTTGTAACGGTATACGTTGTAAATACCGCGTTGTAATGGTATGCGTGGTAATAGTATGCGTGGTAACGTCATACATCCGCCTTGTGTCAAGCAGGACTCGAGACTTCAGTATGCTGCCATAAATGGGAATAATCGACAGCGCGGTGGGCAGAATCGCTTTTCATAGTCCGACCCGCATCTCCGTTCCATTATATTGTCCTTACTATGTGCGCATAGGTGCCCATGGAAAGTCATGGGAATTTTAGTCTATGAAGAATTTGCAATGACCCCGATCTGATCATAGACGCAATGATATTCAAATCATGTCTCACTCAGTGCCCCAATATTTCTAACCACTCATCCATGTAATGCAACAATGGGTTTTGGTCTGTATGACTGGTTTCCATGTCCTGTCTTAAATACCTCATGGTTTCTGCACAGTCCTTACTCTTGGCTCCTGTTGTCATGGTTTATGTCATCCTGACATTGTTCACCACGACCACCTGCATTACCCAGTGGCAGCTCCTCCACTAAGGTGGAGGAGCATTGCCCCACTGCTATTGAAGCAGTGCACAAAAGAAAAATATTATGATAACAACAGGACATCATCATATTTTTTTCAATGCGCCACTCAGAGCAAGGTGGGGGGGGCTGGGCTCCATGACTCCAAACAGAGTGAGGAGTGGTTTGCCCTCCTCACTCCTCTAAATGCACATGACAGTTTGGCCGGCCCTCTTGGGCCGACCAAACCATTATGTGCACATGGCATGTCCTCATTGGGGCCGTGTTGCACAGCCCCATGGAGAACATGTCCCGCCTACCCAGGCGGGGAACATCCATGACAACACGGTCAAAACACTGCGCTGCCATTACTATGCGTCTTTTACAACGCAAGTCGTTACCACGACTTGCGCTGAAGGGCGCTGCAGACTAAGGAATAGTAGATTTACTATTCCAACACCTTCCCTACTGTACGTAGGCTGGTGTTGGAATAGTAAATCTAACTATTCCTAAGTCCAGCACCCTACAGCGCAAGTCGTGGTATCGACTTGCGTTGTAAAAGATGCTGTGTGATGTACCACGATCTGAAAGATTGCGTTGTAACACCATACAACCACCCAGGCACTGCCTGAGTGTCCAAACAGGATGCTCAGACCAATAAGGCTGCTCCTGCAGCGTCGTGATTGGCTGAGAGAGCCCGGAACCGTGAGTGCTTCCAGTGCTGTAGCAGACCTTACGAGGACGGAGGATAGGCCGCGGCGTTAAAGGAAAAGGTACGTTTATTGTTTTAATATTTTATTATTATTTGTTTTCCATTTCCACCCCCGCCAGCACCACCACCCCGTTCTGAGGCAAGTGCCACTGGCATACCCATTTGTCAGGTGGGACGGATTTGTTATGTCTGGCGTGACAGCACAGCTGTCTTCTAGACGTATTGCTGCAAATCCTTTAACAAGCATATAGAGAGGGCATTGGCTCCACCCCACAGGAGTATTACCTTTTCACCTCGTGCTATTAACTGTTTGCTGTATCATTTTGCCTCCTTTAAAGTGCTTACATTGCAGTGCAAGAGAGACTCAATTACATCTCAAAAGTACACCGAGTCATCATACATTAATTTCCTTATCTCATATATGCATTGTATATAGAAAGCAATCATATATTGTTTCATTTTTACTGCAGCTGGCTTTCATAAAATATTTCAGTCAGGACTAAAATACAAGTCAATTCTAATGGAGCGGTCAATGCTTGTTTTGTACAACACTCGGAAGCGCAAGAGGATTTCACACAATAAATATATATTTTTTTCCTGTTTCAAACATCACTTGGATAAGCCGGTGTTTCAGTAACAGATATCACTAGTCCTAAAGTCAGTGGTACTTGTTTTATCATAATTAAGCAAACTCTACCAGTCTGACAAATTCGACCAGTGTTCCCAAATGTCATACATGGAGTAGAAATAATGAACCAATGCGAACAACCAGTTTAGGCTATTACTTTCAATGCAGACATCTTTACAAATAGGTAAACGCAGTTTACTACTCCTGCCATTGCTGCACGTTCTCCACATTATGCTGCACAGTATACTACTGCCTTTAGGGGTCTTCTCTGGTCACCATGCCCTGGGTACATAGGGTACCATTTACTAGGGGCTGACAGGTGGCCAGAGATGCCAATTGAGTTTAGTTTTCAACACAGCTTTAGGGAAGGAACACAGGCCCTGGGCATCTGGTTGGCAGGAGCCCAGGGCACACTCAGTCAAAGCACATCAGCAGTTCAGCAAAAACTGGGGGCATACCAATGCAAGAAATATGGCACTTTCTCACATTAACCAAACTATCCTTCACCTCACCATCCAGGGCCTTGCACCAATCTCCTGAGATTGGCAAGACAGTATCTGACTGTGTCTGTCATTCAACCCACACTCTTCTGGGAGGTCTTCACACTCACATACCAGGACCTCAATCTTGGGGGAACCCCCTCTTCCTGCATCTCTCATCTAGAGTCAGTAGAGTGTCCCTCCCAATACTAGGACCATGAACCCCTGCGTCAGAGTACCCATTCTCCTCGGGGACACTGCGCACTACTAGAGCTGCCTCATGTCCGTGAACCTCCTGGTGTATGTTACCCCCCCCCCCACCCAAGTCAGGTGCCATATCTCTGGGTGTATGTACTGCTCCCTCTGCACTAGAAAATTCAATTTTGCTGCCACCATCTGAGCTGGACTCCAACTCAGCAAAGCTCAATCTCTGAGCTACACACATTTCTTGTTGCTGGGCTGAGACACTCATAGCCTCAAGCTTCTCGAGCGCCATATCAAGCTTCCTCATTATCAAGTCATGCTCAAATTGCGCTTTCGTTTCTTCCAGGGCTACTTTTCTAGTTTGCATCTCCAATTCCAACTGTCCATTTAACTCGACCTTTGTCAGCTTCATCTCATGCCTTCTGCATCTCTGTCCTCCAGCTTCTCTGGAGACAGACGCTTGACAGAAACACTGCTACCTGCGAGGGAAGGTGCTCCCCTTCCTCCTGGACCCAATAGCCCTTCCAGCTCCACATCTGCATGCTCACCCCCTTCCTCATTCTCAGGGGCATTTCTTGCTTCTACCCAGACCCTCAGCGCCTTGTAGAACTCCTCCTTCCTGGAGAGCCCAATAACGGGAACATTGAATTTCTTGCAAAAGTGCTTCAGCTGCTTTACTTTGTAGCATTCCAGTTTCTCCTCTTCCCACTCAAAATCCACAGAGGCTATGGATTCTGCTCTCTTCATGCTGGTTAAACTTGGCAGTTTCAAAAATAGAAAATCCCCAAAAAGAAATGTACCAAAAAGTATGTGGTTGCGTTTTGGTCTGCACTCACTAGTAGTGTTCACCAATCGCTGTACATGAGTACCAAATGCAAGTCCAGAATCCTCACTGCTGACCACCAATGTTAGATTTGGGGGTCTCTAGTTGGCACAGGTAGGTACTTGTGACAAATAGGGGCCCTTGCCTCTAGTCACGGTAAGGGGGTACACTCCTAAAATAACTCCTGCTCACACCCTTGGTAGCTTGGCACGAGCAGATGGCTTAAATGTTATCTTCCCATACAGTTTCAGAAAGTCTTCAGGCCGTACCTGGCTAAGCATCTTTGTTTTAAATTCCTAACAGAAGGCTAGCCAAAGAGTGCATGATATCACTTATCTTTTTTGTGTCTAAAAAGCTTTATTAAGCCCGTTTAGGACAGGGTACAACAGTACAGTAATCATTATAACAGAGAAGCAATAACTAACAAACAAAATGTATATCAAGGAGGGATGAAAAACAGATGCAAGCAACCAATATCAAGAAAACGAAACTGGAGAATGGAAGCATAGTGAAAAGTTGCACCTTAAAACAAATAGCATTTTACAGTATTTTTAATGGGGGGAATACAGAAAGAAAAATAAAGATAGGATAAGAGAGAAGAAAAGGAAAGAAAAGGAAGGAAAAGAAAGAAAGAAAGCAAAAAATAGAAGAAGAAAAGGGAACAACATCCTGTCAAATAAATATATGTAAGGCAATTACAGTACAGTCAATACAATAAGTGCATAAAAATAGGAAACAAACAATAAAGTGTAAAAATCATAAAAAGAAAACAAATAGGTACTCCTGGTGGTTGATAGACGAAGGAACTGTTATTGAAACGTAATGCAGAGCCAGATAGATAGTCGGTGAGGGGGGACCAAAAGGCCTCCTTCCGAAAGAGTTGTTGAGAGGTGGTAGCAGAAGCTCTGTCCATTCTATGATGATAGCACAGAAGGTTCCACCATGCAGAGAAGGAGACCTTGGTAACATACTTCCAATTTGATGTAATTACCTGAAAGGCAATAGCAATTCAAAAATCCACAAAAATGCCCACCCTGCAACAACCAAACCAACACACACAATTACTACCTAAAAAGATGGAGGAAACATCAAATGGGAAAGCAATGGAGCAAATAGAGGAGATTGATTTACACACCTTTATCCAAAACAAATTAATAGAGGGGCAAAGAAAAAAGGAGTGCATAAATGAGCCAGGGGTATTTGTACAGGACCAACAATTAGGGGAGAGGTCCAGACGATACTTGGAAAGAGATAATGGGGTTAAAAATAATCTGTTATAAAAATAATAGAGGGTCTGAGTTGTGCTAGCAGTGCAGGAAGTGTCATAAATGTGTGCCCATATGGATTTCCAAGTGTGGATAGAGAGAGTACATTGCAAATCAGATTCCCATACAAGTTCCACTTTACTTTCGACAAGTGACGATATCACTTCTCTGTTGTTATCATTTTGCTGAATCAGCATCTCAGCTATAGGTTTAATAGCCTTTCGTATGGTTGGTTTATTGACCTTCCGGAGATCGCTCTAGTTTCTAGAGCATTGCCTCTTACAGAAAAAGTACTGTGATTGATCTGATGGGGCGTGTGCTCAGAGCCTGGCAGGTTAGACATAAAGGACTCTTATCTTACACAGAGGGGAGAAAAAGTCTATTTCTGGGTGTTTGAACAGGTAGTACAATTTACAAAGAACTTTTACAACAGCATCTGTGTCCAGAAATTATGAATTTGTATCTACTTAACTACTCCCATCAGACCTTCACGACCCTAAAACACCTTCACAAGATACAGCTGAAAGTACCCGTTTATGCCTAAGGTGTAGGATAGGTCCTGCTAACTTCTATCATATGATATGGGAGTGGCCAAGAATATTTAGTTTCTGGAAAGCTGTAAGTGATGTTTGAGTGTAGTTTCATTGACCTTGATCCACAGATCGACATGCAGCCGATCCTGGTGTTCAGGAGATATGCTTATACCTTGAATGTGTTTAGAAGGATCTCAGACTCACAGAGAGGGCTGGATATGAAATTATCAAAACACAGTGTGGTAAAATAGGATGATGCTGTCATTGCTTGGGATGCTAAGCAGCACCATTTTCTTAAAAGAGACAATAAGCTGCTGTTGGTGTCTTTCTCCAAGTGGATTTCTATATACTGTGCAGAATGGACATTGCCAAGGGCGTAACGCAGGGCCTTGAGAACCCATGGTGCAGGGAGGGTCCAACCCTTCAGGGGCCCCCTAAACCATCACAGCCCCCCCCTCAGTTGATACCCAATGAATATCAGCGACATATGCGAGACTCAAGGAATGCGATTGGCCAGTGGATGAGACTTAGACCTGCAACCTCAGAAGGGAGCCAAGAAATGGAAATTGACGTGACTGCTTCGAGGAAGACATGACCAAATGGGGTAGGCAGATCCACGTAGTAGTGTCCTAAATAGATTTCAAGCAGATGGCTTAGGACAGCTGAACCTCATTGCCCTCCTGCTGCTGATAGTTTTTTGCTACTGAAAGAATTTTCCGGAGGTCGTCCAGCATATTCCTACTTCTACATCACCTGCAATGAAGCTACATAGAATGACAAATATATAGATGAGAAATATAGAGTGCATGGAGCTTGCATGATTATGAATTTTAAGAAATTGGCAGGGAAAATAAACTGTACGAAGGGGCCCATTAGAAGTTCCTGGATATAGGTGCATAGAAACCAGAGGGAAGGAGTCTCCAATTCCAGTTAATATACCCACACTATTGTCACTAGAATGGGGAGTAAAACATGGACCGATTTCAATTCTACTTGTTTTTCACTTTTCGTGGGAAAAAGTGTTCCAAAATCAGAACACATTTACCGCCTACTTGGAGCAGGTGGTAAATATGTTGGACGCCCTTTCTCTGGTCCATGGTGCAAGGGGGCAGGGATGGTTTTACTTAAGGTGGGGAGAACATTGTGTGCTCCCCCAATGTTGCAGTGTGCTAGTGGACATTGGTTGGGTGCAGCAACTGCCTGCAGTCCCGCAGCTCAACCTGGAAGGTTATGTCTGGTGTTTCCAGGACGGAATTTCTGGGTCCATGATTTGTGTACTCAATAATTGCAGGCCTGGGTACAGTAGGAAAGTCTTAGGGCCTGATTTAGATTTCGACCGAAGGGTTACTCTGTCACAACGGTGATGAATATCCGGTTCTCTGAAATATAAATCCAATAATAATCCATGGAATTTATATTATGGCAGATGGGATGTCCATTACTGTTGTGATGGAGTAACCCGTCCACCAAAATCTAAACCATGCTCTTAGACACCTTATGCAGGCCATATTGGCTGGAGCACTTGAATCAGAAATAAAACCCCTGTTTAGAGGATAACTGTAAAGAGGGTCAGCAGTTTGTCATGTTGTGGCAAGAGGCAGAGCTTCTTCCACCATGGGAAGTTCAGAGGACCACCTGCCGGGGTTTAAATTACGCCCTATTTAATTTATTCCCTTAATCTTTGGGCGTATCTACTTTCATGCTTGCACAACTATCGGAAGCGTACAGACAATGTCATGCTATAATTTTTGCACGCACATGATGGCTTTGCCTAGCACCAACTGGCATCAAATGGCAGATGGAAATCCAGGCATGTCACGCTAGCAAGTTGCTACATGATTGAATCGCCGCTCAAATGATTGCGATACCTGTGATCATGACGACTTTTGGGAATACCTGTGCACATCATGTAATTGCCTGCCAAGTGATGTGGAAAGGTATACATATTGGCATGAGTGGGAATACAGAGCTGATATCTGAATATGTGATATCATTTGCTAGGGTATGGTAGTGCAAACCTCCCGACATGATGGCAATATTTTTCACATTTCTGTGGTCATCTGATTAATTGCCTTTTGCGTACCTGCGGTGACAAATTCTCTTACTTCTCCTACTCCAAGGTTCACCTCATACTGTATTTCTTCCTACTATCTGCCCTTTGTATGTTTCCTTCTTTTCTTAGCTCCCACTCCAATATATCAGTTAATTTCCCCACAGTATGATGTCTCTTTCCCCTCCTTTTGTCTACCCCATCTCGCAGTTACCCTTCCTGTCCTCCTCCTAGCCTACCTGTGATTGGTTGGAAGTGAAGATGGCCCTCACATAAACTCAAAATGCATTTTGAGCCTCGCAATATGACGTAAACCCAATAGGACTGAGAAAGTAGGTTTTTCTAGTAAAGTAGATGCTTCATTTCTGCTTCCTTATTTCAAGCATAACTCTAAGAAGTGTTTTTTTTTATATAGTGATTTATAAATTTTTTAAATAGAGATAGTACGACAACAATATGACCTAAGAGTAGCTCTGGAATACAAACTCTCTAAGTTTACAAGAACTACCTAGAGGGATTTTCTCTGTTTAGGAAAAAAGAAGTGCTCAGTGGAACAGTTGTGAGCAGGTTAAAGCCATATTTCTGCATCAAGCTGCCTAAGCACATGATTTTAACATTCCATCAGTTCTTATTATCATAATAAGCTAATAAAAATCTAATAGCAATGGAAACCCCTATTTTGAAATACAAAAGTATCTAGAAGATGTGTACGGTAATGAAATACCCCTGCTTTTACACACATTGGTCTTATCTCAGAATATTTTTGCCTCGTGCTATTTAATGTCCCTGGCCATAAGTTGAGGCAGTGCTAGGAAAAAATACCTTTTAAAAGCGAATTATAAAAACCAGATTTTTAGAGGTGGTAACTGTTAGAACTGGGGGTCTCTAGTTGGCAGAGGTAGGTACCACTGTCCAAATAGGGACCCTTGCTTCTAGTCAGGGCAAGGTGATAACCCCTGCTCACCCTCTAGGTAGCTTGGCACGAGCAGTCTAGGCTAACCAGAGGCAATGCGTAAAGTATTTGTACCAACACTCACAGTAACACAGTGAAAACACCACAAACTGACTCCACAACAGTTTAGAAAATAAAGGTATTTCATCTAAACTACACAAGACCAAAATGACAAAAATCCAACATACACAGTTCAAGAATATGGTTTCAAAAAGAGTTCTTAAGGTTTGCGATAAAATTCTGTAGGTTGACATAGAATAATCCACAGATGCGTGAAAAGTTCACAGTTGCGTCACGTTTACTCACAGTACCTTTTAGTTGCAACAAAGTTCCAAAAGCAGAAGCTGGTGTGGTGGAAAACAAGCGATGCGTTGCTCCTGAGACCCTGGGGAGGCGATGCGACAGCCTCAGCAGCGGGCGTGTCGCGGCGATTCCGGTCTGTATGGGGAGGAAGGCCACTTGTATGGATTCCGGTGTGTAGTTTCGTAGGAAGTTTGTTCTCGCAAAGGCACGATGCGACGATCTCGTAGGGGCTGTGACGATCTCCGGGGTGACAATGCGCGGTCCAGCGGTGATCCCCCCTCTCGCAGCTCCTCGATGCGATGGTTCTGCGACGATGTTCGCAGCGACATGATGCGGTCCGCAAGCAAGCGGTGCGGCGATCTCACCCAGCAACGACAGGCTCTGCGACGACACTCGCAGCGATGTTCGATTTTCCCGCACCAGTCTGGTGCGTCCTGCAAACGAAGGATGCGACGGCTCTGGCAGCGGCGTCAGGCGTCAGGCGCTGCGACGATCTCGGCCTTCGTAGCGGCGGGAATCTTCTCGCACTGTCGGGGATGCGCTCCGCAAGCGAGCAATGCAACACTTTTCAATTGCAAAAGTCTCTCAAGCTTAGTTTCAAGCTTCCCAACACAGATACAACTTCCAGAGGCCCCACAACAGGATCAAGCACTCTAGGAAGGACAGAACTCTCTCAGCAGAATTCAGGGAAGTTGGGGGTGAAGTCCTTTTGTTCCTGGGACTTCAGAACAGGGAGCCAGCTCTACTCAGGCCCTTGGAGATTCCTTCAAGACAGGGGACACTGCACCACAGCAAAGTCCTTCCCCTCTCCTTGGCAGCAAAGCAACAGGTCAGTCCAGCAGAGCAACAGCAGGACAGTCTTCCTTCTTCAGATTCAGCTTTCTCCTTGGCAGAGGTACCTTCTTGATTCCAGGATGATCTAATTTCCTGTTGTCAGGGGTCCTGTTCTTATACCCCTAAAAGTCTTTGTTCTCTTTGTGCAAGTGGGCCCTAAGCCAGGTCTGAACCAGTTCTGGGTGTCTCCTGAGTACTTTGTTTTCCTGGCTGCTCCTTTCCTTTCAGAGTGAGGGGCAGGGTCATCAGCTGCCCAGCAGGAGGTGGAGCCAGCATTGTGGAAGGCAGGCACAGCCCTATTCAGGCCAGGTGCTAACTCCTCCCACCACTCCAGTTGCAAATGCAGTCATTCAGCCTAAGGCTGACTCAGCCAGCCTCCTGGGGAATCCCCAGCCCCTGTCACTCTCAAACCAGACAGTCAATACACAAACAGGCCAAGGCACACAGAAGAGTCCAACAAGAGAACAGCAACTTTCTAAAAGTGCTGTTCTCAAACACAGGATTTAAAAACAACCTTTCCTAAAAGATGTGTTATTACATTCTGAGTTCAGGGATACTAGATACTTATGTCCTATCTTGTTCCTATGAGAAAAAATGCTGGAAGCCACTGTAGCCAGCATCCCCCATGTTAATTAATGGAGCAAGATAGCCTTACAGTAGTGAAAAACGAAAATGGCTGTAATTCACTAACAGATCATGTCACCTGCACCTGTACATGCTCTACCTTTCACATACACTGCACCCTGCCCAGGGGGGTACCTTGGGCCTTCCATAGGGGTGACTGATGTGCACAAAAAGGGAAGAGTTAGGCCTGGTCAGTGGGGACACTGACCAGGAGGACATGGCAGTTTCTAAACTGCCCATAGGCACTACAGTGGCAGGCCTGAGACACCATTTCAGAGCTACTCCTGTGGGTGGCACAATCAGTGCTGCAGGCCCACTAGTAGCATTTGTCATCACCAGCCCTGGCACACCCGGTGCACTTTACTAGGGACTTCATGGTGATACAAATATGCCAAACATGTATATCCAATCAGAATAGCAATTTACATAAGGAGCACTTACACTCTGGCACTGATCAGCAGTGGCAGAGTGTCCAAAGCATCTAAACCAGCAAAAACGAAATCCAGCACAGCATCAAAAATAAAGGAGGTAGAGGCAAAAAAGATAGGGGAAGACCACGCCAAAGATGCCAGGTCTAACAGTAATTTTATGTGATAGGGACCCTTAAATTAAGGCTAGAGCCTCTTCTGCCTTACGCAAGAGCCTGTAAAACTATCCCACAAGAAAGGAAAGAAAGATCATCATTTAAGCTTGTTATTCTCTAAGCATAAAACAGGCCTTTGCTGCTAAGCAGTGATAGTTTTTTTACGACTTTCATGTGTTACTTTTAATGTAATATGCTGAAACCTTTGGGCCATGCCATACAGTAAAAACACTGTTAATAATTAATTGCTAGGGGGCATATTATGAAGCAATAGCGATAATTCTCGCTATTGCTTGGTTAGAGATACAAATTTACCACTGAGCTGCGGCGATTTTTATCGCAGATAAACCTTGGTATTACCAAGGTTTATCGCAAATGCGATAAAAATCGGCCGCAATGCATGAATATCGCTGAAAAGTCAGCGATATTCATGCATTACCGAGCTAATGCTCTTAGCCATGTTATCCACCTCCCATTGGATAACATGGCTAAGAACTGCTCAGGGCAGGTGTTAGCTTTTGGAGATATTCGCGCTTAGCGCGAATATCTCCAAAAGTTGGTAATAGGAGATAGCGATGTTAGCGACTGTTTCCAGTCGCTAACATCTTGGCACGCCCACTTTGCATGTCATTAGTGATAAATATCACTGACATGCAAAGTGGGGCCCAAGATGGTCGCTATCTCCTACTAGCTGTCTCTAACTGGTGTTAGCGACAGCTAGGTAATAGGGAGATAATTTTATCTCCGCTTTCGTGGCTTTTAAAGCCAAAAAAGTGGAGATAAACCCCCTTGATAATATGCCCCGATGTCTTGAGTCTGTTATATTAGTGAGTTAAACATCGGGTTAAACATGTTTCACTCTTGTTATGTGTAAGATTATGGGCTCAGGTTCACAAATCTTTCTTCCATAGATAGCTTTGATTTAATTCTGGAAATTCCTCTGAGAAGTCATGCCCTATGTATCAATCAAAAATTAGCTTTATTTGATTACTAAAAACAATCATAAAAGCATAATTTACATAAATAAATAAAACATCATTGTTAAAGATACAATACTGAAAAAACCATTAAAACATTGAAAACGGATAGTTCAGAAATTCATCGAGTTTCCCTTAGGAGCAGTCATTTTTCTAAAAACATTCCACATTAAAACAGACACATTGATTTGGAAGCATGCACAACAATTACAGTGATGATTTGTACTTACTAAAATCACTTAGTTTAAGAACAGGTTTTACAAATTTCCTTGTCAATGATTTGTAGTAAGAGCAGAAAAAGACAAAGTACTCTAGCGATTGCAAGAAAGACTCACCGCAAGGGCTAGTTCGGATGGACACAACAGTATATTGGCTAATTGGAAAACAGGGATGGGATATAATGATTTCCAGCCAGAAATACCACAAGCGTGGCCTTGCCCAGGGGTTCTTTGTCCACACCAGATATGGCTCTAAGTTTGGAGAAGTATGAACGATGAGATAGTACCAACATTAGTTTTCGAAACTCCTCCTTTTCTCTGGAAGCCACACAAAATGACAGGAATTCTTTTTTTAACCTGAGTATTGTCTGTTTGAGTTAACAAGTGAGTATATGTAAACAGATATGGGTTGCCAATCGCTTTGTCAGAAAACTCAAACTATTTAGGCCAAAGTATTGTGTAACCTTTATCACATGCCAAGCAATCTAAGATGATGGCCCAATTAAAACTACTATGTGTATTAGCCCAGACAGAGGTACTACTTTGATTAGATTCTGTACATGCACTATACGCAGTTCCTCATGCAGGAAATATTAAGGGTCGATTTGGGGAGGCAAAGCAATAACCGGCAGATTCAATTCTCTTCAATTTGCAGATTTAGAACATTCCTATATGCCAAACCCCAGCCCATACATTAAACTGGCCCTCATAGTCTTCTATAAGTTCCACACCGGGTTTGTTTCCCACTTTCTTAACAAAATCAAAAAGCACCTCCATGGCATTCATTATAACTTTGGCATCTATGTGTGGTGCAGGCCAACCAAGTACACCAAATCAAAAATGATTCCCAGCTAGGGAAAACTAGCAACCTTCTCAATAGGGTTCCCTTTTAGATAGACAGGGCTTATTTTGGATGTTTTGGGCTGAACACCATAAACCTTTATTTTTTAGATGTTCATCTCAAGATCTAGATCATAAATTTCACAAAACTGTTGACAAAATCTCTCAAGCCATAGGGAGTCCGAGAAAGTAGACAGTGTCATCTGCATAAAGCAAAGACGGAACAGTGACGGAATTTACCTTTGGCATGACCTTTTTCAGGCTTTGCAAGCAGGCATTTAGCACATTAATATAAAGCGAAAATAAAATGGGTGCAAGGATGCAGCCTTGTCACACACCCTGCTCCAATGTAAAAGAATCAGTTAATTCCTCACATGATCCGAATCTTACAGAGGTGAAGATATCCCATTGCAGATCCCTCAGGAAATCAACCAGCTCTACCTAGATGCTCCAAAGTTTACTCTTGATTAACTCTGTCAAAGACACTGCTCAAATCCATGAAGGAGAGAGGTATACACCCTGCCCTATCAGCCGTCATATACTTATTAATTAACAAATCTAAGTTAAAACTCTGTTCTAATGTACCAAGCCCTGCCCTGAAACCATATTGGATAGGGGAGTTAACATCACCCTGCTCAGCCAAATTCTCGATCCAACTCAAGACAATTTGTCCGATGATTTTTACTGTGTAGTCTAAAAGTGAAATTAGTCTGTAATAACATGGGTGGTGCTTAGATCACTATTTAAACACTGGAGCAATAGCAGCTGTATGCCAAGATCTAGGAAGCCTTCGGGTAGCAGAACAGTTTATAATGTTCATAAGGGTAGGGGCCCATAGATCTACATCCTCCTCATACAAGTCCATATGGTCTCCATCAGGCGCAGGGGCTTTATGCAAAGAGCTATCATTAATCGCCTGACGCACCTCATCTAAGCTTAACCTGATTTTCTAGGGAAACACAGGTTGGATTTTGGTGGGGTAAGTGAAGGAGAGACCCAAATAAGAATACATTGTTTTAAAATGTGAAACCCATTAATCTGCACTGATGTTAGCCCCTAATCCCTCGGTCTGTTCTTCCAGCGGGTATGACTGATTGATACTTTTTCAGAAACCTTTGGTGTCTTTGGGCTTTATGGCAAATACAGCAGTCCATAGGACCACCGTTGTCGCGGTAGCGATCCATTGACCTCCAGACTAGCAGTCCACTCTTCCTATTACGACTTGGGCGGTTAGACCACCAAAGGACTGCTGCAACTGCTGGGTATTAGTAATTCCGCGGCAGTTGGGCAGTGGTATGAGGCCACAATATGCTGGCGATGCTGCAGTGGCACCGCCAAGCATATTACGAGTTTCCTCCCTGCCACAGTTTTCATGGCTGTGAGTTTGCCATGAAAAGTGTGATGGTTAGCAAACTTAGGCCCCCTGTTTTCTCAGGACCTGGGGGTGCATGCAGGGGGGATCATGATATGCCCCCGTCAGAATGCATCCCTTTGTCCTGCATGGCATGGAAAGCACATCCATGCAGAGATGTGCTTTACTGCTCCAATTGCGGTGCCTTTCTAAAGCTCAGATATAAGCCTTTGAAAGGCACCGCTGTGGGACTACCAAAGCACTGCCCGCCAGACAACGAATAAACTCATAATCTTCCGGGCAGTGTGTGGATAAATTTGGCGGTGTGGCAGCAGGGTGCTGGAATAACAGCTGGCTGCCACACCATCAAACTCATAATCAGGCCCTTTGACTTATATTGACTCCACCATAGCACATTTTTGCCTGCAAACTTATTGGATATAAACAATCTTCTTCTGACCTACGCCCTGCTGTTAGAGAAGTGTCCAATGAGGTACAGTTTAAAGCTGCTTGTGATCCATCCTATATAGTACTTTGTGAACCACCCAAAAGTAGGTTTTGTCTGCACTTTTGCATTACACAGGAGACAGTTTCTAGTTTTCCTATTCCAGGTCACAAAGGCATCAACAATCAGGTCAGAAGGCTCGTGCAGGAATAAGAGATAATTATAGAACAGAGCATGCTCTGCGTAATTATGGTACAAACGTTTCTTTAGACCTCTTTGCTGCATTGTTTACAAAGTAAAACTAGTTGATTGATACGTAGTATGTTGTGAAATACTGAAAATATGAGGTAGGGTTTCCAGGCGCTACAGACTAGGAAGCATACTGTGACAACAGTATAACTTTGTTACCTATTAAAAGTTTATCAAATCTTAAATTAGTTACATTTATGCTTCCTTAGCATCAGAGGATGTCAGTTAGACAACTTCTGTGCTTCTGAGGAAGTGAATAATATTTATACCTTTAACACACTGAAGTCATGTGTATGCTATGAAACTAACCAAAACACAACCAATGACATTGTATCTGAATCCTCAACACTGAAATGCTGTCCAGTCTCTTCCTTAGGTAACATCAGTTGGTCATGCTATCCCATCAGCACCTTCAACATTCCGAATTGGTATCACACAGGCTGTCAAACTTTAAATAGCACAGGTGTATTTTCTGCATTGTTTTGTTGCATTTGATACATGAAATTTCCTAAATAACACCATTACTCCACTGCCCAGTCACAGGGAAAATGTACCACGATGTACATGGCAACAGAGCGTGAGGAGCTGTTGTTCAAGGTGCTCTAGTTTTACTTTGAACTTTTTTAAAGCAAAATGCGTTCGTGCATCAAATGTTGAGGTGGGGACACATTGGGCCAGATGTATGGCCATTTCATTTTGCGAGTGTCAAATTGCGACATTTTGTGACTCACAAAATGGAATGTACAACAGTGTCTCAAACACTGTTTGCGTTTTCCTAATGGGGTCACTAAAGCCCTACCTCAATAATATTAATGAGGTAGTTTGCAATTTGCAGCCTCCTAGGAATCTCACATATCACAGGGATGTTGGCCTGTTGGGGACAGCGGACCACCATGTCTGCTGTGTTTGCTTTTTAAATAAAGCAAAGTTTTTTTCAAAAGCAGCCCGTATTCCATTAAGGAAAACAGGATACGTTAAAAAGAAAAAATGAAAGGTTTTCTTTCCATTTTTGAAGGGCAGTCAGTGGTCCGTGGGACCACTGCCTGCTCTTAAAAAATATTTTTGCAACCATTCTTAAAGGAGAAGGGGTCCCCTGGGGACAACTTTCCATTTACCACAGGCCTACCATCTACTTGAAGGAGGTGGTGACTGCGATTGTTTTGTGACTGCATTTGCGGTTGCAAAACACTCATACATCTCACTGTAACTCCCTATTAGGAAGGGAAACCCATGGCGCACCCCTTCCTAATAGGACTGCAAACCCTATTTTGCAAGTCTGTAATGGGTTACCGACTCATAAAATAGAGTTTGTACATACCACAACCATTGCTAGCGGTTGCAAATGGGCCGATTTCCCGTTTGCGACCGCTAAAAAGGTTTGTACACCTGGCCAATTATGAGTTCAAATACAGCTCTAAATGATGGATTTGCATTTCACAAAATTTTGTATAATTTCACTAACTTTTCAGAAATGTCAATTAATTACATGAAAGAAAATTAGGTGAGTTTTGTACACCACTAATATTAAATAGCAGTAAACCAACAAGGGTTATGAATATGAACATGAAATGATGGAAGGAGTGAGGAGCAAAATAACAATTAAAAACAATCCTAATTTCTAGAGCACTATTTGACTCAGAGGTCTCGTTGGGCTAAAAAGAAGTCACAGAACAGGCCTCATTGACAATCATTTCCCTAAGGAATACGAAAGTCTTAAAACATTTTCTGAAGTCAGTATGAGAAGAAATAACTTGTAGGTTAAGAGGAAGATTATTGCACCCTTGCGCTGCAAGGACAACCTCTGCAGGTGAATTTATGGAAACGAGATGCTGTAAGAAGCTGGAGATGATTGAATGAAGGTGTGACTTTAGTGTGTATCCAAAGTCTAACCTTACAAAACAAAGGGGCAGTGTCATGAAGGCATTTGTGTACAATACAGAACTTCAAATTTCACTCTGTATTTAGTTGGAAGCCAGTGATGTAGTTGCAGAGAGATGATGCCTCAGTAAATATAGGAGAAAGAGTTCAAATCTTGCATCTTGGTTCTGAAAAACCTCTAGATGTTAGTTTACTGATGTTTAGGCATAAGGAATAAAAGTAGTCTTATTGTAATCCGACCAATGCTGAGACAGCTGCCTCCCTCCTTTTAGCAGTAAGGTAGGGCATTAATGGCTCGGACTTTGCAGAGTTCGAAAGAGCACACACAGACTCCCTCTGAACCCAGTACATCTAATTTAAGTTTGCAGTCTATCTTAACACACCAACATCTTAACTGATTCTGCAGGAGAAGGTATTAGGCCAAATTGAGTGGCCAAAACTAGGGGAGACCATAGAAGGAGAAAACTTCCTCTAACAAGAATTTCTGTTTAAATCAAAATGTATTTTTAGCTTGTTTTTCTTCATCGAGCATCTAAACTACGCATTCTTAAAAGCTGAAGCCTTTTAAGATTTACAAATGAAATGGCATATTTGATGTGTGCCATTGGCATAGGAATAGAATTGGATTCTAAACGTTCTAATCCGATGACCCAGAGTTAGAAGTTGGTTATTAAAAAGAAGAGGAGACAGTTCAGAGCCCGTGGAACTCCAAAAGGAGGAGTGAAAGAGGAATGTATAAAGAAACAAAGAACATCTTTCTGAGTTCTTCCATTCAGGACAGATGAAAGTCAGTGGAGCACAAACCAAGAGAAGCCTACATCATGAATGCATGAGATTAGTAGATCATGGTTTACGGTGTCAAATGTTGCTGACAGGTCAGGTTTTATCAGTGCAGCTGATGCTATTTTTAGTCGCAATCAGGCACTCCACGTTGCTTGGAGACAAAAGTTTCAAGAAAGTTGCCCTCTGCAGGTATCAGGGTAATACATTTATAGTTGGAATGAGAATGGGATCCAAGTTTGCTTTTTAAGAGATTGTTTGACTAATTCTCATTACAAGCCTGAGAGCACAATGCTAGGTTATGGAGAGAGATTAACCCTTTGACCGCGGCGCAAATTCCGCCGCAGTTCGGGTGAAATAATAGGTGGGCGTGTTTCGGACGGCTCCTGGCCGTCCTCCGCACATTCCCACCGTGACGTCAGAGTGCCGGGGGCAGTCTGACGCACAGAAAGGTTTAATTGTTTGTCCTGTAGCTAGGATGACTCTTGTGTATTGTATATTGTGAAGAGCATAAGAGGACCAATATGTGAGCCTAATTTAAAGCTATTAATGATCATATCATGCTATAAACAGGAAATGTTTTGAAACAAAGACCCCATACTTATTGCTGTATCTGGTGGATATTGTGTCTGATCAGTGTTTTTATATGCTGCAAAACTAGTTTGATGAATATGAATAATTTTGCCACTAAGAAATGTAACACATTCGTCCCATAATATCTGAGAGGGAGTGATGGTCGGATTAAGATTGGAGGTAACTACACTTTTATTGTTTGAAATATTTCCTCTCGGTTTTTGGAAGCTAACATATTTTTTTAATGAAAAATGACCCTTTTATACAGAGATCATTGATAACGATAAGATAATTTAGTATCAGACTTTAAACCAAGGAGTGTATTTAGTGGTGCTTTATCTATAACTGAAACTTCCGAGGCTACTAATATGGCAATTGAGGGGTTCCAAGTGCTGTAAATTGCATAAATTCTATTTGATATAAGAAAGAAAGGCTTTGTTTTGTTGCTGCGCTCCAAAGTGTAGACTTTAAGACTAATTTAGAGATGGTGGGAGGTTTACTTCATCACAAAAGTGGCGGCTATCCTATCCACCCTTTTACAAGTCCCTTAGGATATAATAATGCATTTGTAACAAGGTGGACGGCCTATCCTTCACATATGCCTCAGATCCGCAGGGACATTTGTGATGCATGTGGTAGGAGGCCAATTATGGACTAAATCCTCTCTAGTGATCAAACGTAGCGAAGTCAATAGCAATTTCAAGAAGAGGCTACAGTGCTTATTTCAGAAAGGTTAGGTCAGTTCCAGAAACTCTCAAGTGTCTAAATATTTGCAAGGATTAGGTGATTGATTATGGTTATGAACGCTGGACTAGTGTTACAGCAGTGATACTCAAAGTGTGGCCCAGGGGCTGCATGCGGCCCTCCTGACTGTCACACGCATCCCTCAGTTGAGCGACCGCACGGGGCTGCTTAGAGCACTAACATTATTAAAGGTGTTATTTATCCAGGCAATCATTCATTTAGCCTAACTGAAATAAAATAAAAGAAGCAAATAAGATGTCCTGCGCCCTTTAGAAACATACTAATTTTTAAGACTTCCTTCACCAAACCTGTAAATATAAAGCTTTTTCAAAATTAAAAACAAGTGCATTTTATTAACATGTGTTACACCTTAGTACATCAGATTATATCAGTGCTTTGAGATGTATTTTTTTTTAAAGTAACAGTTTTCAATACTGAACTAAGAGGCAAGTCAGCTATCACAATGAATCCTCTGGGCGGTCTGGGTGTTATTATAGAGGGACAACAGTACAGTTTAATAAATCAAGCACAATAGAACCTTTTATACAGCATATATTTTTCCCACGTGCATTTCAAGGTTCTCTTATATGTCAAAATGAAGAAAAAGGAGGAATAGTGAAATTAGACAATTGCCTAGGACCATACAATTAGTTTAAGTGGGAAAGCCATGATTAATCCAAGGTTTTATGGTTCAACAATGTGCAGTTCTATTTCATTCTAGTTCAATATATAAGTTACTTCCTTTTTACACTCAACTCTCCCATGGTAATGACAGGAAGCATAGAAGGCTTATCCCAAGGTGTGGTAGGTGCAGTTGAGGGATTGCGACTCAGATATGGCATAATCAAAAGCTCCACTTCCATCCTACTGGCATTAATGCCAGTACAATGTTAATGCAGCCCTCGGGCACACCACAGACCTTACTTTGTGGCCCCTGGGGAAATGTTTGCAAGTACCCATGTGACACAGCATTACCACTGGAAAATAACAAATAAGATGCTAAAACAACAATATTTCAACTACAATACTACACCACTGAAATACTGAAACTGGGCCTGTTGTACATGAAACAAATTGACAACCACATATTTATTTATTAGCACCGTTTGCCAGACTTAATTGCTACATGGATTCAGATGTATGTTATGGAGACAAAGATTTTTGAAACAAGGTCATCTCTCTCATTTCATTGATGCTGCAATAATAATGTGGTAACCAGCAGGAAAAGTGAAACAGAAAGCATTTAAAATTCATCAAAACCCATAACACTTCAGATAGCAGACTGAACAACGTCCTTAGACACAAAAGAGAATCTTAAACACTGCTTAGGAATTTTAAAATTATTTGTATCTGAAGCAAACAATAACATAACATGTTCAAAATTGCCAGCGAGTAAACATGTGCTTATCAGAATCCACATTACCAAACAGAAAATGTACATTAATTTACCTCTATCACTGGTAACCAGGCAATACATAGTGTAGTGTGCTTGGTGAATGCATACATGCAAGTCACCTTTCATTGTTTATGCCCCGAGTTTCCAGGATGAACTCATCGATACTGGAAGTATAATTATGTGTGAACATTTGTATTAGAATCTACATGAGGGTGATTGTAAGGGTGATCAGCAATAAACATTGACTACCATTTACAAGGCAATCATGCAACTAAGACTGATTTATTTTTTATATGGTCCTTCAAATGTTTAATGATCACCATGAGCAGAGAACTCTGAGTTAAAATCTGAAAAAACAATAATAAAATTTAGAACAATGGGTTGCGTGCCATAGACCAAAAAGTGGTTTTACACTCATTGTTATGTTTTTTTTATTGATTCCTGCCAAGCTTTAGAGAGTAATTTGTTTTATTAAATTCATAAATACCATAGATTGTCAATATACTATACTCGTTAGGTAAGGTAGTCTACAGTTTATAGTGATATGTTTTTAGATAGATGTTTCATGTTCATCATATTATCAGGCACTTTCAATATACAGGCACTTTCATGCTAGGATGTATTTCCGCGTCTTTCACCGGCACCCAGGATGGCCCTACTGGGGGCCGATGAAAGACACTGAAATACATCCTAGCATGAAAGTGCTATTCCCCTGATATTCGGATGCCGGGACTGATTCACTCCTACTTGCTGTGTACGACCACTCAAGCGGATAGCGCAACTATTGGTGGAACGGAAAATAGAAGTGAACGGAACTAACCAATTATCCCTGCCCTCTTGGCTGGGACGGAATTATAACCGGTTCAAAGGCTGACCATCCAATCACAAGGTCAATTAGCCCTGAGGAAGTTGTGGGTCACTCCTGGGCGACGAAACACATGTTGGCTGGACCAACGGAAGAAAGAACATTAAAAGACAAACTATTATATATTATCGTTGTGCATTATATTACTCTACGTAAATTTAAATGATATTGTGTGTGTGCTGGGGCCTGTGGAAACAGTTACCACCTCTGTTGAGGTGACTAAAATTGATCAATGATTTGCAACCACAATTGCAGACACAAACAATTGATACATACCGTTGAGACTCACAATTAGGAGGCGGATGTCCCCATCATTCCCTCTCCTAACTGAGCTTTGCAAGTGCTGTAGTTTTGTGACTTGCAAGGGATTGCAACCGCAAATGGGCATTCTATGCCTAAAGTGTTGTTCGTAGATGGGATTCTGACCTTTTGGTTGATTTTCTTTTTTAAATATTGTAAATAGAAAATATTGTGAATGTTGCCATACCCATTACCTTTTACCAGCCAAAAACTCACTGAACAACATGAGATTATAAGAATGGAATTTATCTCACACACAAATAAAAATGTAAGTATCTCACATGAAATGGATATCATAAAAAAACAATTAAATGATATCAAATATAGGTTACAGGGACTGAATGCACATAAAATGGCTACTAGGTTAAATTAAAGATTTACACCAAGCAAAGAAAAGATAAGGACCCCAAAAGGAACCAGGGCTGCGGCAAGTGCATCACGGTACTGACTCTGGAAAGTGCATGGTGTAAACATCTCAACTAGAACACACCACTACATCACTACTACAAAACTACAGCTACAGGTCTTGATCTACAATTTTACATTCATACTAGTGCAACACAGTAGTGGATCTACAGCACTACAGTAGTACCACAAAATTACATCCGCAAACTATGACAAAACAAGCTTTACATCTTGACAAGTACAAACTTAAATACATCTGTACAACAATTACAGTAAAGCTATTAGTGCAACATTACAAATACTAAAAGACCAGACCCCAATACTGCACCAATACTACAACTAAATGATCATCGCGATTGGGGTGAATTACTGATGCCCAGTGGTTCTTTTGGGCTAGATATGTCCCAATAAAGCACTTTACAAAGTCAAATATATTATACATTTCAATGATTTTTATTCACTGTCAGTGACGGTCCTAGCAGGGCAGCATCTGTAGTCTGTGCTGCACATGTTAATGGCAGAAATCATCACAGTAGTTTTGCAGGCCCTCCACCTACAGCATACCCAACATCAAGGTGAAGGACAGGTTTGGGAACAGGGGTGTCAGGTCATTGTGTATCCTTTTTCAGTGTTTCTTCGAACACGTTGTGCTCCTGCTGTTTTATGGAAGCGTGTTAATGTTAGCCCAATAATGTGAGAGCCTTGTATTTGAATTTGAAATGTATATATATCCTGTCCCCCACTGGGCTGTTTAAAGTTTAACCCTTGATTGCCTATAAGAGAAAAGGCAAAAATACACTTTTATTTCCCAAAGAGGCACTATGACATATGATGCCATCACCTATCCCTGGCTATTCAGTTGACAGCATCTTGCATTGTAGGAGCCTTTGTTTTGCTTTCAGCTCTTCTATTATGGGTTCAAAATCCCAGAATACAAGGCCACTTGTCAGCTATTCCTTGAAAAAATACAAAGCATTATAGTCACACGAAAAAACTGCTTGCTTCATACGTAAAACCAAAAGTAAACTCTGTACATACATTCTTGAGGGACCACCATTTCATTCACATCATGCATTAAAACAAGCACTGCCATTGAGAATAGTTTTGTCTTTTGTGTAGTGGAAAGTATCAAACTGAGCTTCAGAACACAATAAAGGTACAACGAGAACAGCATCAGCACAACCTTCCGTAAAACAAAGAAACAGTAACGGATTGGGGACAGTAGCAGGAGGGCCATACGATTCTTTCACACATATAGGACTGGTATAGTACAGGTAGCTTAAAGAAGAAGTGAGAGGAGTTAATGAACAGTTATAAGCTCTCCGAGAACAGATATAAACATACGCAAAGTTCAAAATGGCTACAAGAAGCAGGTAAACATCTTTTTGACTTCCCGTACTTTGAGAAACTTATACAGGATGATTAACTCTCACTACATAGTGTGTATAGTTAATCACTGGGTTCCACATCTAGCACTGGGAAGCATCTGAAAGTACTATTGTTCTCTGGTTGTACAGTCTTTTAGTTATGGATGAAGGCATCTCCCTTATGTTGATATTAATGTTCTCCCTTCGTTAAACTGTTAGACCTTTGTTAAGATTGTGTGCGTAAGCGAAAAATGTTTTTTATTGGTGTCTACCTACCACGATATTAAAAACAGGACATTAGAGCAATAGGCCATGCTTAGCTTTTCCGTCAGCATGTTTCAGCACTCAAAAATTCCCCCTATGTCAGATGTCTTCCTCAGGACTCTAGATATCACACACCAAATATTGTGAAATAGTCTCTGGTTAATGCACATATTATGCAAGTGCATTCAATATAGCCTTTCTTCTTTTTATAAGATGGGGCAACAGCAGTAGAGACACCTCTTCTTAATAGAACAGGTACACCTTGAGCAGAAACAGTGCAAGCTTCCCTCCTTCAGAAGGCAGACAGGGCACCAGCAGTACAAGCTTTTCCCAACATAGGACACATGCAAATTAAGAAGCAGAGTCCAAGTGTTACTTACTCAGGGAATAGATACAGAATGGCAGATGCAAAGCAAGATTCCCTCTCTCACAGAAGCCAGCAACTGCAATTTTCCATTTGCCACAGAAAAAATTCAGCAGAGTACAGTAGTACAAGCTTCCATCACTCACAGAACATGTACGGATGAGTAGATGAGTGAGTGCACATGCAAGTTCTGACACCATTCCCACTTAGGTAATATTCCATGTCAGCATCCTGAACGCTCTTCTGCTGTCACTCGGAGACCTAATTTTGGTATTCATTCTTTTGTTTTCCATGGACTGAGAAGTAGCTGTTACCAAGTTTGCCATTGTTTTCAGCAAAGCCCAGCAACAGGCGAAGACCTGATTTAGATTTCAGCGGATGTGTTACTCCTTCACAATAATGATGGATAGCCCGTCCGCCGAAATCTAAATCCTATTATTTCCTATGGGATTTTGGATTAAGGCAGACAGGCTGTCCGTCACTGTTGTTACGGTTTAATCCATTTCCCGAAATCTAAATCAGGCCCTACGTTACTTACATTGCACACAACATGACTTCTGGGTACAATCAAGATTTGTACCTCCTATCATGAATGATGTTATTGAAGTGTTTTTGGAATTATTGATGAATGAAATAATGCGAATACAGAGAAAAGTACATGTAAAAACCAGGGCAGCAGAACGACAGGATAAAGTGTTTAGACAAGTTATAAACAAATGGAGCAATGTTGAGAACTATGTGGTAAGGCTCTCCGACAAAAGAGGAAATGTTGTCCTGTGGGACAAGAGCATATACATGTGTGAGGCTTACTCACAATTAAATGACGGATTTTGCTATTCCTGAATAGAAAAGTTGGAATACAAGAGAGTGAAAGAGAGATTTTTGACACAATTGAATAAATGGAGAGATGATAACCTGCTTAATTGGGGTGAATGGAAGTGTTTTAGTAAAGATGGACCCAAAATTCCAGTATTTTACCTTATCCCTAAAATTCATAAGGATAACAATAGGAATGGGCAAGATGGTGTCCGACTCGGACGAGTGAGAAGTGAGCTCCCAGAGTTTCTCCCTTGCCTCTCTGGATAAGGATAAAGGGGAAGAAAAGTGGAGGAGATGATTGAGCTGTAAATGGAATTGAATGAAGTAATGGAAGGAAGAGAAGGAACGAAAAATTGTTACTCTCCAACAACAATACACAAAGGTGCTCCTGTAACCACTTTCACCTGTGGCTGCCGAGAAAAGCGGGCTGCGGGTTTGCAAGTATATGGTGGAAGAGATGCAGCAGAAAGTGAGCGCTGTGGAATGGATTTACAAATTAAGTTTGGAAAGTAAAAGATTGTAGCCAGAAAAAGTGGATACATTTAACAAGGGAGTCTCTGTTGATAGTAGCGTGGGGGAGGTAGAAGTAGAAGAGTGACAGGGGGAGTTGTCTCAAGAGGGAGCGATTTGAGGGAAGCGTTTTTTTCTTTGTCAGACCCCCGGATACTTCAGATGATGACTGCAATTTAGGGCATGAGTCGCCCTCCCAGGAAGGTTCATTAGTGAGTGTTGGGGGTGATCTAAGCAGTGTAAATTACGAAACGTAAAATGCTGAAGTAACTACGGTTCGAAAGAAAGAGAAACTAATGAGTGGGGGTTGACATCAGAGACTGGGAAAGATTTATTGTGGGATTATTTATCCTCACTAGAGTCGACAACTGAAGGGTTGAGAATTGAAGGTCTAGATGTGGAAGAATAGTAAGACAAGGTGAAGTAGTTTCACCAGAATCGATCTACAAGAGTATTTTGGATCACAGAGCTGAGACTAGGACGGAGAACTTAAAAACGCATACGGCATGCAGTAAGCTTCAGAGTACTGTGAGGAGGATTGCTAAAGCTTGTAATGAATTCCCCGACAGAATGATTGAAGAGGAAGCAAGAGTATCTATGTTAGAGATGAAGTGGTTGCTTAAAAGGCGACATTGGAGGCTATGAGCTCTCAGAAAGATGATACCCAACTCAAATTGGTGGACTTGGAGATTCGATTATGAAGAAATAACTTGAGGATATTGGGAGTACCGGAGGGAGTTGAGGTACAGGATGTTCGGAAGCTCGTGGTTGAGCTATTCACAGAGGCTATTCCTGAACTTGCAATGTGGAAATGGGCTAGTGAAGTTCAAAGGGCTCATAGGTTTCCTTTTAAACAAGCCGTGGCTAAAGCTAGGCAATCTGATGTCAGGCCAAGGGCAATATTGATTTGTTTAAATAATTTCTTAGCGCGACAGGCTGTTTACGAGCTTGCAAGGCCTGATAAAAAGAGGGTGGGGAAGGGTGCAACTTTCTTTGTCAGACCTGATTATTGTCACTATACTGTGGTAAAAAGGTGGCAGCTGCGTCAATTAATCACGCTGTTTCGGCATAAGGGGGAACAAGCCTTTTTGTTATCCCTGCTACCTTAAAAATAATTTATAAGGGACAAACACGCTTTTTTATATCAGATGTGCAAGCAAAGGAATACCTGCAGTCTTTATCTAAAAACAGAGTCAGAGTAAGGCAATAGCTTGGGTTTCTCCTGAAAATTATGATTTATGGTTTGGGTCGTATCCTCTTCTTTTTTTTTTTTTAAAGGTATTGAGAGGGAAGGGGGACACTAGGAAGCAAACTACTCCCCATCGCAAGGGCCATTAGCCCTATTGCCTGTGAATTTGGGAGAAGGTGGGGGAAGGGGGGACAGGGGTTGGGGTGTGTGCTGGGTTGGGGAGCGGAGAGGCACTGGTGGTGAGGTTGAAGGGTGGGAGGGGTAGGGGTGGAGGCAGTATATATAAAAGCAATCCAGAACAAAAACAATATGAGTACTTGTATGCAAAGACTGATATGTAAGGTATTACGGTAGGTGTTTAGCTATGGCTAGTAGGGAGCTATCCTCCTGGGTACGGATCTGTTCATTCAACGTATGTGGCCTGAACAGTGTTATTAAGAGGCAGTGGGTAGCGGCTGATCTGTGGGTGATAAAACCGGATATTCTGTGTGTGCAGGAAACACATATACCCTGGGCCAAACATATGGTTTTAAAAGAGCTAGGATTTTCATTAATTACTGTTGCCCGCCAATCGACTATGCATAGGGCGGTGGCAATATTGGCCCGACAAGGGGTCTCATGGGTGAGGCGGGCATTATCAGATAATTATGGTTGATGAGCCATTGCAGAGTGTCAAGTAAGGGGCAGTAAGATAGTAGTATGTGCAGTAAATGGATCGAACCTTGATGATAACTCTTTTGTAACCCAGATGGGAAATTGGATTATGCAATTTCTTGGCTTTAACAGGGGGTCTACCAGTAGTGCAATGGTATGTGACGCCTTGAAAGCCTGATTGATTGGTATAATACTTAGTTATGAATGGAGGAGGCAGAAGCTAGAGAAAAATACTATGGAGGCCCTCCTGTATGACTTAAGAGTAGGGGAGCTGGAGCTGATGCAGGAAAAAGGAGGGGAGGAGATCTGAAGGGGATACAAATAAGGATAGCATGCTGTAAAGCTAAACTTAATATGATATGGAGTAATGAGCTTGCCAGCCAGTATAACATCTTTAAAGAGAAAAGGTATGAATATGGGGAATCTACAGGGTACTGTCTGGCACAATGGATACAGGCTAAACTATCAGCACAAAGGATCACCTCACTGATTGATAAAGAGGGGAAAATGGTTGAAAAATTGTAGAGCATATTGATGTTATTTCACGATTTTTATAAGGAATTATATACACAGGGTGAATAGAGTAAGCAAGCCGTTAGACTTGAAAGTAGATCAGCAAGTAGAGATAGTAGGTGGAGGACATGAAGACCTTGCAGAACTTGAAGACCCGATTACAATGGAAGAGCTTGAGGTGGCAATAATGTCATTAGCAAGAGGGAAGTCTGCAGGACTAGATAAGTTACTGCTCGAGGTGTAGCGAGCATTCTTCTCGGCTTTAAGGAGGGAAATGCTGGCGACACTTCGAGCGGCGCAATTGGAAAATCCTCCACTTTCATGGTCAGAGGCTAACATAGTTATATTTAAAAAGAAAGATAAGCTGGCAGAGATGCCAGGGTCTTACCGGCCAATTTTACTGTTGAATGCGGATGGCAAGGTGTATGCTAAAATATTGGCAACTCGGTTAGCGCAAGTAATCTCTTTTTTAGTATCTAAACAACAGCATGGATTCATACCACATCAATGGAGTTATTGCTCTGATAGATCCTGCTAATGCACAGCAAAGCAGATTAGGTTTGTTATTTTTGGATGCCGAAAAGGCGCTTGACCGTGTCTTCTTTTATGCAGGATGGGGTTTGGTCCAGATTTTATTATTGCTTTACAGGTTGTGTACCAAAACCCTACAGCTCGGATTTGCACTATGGGCAAAAAAACAGATTTAGTATATATAACTCAGGGGACAAGACAGGGATGTCTCTACTCCCCACTCTCGTTTTCCCTGTACATTAACCCATTTTTGACAATGTTGGAAAAGAGCAATGCGATCAGCTCTATAACATGTGGGCAATATCAGACGCGGGTTCTGGCTTACGCAGATGATAATGCAGTGGCAACGTCAGATCCAAAGTCTGCGATTGTAGAAATAGAGCGGTTGGCTTCGAGGTTTGGGGCGGTGTCTGGTTATAAGTTAAACTCAACAAAAACTCAAATAGTATGCACTAAAAAGGCCTGTCCTGGGGAGAGTCGGGTAACCAAGGAAGCTATGTATTTAGGTAAAAAGATTAGGATGAGTTTACAAGATTTAATAGAGATTAATTAGGGAGGGCTGTTGGATGTGATAAAAAGACAGTTGGACCGCCTAGAATGCTTGCACCGCTCACTTGTGGAAAGGTGCAATGTATTGAAGATTAATGTACTCTCTGGAGTACTGTATTTTTATAAGGCAGTGCCATTAGGGCTGACAACCTCACAGTTACAGAAATTAAAATATATATATGCAATAGGTTTTTATGGGGACAACGGAAATCACGGAGGGCATTTAAATATATGATACTACTGCTCAGACGGAGAGGTTGGGCTGTACCTAGATTTACTTTTTATTGCTATGCTTGTCTTTTGCAAAATATGAGGATATATTGTTCACTGGAGAGGCGATGGCTACAGCTGCAGAGGCCCCCTCAATTTATCAGCTACTGCTTGGTTCTGTAGCGAGGAACTGTATGTTTAATTACTGGGAGCCAAGCTATTACAAGGGAACATGATTCAAGGTAGTGTAGGCAGCATATAAAGTATGAAAGACGATCCGTAAAATGCTCGGAGTATTAGCGCTATATTTCTATACCCCCATAAATTCTGTGGCGATTTTACCCGCTATTTTTTGAGATTGTAAAATTAAGCAGTGGAGGGCTAAGGGGTTTAGGCTAGTTGGAGATGTATTGGAGAATGAGGAGATAGTGTCTTAATGGATAGATATCATCTGCAAAAGACAGATTGTTTTAAATACCTTCAAATAAGAGATTATCTATGGAAATATCAGAAGCAGAAATGTATGAAGACCAACTCGCTGATTGTTGCTGTAAAGAAGGGAGTAAAAATAGGAATTTGTATGATTTAATTATGGAAACGCAGCCGAATGATCTTGAAGTACAAGATAGTAAATGGAGGGCACAGTTAGGTCAATAGGGGGAATATGTACAACAATCGATTTATGTTGCAGGCAAGATTTTGTTGTCAGCCAATCTAGAATCCCAATACTACAAGTAATTGTTTAATTTGTATCATACGCCAGCTAGGATGATGAAATGGGGGTAGGTAATGATGGGAAGTGCTTTCGGTGTGCAATGGATGAGGCTGATATTACGCATATATTCTATGCTTGAGCTCACTTATTGCAATTGAGAGGGCAAATTGAGAGATTTCTTTCTGAGATCACAGGGGTGGATATACATATAACTATGGATGTTATGTTAACAGAAGTGGGGGATATTTTTCAGCAGGGACAACCCGGGTATCCATATAGATATTTGATATTTATGGCGGTAGCACAACTATGCATAGTGTCAGTGTGGCTGCAGCAACTAGCTTCGTCATTCGAGATGTGGCGGGCTAAGTTTTATAACATCTTTAATTTGGAGTACAGTCTCTATTCAGTGAAATCAGTAAGACAACAGAAATTAGGGGCTCAGATATGGGGGACTATGGTAGAGCATATGATATAAGTGTATTGACAGGAAGCTTCTGTTATTATAGAGTGGAAGGTCAACAACAAATTGTATTATTCATATGCATAGAGTGTTTTTTTGGTTTTATTTCAAGCTACAATTACCCTATGTTGAAATCATGTATTTAATGTATGGTGACTACTATTTGTTCTGGATTGAGCATAAAAATAAACCACCAGGTAGACCAATAGTGGAAGCAAACAACAGTCTTTTCGAGAACACCTCAACTTATATTGACGGGTTCCTTCAATCTATTGTTAGGAACCTACCCTCATATGTTAAGGATACCACTGAGTTCCTCAAGATCATTTTTGATGTAATTTGGGAGGATGGCATGTTAATGATGACCTTAGATGTGACCTCCTTATACACTAGAATTAGGCATAAGGATGGTCTAGGTGCCACTAAGCATTTCCTAAGAGCCAGAGCAATCACATTTTACAAACACAACGAGATGTTACTAAAAATGATGGAATGGTGCCTCATGTATAACATTTTCTGGTTCAATGGGGAACTATTTCTACAGCTACAGGGAACTTCGATGGGCACCTGCTTTCCCCCAAGCTTTGCTAATTTGCATATGGGCTGCTAGGAGGAGCAGGTGCTTAACGGCCCAGGCCTTAAAGAGTTGTTGGAGCCCATAGTATTATGGGTAAGGTTATACAGATTATGTTTTTTCACTATGGGAGGGTAGCGAAACCTCTGCCAGGGCTTTTGTTAAGAGGATCAATGACAATTTACTCAATTTAAATTTCCCTTGTGAAATCAGTAGCAAGGAGATGAATTTTTTAGATGTCCATCTGGAAATCAAAGGCCCTAAAATCACTACCACACTGTACAGAAAACCTACGGCAGGCAACAGCATTTTGCATGCAAATAGCTTCCCCCCATATACCCTGAAACAAAGTATTCCCTATTGTGATTTACTAAGAGCGAGATGCATTTGCAACGCAGAGGAGATTTACGTGCAGACAGAAAGAGATATGCTCATGTGACTGCAGCAGGGAGGTTATACTCAAGAAACTGTATAACAGGCACATAAGAAAGTTACAAAAAAGAAAAGAGAAGAAATATTGTTTGCCGATGAAAAGACTAAAAACAGGAATTAAACTCATGGGGAGTATGGTTCATAACCACATACAATGAGAAACATGGCCTGCTAAGAAAAGCGCTGTCCAAACACTGACACTTGACCATGAATGACCCAATAGTAGGAAAAGACTTTCCCAAAAGACCACAGATTACATACAGGAAAGCAAAGTCCACGAGGGACTTACTTGTAAAAAATGAAGTAGTGACCACTGTACCAATGTGGTTAAAACCACGCTGGGCTTCTGGAAATGCAGCAAATGCAAGGCATGTGAGAATGGTGTGAACTTTACCACAATAAAAACACCCTAAGGCAAAACATTGAATATCAGACAAAATATAACGTGCAAAACTGAATTTGCAGTGTATGCACTCTGTTGCTCAAGCTACAAACAATACATTGGAAGTACTATTCTTCCACCACATAGACGCATACTGTAACACCTAGGAGCCATCAAAAATAACGACCTCAGTTATCCAGTTGCATGACATTTCTACCAAATGCACAGTGGGGACCATATACTGCTGAAATACAGTGTCATAGACAGTGCACCAATGAAAAAGAGAGATGGTGAAAGGGAAAATGAGTTCAGGAGGCTAGAGTCCTTATACATCCTGGAGATGGACAGTAATGAGCCACAGGGCTTGAATATTGATGAGGAATTATATAGACATCTCTAGCCTAAACTCCTGCCTTATGAGTGATCACATGTGATTTTAATGATTTCTTTCTTTATTGGAGATTTTAATGGAGTACTGAGTGTTCTTAGAGAGCAAAGAGAAGGTTTTTCTAACCTATTATTGTTGTTTCTTTGTTTGCTATTTCTTAGGAGGCTTCCCTTGAAAGGAATCGTTTTAGAGTTCTGTTGTGGTATTACAATATAGTGGAGAGCCAATCATCTCTAGCTGAGGAGTACATTTATAACTATTAGTGTTAAAGACTGAGAGAATCTTGGAGAGCAGCCACGAATTGCCCACTGGGGCTATAAAAGAAGATTAGCCCACATGGGCAGGACTGTGATTTAAATAATGTGTGATGCATTATGTCTACACCAACTTAGCCCGTACCAATATTTGGTTGGACTGTTTTGATACCGCTCATGGCTATAGCCATATAGATCCTTAAAATGAAATGTGAATGAATGTAATTTACACTTTTGAGATAAGGGAAAACACATATATATCAATTTCTTTGATTTGCCACACTGGCATGATGCCCCCTTTTTTAGGCATATGGTAATTTAGCTATTACTCTGTTCTGTCCTAGGGCTTGGAACTGAATATTGTATGTTCTTTATATTTTACCTATTTACTTTTTCTTCGTCTATTTCAAAGAGGCAATATGAATTACATGCTAACTCTATATGATTTGCGGGTTATGCCAGTATAGTATTTTAGAAACAATACTCCCTTTTTGGCTTAAATGAAATATATGTATTATGAAATGTGAATATAATACATTAGAACATGTTCCAAGATGGCCTCGATAGTCAATAATAAAAGTCCTTTGTGTATGTTCATGCTCTTTATTGTAACACTTGTATTCACAAAATACATAAAAAGTAATGGTTGTGAGGTGATCAATTACGTGACAAAGGTGCTAGGAAGCACCAAAACGCATTGGCATTATGTGACTCTGATATCTAAAATAAACTGATTTACAACCGTAGTGGAGTGACATGGTTTTCTGTCACTGTGCAGGAGGCGTTTTTGTAAGGAGATATATATATATATTGTAATTATATATATTACCTACTGGGGGTCGCCAGTAGGTAGTTATAGTTAGGACCTATTTTTCATAGGAAATCCGCAACTTTCTATTTAGAATAACTTTGGCGCCGCTTGACGAATCTTCGTGAAATTTTCAAAACTGGTGAGGCGCTCCAGTCCGCTCCTATCCTGAAAGTATCGGGGTGATTCGTCAAGCGGGGTCGAGAAAAAAGTGGTCCAAAAACGTGTTTTCCCTATGCAATTTTCAATAGGAACCTTTAACCGCAGCTACAGGCCGAACTGCTGAACGGAATTACACCAAATTTGGCAAAAAGTAGTCCTTAGTTCAGACTCGTGCCTTTTGCTTAAATGGTGTAAATCTGTTCAGTAGTTTTTTAGATAATCAAGGAAAAATGTACATATATATCTGGGCGGAGCCTAACAACACAACTCATCGTGAGATCTGATTGGCTCTTAGCACTTTATCCAAGAAGTGTTGGCAGCCATCTTGGGACCAATAAACATGATAGCACATCTTTAAAAAGCATTGCAGTTAATTGAAGGTTTTAAGACTTTAGTTACATTATGAATCATTTGTTGATGGTACCATACTCATTTTAGGAATTGTGGTGTGTTCTAAGGTTATTTTACCATGTGAAAAAGCCTTCTGCTGGGATATCATGAATCATGTTTGAGAGAAAACTATTTTCTAATGCTTGTCCCATAGAGGTTTGGAAAGTGCTCCAGAAGCTAAAATGAGAGCATATTTTCTGTAAATTCACATTATCTTTCTCAGTCATGTGATAATGAAGTCTGGCATTCTCAGTAAAACATGTACATCCAACAAGGGCAGAGACTGTCAGTTGATTATTTTGTGTTGTACTGCAGCTTCCCAGAGTGTTGTAAAGAACAACTAGAGCGCTAACAGCCTTACTATTGACAAAATTATGGCACACCTGAAGCCATCTTGATTGGAATAAACTGGTAACACTTAAAACTTTGAATTTAAAAAGCCACAAAATAAGGGGGTTTATTTTGTCATCGAAATTATGGTTAGTGCTATACAAAGAAAAAGTATGACATGTTTTTAGTGAGATCTCAAATATCTTCCTGTTATATTTCAACAGAAGCAGCCTGGCAGTTTATTCCTTTGTGTTCCACTGCAGCTACCCAGAGTGTTCCAAACAACAACTAGAGCACTAACAGTCTTACTTATGACAAAAGTACGGCACACCTGAAGCCATCTTGATTGGAATAAACTGATAACATTTAAAAAAAGTTAATTTTAAAAGAAATAAAATGAGGGGGTTCATTTTGTCCTAGGAATTATGGTTAGTGCTCTAGAAAAAAAAATTAGGACATGTTTTAAGTGAGATCTCAAATATCTTCCTGTTATATTTCAACAGGAGTAGCCTGGCAGTTGATTCCTTTGTGTTCTACTGCAGCTTCCCAGAGTGTTCTAAAGAACAACTAGAGCGCTAACAGCCTTACTAATGACAAAGGTATGGCACACCTGAAGCCATCTTGATTGGAATAAACTGGTAACACTTAAAACATTTAATTTAAAAAGGAACAAAATAAGGGGGTTTATTTTGTCATAGAAATTATGGTTAGTGCTGTAGGAAGAAAAATTAGGACATGTTTTAAGTGAGATCTCATATATCTTCCTGTTATATTTCAACAGGAGTAGTCTGGCAGTTGATTCCTTTGTGTTCTACTGCAGCTACCCAGAGTGTTCTAAAGAACAGCTAGAGCGCTAACAGTCTAACTTATGACAAAATGAAGGCACACCTGAAGCCATCTTGATTGGAATAAACTGGTAACACTTAAAACATTGAATAGAAAAAGCAAAAAAATGAGGGGGTTCATTTTGTCATAAAAATTATGGTTAGTATTGTAGAAAGAAAAATTAGGCCATGTTTTAAGAGACATCTAAAATCCTCTTCTATTTAATTTGAAATTTCAGACATGCAGACTGAACAATCACTTTCAATGCCAGCAGTAGACTTCCGGTTAACTCCCTGGTGAGCACTACCCCCTACACTACTCAAACACTACTGCACTACCCTAAACCCTAAACCACTACCCCCAGCACAAGCCCCTACACTACACAGACACCACAGCACTACCCTAAACCCTAAAACACTACCCCCTACAGTACACAAACACCATTGCGCTTCCCTAAACCCTAATACACTACCCCCAGCATGACCCCCTATACTACCCAAACACCACTGCGCTACCCTAAACAGTAAAACACTACCCCAGCATGACCCCCTACACTACCCAAACACATCTGGACTACCCGAAACCCTAATACACTACCACAGCACGACCTCCTATACTACCCAAATACCACTGCGCTACCCTAAACCCTAAATCTACCCCCAGCACGACCCTCTACACTACCCAAAACACCACTGCGCTACACTAAACCCTAGAACACTACCCCCTACACTTTATAAACACCACTGTACTACCTTTAACCCTAAAACACTATCTCCAGCACAACCCCCTACACTACACAACACCACTGTGCTACCCTAAAACCCTAAATCACTACCCCAGCACAAACCCACAAACAGTACAAAAACATCACTGCACTACCCTAAACCCTAAATCTACTTCCAGCACGACCCCCTACACTACCCAAACACAACTACACTACCCTAAAAACTAAATATACCCCAGCACAACCCCCTACACTACCCAAACACCACTGCACTACCCTAAAACACTATCCCAGCACGATCCCCTACACTACACAAACACCACAGCACTACCCTAAACTCTAAAATACCCCTAGCACGACCTCCTATACTACATAAACACCATTGCACTACCTTAAACCCTAAATCTACCCACAGCAAGACACCCTACACTACACAAACACCATTGCACTATCCTAAACCCTAAAACACAACCCCCAGCACAACCCCTATAGTACAAAAAACCACTGCAGTTCCCTAAACTACTACCCCTACACGAGCCCTACACTACCCAAACACCACTGCACTGCCCCAAACTCTAAAATACTACCCCCAGCATGACCCCCTACACTACACAAACACCACTGCACTACTCTACACCCTAAAACACTACCCCCTACACTACACAAACACCACTGCACTACCTTAAACCCTAAATATACCCCCAGCACGACCCCCTACATTACACAGACACCGCTGCACTACCCTAAATGCTAAAACACTACCCCCAGCATGACCCCTACACTACACAAACACCACTGCACTACTCTACACCCTAAAACACTACCCCCTACACTACACAAACACCACTGCACTACCTTAAACCCTAAATATACCCCCAGCACGACCCCCTACATTACACAGACACCGCTGCACTACCCTAAATGCTAAAACACTACCCCCAGCATGACCCCTACACTACACAAACACCACTGCATAACCCAAAACACTACCCCAGCACAACCCCCACACTACCCAAACACCACTGCCCTACCCTAATCCCTAAAACACTACCCCTACAGTACACAAACACCACTGCGCTTCCCACACACTAAAAAACTACCCCCAGCACGACCCCCTACACTACCCAAACACCACTGTGCTACCCTAAACACTAAAACACTACCTCAGTACGACCCCCTACACTACCCAAACACCTCTGTACAACACTAAGCCCTAAAACACTACCCCAGCATGACCCCCTACACTACCCACACACCACTGCACTACCCTAAACCGTAAATCTACCTTCAGCACGACCCCTACAATACCCACACACCACTGAACTACCCTAAACCCTAAAATGAACCCTCTACACTACACAAACATCACTGCACTATACTTAACACTAAAACACTACCCCCACCACGACCCCCTACACTACACAGACACCACTGCAATACCCTAAACCCTAAAACACTACCCCCTATACTACACAAACACCACTGCACTACCCTAAACCCTAAAACACTACCCCGCATGATCCCCTGCACTACACAAACACCACTGTACTATCCGAAACCCTAAAGCACTGACCCCACCCATAAACCTGCAAACACTACACAAACACCACTGGACTACCCTAAACCCTAAATCTACCCCAGCACGACCCCCTACACTACCCAATCACCACTGTACTACTCTAAACCCTAAATCTACCCCCAGCACGAACCCCTACACTACCCAAACACCACTGCACTAACATACACCCTAAATCACTGCCCCATACACTACACAAACACCACTGTACTACCATAAACCCTAAAACACGACCCCCAGCATGACCCCCTATGCTACACAAACACCACTGCACTACTCTAAACCCTACATCTGCCCCCAGCACGACCCCCTACACTAACGATTCACCACTGCACTACCCTAAACCCTAAAACACTACCCCAGCACGACCCCTACACTACCCAAACACCGTTGCACTACCCTAAACCTTAAATCTACCCCAGCACAACCCCCTACACTACCCAAACATCACTGCACTACCCTAAAACGCCTACCCCAGCATGACCCTCTACATTACACAAACACCACTGCACTACCCAAACTCAAATCTAACCCCAGCATGACCCCCTACATGACATAAGCACCACTGCACTACCCTAAACCATAAATCTACCCCAGCACGAACCCCTACACTACCCAAATACCACTGCACTACCATAAACCCTAAATCACTGCCCCATACACTACACAAACACAACTGTACTACCATAAACCCTAAAACACTACCCCCAGCACGACCCCCTACACTACATAAACAGCACTGCACTACTCTAAACCCTACATCTACCCCCAGCACAACCCCCTACACTAACAATTCATCATTGCACTACCCTAAACCCTAAAACACTACCCCAGCACGATCCCCTACACTACACAAGCACCACATCACTACCCTAAACTCTAATATACCCCTAGCACGTCCCCCTTATACTACATAAACACCATTGTACTACCCTAAACCCTAAAACACTACCCCCTATACTACACAAACACCACTGCACTACCCTAAACCCTAAAACACTACCCGCATGATCCCTTACACTACACAAACACCACTGTACTACCCGAAACCCTAAAGCACTAACCCCAACCATGAACCTGCAAACACTACACAAACACCACTGGACTACCCTAAACCCTAAATCTACCCCCAGCACGACTCCCTACACTACCCAAACACCACTGTATTACCCTAAACCCTAAATTTACCCCCAGCATGAACCACTACACTACCCAAACACCACTGCACTAACATACACCCTAAATCACTGCCCCATACACTACACAAACACCACTGTACTACCATAAACCCTAAAACACGACCCCCAGCACGACCCCCTATGCTACACAAACACCACTGCACTACTCTAAACCCTACATCTGCCCCCAGCACGACCCCCTAAACTAACGATTCACCACTGCACTACCCTAAACCCTAAAACACTACCCCAGCATGACCCCCTACACTACCCAAACACCGTTGCACTACCCTAAACCTTATATCTACCCCAGCACAACCGCCTACACTACCCAAACATCACTGCACTACCCTAAAACGCCTACTCCAGCACAACCCTCTACACTACAAAAACACCACTGCACTACCCAAACTCACATCTACCCCCAGCACAACCCCCTATACTACATAAGCACCACTGCACTACCCTAAACCATAAATCTACCCCAGCACGAACCCCTACACTACCCAAATACCACTGCACTACCATAAACCCTATATCACTGCCCCATACACTACACAAAGACCACTGTACTACCATAAACCCTAAAACACTACCCCCAGCTCGACCCCCTACACTACACAAACACCACTGCACTACTCTAAACTCTACATCTACCCCCAGCACAACCCCCTACACTAACGATTCATCACTGCACTACCCTAAACCCTAAAACACTACCCCAGCACGATCTCCTACACTACACAAGCACCACAGCACTACCCTAAACTATAATATACCCCTACCACGACCCCCTATACTACATAAACACCTTTGCACTACCCTAAACCCTAAATCTACCCACAGCAAGACACACTACACAAACACCATTGCACTATCCTAAACCCTAAAACACAACCCCCAGCACAACCCCTATTTTACAAAAACACCACTGCAGTTCCCTAAACCACTACCCCTACACAACCCCTACACTACCCAAACATCCCCGCACTGCCCCAAACTCTAAAATACTTACCCCAGCATGACCCCCTACACTACACGAACACCACTGCACTACTCTGCACCCTAAAACACCACCCCCTACACTACACAAACACCACTGCACTACCCTAAACCCTATATACCCCAAGCACGACCCCCTACACTACACAGACACCGCTGCACTACCCTAAATACTAAAACACTACACCCAGGACGACCCCTAGACTTCACAAACACCACTGCCCTACCCTAAACCCTAAAACACTACCCCTACAGTACACAAACACCACTGCGCTTTCCACATACTAAAACGCTACCCACAGCATGATCCCCTACACTACTCAAACACCACTGTGCTACCCTAAACACTAAATCACTATCCCAGCACAAACCCCACACTACCCAAACACCTCTGTACTACACTAAGCCCTAAAACACTACCCCAGCATGACCCCCTACACTACCCAAACACCACTGCACTACCCTAAACCCTAAATCTACCTTCAGCACGACCCCTACAATACCCAAACACCACTGCACTACCCTAAACCCTCAAATGAACCCTCTACACTACATGAACATCACTGCACTATACTTAACACTAAAACACTACCCCCACCACGACCCCCTACACTACACAAACACCACTGTAATACCCTAAACCCTAAAACACTACCCCTATAATACACAAACACCACTGCACTACCCTAAACCCTAAAACACTACCCCGCATGATCCCCTACACTACACAAACACCACTGTACTACCCAAAACCCTAAAGCACTAACCCCAACCATGAACCTGAAAACACTACACAAACACCACTGGACTACCCTAAATCTACCCCCAGCACGACCCCCTACACTAACCAAACACCACTGTACTACCCTAAACCCTAAATCTGCCCCCAGCACGACCCCCTACACTAACCAAACACCACTGTACTACCATAAACCCTAAAACATGACCCCCAGCACGACCCCCTACACTAACAATTCACCACTGCACTACCCCAAACCCTAAAACACTACCCCAGCACGACCCCCTACACTACCCAAACACTGTTGCACTACCCTAAACCTTAAATCCACACCAGCACAACCCCCTACACTACCCAAACACCACTGCACTACCCTAAAACACTACCCCAGCACGATCCTCTACACTACACAAACACCACTGCACTACCCAAACTCAAATCTACCCCCAGCACGACCCCCTACACTACAGAAGCACCACTGCACTACCCTAAACCATAAATCTACCCCCAGCACGAACCCCTACACTACCCAAATACATCTGCACTACCATAAACCCTAAACCACTGCCCCATACACTACACAAACACCACTGTACTACCATAAACCCTAAAACACTACCCCAGCACGACCCACTACACTACACAAACACCACTGCACTACTCTAAACCCTACATCTACCCCCAGCACAACCCTCTACACTAACGATTCATCACTGCACTACCCTAAACCCTAAAACACTACCCCAGCACGACCCCCTACACTACACAAACACCACTGCACTACTCTAAACCCTACATCTACCCCCAGCACAACCCTCTACACTAACGATTCATCACTGCACTACCCTAAACCCTAAAACACTACCCCAGCACGACCCCCTACACTACCCAAACACCGTTGCACTACCCCAAACCTTAAATCTACCCCAGCACAACCCCCTACACTACCCAAACACCACTGCACTACCCTAAAACATTACCCAAGCACGAACCCCTACAGTACACAAACACCACAGCAATACCCTAAACTCAAATCTACCCCAGCACGTCCCCCTACACTACATAAACACCACTGCACTACCCTAAACCCACCCCCAGCAAGACCCCTACATTACACAAACACCATTGCACTACCCTAAACCCTAAATCACAAACCCCAGCACAAACCCTATATTACAAAAACACCACTGTACTTCCCTAAACCCAAAACCACTACCCCCTGCACGACCCCTACACTACCCAAACACCACTGCACTGCCCCAAACTTTAAAATACTACCCCCAGCACGACCCCCTACACTACACAAACACCACTGCACTACTCTACACCCTAAAGCACTACCCCCTACACTACACAAACACCACTGCACTACCCTAAACCCTAAAACACTACCCCCAGCATGACCCCCTACACTACACAAACACCACTGTACTACCCTAAATCCTAAATCTACCCCCAGCACGAACCCCTACACTGCCCAAACACCACTGCACTAACCTTAACCCTACATCTACCCCAGCACAACCTCCTACACTACCCATTCACCATTGAACTACCCTAAACCCTAAAACACTACCCCAGAACGACCCTCTACACTACACAAAAACACCATTGCACTACCCTAAACCTTAAATATACCCCAGCACGATCCCTTACACTACCCAAACACCACTGTACTACCCTAAAAGACTACCCCAGCACACCACCTACACTACACAAAACCACTGCACTACCCTAAACTCTAAATCTACACCTAGCACGACCCTCTACACTACATAAACACCACTACACTACCCTAAACCCTAAAACACGACCCCCAGCACGACCCCTACACTACACAAACACCACTGTGCCACCCTATAACCTAAAACACTACCCCCGGCATGACCCCCTACACTACCCAAACACCACTGCGCTACTCTAAACCCTAAAACACTGCCCCTGGTATGTCCCCCGGCATTACCCATACACCACTGCGCTAACCTAAACCCTAAAACACTGCCCCTGTCACGACCCCCTACACTACCCAAACACCACTGCGCTACCCTAAACCCTAAAACACTACCCCCGGCACAACCCCCTACACTACACAAACATCACTGTGCTTCCCTAAACCCTAAAACACTACCCCTACACTACACAAACACCACTGCACTACCCTAAATACTGAAACAATACCCCGCACGACCCCCTACACTACCAAAATACCACTATGCTACCATAAACCCTAAAGCACTACAGCACGACCCGCTACACTACCCAAACACCACTGCGCTACCCTAAACCCTAAAACACTACCCCAGCATGACCCCCTACACTACCAAAACACAATTGCACTACTCTAAACACTACCCTCAGCACGACCAGCTACACTACCCAAACACCACAGCGCTACCCTAAACCCTAAAACACTACCCCCAGCATGACCCCCTACACTACCCAAACAGCACTGCACTACCCTAAACCCTAAAACACTACCCCTACACTACACAAACACCACTGCACTACCCTAAACACTAAAACAATACCCCGCACGACCCCCTACACTACCAAAACACCACTGCGCTACCCTAAACCCTAAAACACTACCCCTAGCACGACCCGCTACACTACCCAAACACCACTGCGCTACCCTAAATCCTAAAACACTACCCCCAACAAGACACCCTACACTACCCAAACACCACTGTGCTACCCTAAACGCTAAAACACTATCCCAGCATGACCCCCTACACTACCCAAACACCACTACAATACCCTAAACCCTAAATATACCTTCAGCACGACACCCTACAATAACCAAACACCACTGCACTACCCTAAACCCTAAAACACTACCCTCTACACTACACAAACATCACTGCACTATACTTAACACTAAAAAACTACCCCCACCACGACCCCCTGCACTACACAACCACCACTGCAATACCCTAAACCCTAAAACACTCCCCCTACACTACACAAACACCACTGTACTACCCGAAAACCCTAAAGCACTAACCCCAACCATGAACCTGCAAACACTACACAAACACCACTGGACTACTCTAAACCCTAAATCTACCCCCAGCACGAACCCCTACACTACCCAAACACCACTGTACTACCCTAAACTCTAAATCTACCCCAGCACGAACCCCTACACTACCCAAACACCATTGCACTACCATAAACCCTAAATCACTGCCCCCATACACTACACAAACACCACTGTACTACCATGAACCCTAAAACACTACCCACAGCACTACCTCCTAAACTACACAAACACAAATGCACTACTCTAAACCCTACATCTACCCCAGCACGACCCCCTACACTAGCGATTTACCACTGCACTACCCTTAACCCTAAAACACTACCCCAGCACGACCACCTACACTACCCAAACACCGTTGCACTACCCTAAACCTTAAATCAACCCCAGCACAACCCCCTAAACTACCCAAACACCACTGCACTACCCTAAAACACTACTCCAGCACAACCCCCTACACTACACAAACACCACTGCACTACCCAAACTCAAATCTACCCCAGCACGAACCCCTACACTACATAAACACCATTGCACTACCCTAAACCCTAAATCTACCCCAGCACCAACCCTACACTACCCAAATACCACTGCACTACCATAAACCCTAAATCACTGCCCCATACACTACACAAACACCACTGCACTACCCTAAACCTTAAATCTACCCCAGCACAACCCCCTACACTACCCAAACACCACTGCACTACCCTAAAACACTACCCCAGCACGATCCCATACACTACACAAACACCAAAGCACTACCCTAAACCCTAATGTACACCTAGCACGACCCCCTACACTACATAAACACCATTGCACTACCCTAAATCTACCCCCAGCAAGACCCCCTACACTACACAAACACCATTGCACTATCCTAAACCCTAAAACACAACCCCCAGCACAACCCCTATATTACAAAAACACCACTGCACTTCCCTAAACCACTACCCCTACACGACCCCTACACTACCCAAACACCACTGTACTGCCCCAAATTCTAAAATACTACCCCCAGCACGACCCCCTACACTACACAAACACCACTGCACTACTCTACACCCTAAAACACTATCCCTTATACTACACAAACACCACTGTACTACCCTAAACCCTAAAACACTACCCCTAGCATGACCCCCTACACTACACAAACACCACTGCACTACCTTAAATCCTGAATCTACCCCAGCACAACCCCCTACACTACCTAAACACCACTGCACTACCCTAAACCCTAAATCAACCCCCAGCATTAACCCCTACACTGCCCAAACACAACTGCACTACCATAAACTCTAAAACAATACCCCATACACTACACAAACACCACTGCACTACCCTAAACCCTAAACAAGCATTAGAAATGCAATAGGTCTCGCAGCATTAGAGTTAGTGCTTTTAGAATTGTTAATGGTTTTTTTTGTAAATCTTTAGCATGAGGGTGAGGGTGAGTGAGGGTGGGTGAGGGTGGGTGAGTGAGTGTGAGTGAGGGTGTGTGGGTGAGTGTGGGTGAGTGTGGGTGAGTGTGGGTGAGTGTGGGTGAGTGTGGGTGGGTGAGGGTGAGGGGTTGAGGGTGAGGGGTTGAGGGTGAGGGGTTGAGGGTGAGGGGTTGAGGGTGAGGGGTTGAGGGTGAGGGGTTGAGGGTGAGGGGTTGAGGGTGAGGGGTTGAGGGTGAGTGAGGGTGAGGGTGAATGAGGGTGAGGGGTTGAGGGGTTGGGGGTGAGTGAGGGTGAGGGGTTGAAGGTGAGTGAGGGTGAAGGTGAGTGAGGGTGAGTGTGGGTGAGTGTGGGTGAGTGTGGGTGAGTGTGGGTGAGTGTGGGTGAGGGATTGAGGGTGAGGGGTTGAGGGTGGGTGAGGGGTTGAGGGTGGGTGAGGGTGAGTGAGGGTGAGTGAGGGTGAGGGGTTGAGGGTGAGGGGTTGAGGGTGAGTGGGGTGAGTGAGGGTGAGGGGTTGAGGGTGAGTGAGGGTGAGGGGTTGAGGGTGAGTGAGGATGAGGGGTTGAGGGTGGGTGAGGGTGAGGGTGAGTGTGAGTGAGGGTGAGTGAGGGTGAGGGTGAGGAGGAGTGGGTTCAAGGGCTCTAACCCAGTTTACAGTTTGGTCAACATCTCTAAACGTGTTTATGGGTAGGTTCAAGCTCTCTAAACCGGCATACCTGTATGGTGGCCACAGCACCCCCTAGGATCACAGTGTTTCTTACATCAGACTTTGTGCGGCAAAAGACCCATTGCATTCTGGGAGTGTTGTTTAGTATGCTGCAATTTAACCAATCAAGCTACCACGCCTGGCAAAAGTGACCTGTAATTGTGAAGCCCAGGACTGGAACCGCGTCCATGATTATTTGTAGTGAAATGACCGTATATTCAAAGTTAAGGATGCAAGTGGGGCACGGCCCAGACTTCAGAAGTCGATCACCCCCTCCCCTCCTCTCCCACGTCCATCACACACAAAGAACAGCTGTATAACGAATGTCCTTCCTCTCTGAGGTCAGAGGCCTCCAAGACAAGAATCTATAATCGGCTCACAAGTAAAGGCCTGGGGTGAGCTCATAGGATGTATATCAGCCATGCATCCGGTCAGCTGTGCCAACATCCTGCAGTCGTGGGAGGGGGTTCAAGGAATAAAGAACTAGGAATGACAGCTTCCTCCCCAGCCACCGCATTCAGTGCCCCCTCCCACCCCACCAAGCAGAAGAGGAAGCATAACCTGTAAGTCCACAGGCACAGAAATGGCGAGTCATACAGGATCAGCAACAAATCACCGTGACAATTCAGAAGGGTGCAGGGACAAATCATGTACTTGCAGAACTCAGTGACAATTCATACAGATGCAGTGGCAAATCATACCAGTCGACCTCACAGGGACAATTTATACAGGTGCAGTGGCACTGGCAAATCATACCAGCGGACCTCACAGGGACAATTCATACAGATGCAGTGGCAAATCATACCAGCCGACCTCACAGGGACAATTTATACAGATGCAGTGGCAAATCATACCAGCCGACCTCAGAGGGACAATTCATACAGGTGCAGTGGCAAATCACATACTTGCCGAACACAGTGACAATTCATACAGGCTCAGCAACACATCATATCCCATAACTCATACGGACAAATCTTGTACTTGAAAAACTCGCAGTAACAAGTCACAGGGCAGGAGGGGGCTCCATGAACAGAGAATGTATTTGATCATCCTGTGAGAGAGACAGTGGCTGCACACCTTTACTAGGAAATATCCATGTGATATTTGTATAATCAGAACCTAGACGAGAGGCGAAAGAGCCTTGTAGAGGGCCAAAGAGAGTCAACAAGTTACTGGAGGGCATCACTGGGTGCTGAGAGTGGAGACGGGTTGTTACTTTGCCCTGAAGTAGTGTTCTTCGCAGAGGTGTGTCCTTCGCTCTTTCCTAAATTGAAGAATTGTACGGACAGTCCTGAAGGACATGGGGATTTTGTTTCAGGTCCTGCCTGGGTGTGAAGGAGGAGAAGTGTAGCGCTGAGAGCCACTGGAGGTGGTGAGCTCGTCAACCAGCTAGGCAAGGGTGCTCACCGTGATGGCTTCTTTGATGATGCAGCTGGTTTAGAAGATGGTGCAGGCTGGCATGGGGTGCGTGTGAAGTTCCATGGAAGAGGGTGGTTGGGGAGATAATGCACCATATTTCTTCAAGTCCTTGATGAGGAGGGCTACAGCATGTAGGGAAGGGGAGGGTGACCAGTATGGAGGTTATCAAGCATGTGCATTGCCACCATGTCCCACTGACACATGGGTAAAGAGATGTGCGTAGAACTATTTGTAATAAGTTCATGTGCGGGAGCCATGAAGGACAGCACTGTCTGCAGAGCTCACAGTAACACAAGTCACACAGACACGGGAGAGAGAGGCAGGTCCATGCTGTAGGCCGGGCCTCACACCTTGGCAGGGACACTTGTGGAGCGAGAGCAGAGCTAGGAATAAACCACAGAACCACAGGCGAAGTTTGCCAGAAATCCATGCAGGTGAGCTAGCACAGCTCAGACGGCCACATAAGCTCAGTCTGTGCCCGTGAGGGGGGTAGGGTGTTTACAACCTCAGCTCGGTTTGGCTGGGAAGTGGTTGCGTGTATCAGTGAACTCCGTCTGTGAGTGCACTTACTGCATCAGCTCCTGCTTTATCTGGGGGGTGGGGGAGGGTGACACATGAGCTCCAATTGACAAGAAAAAAGGGCCAGCCTCAATCTGTACCGAGGAGATGTCGGGCTGCCTCAGTCTATGCTGGAGAGGACACGATGCAATGTGTTGGAGGGCTCATTCTCGGTCTAGGGCAGGGGCTGGGCTGAGGGTGCTCCCAGGGCGCCTTGGTCTGTCGAGGATCACCTCCCTCGTTCTGGTCCGGCTGGAGGGGCTCCGTTCACAGGGAGGAGGAAGTGAACGTCCTGCTGGGGTGGGTTCATAAAAGGAGATCAAAGTCCATGGCAGACCCAGGGATACATTTACTCAGCCTCGGGGCAGCTGTGCTACCAGAGTGAAGGCAGGAAGGGGCACACAGGGGTAGGGTGGAGCGGGACTGCGCATGTGCCTACTCACAGCGGAGAGTACTCATCAATGCAAAAGAGAAAAGAAGCATGGGCAAAACCAAGAGGCCTAGCCTTTGAGACAGACTTGCTCTGTCAACGTCTTGTATTCATTTGTTTGTGATGTACGGCATTGACAAAAATGCACGCTGCGATTTTAATTTTTTATTTTAAGATTTACAGATCTGAGATAGATCTGTAAATAACAAAAAAAAGTATAAATTGGAGTAACGCAAAGGCGTTTTTATTTATAAATTGGAAGGATTAGCAGTAATTTGGTATCTAATCCTCCTTAAAAAAAAATATAGTACTGTATGGGGAGATGAGTAACTGAGGAGCGGATCAGCTAGCAGGGGGAGGGGAGGAAGAGTAAAGCAGCACACATGGGAGGAAGCAAAAAGGAGGGTGGAGGAAACACACACGAGGGAGAGAACACAGGGCGAACAGATAAACACCCAGGTGAGATGGACGCCGCTTGGGGGAAAGAAGTACACAGGCGACAGAGAGCAACAAGAGAGAGGAGCACACGGATGCAAAAACCCAACATTGAGCACGGGGGTAGAGAAGACCACGAGGGAGACCAAAAAAGAAAAAAGTTCTCTAAGTGAGCAGTGGAAGGACACAAGTATGGAGGCTTTGCACCAGGGGAGGGGACAAACATGAGAAGGAGAACGCAAGCCATCGAATAACAAGCGAACGTACCTGAATCGAGATGAAGATTGTCACCACTTCTGCCACCAACATGAAGTCAGACTCCCCAAGAAACAGGAAGAAGAAAGTAGTCGCAAACGTGATTCTGATGATCCATTAGAAAAGGCTTGTAGTAGGAGCAATGAGGGGGAGGAGAAATGCGCTGGGGTCAGGCGGGGGAGGGCGGGTTTGGAATGACGAGCTCGCGAGGCGGTGTTGGCGGGGAGGGGGCGGAGCGGGAGAGAGGGTGTGTGTGAAACGAGACGGAGGGGAGAGAGGGGAGGGGGAGGAGAAATGCGGCAGGCAGGCAGGGGAGGAGAGGAGGGGGGAGGAGAAATGCAACACGGCGGGAAGGGGAGGGGGCGGAACGGGGGCGGAGAGGGGAGAGAGAGAGTAGGCAAGGGTAAACAAACACGGACGTGCACGCGCCCGTGACTTTTAAGGTCAATGCGCATGCGCATAAGCTTAATGCGCATGCGCATTGACCTTAAAAGTCACGGGCACTGCAAGGAATCGCCACGATTCCTTGCAGTTAGATAAAGAGTGGATGAGCCCCTATAGTCTCGCTTGCTCGATGCGCATGCGCATCGACAGGCGAGACCTAAAAACGACCCCCAGCACAACCCCTAAACTACACAAACACCACTGCAGTAACCTTAATCCTAAATCTACCCCAGCACAACCCCCACACTACCCATTCACCATTGCACTACCCTAAACCCTAAAACACTACCCCAGCATGACCCTCTACACTACCCAAACACCATTGCACTACCTTAAACCTTAAATCTACCCCAGCATGACCCCTTACACTACCCAAACACCCCTGTACTACCTAAAAGACTATCCCAGCACACCGCCTACACCACACAACACCACTGCATTGCCCTAAACTCTAAATCTACACCCAGCACGACCCTCTACACTACATAAACACCACTACACAACTCTAAACCCTAAAACACTACCCCCGGCACGACCCCTACACTACACAAACACCACTGCGCTACACTAAACCCTAAAACACCACCACCCGGGACGACCCCCTACACTACCCAAACACCACTGCGCCACCCTATACACTAAAACACTACCCCTGACACGACCCCCTACACTACCCAAACCCCACTGTGCTACCCTAATTCCTAAAACACTGCCACTGGCACGACCCCCTGCATTGCCCAAACACCACTGCGCTAACCTAAAGCTTAAAATTCTGCCCCCGGCACGACCCCCTACACTACCCAAACACCACTGTTCTACCCTAAACCCTAAAACACTACCCCTGGCACAACCCCCTACACTACCCAAAAATCACTGCGCTACCCTAAACCCTAGCACACTACCCCAGGCACGACCCCCTACACTACACAAACATCACTATGCTTCCCTAAACCCTAAAACACTACCCCGCAATACCCCCTACACTACCAACACACCACTGCGCTCCCTGCACTACCCAAACTCCACTGTGCTACCCTAATCCCTAAAACACTACCCCCAGCACGACCCGCTACACTACCCAAACACCACTGCGCTGCCCTAAACTCTAAAACACTACCCCAGCACGACCCCCTACACTACTCAAACACCACTGCGCTACCCTAAACCCGAAAGCACTACCCCCAGCATGGCCCCCTACACTACCAAAACACCACTGCGCTACCCGAAACCCTAAAACTCTACCGCAGCATGACCACCTACACTACCCAAACAGTACTGCACTACCCTAAACCCTAAAACACTACCCCTACACTACACAAACACCACTGCACTACCCTAAACCCTAAAACACTACCCCCAGCACGACCCCCTACACTACCAAAACACCACTGCGGTACCCTAAACCCTAAAACACTACCCCCAGCATGACCCCCTACACTATCAAAACACCACTGTGCTACCTGAAACCCTAAAACTCTACCCCCAGCTAAGCATGGGCGAATTTTGCGGATCTCGCGTTCGCGAATTTGCGGATTTTTGAACTCGCAATCCGCAAAATCCGCGAATTCTTGCGAATTTGCGGATTTTTTTTTTTTTTTGTGTTCGCAAGGATTTCTGCCAGTTCGCGAGGGTTTCGTACCAGTTCGCAATTGCGAACTTACATTTCGTCGCGCAACGGTCGCGAATTATGTTGTTTCTACGTCTAGTTCATCATCACAGGTTCCCAGCACCCTCTGTTTCACCACTGCAACCCTCTGTTACATCAATGCCACCCTCTGGTTCATCATTACTGTAGATTATGGGGGGGAAAAGCAAGCACACCATCCCTGCTTCAACTCAGATGAATTAATTTGGGGTTAGTTTATTAATGTGTCACTGTTTTAAAATTCCAGTCTGGCACCTGCTTCCTTATCTGTAATTTTGCTTTCTGTTGCAGTGCATTTTTTTTCCCCAGGACCTTCTTTGTGGCCTACTTGTAGCTATTGTATGAGCCTGCTGTGAGGGTCAGAGCAGGGTCATACAATTGTTGCAACTAGCAACTGAATTCTGGAGGGGCCCCAGTCAGGAAGCACTACCGGGAATTGTTACTAATGATGAGTTTGAACTCTTGCCCCTGCCGAGTGCTTTCACTTTTGAAAAACTCGTTTTTCTGCAATTTCGCGGGGTTCGCGGGGTGCGAACACGCGCAAGATCGGATTCGGAAGCCGCAAATTCGTGCGAATATGCAATTTGTTTTTTTTGCGGCGTGTTAGTTGGCAAGGTTTTGTGCGTTTTTGCGAGCCGCTCGTAGCGCAAGACGCGAAGTTACCCTCGCGGTCGTTCAAGGGCGCAGCCATCTTGTTTGCCTGACGTATTTCCGTTTCCGGGCGCGAAGTGTAATCTCGCAAAGTCCGCGGTTTGCCAGTACAGTCTCGCGCGTGTTCGCAAGGAAAATCTCGCGCGAACTTACCCGCGCGGTCGTGAACGGGCGCGGCCATCTTGTTTCTCATTCATTGCTATGGTTCTGGGCATGGTCTTTGTATCCTCTGTCAATCTCTGCCATCCTTTGCTTGTTTGAAGTTTTTTTTTATCTATTTTACTTATTATCTATCCCTCTATTTTTCTAGCCCTATATTTTTGTGTTTACTGCTACTTTTGGTTAATTTTAAACTACTTTTGTAAACTCTTTTCTTTTCTTCTCTTCCCTATTCTATTTTCTTTATTCCTTTCCGCCCAGACCATGGTGAAGGGAGCCGGGAAGCATCCCGAGAAGGGGAAGGGTCCCGCACCCCGTGTCCGGCTCCCGTGCGGGCGTTTGAGGGGGGAGCTAGTGATGCCACGGGAGATCTTTACCCCGGAGGAGGTGGCCCAACTCATTTTTTATGTTCAGCGCCGCCTCCCCAGGACCATCATGGGAGGCGGCAAGATCAGTGCCGGGTACGGGGCCCGGGAGCGCCGGAAGCGGTGGGAGAAGGTGTGCCAGGCCATTTACCACCACTCTCGGGTCTGGCGCACCTACAACCAGGCCACCCACCGCTGGACGGATGTCCTGACCCGTGAGCGAGATCTGCTCGACCTCCTTGGCCTTGAGATCCCCGGACTTGGTGAGTAGTAGTAGCTATGTCTTTACTACTATGTTTTCTCCTGCTGTGTTATTATATTGCAAATTTTTGTTTTTTACCAAGAGCAATAATGCTGCTCATTACATTGTAGGTACATTTTATTTCAAAATCTTCTGTGCATTTCAGGTACACTGCTCTCCTTCTCAGTAGTGTTGCTACTATGCTTATTTGTTTTAGATTTTGTGTTCATTTCATTGGCCTGTGAAATTATGTATGAGTGTAGTTGAAAGAACTGCGCAATGCTACACACTAAGGTTCAGATTTTTAATTACCGGCGCATCCCTGCAAAGTTGCAGGGATGCGCCAGTAATTGTGCGTCACGCCACCATCACCCATGGTGCGCCGTATTACAATGCGGCGCGCCATGGGCCCAAAACGTCACCAAAGCGTTACGCATCTGTGCCGTAAAGGTGGCTCATTGCTGGAGTTGCGTCGCAACGATGGTGCAGCTCCATCAATTCTCTGGGGTGCCCTATCTCCCCAATGCTGCGTCAAGCCGTACGTCTGCTTCAAGCAGGCGCAGGGTTTGAGTCACGCATCATTGTCCTCAAAGTGACTGATTGAAATCTTGTAGATTTCCCTCAGCCACTTTTAGGATGCGTTCCTGCGCAGGAACGCCCTCCCTTGCGCCGGAACACCCCTATTGGCGCAGGGCTTTACAACGTGATGCATCTCCCAGATGCGTCACGTTGTTAATATACGCCGCACCATTGCGCCTCTTTTGTGCTGTCGCTGCGTCACAAAAGTCACGCAACAATGGAGCAAAAGAGCCGCAAGGGCCTTATAAATCAGCCCCTACAGACTCAAGTCCAGTCCTTCCTTTGTACACATGGCGATAAGAAGAAATAGTGGTGGTGGATTAATAGTTTGAGTATTTTAATGACTGGTGAATGTAGTAGGAAACTTTAGTGTTGTCGCTGATCTTCAATCACGATGGACTTTGGCTGTCACTTTGCGTGCTGCGGACTGCTGCCTGCCAATCCTAGGCAAACCTTTTTAGTACTTTGTTTAGTGAGTTACATAGGGTAGTTTCCAATTCGACGGTCCGCAAATCAAGCAATACTAAAGTAATGACGTAGTCGACCACATGAGATTGGTCAATAATATATCCCGTGGAGTCGTTCCCTATTTGCTATTTCGCAAAAATATTTTGTTACTTTGTTAGTTCTTTTTTAAATGTTTGATTTGGTTGAGAAATAAATATCATCCATGTTTTCTGTTTTTCTTTCTTTCATGTTGTACATCAGCTTCCCCCAGGGGCAAGAGGAGGACACAGGAGGAGGAGGAGGAGGGTGCTGTTGTCGATGCAGGCCAGGACCGGGCAGTCGAGGGCTCCTTTGCTGGCCCCAGTAAGTTTTAATTTTAATATAGAGTACTTATTTTTTCCTAGCGTTCCTCATTCGATTTTTTCTAAATCGTCTTTGATCTTCTTGTAGACAGGATCTAAATTCTTATCCCTATGACTCCGTGTGGTATTACTAGATTATTCTTATTAGTCTGTCTGTGTAGCTAACTAAGATTGCACATTTGGCATTTCCATTGGACTCCCATTCTAGTCAGCAATAGCTCTATGCACTGAGTGTAGTCCTCTGGGATTGTCCATATTGTCTTTTCAAGTATTCTAAATGTTTATGCTTTGACCATTGCCAACAATAAAAAGGTGAATGACCACCACCAAGAAATAATAAGATACTACTTTACTTTTGGTTTGGATAGGACAATCCATTCTACTACTGTTGCAGGGACAAATCTGCACAAACAGAACTATGGACACTAAATAATGCATCGCTTAGCTTATCAATTATAATAGGTGCTGTAACTGTTAGACTTTCCACATACCTCAGTGATAACAGACTTTGTAGTTGAACCCCGGCCCCAATCTCCTTACTGACTAGATAGTGTGGCAGAGTCATTTAGCTCCCAAAGTCACCGATGGCAGAGGCACGGACTCATGCTTGCAAAAATTCGAAAACCTTTAGCTCATCCACTCTAGTCTGGAGGACCAAAAACCACAGAGTCTATTTAAGTTTAAAAGCTTTATTAAAAGTAAACACATTTATTAAATTCAAGTTTGTCATAAAAGTGAACGTGTAACTGAAAATGGAAAAGTGCTTAGTGCTGACGATTAATTGGACACATTTCTTGTGGTCGAGCCGAGCTCTCACCTGGTTTGAACTTGATCCTGCTCGTGTTCTTAGAAGTCAAGGTTCTGTCTGTTAGGAGAAAAAGTGGTGCGTGTTAAAAAGTAAAAAGCAAACATTCATCAGTTGTGCCAAAAAGTGCAGCAAGACAACAGCCTTCCCTGGAAAAAGGGACATTTTTACTCTAGAGTACACAGTCAAAAATTATTAAATTGTACACTTTTTTTCACATTTCTTTCTTCCTCCTAGACCAAATATTATATAGTAGTGAGTGGTGTATTCTAACATTATTAAATGTACTTTGTAGGTGGAACATCTGGAGACGGGGCCAGCGCGGAGGTGGTGGCATTGGACGAGGAGGACAACTCTGGGGAGGAGGCGGTGCAAGTGCCGGAAAAGGACATGCCTGTGAGGGTTCACACGGTGGTGGCGGGCAGAGGTAAGCTATACATTCCTTAGTCATTGAGATTGAAGACTGCAGAGTGTGCTTTCTGCACGGGTGTATTATAAAAAAAGCAGGTAGTAGCCTCCTCTAAATGTACTTCGACTTAGCTGTGAAGTTTTTGGCGAGAAGAATCCCAATCAGATCTGAGGTGAACTTGATGGATGGGATGAACGAAAAGCGAAAGAAGGGTGTAAGTAAGTGTGGAAGCACGAGAAATGTAATGATGACTGGCAAAGAAGAATGATATGTGTTTGCTTGGTCCCCGAGGTGGCTGGGAAGGTAAGAAAATGGTATGGTGCATGGCTGGGTGAATGATGAAGCAAGGATGGGTGGAAGGAGAACAGCCTGGGTGGGTGAGACAGAAACTGTATGTGTGCAATATACTTTGAATGGATGGATGCCTGGATCATTCATGGTACTATCTGACTCTTAGATAGCATATGTGAATCTAGAGAGAGTAGACGGTCACTGGATGAACTAAGTGTTACTTTGAAGAGCATGTAACACCGCACCCGCACGTCCGTTCCAGTGTAGGAAAGGCAAGGAAAAGAAGTTGTAACGTTGTCCAAAGACTACCATGAATAGTAGCAGTAGTTTGTATTGCAACTGCAAGCACAGCATATATCCAGTTATTACGGTGGGCACTCCCTACCTCCCTTAATAACTTTAGTTTAGTAGTAGTACGTCATTCATGTGTGGGGGTATCACTGTTCACTCAATAATAAGCAAAGCACCTAAAGTCATCCCATATGTCATCAAATACATCCCATGTGAAGTGATAGATAATCAGATAATTTAGCTTCTTCATTTTCCTTTTCTAATACTCATTTGCACTGTAGGGTGAAAGCTAAATTAATTAAGCAGTAGCCCTTTTAACAGAGTATTCTCAGTGCCACCCGTAATAGAAAAGTAAGAGCTTCACCACCTGCATGTACTGGACCGGTACAGTAACGCAAGTCTGTCTCACTCACCATGGTGTGCGTCTGTTTTTCTCGGGTGCAAGTTCACTGCGCTGGCATTATGCCGGCTTGCATAAGATAACGTACCAATTTTCCTAAACAAGAGAGAAGAAGAAGAATAAGAGTGGTGTACTGTCATAGTCGACTGTAATAGAAGTCCATAGTGCTCGTAGAATTTGTTCCTTAAACTCCCACTAATGTTAGAGCAAGGATGAAGAAGTCGGAGGTTACATAGATACTGTCCTCAATAGTTATGCACTGTGCTTTCAATTTGCTACTTGTACTGTGACAACTTTCTGCTCAATCATTTTGTGTTAATCTTAAGGAGCATTGGTTACAGACTATGTCTTTCTTTTTTCATGTAGTTGCTCCTTCCAAATCCAAGACACCATCAAGGAGGAAGGAGCAGGCTCGAATGGCCCGGCAACGGAGGCTGGATGCCACTGTTGCTGAATATCGGCGGCTGGTGGCCCTGGAGGAGGAGGAGACGCAGTCTGGAACAACAACAACGTCCACTGGGACAGCTGCCTCCTCCTCCGTGCGGGCTGCCAGCCAGCGCAGTGCTCCAGCGGTACGGAGCCGGGCTACCAAAGCCAAACGCCACCGCCCAGCAGCAAAGAAAGCAGCTGCCCCTCACAGGATTTGCAAGGCACACCGGCGCCGCTTATCCCTCAGACTGTCCTACCTGGAGCAGGAGGTCCATAATTATAAGAACGTGGTGGAGGGCCTCCGCTTCGAACTTGCCACCCTCCGCAAGGAGCATGATGCCCTGGCTGCTAATTCCAACAGCACCCTGCCATAGTGTCCCTTGCCCCTTTTTTAGAGACTTTTGGGGGGTGGGAATTGGGAGTTGTGATTTTTGGGGACTTTTGAAGGACAATCGTTGGGGTTAGGGAGGGTCTTGCGGGAGATTCTTTTGTTAGGGCTATAAAAATATACTTTTTGAAACTTTATCTGACCATACCTGTTTTTTACTGCTTTTGAGTCTGGTGGGTGGGGGTTTAACATAACAGTAAGTTTGTTTTCCTGAATAGTCCTAGGACTTTAGTAGTACTACCGTCAATCAAATCTCTCGTCTCTCCTAATACTCCATTATACTACCTCCAACCAAACGCCTATCTTACCTGTAATTTCTGTTTGCAAGTAGGGCTAGGCCCAGGGCTGGCTCCACGGGAAACAGCAAATAAGGTTGGCATTGGCAATCCTGGGCGGATAAAATTTCCTCATAGCGGTGGTACTACTGGTGTGACACAGTGGCAGTTGCTTGCCTATGAAAAAAAGAAAATGAAATCTGGTTTGTCCTCCTGAGCAATACAAAGGTACAATACAGAATATAGCAGGTGACAGAAGTACACTAGAACAGTGCCACGTTGTAGCCTAACAAATGTTAAAGTATAACTAATTCGGTTGAAGTTCTTTGACATTAGCCATGGGTCTTTGTCAAGCAGAGTAAGAATATATCCTCGGATTTCTTCACCAGCCTGTTGCTATCACCTTATCCTCCCCAGCAAGTGTGTGGATTTATTGCTGTAATTTAGTCACACATCAATCAAAACCACACAGCCCGGGGGAAGAGGGTTAGGGTTTGAAAAATGGATGGGTACGGGGGTTTTTGGGAAAGGTTTTGGGAGACAAGAAAAAGTAGCACAGCATGGACGAACAATTGTGAACATAAACAAATCTTTGGGTACAAACCTATCCCTCAATCTTTGAAAGTGCATACACTACTGTAACTGCATGCATGTCAGTTAAAAGTAATTAGTACTTTCGACAACTGTGGAAGAAAGAATGCGACAGTACAGGGCGTGGGTGGAAATATTGATAACTATATTCAACATAAGGTCTCTGTAGCCAGATACCTGAGAGCCTTGCTGGTCACTATAAATCCATTCACAACAACACTCAATGGGGTTGGTCTGGAAGGTGTCAGGTTTACTCCCCGTGATCCAGTCGATGCAAATATGGTTCCACCTCCAAATGTCACCAACACCCAGAAGTGTAAACACAGGGTGTTCGAGGCATTAGGCGGGGGAGAAAAATAACAAACTAAAATAAAAAATGTGGGATGGGTAAAGGTAGGGTCAGCAGGGAAAGGATACCTGTAACAGAAGACAAGACAGGCATCAGTGAAGTGCTGTCCTAACATACAAGGGTACTCTCATATAGTCTCACTAAATAGTCTGCAAGTCTCCCGCCTACTCATGGGAAATGTAGTTTCATAGTACGGTAGGCGCTTAGGGGCTGCGTAACCTGACAGAAGGTATAGTAGATAGAAAAGGAGAAATTGCTTTTTTTCTAGGTGTCCCCTCACTCACCAGGGTTGCCCCTTGGTGACATGCTTCATCATTGGGGCCATCCCAGTCCTCTACGGCCTGGGGCGTGCTGCGACTTGCGAATTACGTAGGAGCACTTACAAATGACTATGTGTGGTGCAGATGTGATAGTGGAGTGGACTAAGTGATGTGTTAAGGGATCAATGTAGAAGCAGAGAGAGAGCCAAGAAATGCAGTCACAGTCAGAGAAAAAGGCAAGGGATACTGTATCTATGTGGTTGTAGTGGTCCTGTTGGAAGTGGTAAGTAAGTTGCCCGCAGAAAAAAAATCCTCCTATTAGCGGCACTCCTCCATTGCAGCCGACGCTTCGTCCATCGATGTTGGTCACCAGAAGACACCCTGTCCACTGCCTGCCTGATGCTGAATTGTGGCTCGCTACTGTGAAGCCTGACTCCATCCTTTTTTCCCCATTGCAGAGACTGAAACCCGGCCTGTAATTATTCAACGAAAAACAGGAAGTGATATAATATTACAACACCACTGATAAATAAATATAAGGCATGTAGGCTGTGGAGTGCAAAAAGTCACAATTTGTTTTTCCTAGTAGACAGTACAATGTTTTTGAAAGTGCGTACTCTGAGTCACCTTTTGAAGGATGTATGGGCAAATTAATGTATCGGATCTTGCCCCTCAAGCTAGGTGTACTGTAAACTGTGTTTTAGAACAAAATTAGATCTTCCTAGCAGTGCTCCCACCCAGACCCTTACTAAAGCCAGTCGCAAAAATGTAGAAGACCCCCAATCAAATCTCAAAAAACGAGGCCTAGCAGAAAACTGGTGACAAAACTTACTTTGAAAGTAAAAGTAGGCCGAAGTACCCTAATTACCCATTACCCACCGTGGATTGCATTCAAACCACTTGCAAGCAACCAAGCAAAAGTAGCCATAGCCAGCATCGCTCCAAGACTCGAAATCCCCCCCACTCAAACACATGCAATAGAAATACTGCTAACCCTAACGAACGCTAAGTTAAGAATAGTGGCAAAGGCTTTCTTTAACTATGCCAAATCCCCCCTTTCCCACCATGGATTTTCTTCAAATGACTTGCAACCAAAATTACACATTCTCACGAGTGCTCTAAGACCCCAGAACTCAGTTTGAAAAATCTAGAACACCCCGAAACACATGCAATCCTGCTGCTAGGGCTAACCCTAACGAACCCTAAGTTACAAAAAGTGCCAAAACTAAAGGCTTTTCCGCGCGGATTTTGTCCCAACCACTTCTACCCGGTATTAGACCTTCCCAGGAATGCCCCAAGACCCGGCAACCCACCCGCCAAGAAGCGTAACACCCCCAAACAGGCCAAAAGCAAAATCTCATACTTGCAATATTTCTGGGCCTTCGGTCCAAACGCGCTGCGTAGCTAGGCCATAAGTCGGGGTTGGCACGACGGATTTCCTGAAAAGCAAATGCAATCAAGATTAAAGTGTCCCAGCAGTGCTCCCAGACCACGAAACTCACCCGCAAACACCAGGAAGCCCCCCAAACAGGCCCCCGAAAACGCTACATAGAGCAAAATGTCAGAAATAGCCCAAAAAAAAATCGGCCTGGATTTTGTCCCAACCACTTCTACCCGGTATTAGACCTTCCCAGGAATGCCCCAAGACCCGGCAACCCACCCGCCAAGAAGCATAACACCCCCAAACAGGCCAAAAGCAAAATCTCATACTTGCAATATTTCTGGGCCTTCGGTCCAAACGCGCTGCGTAGCTAGGCCATAAGTCGGGGTTGGCACGACGGATTTCCTGAAAAGCAAATGCAATCAAGATTAGAGTGTCCCAGCAGTGCTCCCAGACCACGAAACTCACCCGCAAACAGACGGAACCCCCCCTAAGAGCACCTCAAAGGCAAGCAAGTCATCAAAAACACAAAAAAAATTCCGCCTGGGATTTGGTCCAAAACACTTTTATCCGGTATTAGAGCTTCCCAGCAATGGCCCCAGAGCCGTCAACCCAGGAGAAAACGAGTAGAAGACCCCCAAACAGCCAAAGAGCAAAAGTACAAAAATGGGGACTTAGTCACTTTTTCACAAATTTCCCAAATCACTCCGCGCGCACTCTGCAGCTAGGCCCTAAGTCCCCTCAGCCACCATGGATTTGCTTCAAACCTCTTGCAAAGTAAAGTATATATAGCCAGCAGTGCTCCCACACCACGAAACTCACCCACAAACACCAGGAAGCCCCCCAAACAGGCCCCCGAAAACGCTACATAGAGCAAAATGTCAGAAATAGCCCAAAAAAAAATCGGCCTGGATTTTGTCCCAACCACTTCTACCCGGTATTAGACCTTCCCAGGAATGCCCCAAGACCCGGCAACCCACCCGCCAAGAAGCATAACACCCCCAAACAGGCCAAAAGCAAAATCTCATACTTGCAATATTTCTGGGCCTTCGGTCCAAACGCGCTGCGTAGCTAGGCCATAAGTCGGGGTTGGCACGACGGATTTCCTGAAAAGCAAATGCAATCAAGATTAGAGTGTCCCAGCAGTGCTCCCAGACCACGAAACTCACCCACAAACACCAGGAAGCCCCCCAAACAGGCCCCCGAAAACGCTACATAGAGCAAAATGTCAGAAATAGCCCAAAAAAAAATCGGCCTGGATTTTGTCCCAACCACTTCTACCCGGTATTAGACCTTCCCAGGAATGCCCCAAGACCCGGCAACCCACCCGCCAAGAAGCATAACACCCCCAAACAGGCCAAAAGCAAAATCTCATACTTGCAATATTTCTGGGCCTTCGGTCCAAACGCGCTGCGTAGCTAGGCCATAAGTCGGGGTTGGCACGACGGATTTCCTGAAAAGCAAATGCAATCAAGATTAGAGTGTCCCAGCAGTGCTCCCAGACCACGAAACTCACCCACAAACACCAGGAAGCCCCCCAAACAGGCCCCCGAAAACGCTACATAGAGCAAAATGTCAGAAATAGCCCAAAAAAAAATCGGCCTGGATTTTGTCCCAACCACTTCTACCCGGTATTAGACCTTCCCAGGAATGCCCCAAGACCCGGCAACCCACCCGCCAAGAAGCATAACACCCCCAAACAGGCCAAAAGCAAAATCTCATACTTGCAATATTTCTGGGCCTTCGGTCCAAACGCGCTGCGTAGCTAGGCCATAAGTCGGGGTTGGCACGACGGATTTCCTGAAAAGCAAATGCAATCAAGATTAAAGTGTCCCAGCAGTGCTCCCAGACCACGAAACTCACCCGCAAACACCAGGAAGCCCCCCAAACAGGCCCCCGAAAACGCTACATAGAGCAAAATGTCAGAAATAGCCCAAAAAAAAATCGGCCTGGATTTTGTCCCCACCACTTCTACCCGGTATTAGACCTTCCCAGGAATGCCCCAAGACCCGGCAACCCACCCGCCAAGAAGCATAACACCCCCAAACAGGCCAAAAGCAAAATCTCATACTTGCAATATTTCTGGGCCTTCGGTCCAAACGCGCTGCGTAGCTAGGCCATAAGTCGGGGTTGGCACGACGGATTTCCTGAAAAGCAAATGCAATCAAGATTAGAGTGTCCCAGCAGTGCTCCCAGACCACGAAACTCACCCGCAAACACCAGGAAGCCCCCCAAACAGGCCCCCGAAAACGCTACATAGAGCAAAATGTCAGAAATAGCCCCAAAAAAAATCGGCCTGGATTTTGTCCCAACCACTTCTACCCGGTATTAGACCTTCCCAGGAATGCCCCAAGACCCGGCAACCCACCCGCCAAGAAGCATAACACCCCCAAACAGGCCAAAAGCAAAATCTCATACTTGCAATATTTCTGGGCCTTCGGTCCAAACGCGCTGCGTAGCTAGGCCATAAGTCGGGGTTGGCATGACGGATTTCCTGAAAAGCAAATGCAATCAAGATTAGAGTGTCCCAGCAATGCTCTCAGACCACGAAACTCACCCACAAACAGACGGAACCCCCCCTAAGAGCACCTCAAAGGCAAGCAAGTCATCAAAAACACAAAAAAATTTCCGCCTCGGATTTGGCAAAAACCACTTTTAGTGCTTCTCAGCAATGGCCCCAGACCCGTCAACTCACCTGCAAAGAGGTAGAACAACACCCCCACAAGTGCTGAGTCTTTCTTCATTGGGCGTAAACCAGCCCTCTGCTTTGATGGAAATAGGAGTCTGGAGGAGGAGGATAGAGGAGCATGTTCTTCTGAACTTGTGAACCTGAGGAATGCAGACTGCGGCACCTTCAAATAAATTAGCAAACAAGTGAAGACAGTTCTGCTGATGGGCTTGTTTTTGTGATTATCTGATTAAAGTTTGAATTATATTAACTGTGCACAACAAAGAAAGACAGACACACAGGAATAAAAGTGAATAAGGATGAAAAAGAAAGTTATTGATTCGTTGTCTCATTTTCAGGGCTCGAAGTCGGTATCACGGTCCAGGAATAAGAATAAGGCTTCGTCATCATACTCTGCGAATTCAGCCAGGGTGAGGTCAGTCACAGTGCCACCTGACAGAGTAGAAATTCCCTCATCTATGGTGCTGGCCACCTTCTCTTCATCCGGCACGCTCTCTCGTACTCTTATATCTGGTGGTATGAGGTGCTGATTCATCTTGATCATTGTTAACCTCTCCACATTTTTGGGCGAGAGGCGGCTCCGTTTGGGAGTTACAATCCCACCAGCCGCACTGAAAACCCGTTCAGAAGACACACTTGCGAGTGGGCAAGACAAGTAGTTTAAAGCCAGGTTGGTGAGCTGTGGCCACAATTCTTTTTTCCCATGCCAATACGCCAATGGGTCAGAATTAACATAGACCTCTGTGGAGTCATTCAGATAGTCCTTCACCATCGACTCAAGGTCCTCCTCCAAGGTTCCTCCACTTTGCGTAGCTCTTGCTGTGCCTCTGACCTTTTGAGAACCAAACCCACGCAGAGCTAGCCAATCCTCTTCAGCCTCCAATGTTTCTGTTGTCTTTCGTGCAGATGATCCGGTTGCCGGTGTCTTTAACGGCTGAGAGGTCACTTGTGCCACAGCCACAGGTGCAGAAGTGGATTGTTTTGACTGGGGATGGCCTGCTGATGTACTGCCATTTCCTTCAATTTCCAGCCGTTCTGTTTCAAACTTCTTGGCTGACAAGGCTAGCCAACGTTTGTACTTTGTAACATCTTCATCAGCAAAAGGAAAGAATGCTCTGCCTGCCAGCGCCTTTTTGTAGCGTGGATCCAGAATAGTAGCACAAATGTAATGCTGTTCTGAGTGGATCTTTTGAAGACGTTCATCACCTTGTAGGAGCTCTAATAATTTCTCAGCCAGAAGCAAAGAGTCTTTCTTTTTGTCATCTTTTCGAAACACAGAACACACCTCCTTCAGTTGGTCCTCCAGCATGTACAACAATGGGATAGCTTTTCCCAAATTAGAGTCCTCCTTGCTGACTGCACGTGTGAAGACCTCAAAAGGACGAAGCATGCGTGTTAGGCTTTCAACTATGTTCCATTGCGGCCCACCCATCCTCAGCTCCTCTATACCCTCTTTCAAGAAATATTGATCGAGTTGCGTATACTGCTCATACAGACGCTCAAGCATGTAGAAGGTTGAGTTCCAACGTGTTACCACCTCCTGGATGAGTGCTTTCACTGGCATTTGACATTGATATAGCATGCTCCTCAGCTGCTTGCGGGCCTTAAAAGAATGCCTGAAATGCTTGCAAATTTTTCGGCAGTTCTCCAATACACTGTACGCTGCACTGCGTTTATTACCCAAGAATTTTTGGACAACCAGGTTTATACAGTGCGCCAAACACGGCACTCTGAAATAGTAACCGTCCCTCATGGCCTTAACTATATTGGAGCCATTGTCCGTGGAAACATAACCAACCTTGCGTTTTAGTGGGGACAGACAGTTAAGGACCTTTGTGTTAAAGACATCCAAAATGTTTTCTGCTGTGTGACGTTTCTCCAAACCAAACATGGCTAGTGTTGCATGTTTCCGAGCACCTTTAAAAACAATGTTAGTGTCAACACCTGAGTTTAGCTTTGCTTTAGCCCCTGAAAAAGAGACCCAGTGTGCAGTGATGCACATGTAATCAGCGCCTGCGCCACTGGTCCACATGTCTGTTGTCAGATGTATAGTGTGAACAGCACTCTTCTGCAAAGCTGCCCCAATCACCTTCAGAACATCTTCATGTAGTGCTGGAACCGCAACTCGGGCAAAATAGAACCGGCTAGGAACCTTCCATTTAGGGCAGAGCGCTGTCACTAGTTCTAGAAAACCAACCCCTTCTACAAAAGAAAAAGGGAGAAGGTCCAGAGCTAGCATTTTAGCCAGCTTAGTGTTATACAGACGGGTCATTGGGTGGTTGCGTTCATATTGCGCTTCTGTAAACAACATCTTTTTAATGTTGCCCTGGACCAATGATTTACGGGATGATGATGATCTCTTCGACCCAGTTACGCTCGCTGATGAACTTTTCCGCATTGATGTCTCACTCTCTCCCACACTCTTAGTGTGGCTCCCATGGGGTGTGCTGCTGACATGGGAACTGGGTGTAAGTGAAGTGTTTGAATCGTCTTCTTCTACCTCCTCGTCATCAGCAGATGACAAATCAACGTTTTCATTACGTGCAATTCCGGCTTTCTTGACCGCCTCTAGGTGCGGAAACCATTCGACAGCGTGCCTTCTCTCAAGATGACCTCTCTGGCCTCCGGTACCATAGTTAGAACCAAGCTTACCACGACTAAATCGAAGCTTACAAAGGCTACAAATGGCTACGTTTTCCTTTTTTGGGCAAACACTAAAGAAGTCCCAAACTGGAGACTTGAAATGTCTTCGGGGGCCGGAGGAGGCGGCGATACTGGTGGTGGTGGTCCTGCTGCTAATGACAGATGAAGTGGAGGATGTGGATTGCCGAACTTCAGTACGTTTTGCACTTTCACCACCACGAATTGAGGTCGAGGACGAGGTGGGTACCTTCTTGCGAAGAAATATGGAAGCGGTAGGTTTTGGTGTACTACTTAACTCCAAATCTAATGATTCCATTTCCATTGCCTCCTCGCCGACATCATCATCACGCTCAGCAGCTTCTCGGGATAGGGTCAAAATGTCTCTTTGCTGCATGCCCAGTGGGGCTGCAGTGACCTTTGTGATGACTGGCTCGTCGTCATCGTGAGAGGCTTCATCACCAGCAGTATCTGTCACTTCTTGTTGAGCCTCATCACACTCCATAGGTTTGAGTTTTTGGACGACCTTCCTTTTACGCTTAGGAGGTACCGGTGTCAGATCATGGTGTGCCTCTGCCTCACTGTCAGACCGCAGTTGTGGTTCCCAAGACAGATCACTTGCACCAGACCGAGGTGGGCTTCAAGAAGATGTAGACACCCCCCTTGATCTTTTCCTTGCTAGGGATGTGGAAGACAATGAATGATCATCAGGAGGAGTGGCTTCCAATGATACCTCAGCTTCATTGTCGATTTCCAAATGTGCCCCTACTTCGGGAGGAACAACTATTGTGGGCACTTGTGAACGTCCATGCACCTTTGCTTGCGCATCTCCTTTTGCTGCCTCTCCTTCCACATGTACTTGGGCGTGTACTTGCACATGGTGTTGTTGTTGCGGCTGTGGTTGTTCAACACTTGTCAGATGAGTTACAACAACCTGTGTTGATTCAGGGACATTGCTGCTACTTTCTTGCGATGAGCCAACATCACTGGTCGATGGTGATTGGAGAAGTACACTGACTGCCTCTGAAGCACTCAAGGGCTTTGACTTAAGTTGGCGTGGTGGTGGAGGCACTGAACCCAATGGAGCAGGGGTGCTGCTCTCAGGTTGGTCCCCAGCAGATCCTGCTGCTGCAGGCGTACTTTTTTTTTTGCTCCCAAAAAAAGTGGCGGGTGGCACACCAGCCTCCTTGGTAACTTGCTTCTTCTGCTCCTTACTAGCAACTTTCTTGCTAGAGGAGCTACGGAGAACTTTCTTTGGGGCCATCTTCTTCAGAGCAGGTCAGACAGCAGGCCGCAGTTGCACGAATTGTAGAGTTGTCTGAGGCCAGACGTGACGTCGCGTGACGTTATGCTGCACACACACACCGCTGCAGGACTTCTTCCTGGCACTGGTGGTTCTCTTGAGTCTTGTGCACCTAAAAAAAATGGAAGACAGAGGAACATCAGTTCAGTTATAGAGCACAAAAAAATCGAAAAACACTGCAAAATCAGCACAATCCCAATCCATCCATGCCCTCCATAATGTTTAAATTCAAGACAACCCACAGAAATACTAGGCCCATGCAAGACTCACTACCCCTGGGCATAAATAAAGGTTGAAAAGTAGGCAAAATGGTTGGAGGCCTAACAACAAAGCCTGCATTCAAAATGGCCACTTGCCTGCCAGCACATGGCCAGTGCCTGTAGCTGCACTCAAAATGGCCACCAGCCACATGGCATGTCCCTCCCCATGAACACCCCCAAAAATCGAAAAACACTGCAAAATCAGCACAATCCCATTCCATCCATGGCCTCCATGATGTTTAAATTCAAGACAGCCCACAGAAAGACTAGGCCCATGCTAGACTCAAATACCCCTGGTGAAAAGGCCACAAGTACAGGCCCAAAAATCGAAAAACACTGCAAAATGAGCACAATCCTATTCCATCCATGGCCTCCATGATGTTTAAATTCAAGACAGCCCACAGAAAGACTAGGCCCATGCTAGACTCAAATACCCCTGGTGAAAAGGCCACAAGTACAGGCCCAAAAATCGAAAAACACTGCAAAATGAGCACAATCCTATTCCATCCATGGCCTCCATGATGTTTAAATTCAAGACAGCCCACAGAAAGACTAGGCCCATGCTAGACTCAAATACCCCTGGTGAAAAGGCCACAAGTACAGGCCCAAAAATCGAAAAACACTGCAAAATCAGCACAATCATATTCCATCCATGGCCTCCATGATGTTTAAATTCAAGACAGCCCACAGAAAGACTAGGCCCATGCTAGACTCAAATACCCCTGGTGAAAAGGCCACAAGTACAGGCCCAAAAATCGAAAAACACTGCAAAATGAGCACAATCCTATTCCATCCATGGCCTCCATGATGTTTAAATTCAAGACAGCCCACAGAAAGACTAGGCCCATGCTAGACTCAAATACCCCTGGTGAAAAGGCCACAAGTACAGGCCCAAAAATCGAAAAACACTGCAAAATCAGCACAATCCCATTCAATCCATGGCCTCCATGATGTTTAAATTCAAGACAACCCACAGAAATACTAGGCCCATGCAAGACTCACTACCCCTGGGCATAAATAAAGGTTGAAAAGTAGGCAAAATGGTTGGAGGCCTAACAACAAAGCCTGCATTCAAAATGGCCACTTGCCTGCCAGCACATGGCCAGTGCCTGTAGCTGCACTCAAAATGGCCACCAGCCACATGGCATGATGTCCCTCCCCATGAACACCCCCAAAAATCGAAAACACTGCAAAATCAGCACAATCCCATTCCATCCATGGCCTCCATGATGTTTAAATTCAAGACAGCCCACAGAAAGACTAGGCCCATGCTAGACTCAAATACCCCTGGTGAAAAGGCCACAAGTACAGGCCCAAAAATCGAAAAACACTGCAAAATCAGCACAATCCCATTCCATCCATGGCCTCCATGATGTTTAAATTCAAGACAGCCCACAGAAAGACTAGGCCCATGCTAGACTCAAATACCCCTGGTGAAAAGGCCACAAGTACAGGCCCAAAAATCGAAAAACACTGCAAAATCAGCACAATCCCATTCAATCCATGGCCTCCATGATGTTTAAATTCAAGACAACCCACAGAAATACTAGGCCCATGCAAGACTCACTACCCCTGGGCATAAATAAAGGTTGAAAAGTAGGCAAAATGGTTGGAGGCCTAACAACAAAGCCTGCATTCAAAATGGCCACTTGCCTGCCAGCACATGGCCAGTGCCTGTAGCTGCACTCAAAATGGCCACCAGCCACATGGCATGATGTCCCTCCCCATGAACACCCCCAAAAATCGAAAAACACTGCAAAATCAGCACAATCCCATTCCATCCATGGCCTCCATGATGTTTAAATTCAAGACAGCCCACAGAAAGACTAGGCCCATGCTAGACTCAAATACCCCTGGTGAAAAGGCCACAAGTACAGGCCCAAAAATCGAAAAACACTGCAAAATCAGCACAATCCCATTCCATCCATGGCCTCCATGATGTTTAAATTCAAGACAGCCCACAGAAAGACTAGGCCCATGCTAGACTCAAATACCCCTGGTGAAAAGGCCACAAGTACAGGCCCAAAAATCGAAAAACACTGCAAAATCAGCACAATCCCATTCAATCCATGGCCTCCATGATGTTTAAATTCAAGACAACCCACAGAAATACTAGGCCCATGCAAGACTCACTACCCCTGGGCATAAATAAAGGTTGAAAAGTAGGCAAAATGGTTGGAGGCCTAACAACAAAGCCTGCATTCAAAATGGCCACTTGCCTGCCAGCACATGGCCAGTGCCTGTAGCTGCACTCAAAATGGCCACCAGCCACATGGCATGTCCCTCCCCATGAACACCCCCAAAAATCGAAAAACACTGCAAAATCAGCACAATCCCATTCCATCCATGGCCTCCATGATGTTTAAATTCAAGACAGCCCACAGAAAGACTAGGCCCATGCTAGACTCAAATACCCCTGGTGAAAAGGCCACAAGTACAGGCCCAAAAATCGAAAAACACTGCAAAATCAGCACAATCCCATTCCATCCATGGCCTCCATGATGTTTAAATTCAAGACAGCCCACAGAAAGACTAGGCCCATGCTAGACTCAAATACCCCTGGTGAAAAGGCCACAAGTACAGGCCCAAAAATCGAAAAACACTGCAAAATCAGCACAATCCCATTCCATCCATGGCCTCCATGATGTTTAAATTCAAGACAGCCCACAGAAAGACTAGGCCCATGCTAGACTCAAATACCCCTGGTGAAAAGGCCACAAGTACAGGCCCAAAAATCGAAAAACACTGCAAAATCAGCACAATCCCATTCCATCCATGGCCTCCATGATGTTTAAATTCAAGACAGCCCACAGAAAGACTAGGCCCATGCTAGACTCAAATACCCCTGGTGAAAAGGCCACAAGTACAGGCCCAAAAATCGAAAAACACTGCAAAATCAGCACAATCCCATTCCATCCATGGCCTCCATGATGTTTAAATTCAAGACAGCCCACAGAAAGACTAGGCCCATGCTAGACTCAAATACCCCTGGTGAAAAGGCCACAAGTACAGGCCCAAAAATCGAAAAACACTGCAAAATCAGCACAATCCCATTCAATCCATGGCCTCCATGATGTTTAAATTCAAGACAACCCACAGAAATACTAGGCCCATGCAAGACTCACTACCCCTGGGCATAAATAAAGGTTGAAAAGTAGGCAAAATGGTTGGAGGCCTAACAACAAAGCCTGCATTCAAAATGGCCACTTGCCTGCCAGCACATGGCCAGTGCCTGTAGCTGCACTCAAAATGGCCACCAGCCACATGGCATGTCCCTCCCCATGAACACCCCCAAAAATCGAAAAACACTGCAAAATCAGCACAATCCCATTCCATCCATGGCCTCCATGATGTTTAAATTCAAGACAGCCCACAGAAAGACTAGGCCCATGCTAGACTCAAATACCCCTGGTGAAAAGGCCACAAGTACAGGCCCAAAAATCGAAAAACACTGCAAAATCAGCACAATCCCATTCCATCCTTGGCCTCCATGATGTTTAAATTCAAGACAGCCCACAGAAAGACTAGGCCCATGCTAGACTCAAATACCCCTGGTGAAAAGGCCACAAGTACAGGCCCAAAAATCGAAAAACACTGCAAAATCAGCACAATCCCATTCCATCCATGGCCTCCATGATGTTTAAATTCAAGACAGCCCACAGAAAGACTAGGCCAATGCACCACTCACTACCCCTGGTCAAGGCCCCAACAACAGGTCAAAAATCGAAAAACACAAAATTTTACAAAAAAAAATAATCGAAAAACACAGAAAAATCAGCACAATCCCAATTCATCTATGGCCTCCATGATGTTTAAGTTCAAGACAACCCACAGAAAGAATCAGTCCACCCACCACTGAGTACCCCTGGGGAAAAGGCCCCAAAACAGCCCAAAAATCGAAAATCCCAAAATTTTAGTTGCAGCAACTGTAATGCCCCAAACAAACTTACTTGTAAAATTTCTAATCCAACAGTGATCCAAAGAAAGTCAAAAAGGCCTCAAATCCAAAGATCCAGCAGCATCCACAAAAAGTAATCCTTCCAGGTCCACATCCGAATGAAAAGTGACCAGGAGATGGACAAAGCACTGGGAGGAGCCTGCTGAACAGGAACAGGAAGTTGAAGACTATGGGGCACTTCCTTCCTCCCACCCCCCTGCCCCCCTCCCCAAAATGGACTCCTCGCTAAAAAAGTGCAGGCAAATGTCAAACTAAGGAGTTATTCACATAAAAATCATCATTTCTAGAAGGTTTATGCTGCTTGCTGGTGGATTTCTTGTGCAGAATTGCAAATTTATATTTTCGCTCGCCGCATCTCAAATCTCGCAATTGCGAAGTACCGCGAGACGTGATCTCGCCGTACTCGCGTTGACAAACTATCGCTGGCAAGCCGCGATGACGTAATCGCGCTTGCAAATTCCCGCGGGAACACACAGCAAGATCCAAAATGGCGCAGCACTCGCAAACTATCGAAAAAAACAACTCGGCAAACGATGATAAACGCCGCGCGCCGCAAAAATTGTATCACCAACGCCGCGCGCCGCCAAAAAAATCCGCTGCGTGCGAATTTGCGGATTTTGCGGGAAATCCGCAAATCTCGCGGATTGCGGATTTCCCGAAAATCCGCAAAATCCGCGAGCGGAACGGATTTTCCGCCCACGCTTACCCCCAGCACGACCCCCTACACTACCCAAACACCGCTGCGCTATCCTAAACCCTAAACACTACCCCAGCACGACCCCCTACACTACCCAAACACCTCTGCACTACCCTAAACATTAAAACACTACCCCAGCACAACCCCCTGCACTACACAAACACCGCTGCACTACCCTAAACCCTAAATCTACCACCAATACGACCCCCTACTCTACACAAACACCACTACACTACCCTAAACCCTAAAACACTACCCCCGGCACGACCTCTACACTACACAAACACCACTGCGCTACCCTAACCCTAAAGCATTGCCCCCGGCATGACCCCTACACTACCCAAACACCACTGCGCTACCATAAACCCTAAAACACCACCCCCAGGACGACCCCCTACACTACCCAAACACCATTGTGCTACCCTAAACTCTAAAACACTACCCCCTGAACGACCCTCTACATTACGCAAATGCTTCTGCGCTACCCCAAACCCTAAAACACTGCCTCCGGCACGACCCCCTGCACTACCCAAACACCACTGTGCGAACCTAAACCCTAAAACAGTACCCCCGCAACGACCCCCTACACTACCCAAACAACACTGCGCTACCCTAAACTCTAAAATACTACCCGCGGCACAACCCCCTACACTACCCAAAAATCACTGTGCTACCCTAAACTCTAGCACACTACCCCAGGCACGACCCCCTACACTACACAAACACCATTGCGCTTCCCTAAAACCTAAAACACTACCCCAGCACGACCCCCTACACTACCCAAACACCACTGTGCTACCCTAACTCTAAAACACTACCCCAGCACGACCCCCTACATTACACAAATACCACTGCACTACCCTAAACCCTAAGACACTACCCCAGCACGACCCCCTACATGATGAGGAATTTACGCAGTGCCTCATTTCGTATCCTCCTTTGCAAACATGTCTGTTTGCAGTTTCACAGTTTGGCTTTTAGCATAGTTTGTTTGCGTGGCTCTAGACTGAGGAGAAGTATTTCACTAGAGGGATGTCACATAATTGAGCCCTCTATTCAGACTTATGAAAGTCTCTCAGTCTTTTTTCAAAGGCTTGTCACGGATATTTCTGCAGGCAGTTTGTGCAAATGTAGAAATTATATAGAGCATGCTAAGCAGTAGCACAGTTGAACTCTGATAGATCGCTTGCCACTTAAATGGTAAGGCAGGTGCAAAAAGGGGCGTGGCCTCGGGCCACCTCTCTGCAACGCAGCTCTGTGGCGCTTACTGGAGGTACCTGGTGGGCTAGTTGGACCCCAGTTACCCTGAAGATTCAAGGGGACTTAATCCCCCAACTTAAAACGTGCCACAGGCGCGTTTGCACAGTCGTGAAGGAAGGGGTCTTGGCCTGAAGTGACATGTATGCAAACGCAACCTGTGGCACGTTTTAAGTTGGGGAATTAATTCCCCTTCAATCCTGAGCACCCCTGGGGGCCAACTAGTCCACCAGGTACCTCCAGTAAGCGCCAGAGGCCTTCGTTGCAGAGAGGTGGTCCAGGCCATGCCCCTTTTTACACCTCTCTGCAACACAGCACCTGGCGGGCTAGTTGGACCCCAGGGACTGTCAGGATTCAAGAGGACGTAATCTCCCAACTTAAAACTGCCACAGGGCATGTTTGCACACATGTCACCTCAGGCCCCCCCCCTCCATTCGCCACTGTGCAAACATGCCCCGTAGCGCGTTTTAAGAGGTAGTTTTAATCCCTCTGCCATATTATAGACTAGGGCCTTAACCCTAATGCATAGTGTTCCCTAGTGTATGTAGGTGTTTTCACTGTATTCTAAGTGTAGTTTAGCATACCACTGGCTCTAGGCCTAGTTAGTCAGAGTCAGTTACCACCAGTACCCGTCTGAAAAAGTTGTGAGCACAGATGATTTTGTAACAAGGCCTCTTTTTTCTCCTCTGTTGGTTCTTTCTGCATATGTCCTACTTCTTCCTGCACTTTTCTTTGTCTTTGTGGACTTCTGTTGCTTCTTTCTGCATTTCTTTTGCTTCTTTCTGCGCGTTTATTCTTCTCTCTTCACATGTCCCACCTTTGTAGGCATCGCTAGAAACTAGCATTTGAAAAACCTTTGAAATTCACTGAAAAACCATAGGTTTAAGGCACGTTATAGTTAGAAATTAGCATTTAAAAAACCTTTGACATTCAGTGAATAAACAATAGGTTTCAGGCACTTTATAGTTAGGAATTATCATTTAAAAAACCTTAGAAAGTCACTGAAAAAACCATATGATTCAGGGGTGTTATAGTTAGCTGGACATTTCACTCATACCCATTGAAATTCCTCCATTATAGTTAGTTGTACTAACTGTAACTTGTGCGCCCGCAATCCACTGCTGATGATGTCACATATTACATTACATCGTTACTGTTGGTAAAGTTAACACAACCACTGTGGTATGCTTTGAATCTTCTTCTCCAGAGAAAACACTTAAAACATGCTGGCTATAAGTATGGAAGGTCTGTTATTTCAACACCTTTTAATACTCATTGTATTTAACATTTCCCAGTGGCAGCTGACATCTACAGGGAGGGTGAGACAGGTGTACACATGCAAAAAAAAAAAAATTATATAAAAATAAATGGGTGCACGTGCAAATAAAATTCAAGTATATTATATTATACATTTAAGTGGCGCATTGCTCCTCTTCTCCAACGGAGGAGCCACCCCTGACATTTCCTGTAGATTGATTTACACACATATGATTAATTGTCTTGCATGTTACAGAGGGGCTATGAAAGATGATAGTGAGGGAATCCATGACAAAGGAGGTTATTTGGGGGGCACCACCAGCTCTAAAGATGACCCTGCCTGCAGTCATTTAATTGATCAATCTCAACTATGCTAAAGTCATTTACATTAATTGTGTCTCATTTGCCAAACCTCGCCCACGTTAATAATATGAACAGATGGAACAAATTCATGAACTTTAGTGTCCAATTTGTGCTTTATAAAAATGGAACTTCGACTGATAGAGAGCATGAGGGAGTTTTTGGGTGCTGTACTATGAATCCCTGAAGCATTTTAATGTCTGAGATGTTTTACTATGTCACAGTAAAAGCATTTGGCAGTGTAATCAATGCCCTGAAAAACCATTTCTCATTGAAATGCCTCTGGCAGGATCAGTGAAATAATAGTGATCCAACAAATATTGAGAAATAAAAATATAGGTAATAAAACATTGAAACAAAACTAACGACTCCATATGCATAACTAAAAAAATCACTGATATTGAGCACACATATATTGTTTCCCAAAATACAAATCCTTATATATATATATATATATATATATATATATATATATATATATATATATATATCGATAACAAAAATATTGAAACACATATATCGTCACCTATAAATAAACAAGAACCAAATAATACATCCATAAAAATACACCAAAAACACACTTTTTAAGAAAACAATTACTTCAAATAAGCCCTAAACTTATAATAAAAATCTATAATTAAATTAAAATATATTATTCCACCCAAAAATTAAACATTTACCCCCAAAAAATAATATACCTAAAAAAATGCACAATAAATACGTCAAAAAAATTATTAACTATAAACTTTTCGATACAAACAACAATATAAATAGAAAACTTAAATTAGCATTTACCAAACAAGGATGTAATTGATCATTTTTTTATACAAAACCAACCAATAAAATAGCACTATAAACAACTTTAGTCTATACAATTACTAAAGCAATTAAACACACAATACAAAAGACACACTAATTAAAACAAATAATTAATCCAAAAAATTACAAACACTGCAAGAGGAGGAAACTCTACTGGATTCTCATAACAAACTATTATACATGAAAATATACACCCCAACAACTACATATTCAAGTAGTACTTATATTTAAACTAAAATTAAATGTTACTTAGCTAAGAAATTATTAATTAACATGTAAATAGTAACACACTGTAACTTTTATCGTTTTACATAGATTACCTAAAAAAAAAGAACTTCAAAACCACTAAACAGCTAGAAAATCTCAACTTTATCATGGCACCAAGAATATATAGTGAAGTACGTATTCATAAATAATAATTTAGAAACTCACCCAAACAGTGACTAGAAATAAACCTAATTCCCTAAACCTTGGCAAACTAGCAAAAACTACCATTTTAAATGACTTTTTTTCTCTTTCAACAGAAAACCAATACCTGTTCCGCGTTAAAATGAGCTGAAAGGAAAAGCTCCAAAACTGAGCAAAACAACTAAAAAACCGAATAACTGCATTTTTAAATATATTATTAATAACATGCAAAACTCAAACTATAATACATATTTATATTATTAAACTACTTGCATATATAATGACATACAGTGCCAAATGTAGCACTTCACAAAAAGGAAAGCAATTATTTAGTCCACAGAAACTATCAACTGGAAATGTACCATATAGTATTCTAATGCATGGTATGAAAGGGCAACTACAAAAAGGAAATGTTGTAATTAATGTAAAAGAGTGTAAACCCACTCCCCCCAAATGTTACAGAAATAGAAGTTAGAGAAATTTAAAAAATAAGAGAGGCAAGCACTAGTTCTCAGGAACCCACAAGCAAAATCCATAAAGAAATACTATCCAAAGTCCCCGAACACATAACAGGCCAACTACCATCTAACCCCATTTAAAAATGTCTAATATCACACACTAAAAAAAACCCCAGGGATACCCCACCTGCTCCTAGAAGATACCAAGCCAACAACATTTCAGACCATTTAACAATTACACTTAAAGAGGAGCCTTCCTTTTATATGATGATCAATATGATGAAAAATGAATCCTAATCGTCTCCACTGCAAACAACTTAATAAGACTTACCTAATGCCAAACATGGATGATGGAAGGGACCTTTAAAATTTGTCCCAAGCCATGTAATCAGATACACACCATACGTGGATTCCAGCATAACAGCACTTTGAACTTCGGGCCAGTCTTTGGGGAACTACAGCTCCTGCTACCGCCATGAGGAACCGCTGTTTACCTTACCCCACTGCATCAGCACTGACAAGTGCATCAGCTTTCCCACAGCATGGGATTCCAGCATAACAGCACTTTAAACTTTGGGGTCACTCCGTGGGGACCTACAGTTCAACTATATGCTACGCCAGGTGGCACAGATAGTTGTCTTGCCCACCTGCTGCCTCGGCGTTGAAAAGCACATCAGCCTTCCTGCAACATGGGATACCAGCATAACACCACTTTGAACTTCGAGGCCAGTCTGTGGGAAACTAAAGGTCTCGCTAAACACTGTGCCAAGAGGTGCTGCCGATTGCCTTGCCCCACCCGCTGTACAGTGCAAGATGCTCCTGGGTTGGGCTAGGTGAAGACTGGGCCAAGACTGTGCCAAGACTGTGCCCGTCATCACCCGGAAAAGGCTGAGCTGGACCACCCCCCTGATATCTGCTTTTCTGGAACGTATGTGAGACTGTAAGGTTGTTGTAGGAAAATGGTAGTGCCATTCCTGGGTGGAACTTTTTGCCTGATTCTATGCTTGGCTTCCCTTCCAATTTCAAGCTTGTTGACAAATTTATACTGCTACCTCAAACAAAATGTGGAAAGGAAAGGCACCTGAGTCTGCTATAGGGGCTTCGCTTCCAAAGGAATCAATTCCACCTGCCATTAACAACAATACTCTGAAAGAAATCGATGACCTGATGGAGGAGTCAAATCAATCCAAAACCCTGCACCCCCTCTCTCGCCAATGGCTAAAGGGAAAACTCTAGCCAGAATCTTCATGAAGCATCATAGGAAATCGCTCAATCTAGCCGGCTCTCAGACAGATAAGCTGATAACCTTAACTAATTGGTGTGTCTGAACTGCACCTCTTCAAATAGAAACTGGTACTGGTGATTCGACTTTAGAGACGATCTCTTATGCGGCAGTCTCCTACACTAACCAGTACTCCATCCTGGATGCACAGGATTCCAGGACTCTATTCCAGACTACATTCTAGCCGAATCCCTCCAGAGACCCCTTGACTCCCCTCAGTAATACAGGCCACCTCACCTTAGTGGGCGCAGACATAATCAAGCTTGTGAATGTCCTAAAGTCAAACTTTTAGGAGTTAAAGCCGCTGCTCAAAGCCCTAGCATGTCAATTTGCCACACTTATTCCACTACTTCAGCAGCTGGTTACAGATCACCCTCAAACCATGCCCTCTCCAAAGCAGCAGTCAACAACTTTCTCAAATAGTTACACTTCACACCCATCTCAGGGTGGCAAAGCTGGGAGGTGGGCACTATCCATCTGTTTCATCAGTTTGCCAAATGAGGCTGTGCGGCCGCCGAGAAAATTAAGACAGAGCTCTCTGAAGGAGGACAGGGTATTCAGGCTACCTGGCTTGCAGCTTCTAAAGAGCTCCCTTTTTAGATCTATAACCCCCTAGCGCACTCCATAAATGTATTTCAATTTTCCCTATGGAAGCCCAGGGCAACTCAGGGTGGGTGTATAGTGATGCATAAAGTTCCAAGATTAAAGCACAGCAGGGTGCTAGTGAGGACCAAGAACCGTTAACAAAGCGATCCATTGCTTTGTTCTGTTCGCAAATGCTCATCAATCATACGCCAGGACATCATGAGGGTCAAACACAGCAACACGCCTGGGGAAGGGTTCAACTACATCAAAACTTTTCTTATGTGTGACGTTCCTGTGGTTTCAGGCTGCACAAATCTGAATTCTACTGTGAAATGGGTGACTCTTTGAGTGACACTTTACCACAAGTAAATCATAGTAAATAACTACAATTTGGGAGCTTTTCTGTGAGTGTTCCATTATTTTATCTAGATAGATCACAACAAATGAACATACAACTAAAATGAGCCAGATTTATTTGTGTTGCCAACGCTTGTAAATAGTATCATATACACGAGTGATAAAGATTTTGATGTGAATGATTAGAATCGAACATGCTTAGTGAATTAATCTTTCAGCCACAGAGCTCCTGATCATTCTCCATTAAAAGGTACACACGCATAACCTTTAAATTAACCAGTCATGCATAAACGACTCAGTTCACAGTATGTACTGCACAAAATTCATGTTTTACAAAAATACTACAGAAATAACTTAAGCTGAAAAATGCTAATATTCTTAGGGAATGCAATATAGGGTCAATTGTTTTTCTACAGGTTAGGGTGTCCGATAATATCTTACTCTGGGGTGGCGCCTGTGATATTTAGTCCAGGAAAGGTTTGAACCACTGGCGTAACGAAACTTGAGGGAGATCTCTGGCCAGAGTACTGTTCTGAAGGGGGCCCTGCAGGGGATGTGGGGGCCTGTGTTACGTCACTGGTTTGCACTGCGATATATCGATTTCTCTATGGCACCAAAACCCATTGCCAGCGGGTGTGAATGGTATGGGCTGCCTCACATAAGGGAAGAGTTATCATTGCCTTGTGCCAGCGCATGTCTCAATTTACAATCCTCCCAGCACCCCCCCACCCATACCACGGATTTACTTACAATCCTGGCTGACCTCTCTCTAAAACACCCCCATTTTACTGTCCTCGGGGACTTTAATCTACATGTAGATGACAATAACTGTGCTTGTCTCCTTTCTGGTGAAGAATTCCCTTGGTAGTTTAGTCTGCCCTGTTCCCATGATGCACTGGGCCAGGGACAGACTGATTTGCATATAGCCAGGTTCTGAGCTGGGATGGTGCAGTTAGCTAAATAACGGTGATGGATCAAGCCCTGATCTTTGGACTGGGTAAGAGTGGTCTGCTTAATTCAGACACTCTGTTCATCACCACCCCCTTTTCTGAATCGTAATAACTGTGCTAAGGCATGCTCCGTAGTAGAGACTATGGCGGGCATTAACCTTTTTCAGAAAGTTGTGGGCCCCACACATACTGCTGGTCACACTCTAGACCTTATTTTCACGAACCTACCCTTCCTCTCTACCCTTACCCCCCTCCCTGTGAGATGGTCGGACCATTTTATTATACCTTTTAAGCTTACATTCCCACCTACTACGACCTCCACCTGTAGGACAGAGAAGATGGGAAGAAAGTGGTTCAAAGTAATGCTGGAAGCGATAGAGCCGGCCCTTGCCGAGCTCACATGGCAACCCTCCACAAACATAAATGAAGACGTAGCAAACCTAAATCAATACTTCACCACGGCCATCGAGACCATCGCTCCCCTCACCGTTCTCTCCTCAGCCAGAACCAAACCTTCTGCACCTTGGTTCTCTCAGTTGTTACGGGAAGAAAAAAGCAAATGTAAAAGGTTACAACGCCTTTGGCGCCGCACTTACGATGCAGCTGCCAAAACAACCTATAGAATGGCGCTAAAAAAAAATCACAAAACCAAACAAAGTACTATGAAAGAATATTTTGCCAGTAAAATTAAATCCGCAGATAACTCAGCCAAGGTGCTCTTCCAAATTGTGAAAGATTTCACCAAACCTGCGGCCCTCTCGCACAAGACAGAGCCTTGCCAAGAACTCTGTGATGGACTGTCGAATTTTTTCCACGAGAAAATTTATCTCATCTATGCTTCTTTTAATATAGCAAATGGATCGGACACAGAGGTCGCACCTCCTGAGCATACTACTGCTAAGGACATAAGGCTATGCGTGTTTAAACCTATCACCTTAGACGCAGCATTGAACAAACTTCAGCTATGTAAATCGGGTTCACCCCTAGATCCTATGCCCGCTCAAGTCTTTTCCACTGTTGCCCCTGCAATCGTACAACCCCTTGTAACAATATGGAACTCCTCTCTACTATCAGGTCAGTTCCCGGAGATATGGAAACAGGCCATTCTTATCCCCCTCCTGAAAAAACCAGATGCTGACCCTGCTGTACTCAGTAACTATCGCCCGATATCACTGCTTCCAAAACCAGCCAAAATACTGGAAAAAATAGTCCAAGAACAACTCTCTGACTATTTAGAAAGCAATGATCTCCTACATGACTCACAATCCGGATTTAGGACAGGGTATAGTACTGAGACAGCACTTTTAGAGGTTTCAGAGACTGTGCGAGAGAGTGTGGACAGGGGTGAGGTAGCCATGCTTGTGCTCCTCGACCTGTCCGCAGCTTTCGACACGGTCTCCCATGCCATCCTAATAAACAGACTCCGTGAGATGGGGATCTGTGACACCCCTTTAGCCTGGATCACCTCTTTTTTAACGGACCGTACACAACAAGTATGGTGCCAACCTTTCTGGTCTAAAGACAAGAAACCACTTGGCTGCGGGGTGCCCCAAGGATCCGCTCTCAGTCCCCTTTTTTTCAACGTGTATGTCGCACCCCTGGCAAAGGTGATTGAGACATCTGGGATTAGAGTGATCTCATACGCTGAAGATACTCAGCTTATTCTTTCCATCAGAGATCACTCACCCCTTGGTTTTAAACATTTTAGAACCTGTCTTTCCAATATTGTAGCATGGATGACTTTGAACACGTTAAAACTAAAAACGGACAAAATGGAGGTACTGTTTTTTAACCAAGCAACCCCTATGCCACCCACCACCTGGTGGCCTGCGGAACTTAACCCGCCGCCCACCCCGGTAAAAGCGGCACGTAATCTTGGAGTCCAATCCAACAACGAATTATCTTTTAAAACCCAGATCCAGAAAGTCACTTCGTCATGTTTTGGTAAACTCTGCATGATAAAAAAAATCTCCCCCTTTCTCCCTATTGAGTCACTGAAGACAGTGACTCACGCCCTGATCACTTCGCACCTGGACTATGCGAACAGTCTGTATTTAGGACTACCTGCCTACCTACTACACATGCTGCAGATTGTGCAGAACGCCGCAGCCAGGCTGATCTGTAAAGTCCCCTATCGCCATTCCATCTCACCCCCCTTGAGGAAGTTGCATTGGCTCCCTATCACTGCTCGAGTCAGATTCAAGGCCCTCGTACTAGTTTTCAGGGCTTTGAATGGAAAAGGCCCCAGATACCTTAGACATCGACTAAAATTAGTCCAATCATCTCTCAACCTTAGGTCTAACCCCATCCGGCTCTTACTCCCCCCAGATTCCGCCTTGCGAGGAAGGGTGGTAGAGCTTTTGCAGTGGTGGTATCTAAACTGTGGAACTCTACTCATCAGCCTCCGTCTCATGGACATTGAATCTCAATTCAGGGGCAAATTAAAGACCTTTCTATTCTCTGGCTGCTAATTTCTCCCCATCTGATCGCAATCCTCAGCGCCGGGACACCCCCGTTGGGGGTAGCCGTGCGCTCAACAAATATCTATAATAATAATAATAATCCCTTCCGTCTTTGCGCACAGCAAACACAGGCCTGTGCCTTGACAGGAACCTATGCACAGCAGCTTCAGCAGGGTGGCACAGGTGACAAGGCAGAGTATCATGGAGATAGCTGGCACCCATCTACCCACATGCACCAAGACCCTACAATACAGTGCCTCCATCTGATGCGAGTAAGAGAAAAAATATATTGAAACAGCAATATTGAACATTTAAATCGTTTTCGAGGATGCAAGATAAAGTAAAACATGATTGCATTGCTGAAACAGTATCTTGAGGCAGCTGCTCCTTTAACGAATGTCAGGCCCAAGAGCTGAGTGCAAACACATCACCATCACAGCCTACAACTGCCCTCTGAGCCTGTGATGCAAAGACAACACCCGCACAACCGTCTGATAACCGGGAACAGACCAGTAGAATATTCAAATTGTGCAAAAATGTTCACGTCATGATTGATGCCTAGGTGTACACTGCAGCGATAAAAGACATTTCCAGTGATTCTATCATGCAAAGCCGACCGGGGTCCCCTCATCAATGGATCGGTGAGTGAGACGAGGGTCAGGAGGCAGCTTCGTCCTTGATACTTTGTATTTAACTCAGCGGAAGCACCAAACACTAAAATAAACAAGTCAGACCCAGGCTGAGATGGCTTGGTAACCAAGGCAACCAGTCACCTCTCCTCAACCTGGGCCCGGTTCGCACTCCAACTAATTGCACAGCAAGTGCATGCTATCCATATCCTCTCTTAGCCTTAGAGTGCCTTTTGCAATTCTGAGGCACTTCATTAGGCGTCACAATAAACATTAGAGGAGGCCCACCCAGAGATTACTTCACATTAAGTTAGTCCCACACAGACAGTGTACCAAATGAATCACGTTTTTTTGGTATTTTATTCACAAAATATATATATATATCCTTATTTCATATATTCAATAATCAATATTTTTCTTCTTTTTCAATAAATATACTCTACATAAAATTCATATACTAACATCCAGATCAAATTTATAAAAATCCAAACAAAGACGGAGCAATCAGAAAATGAGGTACATGTCTCAACCATTACGAATAGATCTTTATACAAAAAATAAATATATACATACAAAAATCACAAACAATCAAAAAAATTAATATAATTCAAAAAAACATCATAAACATACAAAACCACAATACAATGCTTTTGAAGAAGGTATACATTATTTGCCTTGCGTGATAGTCATGGAAGCGGCACATAGAATGGCAGACAACGTAGCTTAAAGTAACGTGATTAACCTATAACACATCATAACTTGGGTAAGGAACTTTTGTAACCTATTGATGTGATGTACTAACGCTATTCATGTTAATAATTGAGTATTTATTCTATATACAACAAACACTTTTTAACATTTTCATAACTCAGGAAGGAATAAAGAGGGCTAGATTGTTCAAATACAGCTTACCACAACAGAGCTTCTACTCCCTCCAATACTTGCCTTTCTCATGGTGATGAAAGCTGTGGTTTTGAATTTAAGTGCGTGGCCTTGAATTGAGTGATACTAATTATTTTTTTGTTGTTCAGGCCAGCGGCCACTACAACTATTTGACTTCGGTATTGTGGGAGGCTGAGTTTTTGGCCTTTCCGCTTTATCTCTCCTATGAAGGCCAAGAAAGCTTGCAATTATTTAGCACATCTCAGACACATTCACTTTGCATGGTATGAATACTCAGTTTAGGCCTTTTATGAGGGATCTCCTCTCTACCATTGTTATGCTATGTTACGGTATGTTACGTCACGTTATGTAATGTGGATTTGTATAGTACGTTGATCGACCTTACGGTGTCCAGGTGCTTGAGCAGATGTGTAGGCAGGAGGCCATGCGGAGTTAGTCGAAGAGGCAGGTCTTTAGTTTCTTGTGGAAATCCAGAAGCAAGATGGAGGCTCTGATGTGTTGTGGGATGTCGTTCCAGGTTTTGTATGCAATATAAGAACATGAGTGACCTCCTGTTCCATTGAGCACCTGCCCACAGCATGATGGCATCGCAAACACAAGAACTTTAGGGTCTCTATTCCGAGTCCACACCTTACCTGGAAGTTATTGCCACCTTTTGATTGGATTGGATTGTGGATTTAGATTACAGCTCATATGGTGCAGATACCAATAATGCGACAATAATGTTTAAGCAGAGAAACATAAGAATACTCAAAAACTACAGGCCTGATTGTCATTTTACAGTATGTTCAATATTGCTTCCGTGTTTTTCCTGAACTGCGCCGCCGGACCCCAGGGTTGCCAACTAATTGGCTGTGTTAACTTATCAGTGTTTCTTTTGAATATTCTTTATTTTTTCATTTGCCGGCTCCTGCGGATTGCAGGCTATGTGACATGTACAACTGTATTTCTTTATTCTTCGAACAATAAAGGTCTTTTAAAAAAAAAAGAATAATAATTAAAAAAAAATGAGTGACCTCATGTTCTGTTTTTTGGGAAAGCGGGGGTTGTGAGCAAGTGAGAGTGATGCTGAGCATTGGTGCCTGGCAGGCTAATGAAAGTTTGTTTGGCTATTCAGGTAAGCAGGTTCAATGTTGTGTACTGCTTTGTATGTGTGCAGGAGGAGTTTGAATTGGCTGCCTTTTTGAATAGGGAGTCAGTGGAGCTTTCTACGGTGTGGTGAGATGTGGGTGCAATGTGGGTGGTTGAGGATGAGGATGATTCTTACGGCGCTGTTCTGGATGGTCTGGAGTCTGTGTTGGAGCTGTTTGGAGATCCCGGTGAAGAGTGTGTTGTCGTAGTCGAATCTACTTGTGATGAATATTTGCATGACGGTATGTCTGATGTTCTGGGGCAGTCATTTGAATATCTTTCATAACATGTGTAGGATGTGAAATCCCTAAGAGTTTTTGTTTCTGAAGATCAGGACTTCTGTCTTGTTGGAGTTGAGCTTCAGTCAGTTGGATCTTTTCCAGTCTGCTACCATGATCATGCAGTTAGTAAAGTTGATTCTGACAGTTATTAACGTGTCCATCCGTCCGACTATTAACCTTGTAGTCTGTTAAATGCAATTAGGAACCTGCAAATACATGGTCCCTCCCTCGGTAGTGAAGAGCTCGCTCCTATCAGTTGATCCACCGTCATTGGACGCCTTATACCATAATGAGAAAGTAATAAGGCACCTGCCAAAGGGATATACACTTTCACTTGCAATTATTTTAAGGAGGTCTTAAAAAGGAGAACAATAGGTCTCTTCTATCAAGGAGCCATGAAGGCTAATGAGGTTCACTTTAAAAGCTACTACTTTGGTGCGGGTTAGAATTTCTCATTTTCATTTGGCAAAATGCACAAACTTTATAACATTTAATTAAATAAGTTCAACAACTATGTTAAAATGTAGAGATGAATGATCTCACAAAAAATGAATGCATTAATGGTAATTTCAAATAAGATCTGCGGATTACGAGTCGCAACAGGAGTTGTCACAAACGTGTACAACTGCCATTTCTGCTACTTTGAGAATAAGGTCCTTTAGTAAATTGTTTTTTAGTTGTGTGGCCTGCACCAGTAATAGCTTCACAATCCTCTTACTAGGAACCAAGCACCCCCTGGTAGCGCTTGACTCTCAGGATAGCAAGCCAAAGCAGTCCATGGCCTACTTTGGGGAGGTGATATGAGCTAGTAATCACCATTCACTGGCACAGAATAATAACACTTAATAAATGATTGTCCAGTCAGTACTTTGCCTTTAGGAAAAAGAGAAGTACGTTTATTACACACACACTAAACACTGCGCAATAATTGGCAAATATGTACAGTGACAGATGAATAATACAATCAATGACATTGTATAACCCCCTTTGACCCCCTAACGAGGTCACACAAACATGTCAAGTGAGTCTATTGGTTGTGTTAAGGTTCAAGAGCAAGAATCCACGTTAAAAACATAATTTCGCACATAAATGCAATGATCAAACCAATAAGACTGTGTAAATGCACGTGTTAATGCTAATAAAATATCTACACTGTGTGCTGTAATCATTGTCATCATTGTGTAAAACCAGTAAAGGATTTATGTTGAGCAAAACACGGATTTGTGTATTTTGCTTACATGTTTTTCAGCATAAAGCTGCAATTATAAAAAGTGCCCCTAGATGTCATCACATTGTAATGACATTGCATTGCAGCCAAAGACTTGGTCCCTAGAGAGCCATAGTAACTGCTATAATAAACACAACTTCTAGAGGGCGTAGCACTACCAACTGTAGAGCAAAGGCTCCAGCCATGGGTTTATTGACCATGCAAACTTAGGGTCAGTACTTTTAAAACATTGTTTAGGGGAAGGTGCTGTGCTCCTTCAGCCCCCTCTCACACTTCCTGTAATTCATTGGTGGGGCCCCTGCTGTCCTGGGGCTACCACAAGGAGTGAAAATGTGTGTAATGGAAGAGTCCCAGAAGGTATTATTGGGCTCTCCTCCTGGGGCAGTGAATATTTTAGCAGCTGCTTTCCCGCTGTGCTGGGGGAGCTGCAGTGTTTTTATTCTTTCATTTTTATGGCACACAGTCTCGCACCACATGCCTCTTTCCTCTTCCTTTGGGGTGCCTAGATGCACCTGTGCTCCTCCCCATGCTCAGGTCATGGGAGAAGCCCACTCCCCCCAGACACAGGCGCAGGTAGCAGGAGTGAGGCCACCACCATTGGGGATTGCAACGGTGCTCCACCAGTATTGTTGTGTCAGCCACCAAGGACGAAAGTGAGGATGGGAGGGCGCTTCATGCATGCCCCCTTCTTGCTAAAATTAAATACATAATTTGTGCGCTGACTCCCAGGCTGTTAAAAAGGGTTCCAAAGACAACCGGTAACCAAAGACCCTTTTATGTTGCCCGGCGGTATCGCCTCTATGACCCACCAATATTAATCAATGAAGAAGCAGGCGCTGGAGACTGGAAGGCAGGAAACGAGGATTTTATTCTCTCCGGAGGAGAACACATCAATTCAGACAGCAAGTATCGTCACGAGGTGCTCTAACCACGTCTCTGAGGCCTGGCCTCTTATACTAGGGTTTATGACCTTTATTGCACATAACACATTCTCGCAATACTTTAGTACTTGAAAGAACATCCTCGGAATCTCCCCTTCAGACCCGTTCCCACATACATTTACAGTTGGATTCCCCACCCCGGTCACAACAGGTGATGGTTGTCGCACAGCAGGGCATTCCGCCGATTCACGGAATGCATGGGGTTGGTCGGATCTCATGGGGTGGGGGCTTTGATCGATTCGGGGGTCTTTTGATGGGGAGGGGAAGCTTCCTACTGTACGGGGTAATAAACAGTATCCGTAGAGCCAGGTGGCGGCCTGGGAACAGGGAAGACAAACGGGGACACAGGAAAAGGGGGTTTGCATCAAAAGGGTTTGAGGCCATGAAAGGAATGAGGGGAGGTGTCGCGCTGGGAACAGGATGGGATTCCGTGGTGAAGCTGCGCTGAAGAGGGGTTTATGACCCAAGGCATGAGAGAGCGGGGGTTGTCAGCGTGCGGGGGAATGCTTGCGAGGTTAAGAGAGAGAGAGAGACGCGCTGGCTATCAGCGAGGGGCAGGGAGGCCATGGTGCTCAAAATGGCTGCCGCTTACGCGCACGAATGGGCTTGGAAAGGGGCAAGATGGCGCCGATAATGTTCACCAAGTTTGTATTTATTTTCCACAGTCCTCCCTTTAACATTTCCAAGACATCTTGCTGGCCTATTTCCTATCTACACCTATATGCAGCGATCATGAGTAAGGGAGAGGGGACTTAGGCGAAAGAACTGTACATAAACATCACATTATAAACATCATATTGAAAAATCTCATCATTTAGTAGGCGGGTTCATCGTTAAGTTGGTTGCAGAAAAAGTCATCGTAATGCAATATCGGACTAGAATTATGTAGCGAGGGCGTTGGGTACAGATCATAGAATAAGAACTGGTAAGTTATCATATAAGTAAGTCCTTTTTGTATACGGCGGGTGCATAGTCAGTCCAATGGTGGTTGGGAGAGAAATGAGATACAGTAAAAAATATATATATCAGAGTTCTCGTTGTCCTTTGTCGTCTTCTGTCGGCACTGTTGAGCACCTGGATTACCTATCAACAGAAATGTTCATGTGGATTGAGTCGTTGGGGGTCTGCGGGTAGGGGTGCATTCTGTTTTGTTTCGCCAGACCTCGTAGGAGAAATGCGTTACGGTTTTGGAGCAGGTGCATCTTCTTCCGCAATGCAGAGCATAGATTTGCAATGGAAAATGCAATTGTTCCAGAATTGTGAGATCTGTTCGTTTCTTGAGTCTCTGTGGTGGGCATTTCCTGTTGCTTCCATCATCTTCAAGGTGCTTGGTAGCGGGCAGAACCACAGACTTTGTTTATCTTTTCTTCGGGGGCGACCCTTGGTGGAGTTCTAGGTCACCGTTCTGGGATTTAACATAGTTCGTGGTCTACTTAGTCGGAGCTCCCTCCCTTCTGACGCAGGGAGTACTCTTCTCTGGGTAGCTCAGTAGGATTTGGAGGAACTTGGGAGTTCGGGTGGAAAGGTGCGGGTGTGAACAGTCCTTATGGTAGGTCGGAGGAGGAGGGGATGGAGCAAGGCCAAGTCGGGAACAGATCAGGGGGACGGAGGGTTTGCGACAGGCGGGTCCGTAACCATGTTCAGAGAGCGGGGACTTTTCGGCACCCGTTGATCATAGAGCAGGGGCTTCAGGTCAGCCCTTTCCTTAGCTTTGTTTGAAACAGTGCCCCGTCCTGCGACTCCTTACTGCTGTGGTCTCGCCTCGGCCTCCGTCGCTGATGTTCCACAATCCGCAGTCAGGCCGCGTGCTCCCACATCCGGTCTCTTTCCCCTCCGACAGTGATACCCTTAAATGAGTGTTGAAAAGACAGTCTTTAGAGATTTTGCAGAAAAAGGTAATTACATAAATCTATTTTCTCTCCCAACACCAAGCAACTGGGGTAAGCACTCGCTACATTTGAGATTTTTGCGGCTAACGTATAAACAATTGATGATGGATTTGCTGGATTCCTTACAACTTCCTTTTGTTGGCTAATTCTTTGACGCTTTGATGATTATTACGTTCATTTGTCATATGTCTATTATAGTAGATGTCAGTTCTTCTGGCAGAGACCCATTTCCCTAGTACGAGTCTTGCAAGGCTAGGCTGGTCTTCAGGGCCTTGTATTTTACAAAAAGTGCAACGTGCTATTCACCATAGTCTGATAGGCATCCTTCTGAGGGATGAACATAGGCTAAACAAGTCTTCATTACATCAAAACATCTTATTTTCAGCAAGGCTTACAGCAACAAGGTCTTTCGATTTTCGATCTAATTTTTAACTTTGCATACATCTTTCTAACTTTCTATATAAATCCTCGCAACCTGATTACTACAAAAACTCGGGGGGTGGTTTGCGATAATTATTAAACTTATCCTCGGGGAAGGTGGGATCTTATGAAAAACGATTAGGAACACAGCGAATCGGAGCAAGGGGCGTTTTTCAAGTTCTCGTTCAGGGCAGCTGATACCAAACTGGGGGCATTTTGGGTAGATGGGGGTGTCTCAATCATTTCTTACAGCTTGGGGTACGGGGACAATTTTCAATGGGGATGGTCGCATTACCACAGACACATTTTATCATAGAAGCCACTGACAAATAGTTCCCTGAGAGTGGGTCAAATTTAGGGAACCTTAGTCGTCTTACCTGTCCCTTTCCTATCGGCCAATTTAAATTTCATCCATATTTTAGTAGAAAAGGAGAGGTAGTAACGTGGTACCGATACAATTTTATTTAGGACAAATTTGTGCAAATACTTGTGGTATTTGGGGCCAATCAGGAGGTGCACCAGGTTCGCCAATTAGGTGCCAGTTGCTAGGAAGAGGGAAAGTGTGGAGGGGTGGAAGAGTGAGTGAGAGAGAGAGAGAGAGAGAGAGAGAGAGAGTAAGAGAGAGAGAGAGAGAGAGAGAGAGAGACAGACAATAGGCCAAACAGTACACGTGTGACATGGGGAATGACCGTGTATTGTTTGGGCTATTCAGTGCGTTACCTAACGTTTAGACGTTTCAGGTCTGTGTTAGGATGTAAAAAAGCATGCAGTTTTGGGACAGAAAAGCATTAGATCTAGTACAAAAAGGTCGTGCATTGGGTAGGGCGTCCTTTTTGTGTCGTCTTGCAGCGGTAGTCCGTTTTCATGCATCAGGCGTGACGTGGTTCCAGATCCCTTATGATACTCTAATCGGGGTTCTAATGTAACCTGCAGAGGGAAAAAGGGGGAAAAAGGGGAGGTAGGGGGACAACATTCGAACACATCAAATGTATGGGCACGAAAGTCCTTTACTTACCACATACTCGTACTTATCTCTTCGGGATATAATCCCTTAGGGTTTTGGTTTCCTAAAGTCATGGGGGCAGGCAATGTGATAGGTGGTTCATGGGGAGGTTCGAGGATGGCATTAAGGATCGTGTGTAGTGAAAACGCTAAAAAGAGGAATCAGAGGTGCCTAGCGTGAGGTACCCGGTTTTGTAGATGTATCCGGCCATCGGGATCCCTAAATCATTCCCAAAGCTGTGATGTTCTAAGGCATATCAGTTCTTCGTTCAACCCTGTACCTTAGTACCTTCGACCACCATATCTTTATAACATTTCATCAATCACACCGTTTTACTTTACCCATTCTCAGAAGTCGAGGTCCTTCTTCATACGTCAGTTCCTGAGCTTAGTCGCATATCTTGGAGGCAGCGTATCATACCTTTGATTCGACCATCAACCCAGGGCCGAACAACCATTTCTCGGATAACCTTAAAAAAGAGCAGAACAGTTGCGCACAGAAAAACCCTCCCACCGATACCCGTATTTACAAAAGTATGCGATGCCTATCCATAGCTTTTTAAGACCTTTATTTGTAGAATTATTCAGTACGTAAAATGTGAGAGCGCAATTCATATTTTGGCCTGACATGTCGTCGATGGAAGCACATACAGTAGGGGGTTATTTTGTAGCACAAGAACATGTAAAAAAGGTCTAATTAATTATTTGCAAGTAACCAAAAACATTTCATTGCGTGACGAAGGAATCAGGGGCATTTCAGTTCATAAATGGAAACACAGTCAAGCTCATCGTAATCACATTTCCTAGATGTAAACCGCGGGTGTGCATCATGAGCGACGTTATGTATCAGTTACAACAAATATCAAAAATAAATTGTTCATTGAAATCAACATTTTACGGAACCCTTCTTAAATGTTCGCCAAGTGAACCCTCCTCCCTTTAACATCGAGTGCGCAATGGTTCGTATATATATATATATATCTTAGTACATCAAGTTTCATTAGCTAAGGAACACCACGAGGCATCCGTTAGTTTCCATTGATACCAGCGCCATTTTGGGCGAGGCCGGTTTAGTCCGGAAGTAGCATCAGGGGCAAAATATCCCCGACAATTGGCGGTTGGACCAGAGTCCCTTTCGGCAGTTCAAAAGAAAACTGTGCTAACAGAGGGGCTGGTGGTGTGGACCGTCAATCAAGAGAGGGAGGGGGTAGAGTCTCTCTTACCGGGTCATGTTGATGTTCAGCCGGAACTTGCTCGAGTTCGTTAGCCCATAATGTTCCTGGGTGGTTCAGACGGAAGCTGATGCAAACACGAGAGCACCGCCATCTTGTTGCTCTGCCGTGGTTATGTCATTTGAGATCAATGCAACTGTTCCTCACCGGAAGCCTGAAGGGGCCGAGGGCTCTTGGGACTTTGGTAGAATCTTCAAAGTCGAGGGGATGTTTGTCAATGGTGGGGGCTTGCGCCCAGGTGGGCAAGTGCCCGAGTTGCAATTTCGGACAAAGTTACTCCAGCGGCCTAGACCCGCCTTTCGAGGGCCCAGACGCCATTTTGAGACCCTGCAGCAACCGCCCTTCGTTGTATCTATCAGGAGAGGAAGAAACTTCTTGTGATGGCGAAAGACGGAGCATCATGTTGCTGGAGCAGGACATTTTGGTTCGGGGCGCCAGGGTGCAGCAGTGGAGCCTTCATCTGGGGAGGTGAGGGAGGCTCGTCCGTGCCGCCTTCCTCTCCCGGCGCATCCTACGCCGTCCCTTTGAATCAGGGGTGCACATGATGACCACCCTACACCCCTGATTCCGACTCTTGGGGGACCACTGTACATCCGGTGCTCCGTAAATATGCCCGTCGGACATTGTATGTCCTGTACTAAGGAAGTATACTAGTCGGGCATTGTATGTCCTGTGCTAAGAAAATATACCAGTCGGGCATTATGTGTCCTGTGCAGCGTAGGTATATGGCCGTCGCCCGGCTGGAGGACATCGGCGTCGGGCCAGGGCAGGGAAGCCTCCTACCTGTGGAGGTGGAAGAGGCTCGTCCGCGTCGCCTCTTCCTCCCTGCCCACCCTGCATCCGTTCGATGGAGAAATTCGTGATGGCCGGACCAGGAGATACAAGGGAGGGGGTCATTTTCATCCGCCCCCTCCCTACTCGCGGTCCGGGGGACGCCATCCCTGGAAGGGTAGTATGGGAAGACCATTTCATTGCCTGCCGTGTGGAGTCTCCAGTACCTTCTCGCCAGCGATCTCTTTTTGGCCCATGGTTGCTGGCAGGCCCCGCCCCACACGTGCTATGTGTTTCGGATGGGCGGGACCATCGAACTGTTACATTGGAAGACTTCCGGAGTGAGCATAATATGTTTTGTATTTTTCCTATTAGTAAAGTTTTTTTTTTTTTTTTTTTTAGAGAGTTCTACTAGTTATTCTATTTACTGTTGGTTGTGTGTTTTACCGTAATTAAATCCTTAAGTTATATAATAGACGCTTGGCTTTCTTGAGTCTTTTCTCTAACGGGGGGTTGTTTACACTGACCTGCAGTTGTGTTTGTTTTTCAGAGTGGGGGAGCAACAGAGAGCAATCAGTCCCAGAACTCTAACATGTCGTTAAAATTGGTCTGACGAAATCTGTGCCACCGAGCATAATCAAACGGGGTGGTCCTGTCTGTTCTGTCTGCACTAGTCTGATTGGTTTTTATCTCACGCCTTTTTCCTTTCTGTCGGTCCGTCCTTTCTGTCAACCCTCCATTCTTACCTATGCTTTGCAGAGTCGGGCATTGGGCTTTCCAGTGTCCAAGACATTTACAGAAAGCACATTGGTTTTGTTTTACATCTGTTCGTCCTGTGCGTAATGTCGGGGGATTACCTTCGGGTCGTTGTGTTCCGGGGTTGGCTTGTCGGCACATCCCTTTACACCGTTCGCTTTTCATGTCTACTCCTCGGGACTGTGCCATCGCTGGCCCTTCCCTTTGCCTACTAGACGTTTGGAGGGTTGTCCGTCGTGTCCCTTCACCTTTTCTAAATTCGTCGCCTTCCCTTCGTCGTGCAGCTTCTTTGCGCCACATACCGAGACTATCGAGCATAATAGGTGTTGTTTCATTCCTACGAAGGGCTATTTCTACCGTTTCTATTTTGTCAAGATCAAAGGATCCTCTCAGTGGCCACTGTCTTTCTCGATCCTTTTTCGTATATTTATGCCACAGCTCACTGTAGGCTATAGCGATTAATCCATGCTTCATGAACATGTCCTTATTAGGGGTGCCTTCCAGCGGAGCCGGATGGTTCATCTCTAATAAGCGGTCCGGGCTAAACAGGCTACTAACCAGTGGGGAGAAGACAGGCATGACGGATCACAATGGGATAATAGTCAGCACTACCTATCTTATCACTGCGCGCAAAGACTAGACAGAATATTTCTATTCTACGTTGTTTGCACGTAGTGAATACCTCATGAACCAATTCTGAGCAATCAATGTTAGGTCAAAAATAAAAAATCAATATGGTCAATGGGGAGAATAAGTAGGCTCGCAAAGGTTCGCGTCACCTACCCTTTCACTATCTGTAAAGAGGGGACCTATTTTTCCCTGTTTGCAGACAGAGAATCTCCAGAAAACAATCTATAACAGTTAATCAATGGGGGGAAGGGGCAATTGTTCAGTGGGGGAGAAAGATAGGTCCGACGGGTGCGTACCTATCCTTCGCTGTTTATAAAGGGAGAGCCTGTTGTTTCTCCGTTTGTAGACAGTGAATCTCCAATAAATTAACAAAAAGTAATACTAGTATTTTCTCAACAATTATCAATCACTTTCAATTATCTATCACTTTCGCAATTCGTCGTGTTTACACGACCTTACCCGGACCGCATGGACAGTTTCTCGTCTTCCGAATCCAGCGCCCGATCGTCCTCTTCTCTTCGTACTTCTCGTGGCACTCCTGATGGTTCCCAGTCAGGACCGCAGATCACTCGAGAGAGGTCTGTTCGGAACCAGTGAAGTTCGGATGATCGGCTGTCAGACGAGGGTCTATCGGACAGGGTACCTTCCGATCGTTGCAGTCGTTCACTCTGTCGTCGGGACCTCTCCCACTGGATCCACGAGTCGCTGATGGGCCCCACGTTTGGGACGCCAATTGTTAAAAAGGGTTCCAAAGACAACCGGTAACCAAAGACCCTTTTATGTTGCCCGGCGGTATCGCCTCTATGACCCACCAATATTAATCAATGAAGAAGCAGGCGCTGGAGACTGGAAGGCAGGAAACGAGGATTTTATTCTCTCCGGAGGAGAACACATCAATTCAGACAGCAAGTATCGTCACGAGGTGCTCTAACCACGTCTCTGAGGCCTGGCCTCTTATACTAGGGTTTATGACCTTTATTGCACATAACACATTCTCGCAATACTTTAGTACTTGAAAGAACATCCTCGGAATCTCCCCTTCAGACCCGTTCCCACATACATTTACAGTTGGAATCCCCACCCCGGTCACAACAGGTGATGGTTGTCGCACAGCAGGGCATTCCGCCGATTCACGGAATGCATGGGGTTGGTCGGATCTCATGGGGTGGGGGCTTTGATCGATTCGGGGGTCTTTTGATGGGGAGGGGAAGCTTCCTACTGTACGGGGTAATAAACAGTATCCGTAGAGCCAGGTGGCGGCCTGGGAACAGGGAAGACAAACGGGGACACAGGAAAAGGGGGTTTGCATCAAAAGGGTTTGAGGCCATGAAAGGAATGAGGGGAGGTGTCGCGCTGGGAACAGGATGGGATTCCGTGGTGAAGCTGCGCTGAAGAGGGGTTTATGACCCAAGGCATGAGAGAGCGGGGGTTGTCAGCGTGCGGGGGAATGCTTGCGAGGTTAAGAGAGAGAGAGAGACGCGCTGGCTATCAGCGAGGGGCAGGGAGGCCATGGTGCTCAAAATGGCTGCCGCTTACGCGCACGAATGGGCTTGGAAAGGGGCAAGATGGCGCCGATAATGTTCACCAAGTTTGTATTTATTTTCCACAAGGCCCTGGCCTACCCTTGGGTAGAGTTAGAAACGGTGGAGGAGCCCCATGCACTTTATCACCAGTAAAAGGTCCACAAGCTTTAAAAGGCCATAGCTCAGCCCAGTTGGGCCGATTGTGACAATCTTGGGCTCGCTTTACATCAGGGGCAGTTTCAGGAGACCTCTTGACCTTCAAAGCGGTGCAGTCCTCAGGGAGCTGGTTCTCCTGGCTTCCTGCACCAGCCTTCGTCCAGTACAGGGATTTCCTCCAACTGGTCCTCAGGGACTTTGACAGGGCTAGCCTTACTGGCCCGAGGGAGTCCCACAGGTCCTGGGTTCAACTGGGCAGAGTCCTAAGTCCTGCCTGATCCTCAGGGGTTCCACCTTACAATTCTCCATGGTGACCCAAAGGTCCAGGAGTGAAGCGCAGAAAAGTCACCTGGCAAGAGTGCAAGTGTTTTTAAAAGGGAGAGGAAAGTTCCAGAAGGCAGGCACCCCAGGCCAATCCTAGAGTGACACATCATCCCAGTCCCAACCCTCCTGCACAGCATGCTGGGACAATTCAAAATGGCATCATCCAGGTATCAATGGTCACATCTGCTGCTGAGTTCTCAGCTCCACCTCTCACTGACATCACTGCCAGGGTCCTGCATACCAAAGTTCAAAGAGCGTCGTCTCCTCGGTTGGCTCCAGTTGTGTGGGATCCCTCCTTTGTTCAGAGGGCTTGGGAAGGCCCATCCCTAGTACAGTGGGACAGCTGATTGATTGAGGAAGATCATTCTGCCACACCCCTTTCCTCCTTAGGACCTGGGTGAAGTACTGTTAATTGGTCCCTTTGTGTGGGGAGGCTTTTTTTTCTGCTGCTGGAGAGAAATGAAATTAACTGGGCACAGCCGGGTGACAAAAGGTCTGGCCTTGGCTCTAATCCTGAGTTGAGCCAGAGAAATTCTGGATGGCCCATAAAGTGTACAGTTATAATTTTGGTAATACAGAATTGATTTTCCTGCCCAAGTTATATCCAAAATAAAGATGTTAAGGGTCTCTGAAGGCCAAGAGAAGCAAAACTGCACTCTAAAACAGTTCTTCCCAATGGCGACTGCTGTGGGGGAGCGCGAGTCCGAGCAAGACCTTTGACCCTCGGTCTGAGATCTGCTTTTCCCCAGCAGCTCCGCTGTACTCTGCTCTGCCTCCGATCCCCACCCAGGTTGGGTTCAATACCCGTTGCAGCGATAACCATTTTTTCACAGCCATACTGTATTTTTATTCCGCGTGCCATCCTTGCCCATTACTGTTTTGTTTTATTTTTCTACCTTGTGTTCTGTGCCCATTGTTGATTTTATTTTATTTTTGCTTTTTTGCGCTGCCTATACTCTGTGGCCGTTGTTGTTCAGGTTCCTGTGCCCATTCTATTGACTTGCTATTGACTATCTATCTTGCTATCTTGCCTGTGCCCTTCTGTTATTTTGCTGTGTGTTGACTTTTTCACCCCCAGTTCCGGCTGACACCTTGACCCTGTGACCCCCTCCCCCACTCCCGCCTCCCAGCTGCACGTCACTCCCCCCTCCCCTACTTAATGGCGGCTGCTGTGCGGTCTCTCCACTGGCGCAGCGAAGGCACGCCTAAGGCAAGGCCATCTGCACTTATCTACAACGCAACAGCGGCCAGCACCAGGAACCCTGGATCGACAACCTTCCACCACTACAACTCTGCCACTCTCCACGCATGCAACCCCAGGAGAACCAACGACTGCCAAAGTGCTTCACCAAACACCACTCACTGCCAGTTCTCCTGCCGACACTGATGACAAACCTTCACCACCGACAGTGGCCCCATAATCGCCAAACCATCGCCAAACGCCAGCACCACATAAGCCTTGAAGTGCATCCTCCTCAACGTATGCTCCTTACACAACACACCGTAGAGATCTGGGACCTGCTTGACATACTCTCTCCCGACGTCGCTTTTTTCACTGAAACCTGGACCAACACCACCTCCGCCCCCAACATCGCCACTGCCATCTCTGACGGATGCAAGAACCAGAGAAAGGACCGCCCCCACCATCTAGGAGGAGGACTCGCCATTGCACTCAAGAGCTCCCTCCGTCTCTCCACCTCCAGCACGAGCGAACCCCTCTCTAACACAGAGCACCTCCACTTCCAGATCCAAACCAGCACAAGAACCACACTGCGCGGGACCCTTGTATACAGACCCCCGGACCTCGCGCCTCCTTCACCACCACCATAGCCAACCTCGTTGCACCCCACACCATCGCCTCCATGGACTACATTCTCATCGGAGACCTGAACTTCTACCACGACAACCGCAGTGACCCAGACTCAACCACCCTCCTGGACAACCTTGCAAACCTCGGACTGAACCAGCTCGTCACCACCCCCACCCACAGAGCCAGACACACCCTCGAGCCCATCTTCGCAGGAGGGACAAACATCATCTTCAGCCACATCATGCAGTCCCTCTGGACAGACCACCACTGCGTGCACTTCACCTTCAACGCCGCCATCACACACAAACCCGCCACGTGCCTGCTGCAACCCCCCTCCGCCACGGCTGACACTAACTCAGCAGCCAAAAAACTGCACCGCTGGATCGCAGGCTGCGCCAACAGGCTCGCACCCCTCCGCCACCCCGGCAAACAACCCTCCGTGAAGGCCACCTGGTTCTCCACCAACATTCAAGAAGCCAGATACTCCTGCAGACTCCTCATGAAACTCTGGTGGAACAGAAAAACCAGCGAAGACCGGGCCAACGACAGGAACGCAATGAACAAAGACCACCAGCGCATACGAGCCACCAAGTGGGCCTTCAGACCAATGCAAGCAACTCAGAAGAACTCTTCAACATCATACAGCAGTTCATCAAACCCCCCAGCGAAACCATGGATGTCACCCCATCGTAGGACCTCTGGAACAAGCTCAGCTCCTACTTCCACCTGAAAATCAAGACCCTCTATGACAACTTCAGTGAACAGACTTCGGACACCACCACGCTCTCCACAACCGACAACCAGCCGACCATCACCAACTGGAAACCTACCACCACTGAAAACACCACCACGACCATGAAGCAGACCCACTCAGGAGCTACCATGGACCTCTGCCCACTGCACATCTACCACAGAGCCACCGTCATTGCACCCAAACTAAGCCAGATCATCAACGTCTCCCTCGAATCCAGCACCTTCCCTGATGACGTGGAAGCGGGCAGAGGTCATGCTCCTCCCCAAGAAACCCTCAGCCGACCCGACGAACCGTAAAAACTACCGACCCATCTGCCTCCTTCCGTTCACAGCCAAAGTCACTGAAAGATTAATCAACGCCCAGCTCACCACCTTCATCAAAGAGAACACCATCCTCGGCCCCGCTCAGTCTGGATTCCGCAGCAACCTCAGCACTGAGACCGCCTTTCTCGCCGCCACCAACAACATCCGCATGCTACTCGACCAGGGACACACTGTGGCCCTCATCCTACTAGACCTCTCTGCAGCCTTCAACACCATCTGGCAGCCAGACTCCACGACGCTGACATAAGAGGAACCGCCCTCGACTGGATCCGATCCTTTCTTGCCGGCAGAACCCAAAGGATCCAACTCCCTCCCTTCCTATCCGAACCTACAGAGATCAACTTTGAAGTACCCCAGGGAACCTCACTCAGCCCCACGCTCTTCAACATTGACATGTCCCCCCTCGCCACCATCGTCAGACAGCACAGGCTCAGCATAGTATCCTACGCCGACAACACTCAGCTCATCCTCTCTCTCACAAAGAACCCAGAAGCCACCAGACTCAGCTTTCAAGAATGAATGAAAGACGTTGCAGCCTTGCTCCATCATTTTCACTGATTGACAGGTGCAAAAGGCATCTGCAACTGAAGGACTGATGCAACATGTAATATTTGCACTAATAGTTTGTGGGAAATATCAGTGCGCAATTGTCCAAAATCCGCACACTCTGGGTAATCCAAATATCAAAATGTACATACTTCAATATTTCGCTAAGGGTAGTTGTCTTAAGTCCATAATTCAAGCATTCGCTTTGCTCATATAAGTACCACATTAACATATTTAAGTTGTCTTTACTATCATTTGAATTGGGGAAAAGGACACGATCTTTCATGTAGTGCACCTATTTGCCTCGATTTAATTATACAATGTATGTCCAAGAACTGTTCCATTCAGCCAGAATTCTCCAAGAAACTCTTTAAATGAATTTTGCTCCATTGTACTTGAAGGACAGAATTCACTGCCTTTTTTAACCTTTCATACAATGTTCCTTGCTTATACAGTTCCACATTGTGGGTAATTTCTGATGTAATTCCTGGAAAAAAAAGAATGTACTACTTGGCAACTTGACTTCATTTAATCTTTTAAGGAGATTCGGGGCAGCCATTGTGTCCTCTGCTTTACACAATAGGAGAAAATGAATGTTCTTCTATAGACGTTTGTCCCAGTAAGTATGACACTTGTCATGTTCTCGTCATATTTATGATTTCTCCTCCCCATTTGGCAACCATCAAAATCACAGAATTTTATGAGTTCAGGTGACCTTAAAAAGGAACGAGATCCTTCTTTTGTTCATGAGAGCATGATTCTCGAATATGGCCATTGTGAAAAGATAATTAACAAGCACTGGTAAAGCCAATAAGTCTCGCATGTGGCTTGCCAGTGACTTTTTGCAAATATATGCAATAAGGATTAAAAGTGCAAAGCAATAAAAAGTAAAAATGCCACTGGTTAAAGGTGTGGTGCACATTATTGCAATAAAAAGAGTAAAAACGACCCCTTCCACAATAAATAAATAAATAAATAAATAAATAACTAAAACTGAAATTGAAGAAAAACATTTCTGTGGGTCCCTGGTAATGGCGCCCCTTGCAGTTAACGGGGTTTGCAAAGGGAGATGCTGAATCTGAAAAAATTGGCTGGTTTCTCCTCATAAGAGCCTTTCCAAGATGGGGGTGAGATCCATCAAATACACACCAGCAAAACCTTGGTGGAAGTGCAAGACAACCAGGGCTCGTGGCCTGGACAGAATCTGCATCTGAACCGGTAGCGCCGGAACCATATCCTCGCTATGAAGTCTTGCAGCTGGATGTACCATGTGATCCACAATCCATTGGAAGGCCTGCCATTTGACCTCTGGGATGCAGGGTAGGCTGGCAGATTGAGCCTTCTAATAATGTCAGGGAAGTGCAGGAGAGCCAGTAATGAAGAACTAAAGCCAGAATCATCGGTTGTTGCGAACACAAGAGGCTCAGTCCAGATGACAGCTTAGTTCCACAAAACTGGGAGGGTGAAGGACAGTTCTGGAGCACTTTGCAGTGCACCAAATGGAGAGGTAGGTGATCTTTCCTGAGGCAAGAAGGTATCGATGACTTGCCTCGAGGCACTCAATACAATGATAGATGGTATGAACATTAAGATGAAACAATGAGGCAGTGTCTAGAGGGAGTATCCACCAGGGTAGCAAATGTTGAATTAGCGAACTACAGATTTGAAGCCTGTATTAGTGAGCAAAAAGTAAAAAATAGTCAGGCTTTTGAATTTCGCCACTGTGTGATTGCCTCTGTGGTGGATAGGGGAATAGATTAGAAAACCTGTAGAATGTAATCAGAGCATCCAGTGTCTGCTTGTTAGACTGCTCCTGGGTATTTCCTGAATGGGCTGCGGATTTGAAGGAGATCCACCTATCCACAACCCTCGAATGTGTAGTAGGCCTACCTGCGAGAGGCGAGTTGGGCACCAGAGGCACAGTCTTGATGAATTTAAATGATGAATCACACACAGTCAGGAAGCATGATGTACCTAAGTCAGGGACTGGCATTTTTTCTGTGCGCCTGGCCCTCAACTCCTTAGTGAAGAATGAAGTTATCAGAGCTGCGTTAAGTGTTCATTACCTATGGTGCTCAAGTGGGCAACACCCATTACAACGTAGTCATAATCACGCATGTCCATTGTCCCAAATCAATTACCACGAATGTCTTTACCATGCATTCCATTACACCGAAATTAAACCTGTATGGTTACGGTATGTTCGTTGTCAAGGATTCATGGTAATGAACATGCGTGGTTATGACTGCGCTGTAATTTCTGTTTCGGTTTGTCATGCAACTTATGTTCCCATCTTTGTTTCCCTTACTTTACTTTCCTCTATCTTCATCTGAGAACTTTTTAACTGGGCTGCTGGTTGGGCTAGAGGACTCAACAGCTCTTTGTTGTAGCGTAGGTGTGTGTATTTTTGGCCTACAGAGGGGTTGCTCCGAGTCTGTGAGGCTTGCACATGGGTGATGTGATACTCTACTCCGGCCGTCTTGCCTCGCACGTGCCTCTGGATCAGCACTTCATTGTTGGGTGCACCGTGCCAGCAAAGCACCTGATGTGGGTTTATGAGGGTTGACTTTTCATCCAAAAAGGAATGACTAGTCGGTCTAGTCACCTCAGTCCACAGAGCAATCATGCAGCAGGGCCTGTTCTGTCCTCTGCTCTTAATGAACAATGAGAAAGAATAAATCAGTGACATTGAAACCCAACAAAGGGAATTAACAGCAGCGTAGTTGTGTATGTTCAGCTGTGGGTGATTGTGTGTGCTTGTGTTAATTTTAAGCACACATATGTCTATACCAACCATGCCTTTACAACGAATTTTTTTTTGTAAAGACATGCAGGTTAAAGCCATATGAATTGTAAAAACCACTGTTGTAAAGGCATGTGTGGTAACAATGCATGAGTTGTACTGAAGGCGAAGTAAAAGCATGCATGGTAGTTGCATGCGTTGTTCTGTCATATAACCGCTCAAGCCAACATTCTGTACTCTTACTGGCTAATGGTAACCATTGGTGAAGACATCGTGTTGTTCAGTCAAATAAAGGTGACATTCTCCTTCCTCAAATGTGTTAAGCTAAAAATCCCTGGTGATTAATGTAACTAGATTGTAGGCTGATGCCTGCTTGTGTCTAAGCAAAATGCTGTCACTCACAATGAGCAGTAAGTGGCTGATGTGGCTGCACTATTGCCAAATTGTGTGTGCTGTGGGGGCAAGGTTCTTCCGTGAGTCCAACCTTGTCCAACGCTTACATGATCCCTCTGGTCAGCATAATCCGCCCTCATGACATCAACATCCTCTACTACGCTGATGACATGCAACTTACCCTCTTCCTCAAGGATGAGACGGCCAGCACCCTGAACAAGTTTACAGCATGTATGACAAAAATTATTAATTGGATGAAGTCATACTGATACTGTCTGTAGCTATCACTGACAAGACCAAAGTTTTGATGTTAGTGAAGAACTCCTCACTGTGGGCACCGTCTCATAGCTGGGAACAATGCCAACTCAATCACCGACGCCAAGAACATCAGGTTCATCATCAACTGCAACCTCAACATGACCACCAAAGACAATGCTACCACTGTTTCATGCTATGGCACCCTGCAAATGTTAAGGAATATTTTCAAATGGCTCCCAACCAACACCCAAAGAACCATCACCCATGCTCTCATCACCAGCAAGCAGTACTATGGGAACACCCTCTATGCTGTGATCTACAATCAACTCCCCAGGAGCCTGGCAGACATTCAGAATTTGGTGGCCAGATCAACCTCCTGTGCCACACACACTTGACACCACACCTCAAGGAGCTACACTGGCTACCCATACTCAACCAAGCATAATCCAAGCTCACCCACACTTTCAAAGCACGACATGACTCTGGCCCAGCAGACCTCAAAAATCGCATCTGCTTTCACAAACTCTCCAGACACTTCTTGTTTGCCAGACTTCTACTTGCACACATCTCACACATTCAGAAAACCAGATCTGGTGCCACGCTTCTACATTCTTCCTAAAGAATGAAAAGAACTGCAGCTACACATCCAAACCACCCCCTAACATTTTGAATTCCATAATAACCTGAAGACCTGGCTCTTCGAGTAATTATATCAGGCCCTAGGCTTGAGTAGACTCATGTCTGCTCAGTGTCAGGATACCCTCCTGAGTGAGAGTGGTCTTAAAAATTAACATAACATAATGTAGCATACCATAACATAGCATAGCATAACATTACATAACATACCATAACATTACAAGCAAAATGTGACTAACATTTGGATAGATCAATGGATAAAGATGGCTGGCTGCAAGGCTCCGTATGTTTGTGTGTATATATATATATATATATATATATATATATATATATATATATATATATATATATATATATACTAGCAGCCCGCCCCGACGTTGTCCGGGGGCAATCGGGCTTGCTGGTATTCCACCCGCCGACATGTAATTGCACTGGTCCCGTACTTTTAAGCAGAGTTTTGGGCGCTGGTACTTATTCTTAACTCTGCTTAACCCCAGGCTCACTTCCATTCCCACGTTTTCCGGGGGCAATCAGGCTTGCTCCCAGTCACCGAAACCCAGGCCCCCAACAACCTCCTCAGCCCAAGTTCACTGCCACCTTCAGTGCCCCCAATCATCCGCACACGCCCTGCTCCCTAACGCTGTGGCCACGCATCCAAAGCTGCAAATGAACAAAGCCAGTTGGCACACCTCGCTGCAGCGCTAAAGTTTACCTGTCATCCCGCTCCAGTCTGCCTTACTTCACCGCTCCTCTCCGTGGTTCACGTACCTCAGGCCGCTCCAGTGTGGCTAAGCTCTCCGCTCCGCTCCGCGCTGTTGTCCGCCGCTGCTGCAGTCCAGTCCTCCTTACTTCACCGCTCCTCCTATTCGCGGTTCACGTACCTCAGGCCGCTCCAGTGTGGCTTAGTTCTCCGCTCCGCCCCGCGCTGTTGTCCGCCGCTGCTGCAGTCCAGTCCTCCTTACTTCACTGCTCCTACCCACGGTTCACGTACCTCAGGCCGCTCCAGTGTGGCTAAGTTCTCCGCTCCTCCCCGCACTGTTGTCCACCGCTCCTCCCCATGGTCCTGTCCGCCGCTCCTCTTCGCGCTCCCATCCTCCGATGATTATGTCAGCACATATGTGGTTAGCACACACGGCCGGTGCTACTTCAAAGGGACTACTTTTTTTATTGTAAATTTTTTAAATAACGCATATATTTTTTTTTTATATAGCCTATGTCCATCTACTGGACCTCCCCTCTCCAAAACTGTATTGGGTGTTGCGATTGGTGGTGTACTTTTCGAGTTTACCTGGCTCAAAGGACAGAGTTCTCTCTTTATAATAGTAGTATAGATATATATATATATATATATATATATATATTCGAAAAAAAGGTTGCCCAAAGTGGAAAGGCCGCACACGAAGGGGCTTGTCACACAAATGCTGCCGGTGGTGGTACACAGCCTGTCGCACATCAGCCTTCCAGCTTGCCAAACATGTTTCGGGCGTAATACCGCCCTTGATCACTGGCTGCACCATGTAAGACAGAAGTCAAAGTAAATTCAATGCACCTGGTTTATTCAAATACAAGGTCCCGCCCTGTTGGGCTGTAGCAAAGCATTCTGGTTGTTGCAGTTCATGCCACGGACTCCAGGTGCATAACCGCAGTGGGTGCCTCAATTCTTACGTTGGTTAAAATGTCAAAACCCCAGTGGGTGAAGAAAGTTGTGCACAGCGCCGTAGTAGTCCCAATATGTACCGGCAGCTCAGGCCCCCCTCGTTCTAAACACCACTCTTCGTGAGCGAGTAGTGCAGATCCGCCAGAGCCAGCGGCGGGGCCTTTCCGCGACCAGGCTTGGCGTGGAGTCCGTGGCATGAACTGCAACAACCAGAATGCTTTGCTACAGCCCAACAGGGCGGGACCTTGTATTTGAATAAACCAGGTGCATTGAATTTACTTTGACTTCTGTCTTACATGGTGCAGCCAGTGATCAAGGGCGGTATTACGCCCGAAACATGTTTGGCAAGCTGGAAGGCTGATGTGCGACAGGCTGTGTACCACCACCGGCAGCATTTGTGTGACAAGCCCCTTCGTGTGCGGCCTTTCCACTTTGGGCAACCTTTTTTTCGAATATTTAGCGGCCAAGCCTGGTCGCGGAAAGGCCCCGCCGCTGGCTCTGGCGGATCTGCACTACTCGCTCACGAAGAGTGGTGTTTAGAACGAGGGGGGCCTGAGCTGCCGGTACATATTGGGACTACTACGGCGCTGTGCACAACTTTCTTCACCCACTGGGGTTTTGACATTTTAACCAACGTAAGAATTGAGGCACCCACTGCGGTTATGCACCTGGAGTCTGTGGCATGAACTGCAACAACCAGAATGCTTTGCTACAGCCCAACAGGGCGGGACCTTGTATTTGAATAAACCAGGTGCATTGAATTTACTTTGACTTCTGTCTTACATGGTGCAGCCAGTGATCAAGGGCGGTATTACGCCCGAAACATGTTTGGCAAGCTGGAAGGCTGATGTGCGACAGGCTGTGTACCACCACCGGCAGCATTTGTGTGACAAGCCCCTTCGTGTGCGGCCTTTCCACTTTGGGCAACCTTTTTTTCGAATATTTAGCGGCCAAGCCTGGTCGCGGAAAGGCCCCGCCGCTGGCTCTGGCGGATCTGCACTACTCGCTCACGAAGAGTGGTGTTTAGAACGAGGGGGGCCTGAGCTGCCGGTACATATTGGGACTACTACGGCGCTGTGCACAACTTTCTTCACCCACTGGGGTTTTGACATTTTAACCAACGTAAGAATTGAGGCACCCACTGCGGTTATGCACCTGGAGTCCGTGGCATGAACTGCAACAACCAGAATGCTTTGCTACAGCCCAACAGGGCGGGACCTTGTATTTGAATAAACCAGGTGCGTTGAATTTACTTTGACTTCTGTCTTACATGGTGCAGCCAGTGATCAAGGGCGGTATTACGCCCGAAACATGTTTGGCAAGCTGGAAGGCTGATGTGCGACAGGCTGTGTACCACCACCGGCAGCATTTGTGTGACAAGCCCCTTCGTGTGCGGCCTTTCCACTTTGGGCAACCTTTTTTTCGAATATTTAGCGGCCAAGCCTGGTCGCGGAAAGGCCCCGCCGCTGGCTCTGGCGGATCTGCACTACTCGCTCACGAAGAGTGGTGTTTAGAACGAGGGGGGCCTGAGCTGCCGGTACATATTGGGACTACTACGGCGCTGTGCACAACTTTCTTCACCCACTGGGGTTTTGACATTTTAACCAACGTAAGAATTGAGGCACCCACTGCGGTTATGCACCTGGAGTCCGTGGCATGAACTGCAACAACCAGAATGCTTTGCTACAGCCCAACAGGGCGGGACCTTGTATTTGAATAAACCAGGTGCATTGAATTTACTTTGACTTCTGTCTTACATGGTGCAGCCAGTGATCAAGGGCGGTATTACGCCCGAAACATGTTTGGCAAGCTGGAAGGCTGATGTGCGACAGGCTGTGTACCACCACCGGCAGCATTTGTGTGACAAGCCCCTTCGTGTGCGGCCTTTCCACTTTGGGCAACCTTTTTTTCGAATATTTAGCGGCCAAGCCTGGTCGCGGAAAGGCCCCGCCGCTGGCTCTGGCGGATCTGCACTACTCGCTCACGAAGAGTGGTGTTTAGAACGAGGGGGGCCTGAGCTGCCGGTACATATTGGGACTACTACGGCGCTGTGCACAACTTTCTTCACCCACTGGGGTTTTGACATTTTAACCAACGTAAGAATTGAGGCACCCACTGCGGTTATGCACCTGGAGTCCGTGGCATGAACTGCAACAACCAGAATGCTTTGCTACAGCCCAACAGGGCGGGACCTTGTATTTGAATAAACCAAGTGCATTGAATTTACTTTGACTTCTGTCTTACATGGTGCAGCCAGTGATCAAGGGCGGTATTACGCCCGAAACATGTTTGGCAAGCTGGAAGGCTGATGTGCGACAGGCTGTGTACCACCACCGGCAGCATTTGTGTGACAAGCCCCTTCGTGTGCGGCCTTTCCACTTTGGGCAACCTTTTTTTCGAATATTTAGCGGCCAAGCCTGGTCGCGGAAAGGCCCCGCCGCTGGCTCTGGCGGATCTGCACTACTCGCTCACGAAGAGTGGTGTTTAGAACGAGGGGGGCCTGAGCTGCCGGTACATATTGGGACTACTACAGCGCTGTGCACAACTTTCTTCACCCACTGGGGTTTTGACATTTTAACCAACGTAAGAATTGAGGCACCCACTGCGGTTATGCACCTGGAGTCCGTGGCATGAACTGCAACAACCAGAATGCTTTGCTACAGCCCAACAGGGCGGGACCTTGTATTTGAATAAACCAGGTGCATTGAATTTACTTTGACTTCTGTCTTACATGGTGCAGCCAGTGATCAAGGGCGGTATTACGCCCGAAACATGTTTGGCAAGCTGGAAGGCTGATGTGCGACAGGCTGTGTACCACCACCGGCAGCATTTGTGTGACAAGCCCCTTCGTGTGCGGCCTTTCCACTTTGGGCAACCTTTTTTTCGAATATTTAGCGGCCAAGCCTGGTCGCGGAAAGGCCCCGCCGCTGGCTCTGGCGGATCTGCACTACTCGCTCACGAAGAGTGGTGTTTAGAACGAGGGGGGCCTGAGCTGCCGGTACATATTGGGACTACTACGGCGCTGTGCACAACTTTCTTCACCCACTGGGGTTTTGACATTTTAACCAACGTAAGAATTGAGGCACCCACTGCGGTTATGCACCTGGAGTCCGTGGCATGAACTGCAACAACCAGAATGCTTTGCTACAGCCCAACAGGGCGGGACCTTGTATTTGAATAAACCAGGTGCATTGAATTTACTTTGACTTCTGTCTTACATGGTGCAGCCAGTGATCAAGGGCGGTATTACGCCCGAAACATGTTTGGCAAGCTGGAAGGCTGATGTGCGACAGGCTGTGTACCACCACCGGCAGCATTTGTGTGACAAGCCCCTTCGTGTGCGGCCTTTCCACTTTGGGCAACCTTTTTTTTGAATATTTAGCGGCCAAGCCTGGTCGCGGAAAGGCCCCGCCGCTGGCTCTGGCGGATCTGCACTACTCGCTCACGAAGAGTGGTGTTTAGAACGAGGGGGGCCTGAGCTGCCGGTACATATTGGGACTACTACGGCGCTGTGCACAACTTTCTTCACCCACTGGGGTTTTGACATTTTAACCAACGTAAGAATTGAGGCACCCACTGCGGTTATGCACCTGGAGTCCGTGGCATGAACTGCAACAACCAGAATGCTTTGCTACAGCCCAACAGGGCGGGACCTTGTATTTGAATAAACCAGGTGCATTGAATTTACTTTGACTTCTGTCTTACATGGTGCAGCCAGTGATCAAGGGCGGTATTACGCCCGAAACATGTTTGGCAAGCTGGAAGGCTGATGTGCGACAGGCTGTGTACCACCACCGGCAGCATTTGTGTGACAAGCCCCTTCGTGTGCGGCCTTTCCACTTTGGGCAACCTTTTTTTCGAATATATATATATATATATACATATATATATATATATACACAAACAATTCCGCTCCTTTACGCTACCAGCCGGTCGCGAAAGGAAAACAGGATAAGGACACAAATTATTTTGGGGAAAATCAGGTCTTGTTTATTCCAGCAGTTATGACGCGTTTCGGTTACCTCTGTAACCTTGCTCACATGCAGAAACGCCGTCCATAAGTTATTTAAGTACCCACAGTGCTTAGTGCAAAAAATGTACAAACTCTATGGTAGTTTCTATGTCGCATGGTTTCAATGGACATAGAAAACATACTGTCACAACTGCGCTTTGCTTAACCTTTGTTCGCCAAATTTGTTTGCTAATCAGTTAAAAACATTGTTTTTCCATTCTTAGTTTAAAACTGTTCTCTTGTTCGCACTCCTTTATCCATTTGATGTATTATACAGTAAAAGTACAAAGTATTAAAAGTGTTAAAAACCTGAATGCTGATGCACAAGATATTTGACCGCATAAATGCAAGACTGCTATCTTAAAGGTTTCTAACATCACTTTGGCTAATTCTCAAGGGTGTATTTTTTCAATAGATTGTAAGAAAAATACAGGACACAATAAATAGGAAGAAATTATCATTCACTATTAAATATGTAATGCTAAAACAATAAATAAATCTCAATAATTTAAAAATCGTTCATTGATAATTGCATGCGCAAGGTAAGCAAAACTGTCCCCCTATTGCCATATTTTGATTGTTTCTAAATAAATTCATACCACATACTGTATATGATAAAACTTAAACCTATATATATGTGCAAATTTAGCAATGTTGTAGTAATGTAAACAATTAGATAGCATCCTATCGCTGGAGGCTATGGTGTGCAATGCGCTAACTTTAGAGTGTTCCGGTTATGTGCAAATGTAAACTTGTAAACTTGTAAACTTGCAGATTTATAGAGCGCGAATTGTTGCCCGGAGGCGTCCAAGCGCTAGGATAACCATGACCTACTGATAAACAGAGGGAGGGACCGGCAGTTAGTAGGCGGATGCGAATAAGTAGGTCTTTAATTGCTTGCGGAACACAGTGAGGTACGGGATGGCTCTGAGATGGAGTGGCAGAGTGTTCCAAGTCTTGGACGCGTTGTATGTAAACGTCCTTCCGCCAGCTCTAGATCTTTTTATTCTTGGAACCACTGCCAAGAGAGTCTGGCTGGAACGAAGACTTCGGTTTGGGGTGTAGTGGGTAACCAGGTCACGGGTGATGTTGGGTCCCATGTCCCAGAAGGCTTGATGGGCTATGCATAGCGCCTTAAACAAAACTCTCTGCAGAACCGGTAGCCAGTGAAGGCTAGTCAGTCCAGCCCTCACTGAGTGTCTACGGGTGATTTTGAGCAGAAGGCGTGCTGCGCAGTTCTGTACAATCTGCAGCCTGCGTAGGGTGTATTCTGAGGCGCCAAGGTAGAGTACGTTATTAAAATCAAGGCGTGAGTGAATGAGACCTTGAATGGCTGCCTGTTTGGCTTCCATGGGAAGGAGGGGAAATATTTTATTTAGCACTCTCATGATGCCAAAACAGGTGGCTGAAAGTTTTGTGGCTTGGACATTGAAAGATAGGGAACTGTGTAGCCACACTCCGAGGCTTTTGATGTTATTTTTAGGGGTTGGGGGGGACCTAGGCATGGGGGCCATAGAGAGGGAGGAAGGGCCGGATCTGAAGGTCCTAGGAGCATCAGCTCAGTTTTGTCCCCGTTCAACTTCAGGGATGATGACGACATCCAGTTCCTCACTTCCTCCAGGTATTCTCTAAGCCCGCCTGGCGCAATTCGGTTTGCCTCCTGCGCCAGTGAGACCACCAGATGCGTGTCGTCCGCATATGAGTTGATCTTGACTCCAAATGGGCGGACGACATTGGCCAGCGGTCTCATATATAGATTGAAAAGTGCAGGGCTTAGAGAGGAGCCCTGAGGAACACCACACTTTAAATGTCTGCTGGAGGATACGGATTCGCCATCAAAAACCCTGAAGGATCTGTTCTCCAAGAAAGATTTAAACCATGCCCAGGCTTTATCCTTAATACCCGCACAGGACAGGCGGTTCAGTAAGGTGTTATGACTGACCGTGTCAAATGCCGCACTTAGATCAAGGAGGATCACTGCCACTGATCCTCCTTGATCCAGGATTTTTCTCGTTTCCTCCCTGACCATGTGGAGAGCGGTCTCAGTCCCGTGCTTTGGTCTGAAACGCGTCTGAGTAGGATCTAGTATGTGATGATCTTCTAGAAAGTTCACTAGCCGTTGGTTGATATATTTCTCAAGAACCTTGCTCACCCAAGGGAGCAGAGAGATGGGGCGATAGTTAGCCAAGTCAGACGGGTCCAGATTGGGTTTCTTGATTAACGACCTAACCATGGCATGTTTCCAGGCAGTTGGTACAGTGCTGGAGGAGATGGAAGTGTTTAGTACCTCCCTGATGACGGGCAGGGTGATCCGGGATGCTGCCATAAAGATGTCAGGAGGGGCGGGGTCGTCCGGAGAACCTGATTTGACACTGAGAGCTAGTGATTCCAGGGTGGAAAGATTCAGTGGGGGAAAGTGGGTTAAGCTGTGTTGAGCGGAGGGATGTGACTGGCTAGGGGGGATATTAGGTTGGTTAAATGAGTTGATGTTTGGGGAAGGAAACGCTGAGTAAATCTTGTTATTTTTCTGATAAAAGAATTCGGCAATATTATTGCACTGGGTGACAGATTTCTCGACATGCACCGCGGGGGGTGGCTTTGTTAACTTTTTAATGATCTGAAAGATCTCTCTGGGTTTAGATTTGGCCTTCAAAATTTTATCGGCGAAGTACGTGGACTGAGCTGCTTTTATTTGGGTTTTATACTCGCTAATAGTTTCACGGTACCGGGTTTTGTTGTCTGCTGAGTTATCTAGACGCCAGCGTCTTTCCGCCCTTCTACAAAGACGCTTTTTGTCCCTAAGAGACTGCGTATACCAGGGGGCAGTTTTGTGGGGCCGCTTCAGTACAGTCTTGCTCATTGGGAGAGTGGTGTCGAGAGTGTGAGTGATCCAGTTGATATAAGCCTGATTTGCTAGGGCAGGATCCCCCTGTATCTCTGGTTGTGAGCTGGCAAGCTTAATGCACCAGTTGTCAACCTCAAGGCGCGACCAGGCTCGCCTGAGCCTAGTGGTGGGGGCAGGTGGTGAGATTTTAAGCGAGGTCCACTTGAAGGGGATCAGAAGGTGGTCTGTCCAGGGCAGGGGAATGCCTGCACTGTGATATCAGGACAGTTAGTAAAAATTGGGTCCAGAAAGTGGCCTTTTGCATGAGTAGGGGAGGTGACACATTGGGTGAGTTGTAGAGCTGCTAGATCCTCTAATAAGATGGCAGCAGTGTGGTCCGAGGGGGAGTCAAAATGGAAATTCAAGTCACCTAGCACGGTGAAGTTAGAGGAGGTGCTGGCTCTATTGGCCACACTAGATGGCAGTGTTTCAAGGAACTGCTTCGGGGGGCCGGGCGGGCGGTAGATAAGGATGCCCGAAAAGCAGATATTGGGTGAGAGGTCGATGTTAAAACCGATGCTCTCGCAATCCGAGATGGTCTCAGAGGAGACTCGGCAGTGGTATTGTTCCTTACGGATAATGGCCAGGCCTCCTCCTCTCCCTTTAGGGCGGTCTTGCCGTGTGATTTGGAAGCCAGTAGGGAGGGCCTCTACTATCGCAGGGTCGGAATCAGTAGTGAGCCTGGTTTCCGTAAGGAACAATATGTCTGGGGTATATTCCTCTATCAACAGGGCCATTTCGGCGCCATTTCGGCGCTATGCTTGGGCAGTGCAAAATACTATAAATAACCCCTCACCAATGGATGTTAAAGATATCGAAAATTAATCTAAAAAGAACGGGTAGGATAGGTTTCAGCTGGGGTAGGAAGTTTAAAACTAAATGTTCAGTGCCTGTAGAGTAAATTAGCTTATAGTTATATGTATTACAGAAAGTTATGGAGATCTTCAGTGTTATTAAGACCCCTTGGCTGTTTGCTATCTAGCTCTAAGATCCTTTTTGATTCAAGTTGTCTCAGAGTCCGTTCCCGATTTCCTCTCCGAGAGGAAATGGGGACAGCTGCAATAACAAAGTAACTGAGGCACTTGAGATCGTTGCCATGCACTGCTTTGAAGTGCCTGGCTACCGGGTATCCCGTGTCATTGTTGACAATTGCCCGCAGATGTTGTAGGATCCTTATATGCAACTGTAGCTTGATGCTGCCACATATCTTAGGCCACAGGTGCATGTCAGGACATACACGGCATACGTGGAGTGGTGTGGCTCACTGGTTAGAGGCGGCAGACTGGGAAGCAGAGAACGGCCCGGGTCCAGGGTTCAATTCCCGACGCGGCAGGGTCGTGGACCAGGGTCAGCGGACTCCATAATTCTCGCCTCGGTGCCTACTCTAACCAGGGATCACACTCTGCAACTCTGGGCATTAGCTTGCCTCATCTCTACAACGGCCTCCCACATTCGCCGGGGATGCCTGGTTTCACCTTGGAGATACCCAGTAGGGACCATCTCACAGGGATAGCCAGGACGGGTTCCCCAGCGGTCTACAGCGCCACGACGCCTCAGGGCAGCAGTGTGCTTTACAAGACACATACATTTACATTTACTCGGTTTCACAATTGTAGCTACCTTTGATCTTATATTCATTAGAGCTGAAGGGAGTCTTATATTTGGTGGTGTTGATAACAAATTTGCAGGCTCTACATGAGGAGCACTTGTAGACACCTTGTCTTGGTTGTAATCAAGTAGATTTTTTGACAGTTGTTTCTGGGCTCTTTTTGACTAACTGCGTCCTCATTGAGATTCCTTTTCTAAAGGTAATGTTAGGGCAGCTTGGTAAGTCTGGTGCTAAGACTGCATCTGTTAAGATAATGGGCCAATTGCGTTTTATGATTGTTCTAATTTGGCGCTCTTGTTGGGTGAATGTTAAGATGAGTCTAGGTATATTCTCTTCTGTCTCACTGGTTTGTTCAGCATTAGGTTTACAAGGTTCTAGCAGGGAATCTCTATGTCTGTTTTTCACTTTTGTGACTGCTTGATTGAGGGTAGATGTTTTATATCCTTTTTTCTGAAATCTTTGAAATGCTTCATTAGTGCATCTGTCTTGCTCTTCTCTAGTGCTACATATTATTTTGATTATTAAAAGCTCTCCGTATGAGATGCTTTGCACTAGATGTTGTGGATGTGCACTAGAGGCATGACGCGTTGAGTTGCCCACAGTCATTTTTCTGTGTAGTGTAGTCTGTATGTTCCCTTCATGTATATAGACCTTGACATCTAAAAATACCACTTCCTGATCACTGATATGCGAAGTGAATTCCATATGTGCTATTATTGTTGATGTCATGTACAAATGACTTAGCACTTTCTATGCTGCTCTGCCACACCACAAAAACATCATCGATGTAACGGAACCAATATTGTATTTGGCCAGCATATTTGTCAAGCTCTATTGGCCTTAGGGCCTGCTCCTCCCACTAGCCTACCATCAAACAGGTATATATATATATATATATATATATATATATATATATATATATATATATATATATATATATATATATATTACCTACTGGCGGTCGCCAGTAGGTATATATAGTTAGGATTTTTTCCCTATGGGATTTCTGAAAATTCTATGTCTAATAACTTTGGCGTTTGTGGACGGAATCGGCTGAAATTTTCAGGAAAATGGCACATTTTGTTTCTGAGCAGCCCCTGAAAATTTGGGGGGGGTTTCGTCAAGGGGGGGCCGAGAAAAAAGGGGGGTCCCAAAACGCGTTTTTCCCATGTTAATTTCCATAGGGCGGTTGGCCTCACTTTTAGCTCGAACGGCTGAATGGATTTGCACGAAACTTGGCAAAATTGTAGGGACTGTTAGCCCGATGTGCCTTTGCTAGGTCTCAATATATGTGCTCCAGTGGATTTTGAGAAATTAACGTTCAAAACAAGATATATATCTGTAACAGCGCTCCGGGCTGCGCTCCGGTCCGCTTACTTTTCGCGAAACGGAACTTTGCGCGCAGAAAGCTGATTGGCTCCCCGGTGTCTGTCAACATTCTAAACAGTCCGGAGCGGCCGCCATCTTATCTCTCGGTAGGATCGAGAGAGAAGAAGAGGTGAAAAACGAAGGGGGAATTTAATGAAAGGGGGCAAGGTATACCCCTCTTGACCCCCTAGGAATGTTGTTGGGGTTATTAAAGGGTCCCGTGGGGAAAATAAAAAAAAATGATTTTTCACGGTAGAAGCGCTTCACGGGCCGCGAACTGGGCCGCAAACTGGTAGCGAAACGGGAATTCGCCATTTTGTGCTTCGTTTTAATTAAATTACTAGGTATAAGGGGGTGCGGGAGACGTATCCTAATCCCCTATGTTTCCTGAGGGTGGCTGAGGAGGCTCATATATGTTGATACATCTCTTCCAGCGGCTGTGCGTGAGCTTTTTTTTTTTTTTGCTGCGTGACGATTCGATGGAAATCAGGAAGTGTTGACTGCCAATTTGTCACTGCGATAAAATATTTTGTTATAAATGAATCCTTATTGATAAACATTGTCTGCGCCATCTTGCCTTTTTTCCAATGCCACAATTTTGTCGTGCACGGCAGCCATTTTAGATGCCAGGCTGGTCCCAGGCTATCACCTACCCCTGCGGATGTAGTTTATGGCCCCAGCTGTAGAGAATCCAGATATGCCAACCCTCCCGATTCAGGCGTGAGACTACTGATTTCAGTGCTAGTCTCCCGCCTCCCGATTTCTGCAAGCAAAAACCCGGGGGCATATTACCAACAACTAGCGTTAATTTTTGTCTCTAACTTGTTTAGAGACAAAAATTATCGCCGCACATCGGCGATTTTTATCGCAGATAAACCTTGCTATTAGCAAGGTTTATCGCAAATGCGATAAAAAACGGCCGCAATGCATGAATATCGCAGAAAAGTCAGCGATATTCATGTATTATCGAGCAAATGCTCTTAGCCATGTTATCCACCTCCCATTGGATAACATGGCTAAGAACTGCTCAGGTCAGGTGTTAGCTTTTGGAGATATTCGCGCTTAGCGCGAATATCTCCAAAAGTTGGTAATAGGAGATAGCGATGTTAGGGACTGTTTCCAGTCGCTAACATCTTGGCACGCCCACTTTGCATGTCATTAGTGATAAGTATCACTGACATGCAAAGCGGGGCCCAAGATGGTCGCTATCTCCTTTTAGCTGTCACTAACTGGTGTTAGCGACAGCTTGGTAATAGGGAGATAATTTTATCTCCGCTTTCTTGGCTTTTAAAGCCAAAAAAGCGGAGATAAACCCCCTTGATAATATGCCCCACGATTCCTCGGGGGTTTCAGCTGACAAGGCTTGGTATTGTGTTACGTGGTAATTCTTCCAGGAAACGTCAGAGGGTCGATGCAGGGGTTCTAGAAGGGGTGATAAACCATTTAAGCCTCATGAACAAGCGCATGGTCTTTTAAAGATCTGTGAAGTACTCGGGGCGGCGGTGTGTGTGTGTCCTCTTTCAGGAGCGGGCGGGGGGGGGGCACTGCCAGCAACTTCCAGGCCAGGCAGTGTTCAATAGTTGCATCACCCTTTCTCTGCCTGCTATTGCGCTCCATGCTTCGGAAAGGTAAGAGAAAGAACGTGCATTTGAGTTTGAAATGTCCGATCCTGTAGCAGTACACTTGCAAAGCCCACACATGACAATAACCCGATTCAAGGCCCCATTCACCCGTTTTAAAAAAAATATATAACACTCCAACTAAGTAGGATTATAAAACTTTATTAACTTTTAAATATAACGAACGGAACAAAAACTGTAAAAACATTTAAACATTTTTCACAAAAAAAAGCAACAATGGTCAGAAGCTGTCTTTTGTGCGAATAGTCCCAAGGCAGCACAACGTGCTGAGTTCTGAACGGCACCCAGGTGATGTCACCTGGGTGCCGCACTGGTTTTTGGGATCCTACAATGCAGCAAAGAAAAACAGCGTGGGGCGTCCAGGGTGGTGCGGATGGGAGGCCTCGTCAGTAGCGGTCTGTTGTGCGAATAGTCCCAAGGCAGCAGAACGCGCTGAGATGTTGATGGCACCCAGGTGATGTCCAGTAAACTGCCGCACTGGTTTTGGTATCCTACAATGCTGCTCCGAAAATTGGCGTGGGGCGGCCCCGGGGGGGGGGGGGGGCGTGGGGGAGGCGGCGTGAACGGGCCTCCCCAGGTGGCGGCCATCCAGCTGGGTTGCGCCCGCTCTTGCGGCTACAGCGTCTCGCTCACCATGTTGTTGAGTTGCTCCCACTCTTGCAGTGCAGCGATAGGCGGCTGCCACATGACTCTTAAAATGGCGGACGGCTCTTCGGTTTTGGGCCTGGTCCACTAAAATGGCCCTGGGACACCTTGGAACTCGGACGCTTGCCTGCTAGGGCTTGGGCTCCATTCTCGAAAAGCGTCCCCTCAGCCGTGAAGATTCTACAAAAGTCTTGGGGGCCCTCGACTCCTGCAGGCTTCCGGTGGGGAGCGGCTGCCATGATTGCTCGCGGAATGACCACGACGGAGCCACGAGATGGTGGTGCTCTCATGCTGACGCCAGCTTCAGTCTGAATCATCCAGAAACAAGGTGGGGCTTTCATCGTTTGGGAAAAAAAAATGTTCTAAACCAATGAAAAGTGTTATTTTTAGGTCATATGACCAAGCCTTCTATCTTTAGGAAACCAAAAGTAAAATGAACCAATGAAAAGTTTTATAAACAAGTCACATGACCTGTTATGCGGCATAGGGCTACAAAAAGCGTAGAAAATCCGTTGGCACGTGAGGCGGCGTCAGTAGCGGACCGATGTGCGAATAGGCCGAAGGCAGCACAACGCGCCGAGATCCGGATGGCACCGAGTTAGTGTCCAGCAAGTTGCTGCACTGGTGTGGCTATCCTACAATGCTGCGCCGAAAGTCGGCGTGGGGCGCCCCGTTGGCCTGTGAGGTCGCGTCAGTCAGTGGGGGCTGTGCGTCTCCCCCAAGATGGAGGCTCCTCGGCTGCAGTGCGGCGCCCCTTAGCGTTTCACTCGCCGTCCAACTGAGTTGCGTCCGCACTTGCGGCTACAGTAGGCAGAAGGCAGCACAACGCGCCGAGATCCGGATGGCACCGAGGTGGTGTCCAGCAAATTGCCGCACTGGTTTGGCCATCCTACAATGCTGCGCCGAAAGACGGCGTGTCCAGCTGAGTTGCGGTCACTCTTGCGGTACAGTGACTCGAACGCGCCGAGATCCGGATGGCACCGAGGTGGTGTCCAGCAAGTTGCCGCACTGGTGTGGCCATCCTACAATGCTGCGCCGAAAGACGGCGTGTCCAGCTGAGTTCCGGTCACTCTTGCGGTACAGTGACTCGAACGCGCCGAGATCCGGATGGCACCGAGGTGGTGTCCAGCAAGTTGCCGCACTGGTGTGGCCATCCTACAATGCTGCGCCGAAAGTCGGCGTGGGGTGCCCCGTTGGCTTATGAGGTGATGTCAGTAGTGGACCGATGTGTGAATAGGTCGGAACCAGCACAAGGCGCCAAGATCCGAATGGCAAGTCCTGGATGTTGAGTGCCATAGTTGAGAGTTCTGAGCAGTGCTTGTAAGACTGTCTGAAGCTTATTTGCACCTGCTGCAGCTTCACTATTGCCCTGGTGTGGCCAAAGGTCGCACATGACATAGGCGGCCGGCTCCCGAGGTCCGGCGGAACTTTTTTCCTTTTCCTTTCTGCTTCTTGTCCTACAATCCATTTCATCTGAAGACACAACAAGGTCCCTGAATGTGTGCAGGGGGACGCTATTGATTGAATGAAAATGGCGGCTTGACACAAAGCTGACTCAAGCGTTGCTGTTGATGCTATGCAGACAAAAATTGGTTTTCAGTTTGTACATTCTTCAGGATTTTTTTTTCCATCCAAGGCTGATTGAGAGTTTGTAGAAAAATGGCTTCAGATTTTCCACATACTACTCTTCAACATTCTTCCTAAATGTAACAATGTGAGACTCACTAGGAGAACGGCTGTTTATGTTTCCTTTCAAAATGCTGCCAACAATATTTTCTGAATGGAAGACACCATCTTGTAGCATAAAGGGCCGAAAGGGGTTCTGGTCTGGCCGATGGTTGGTGGAGACATTTTGACTATATCTTGGACCTGCCCGGCCTCGCCCAAAATGGCGCCGGTATAAATGGGACTCGTAACTCATTGTTGTGTACTAGTTGAACAACCTTGATATCACGAGATATGAATGCAGTTTTGATGCTCATGGCGGGCGGGGACGAGAATTGATTGAATATTTCGACATCCCTATTGATATTAAGTTCTGATGTGTTATTGATTACTGTACTATTGAAAGTTCGAATTAACGTCACCCATGGTACTTGCACGCAAATGTATATCTAGATAACTTTTTTGTAAGTGGCCCTGTCGTATTTTAATTACAAAATGTACGTCCACCGATTCCGCAACTGTTAGACACCTTAGTTCTTGCAACCTAATGGCTCGTTCGTTACGTTCCTCTATAATGTAAATGTCTCCTCATCATATACGATTCCAGTTTGCTCCGTGGCCGGCCCACGTGGTTATAGGCCCGTATTTGTATACTGACATTTTCACAATAAAGGTTTTTAAAACAAAACATGGTAGTAGTATTTACATTGGTAAAGTTTTTACTTTTAGTCACTGTTTTCGAATCAGTAAAAGGCAAGTGAAATAAAGTAGTCCAATTACATGACGGATAAAAGGTATAATATGTAGGAACGCAGTAAAGATAAATGGTCAAGGGCAGTTGTGTTTTCCACTTCTGCAACATAAAGTGATCGATAAGAATCTGATAATCAGGCGTATCGGCGACTAAGACAGCAGGCCGAGTCTCTTTTACTCAACGGCTCCGTCATGGAACGAAGAAACGCCCTTTTTCTCGAAAAAGGAATATATTTTACTTGCAGGACAGTTGTAAATTTTCCGGGAAAGTACATTAGCCTGGAATATTATAACATATATGTTTTTAAAAAAAAGTTCGAAATCAATAAAAAGCGTATTTTTTAGGTCATATGACCAAGCTTTTCATTATTAAAATAACAAAAGTAAAATGAACCAATAAAATTTTTTATTAACAAGTCACATGACCTGTTATGCTTACGTTGTGCGCTGCGCGCCGCGCCCCGGATTACTTCCGGGTGCGCTAACGCGGCGTGTCATATAACGCATTACGCGACAACGTAGGTCAAGAATATAGTCAAAATGTCTCCACCAACCAGCGTTCGGAACACAACCCCTTTCAGCAGTCCAAAAAGTTCTGTAAAATGACAACAGAGGGGACAGGCAACAAGAACCATCAGTCAAAGAGGGGAGGGCAAGTTCTTCTCTACCGGGTCATGTTGGGGCGCTACCGGAACTGATCGAATTGGTAGTCTACAGTGTTTCTGGATGTTTCAGACTAAAGCTGGCGTCAGCATGAGAGCACTACCATCTCGTAGGTCCGTCGTGGCCATTCCACGAGCAAACATGGCAGCCGCTCCCCACCAGAAGCCTGCGGGAGTCGGGGGCCCCCAAGACTTTTGTAGAATCTTCACGGCTGAGGGGACGCTTTCGAGAATGGGACCCAAGCCCTATCAGGGAAGCGTCCGAGTTCCAAGGTGTCCCAGGGCCATTTTAGTGGACCACGCCCAAATCTGAAGAGCCGGCCGCCATTTTGAGAGTCCTGTGGCAGTCGCTTATCGTTGCATCGCAAGAGCGGGAGCAACTCAACTACATGGTGAGCAAGACGCTGTAGTCGCAAGAGCGGGCGGTAAACAGCTGAATGGCGGAAGAGGCACAGTGTAGCAAAAGCGAGCGGAATGGCAACTAAAACGGTAAAGGGGCGCCCCACTACAGCGTGTCTTCAGGTCAAACGGATTGTGGGACAAGGTCCAGAATAGAAGAGTCATCAAAAGGCAAAAAGTTCCGCCGGACCCCGGGAGCCGGCCGCCTATGTCGGGGGCGATCTCAGGCTACACCGGTGCTATAAGACTTGGGGAGGGGGTCGGAGCCAAGCGTCTTCTCCGAGTCCATGGCCATCACACCGCCCCTCGGGGGCCTCCGTCAAGCTGTTTAGGAAGGTAACATATCACATTGTTTTCAAATGCAGTCAGGTCCACAAACGACACTCACTTACTTTGAGAATAGTGAAGCTGCAGTAGGTGGAAATAAGCTTCAGACAGTGTTACAAGCGCTGCTCAGAACTCTGAACTATGGCACCCAACATCCAGAACTTATGCCATTTGAGAATGGCAGTGACATTGAAGCAACTCAGGGACCAAAACCATTAACGTACTTTCACGTATGAAAATCTTACTTGGGGAGGGGGCAGGAGCGAAGCGCCCCCTCCCAGTCCGCGCCACCACACCGTATGTTGAAAATCTGAAGCCATCGTTCTACAAAGTCAACCAACCTTGGATGGAAAAATCTAGAAAAATGTACAAACTGAAAACCAGTTTTGGTCTGCATAGCATCAGTAGCAACGCTTGCTATCAGAGTGCATGAGTTTCATGATCGATCGATTGAGCTAGCCGGATCGGGCAATAAAAAGTATAAAATAGTTATGTAAATAGTTATTTAATAAAATGTTTTACCCTGTTTCTTTGCTGGTGTGTTGTCTATATTTTTAATATTTGCATAGGGTTTGTCGTTATTTTGGGCGGGGTGGGTGACGGAGTCGAGCTGTCTTGCAGCCCTCATGGTGTGGAGCTCAGTTCATCTCACTATTTTCATATTTCTCATGAAGGGTTGTTCCTAATATTTCTATTTTAGCGAGGTCAAAAAGAGATCCAATTAGTGGCCTACTGATTTTGCTCGATTACTTTTATTTTTTTACACGATTTTTCACTATCTGCAAAGACTAAACAGAGTATTGCGACTTTGTGCTTGTTTGTAAATAGAGAATGATCCAAAGAGAACCAATTCTAAAACAGTAAATGCTTGGATAACAATCAATCAAATGGAGAGACAAGCAGGCACGACGGATTACAACGGGGGTAAAGGTCTGCGTTAACTACCGTTCACTATCTGCAAAGAGAGAGTACTACTAAGAGAAAAGAGGGGAGGGGGGTGCAGCGTTCAAAGCACATCAGCGTGCATAAATACGAAAATGTTTTTATCTATCACGTACTTGACATTTTAAAGCTTTTCATATTTGCTATTAAAAAACCATTGAAATTCACTGAAAAAACCATAGGTTATAGTCGATATATAGTTAGGAATTTGCATTTACAAAACCTTGAAAATTCAATGAAAAAACCATTGGTTTTAGGCCATATATAGTTAGGGATTTGCATTTACAAAACCTTATTTTACTCGCATAAAACCATTGAAATTCCATATATAGTTAGATGCGCTAACTATATATCGCGCACCCGCAATCCACTGCTGATGATGTCACATATTACATCATTCATGACATGGTCAGTGACATCACTGATGACATCACTGATGACAACTCAAATGACATCACTGATGACATCTCAAATGACATCACTGATGACATCACTGATGACAACTCAAATGACATCACTGACAACATCACAGATGACATCATTCATGTGTTAATACGATGAACCTCTACAGACTCTGATATATCCTTAGATACACTCAGTGAAAACAGACACTCACAGATTGTCACTCATCCATGGAGTTACTCATACACCTAGACAGTCATGCAAAGAATCAAACATACCTCCAATTCCTCAACTATACAGTTATACACACCTTACTTATTGAAACATATTCTAACACATATTTACTCTCTTATATAATCCCTAATAAAAGTTCACAATGATCCATACAGCCACTCACACATTCACTGGCTCTAATGCACAGTTATTTATATATGTTAACTCTCACATGTACTGTGTTTTACATATGTACTTACTTTGACATGTAGCACTGAGATATCCATTCACTCACCAATACACTCATGCACACAGTCAACCGCCCATACAGCTGTTTCCACATGCACTTTTGAAACCATACATCTAGTGAATCAACTGCTCACACATCTATGCACAGAGTCACACACCTCCCAGCCACTCACACACATACTCAGTCTCCCATACAAATACTTGAGCTACCAATCAATAACCCATATAGTTATTCATATAGCTACTAATCAACACATGCAGCAGTTTACAGAACAACAGATATAATGCTGCACAAATTAATACAGTTTAATCACTAACCCATGCACTCAGTGAGACACATTTAATCACTCCCTCATACAATCAGTCATGCACCTACTAAATCCTTCATCCAGACATTTATACATCCACTCATTCTTCAATATGTAAGACATATTTTAACTTTACAGAAACATACAGTCACTGGATGTTGTGATCAGTGATGTCATCAGTGATGTCACTGACCATGTCATGAATGATGTAATATGTGACATCATCAGCAGTGGATTGCGGGTGCGCGATATATAGTTAGCGCATCTAACTATATATGGAATTTCAATGGTTTTATGCGAGTAAAATAAGGTTTTGTAAATGCAAATCCCTAACTATATATGGCCTAAAACCAATGGTTTTTTCATTGAATTTTCAAGGTTTTGTAAATGCAAATTCCTAACTATATATCGACTATAACCTATATATATATATATATATATATATATATATATATATATATATATATATATATATATATATATATATATATATATATATATATATATATATATATATATATATATATATATATATATATATATACATATGATGACTGATGTAATATGCAGGGTAATTAGCAGTGTATAGCGAGGGTGTGAGTTCTAGTTACCTTAGGGCACGAGTAATAGTTACTTGAGAAAACTATAACTGCCGAATGTATATGTTTTTGGTCTGAAACTTTTCAAACTAAGTATAACATGTATCTCACAACCACTCACTCATCCATAGAGCCACTCATAGACACACTCACTCACTCATACAGCCACTCACACAACCACTCACTCATGAATACAACTACTCATACAACCAGTCATTTATCTACATAGCCACTCACACAGCCACAAACTCACCCATACAGCTACCCACACAACCACTTATTCAACTATAGAGCCACTCACACACCCACTCATTCACACATGAAGCCTCTGAACACAGCCTCTCGCTCACAAATACAAGCAGTCACACACACACTCACTCACTCACTCACACAAACACTTACATAACCATTTGCACATCCATTTGAGCACTCACACATCTGCTCACTCATCCATATGTCCATTCACATAGACACTTACTCTACAATACAGCCACTCACACACCACTTCACTTAACCAGCCACTTATGTAGCTAATAACTCACTCATACAGCCATTCGGACACCCACTCACTCAACCATACAGTCCCTTACACACCCAGTTACTCACCCAAAAAGCCACTAAGACACCCATTCACTCACCAATACAAACACTCACTCACCAATACAGACACACACAGCTACTCACACACCCACATATGCACTCATATATTCAGTCACACACCTACTCACACACCCGTACAGACACCCACTCACACATGGATACACAGTCACACAGCCACTCACATATTCTATGTAAAAAAATTGAATCCCTCATTAGCAGTACAAAAAGTATACTATATTAACTTTTTTGGTACCTTGGTATGTTTGTTTAACACTCATAAACCTTTAGAAAACACTCACATTGACTGGATTATGTCATCAGTGATGTCATATGAGATGTCATCAGTGATGTCACTGAACAGGTTATGAGTGATGTAATATGTGAGGTCAGAAGCAGGTCATTGTGGGGGGCATGAGCTCAGCGAACTATAACCGCTGAATTTCACTGGTTTTGTACGAGTGTAATCTGAGCCTAACTATAATGTCCCTGTAACCTTTGTTTTATTCAGTGACATTCTAAGGTGTTTTATATTCTATTTCCTTATTAAAATGTCCCTGTAACCTTTTTTTTTCTGTGTATTCGTACATTTTTTAAAGCAAAAATAGGTTGGCCTCAGGTCCTGGGCTAACGGCCCGTATGCAGCCAACCCCACACCGCACATGGCCTTTGGCAATCCGTATCATGAATGATGTAATATGTGACATCATCAGCATTGGATTGCGGATGCGCGAAATATATAGTTAATGCACCTAACTATATGTCGAATTTCATTGGTTTTATATCAATAAAATGTCCAGCTAACTATATAGGAGGAATTTCAATGGTTTTTTTATATGTTAATTCCTAACTATATAAGGCCTAACACCTATGGTTTTTTTAGTGAATTTCATTGGTTTTTTAAAGGCTAATTCCTAACTATATATAGTGTATAACCTATGGTTTTTTCAGTGAATTTCATTGGTTTTTTAAATGCTAATATATAGATATGTAAGGGCAGAAACCTATGGTTTTTTCAGTGAATTTGCAAGGTTTTGAAAATGCTAATTCTATTAGCGGATAACGTTTAAATATGTTACTATCCTTGTGGGACCACCTGAGCAGCCCTAGGGATCTGATTTTTGATGCATGAACGATGGTTGGATGCATGATGGATGAATGATTGTTGGGTGGATGCATGGATGGATGCATGCATGATAGGTGGGTGAATGGATGCATGAATGATGGATGGATGCAGGATGGATGGATCGGTGGGTGGATGGATGTGGTGCATGAATGGTGGGTGGGAGGGTGGGTGGGTGTTGGATGGATGCATGATTGTTGGCTGGAACATGGATGGATGGCTGTTGAATGCATGATGGTTATTTAAGCACAGTAGTGGCTGAAAACCATAGCTGGCAAGGTTTCAGATTGCTGTGTGTGGTATTTTCATAAATTCACCGTAATTATGAGTGACATTTCAACAAATATGAGGGACACTTTATCGCAACCAAAATCAAGCAATAAAAAACAGGAAAACATATAAATATGAGCAGTTAAACCCATTTGAGCAACAAGACATACTAAGAAGATGTTAAAACTGCTGGAAAGCAAAGCACCAGAAACTGAAGCACCTAGTCCTGTTCTAAACTGTTCGTACTGTTATACAAAAAAGTGCTGCAGGCTGCTGCAGCTGCTGCTGCTGCTGGGCCAGACAAGTGTGGCTGCCGCGCCGCCGCCGCTGCATCCGTCCCTCACTTTTTGGCCGTGCCGCAGAGGAATGGTGGCTGCTGGCGGCTGCGAGGCTCCTGTCGCTTTAAGAGCTCTCAGGCTGGGGTGGTGCTTCCCTCTGCTAAAGGCTCCTTTGATATCAATAGTGTTGGTGTCTTGAAACTGACGTAATGCTCCGAGACTGAGGTCCTGACAAGCGATAACATTTCTGATAAAGAAGCGAGATCAGCCTGCGAGATCCAGCCGGTCTGAGGAGCAGAGGGGGGGCGCCGTCAGATCTCCCGCACAAGACCCCCCACGACCCCCCTTTCCCTCCTCGCAGCACACACTGGGGGGGACCAGGAAACCCTTTCTCTCTCTCCCCAAAAATCCTCGTCCAAGATCAACAATGCAAACAACAGAAGGCGGTTCATGGCTCGGGTCAGAGCGCCACCATCTTCAAGACTGCTGAGATTGTTGACGATTAATCAACAGGTAAGGAGGGAGATAAACACGATAGCGGTGCTGGTGCGGGGAGGCGGGGGAGGGGGCAGACAGACAGACAGACAGGGGAGAGAGGCGCTGGGATCTGGCAGCGTGGGCACTGCGGGACGTGCTGCTCCCGGGCTGTGGTGGGGGCGCACGGCTGCCTCACGGGCAATGCATTGGAAGTGAGTTTCTTCTGCCTTTGGGGAGGGGAGGGGGGCTGTTCTCGGGTTTCACGTGCATGTCCATCCTGTCTGGAAGCCGCGAGTCGGCTGCCTCAGAAGTGCAGTAGCAGCACTCCGGGTGCAGGGGGGGTCACTCCAGAAGACGCCGGGCTCCCCCTCTCGCCAGCACCCTCCTCCTCGCCTCTCTCTCTGCCGGGAAGCAGTCCGCCTGCGCCTGCCATGATGCGAGCAGCGTGCATCTGGCCGGAGCTGGGCAGCGGGTCTCCATGACCACCCCCCTCCTCCTCCTGCTAACTGCCGAAAGTTCCTGCCAGCCATGAGGAGCGGGGGGCCCGGGGACATGAGCAGTAGTAAGTTCACATCGAAGTTTTGCTGTTTGTTTTTTCAGCCGCCATCTTCCTTCTTCTCCCCTCGCGGCGGGAGGCGGGCATTCCCGGCCGGCCGCGCTGGGATTGGCCGGCCGGCCCCAGCACTTCCGGGTCACCGCGGGCAGCGCGGCGGCCCGATTTTAGGCAGGCAGGCGGAGATAAAAACGAGGTGGGCACTCTTGCGAATGGGAGGGCTCCCTCCCATCATGGGAGCCCTGCAGAGTCAGCCGCCATCATCCTTCTTCCCCCTTGCGGCGGGGGCGGACATTTCCAGCCGGCCACGCAGCACTTCCGGGTCGCCGCGGGCAGCGCGGCGGCCCAATTTCAGGCAGACAGGCGGGGACAGTGCGCGCACGCGTGCGCGCTTATAGATATATAATTGAATTTAAATGCAATTTTCTCAGCAAATACTGTACGGATTTACACCATTTAAAGAAAAGCGTAATCTGCGAACCAGTCTCTTCCATTTTACCAAATTTCAAATAATTCCGTTCAGCCGTTCGGGCTGTAGCCGAGTCTAAAGGTCCTATGGAAATTAACATGGGGAAAACACGTTTTGGGACCCCCCTTTTTTCTCAGCCCCCACTTGACGAATCTCCCCCAAATTTTCAGGGAAGGAGCGGAGCGGAGCAAGCCATCTTCTTTGAGAAATTTGCGAAGATTCATCAACCAGGGCCAAAGTTATTACCAATAGAATGTTGGGGATTTCCTATGGTAGCCAATCCTAACTATATATACCTACTGGCTATCGCCAGTAGGTTATATATATATATATATATATATATATATATATATATATATATATATATATATATATATATATATATATATATATATATATATATATATATATATATATATATATTACCTACTGGCGGTCGCCAGTAGGTATATATAGTTAGGATTTTTTCTCTATGGGATTTTTGAAAATTCTATGTCTAATAACTTTGGCGTTTGTGGACGGAATTGGCTGAAATTTTCAGGAAAATGGAACATTTTGTTTCTGAGCAGCCCCTGACAATTTGGGGGGGTTTCATCAAGGGGGGGCCGAGAAAAAAGGGGGGTCCCAAAACGCATTTTTCCCATGTTAATTTCCATAGGGCGGTTGGCCTCACTTTTAGCTCGAACGGCTGAATGGATTTGCACGAAACTTGGCAAAATTGTAGGGACTGTTAGCCTGATGTGCCTTTGCTAGGTCTCAATATATGTGCTCCAGTGGATTTTGAGTAATTTAGGTTCAAAGTAATATATATATCTGGGCGGAGCCTAACCACACATCTGATCTGATTGGCTGTCAGCACTTCATCCAAGAAGTGTTGGCAGCCATCTTGGGACCAATATACATGATAGCACCTCATTAAAAAGCATTGTAGTTAATAGAGGGTTTTAGGACTTTAGTTACATTATCAATCATTTGTTGATGGTACCATACTCGTTTTAGGAATTGTGGTGGGTTCTAAGGTGATTTTACCATGTGAAAAAACCTTCTGCTGTGATATCATGAATATTGTTTGAAAGAAAACTAATATCTCATGATTTTCCCACAGTGGTTTGGAAGGGGATCTATAAGCTAAACTGAAAGCATATTTTCTGTAAATTCACATTATCTTTCTCAGTCATGTGAAAATGAAGTCTGACATTCTCAGTAAAACATGTACATCCAACAAGGACAGAGACTGTCAGTTGATTCCTTTGTGTTCTACTGCAGCCTCCTAGAGTGTTCTAAAGAACAACTAGAGCGCTAACAGTCCTACTTATTACAAAGGTATGGCACACCTGAAGCCATCTTGATTGGAATAAAGTGGTAACTCTTAAAACATTTAATTTAAAAAGAAACAACATGAAGGGGTATATTTTGCCATAGAAAGTATGATTAGTGCTGCAGAATGAAAAATTAGGGCACATTTTGAGTGACTTCTCAAATCCTTTTCTATTTCATTAAAACATTCTGACATGCAGTCTCCCAAAATGGCCACCAGAGACAAAAGAGCCCAAATGTAGCCCAAATATCACCCAGATGTAGCCCAAGTATAGCCCAATGACAGAATGTCCCAGAGTGTTCTAAAGAACAACTAGAGCGCTAACAGTCCTACTTATTACAAAGGTATGGCACACCTGAAGCCATCTTGATTGGAATAAAGTGGTAACTCTTAAAACATTTAATTTAAAAAGAAACAACATGAGGGGGTATATTTTGCCATAGAAAGTATGATTAGTGCTGCAGAATGAAAAATTAGGGCACATTTTGAGTGACTTCTCAAATCCTTTTCTATTTCATTAAAACATTCTGACATGCAGTCTCCCAAAATGGCCACCAGAGACAAAAGAGCCCAAATATAGCCCAAATATCACCCAAATGTAGCCCAAGTATAGCCCAATGACAGAATGTCCCAGAGTGTTCTAAAGAACAACTAGAGCGCTAACAGTCCTACTTATTACAAAGGTATGGCACACCTGAAGCCATCTTGATTGCAATAAAGTGGTAACTCTTAAAACATTTAATTTAAAAAGGAACAAAATGAGGGGGTATATTTTGCCATATGAATTATGATTAGTGCTGCAGAAAGAAAAATTAGGGCACATTTTGAGTGACTTCTCAAACCCTCTTCAATTTCATTAAAAAATTCTGACATAGTCTCGCAAGATGGCCACCAGAGACAAAAGAGCCTAAATGTAGCCCAAATATCACCCAGATGTACCCCAAGTATAGCCCAATGACAGAATGTCCCAGAGTGTTCTAAAGAACAACTAGAGCGCTAACAGTCTTACGTATGACAAAAGTATGGCACACCAGAAGCCATCTTGATTGGAATGAAGTGGTAAGTCTGAAAACACTCAATTTAAAAAGGAACAACATGAGGGGGTTAATTTTGCCATAGAAAGTATGATTAGTGCTTCAGAAAGAAAAATTAGGGATCATTTTGAGTGACTTCTCAAATCCTCTTCTATTTCATTAAAAAAATTCTGACATGCAGACTGAAACATGCACTTTGAATACCAGCAGCAGACGTCCCTGGTGAGCAGTAGCTTTACTACAGTGATCTAATGTGCAACTAGAGTGCTAACATTCAGAATTTATGGCAAATGTGTGACACATCTGAATGCCTTCTTGATGGAACCAAAGTAAACAAGCATTGAAAATGCAATAGATCTCGCCCTCATTTAAGTTAAAGCCATTCTGTTTGTAATGAGGTGGCTTTTTAGCTTTGCTTTTATTAGTGTTTTTTCAACTTTCATGTAAATAACGCACCGTTTTCACCAAATCGACTTTGCCCAAGCACACCCTTCCGCCAACAAATCCCAAAAATTCGGCACACCTGCCGATCCACTCTCCCTACAGCTCACCCAAGCCCCGTCCCTCTAGCGCAACTGGAACACCCCAAATTCACCTTCTCCATGCGCACCAAAAACTCCCATTGAATAACATGACAATTCGCTACTCCGCACAAAAATTGCTCTTTAAAGCACTTCCACTGCTCCGATCCGCTTCAGACTTGGCTGGACACTAGTTCCAGCGATTCCCTAACATCTCACCAAAAATCAGCCCAATACATCCACTGGAACAGGGACGAATTTCAACCCGAATACGCGCCCCCCCGCAAACACAAAAAAAAGCCATAAAACGGCCAAATCTCGACCAAAAACCGCCAAAATCCCTCAAAACCTTGCCAACACCAATACGCACGAAACTGAACCGGCCCCTCAGCCCTAGGCTCCGGGAACCCTACTTAATTGACCCAAAAGCCCTAAAAAAGCAACATAATACACACGAAAACGCCCTAACAACCCTAAAATGCATATAAGTATATGTATGCATGCATTTATGTTTGTATTTATATGTAGATATACAGATGATATATGTTTATATATGTATGTATATATATATATTCACTGAAAAAACCATAGGCTATAGACCATATATAGTTAGGAATTAGCATTTACAAAACCTTGAAAATTCACTGAAAAAACCGTAGGTTATAGACCATATATAGTTAGGAATTAGCATTTACAAAACCTTGAAAATTCACTGAAAAAACCATAGGTTATAGACCATATATAGTTAGGAATTCGCATTTACAAAACCTTATTTTACTCACACAAAACCATTGAAATTCCATATATAGTTAGTTGCACTAACTATATATCGCGCACCCGCAATCCACTGCTGATGATGTCACATATTACATCATTCATGACATGGTCAGTGACATCACTGATGACATCACTGATGACATCTCAAATGACATCACTGATGACAACATCCAGTGACTGTATGTTTCTGTAAAGTTAAAATATGTCTTACATATTGAAGAATGAGTGGATGTATAAGTGTCTGGATGAAGGATTTAGTAGGTGCATGACTGACTGTATGAGTGAGTGATTAAATGTGTCTCACTGAGTGCATGGGTTAGTGACTAAACTGTCTTAATTTGTGCATCATTATGTCTGTTGTTCTGTAAACTGTTGCATGTGTTGATAAGTAGCTATATGAGTAACTATATGGGTTATTGATTGGTTGCCCAAGTATTTGTATGGGATACTGAGTGTGTGTGGGTGGCTGGGAGGTGTATGACTCTGTGCATAGATGTGTGAGCAGTTGATTCACTAGATGTATGGTTTCAAAAGTGCATGTGGAAACAGCTGTATGGGCGGTTGACTGTGTGCATGAGTGTATTGGTGAGTGAATGGATATCTCAGTGCTACATGTCAAAGTAAGTACATATGTAAAACACAGTACATGTGAGAGTTGACATATATAAATAACTGTGCATAAGAGCCAGTGAATGTGTGAGTGGCTGTATGGATCATTGTGAACTTGTATCAGGGATTGTATAAGAGAGTTAATATGTGTTAGTATATGTTTGAATAAGTAAAGTTTGTATAACTGTATAGTTGAGGAAATGGAGGTGTGATTGATTCTTTGATTGACTGACTAGGTGTGTGAGTAACTCCATGGATGAGTGACAGTCTGTGAGTGTCTGTTTACACTGATTGTATCTAAGGTTATATTAGAGTCTGAAGAGGTTCATCGTATTATCACATGAATGATATCATCAGTGATGTGATCAGTAATGTCAAATGAGATGTCATCAGTGATGTCATCAGTGATGTCATTTGAGATGTCATCAGTGATGTCATTTGAGATGTCATCAGTGATGTCATCAGTGATGTCACTGACCATGTCATGAATGATGTAATATGTGACATCATCAGCAGTGGATTGCGGGTGCGCGATATATAGTTAGTGCAACTAACTATATATGGAATTTCAATGGTTTTGTGTGAGTAAAATAAGGTTTTGTAAATGCGAATTCCTAACTATATATGGTCTATAACCTATGGTTTTTTCAGTGAATATATATATATATATATATATATATATATGTATATATGTATATATATATATATATGTATATATATATATGTATATATATATGTATATGTATATATATATGTATATATATATATATATATATATATATATATATATATATATATATATATATATATATATATATATATATATATATATATATATATATATATATATATATATATATAGATATATATATATGTGTTTATATATATTCCCAAAAATACAAAAGTTACTATAAGGTAAATATAAGGTATAAGGAAAACATAAGGTAACTAAAATTCGTGCCCCCGCCATGCATAGTTTTCTGATCAATAATTGATTTCAATGTTGCAGTGAAATTGTCAATGATATCATAGAAGAAATGATGACTGATGTAATATGCAGGGTAATTAGCAGTGTATAGCGAGGGTGTGAGTTCTAGTTACCTTAGGGCACGAGTAATAGTTACTTGAGAAAACTATAACTGCCGAATGTATATGTTTTTGGTCTGAAACTTTTCAAACTAAGTATAACATGTATCTCACAACCACTCACTCATCCATAGAGCCACTCACAGACACACTCACTCACTCATACAGCCACTCACACAACCACTCACTCATGAATACAACTACTCATACAACCAGTCATTTATCTACATAGCCACTCACACAGCCACAAACTCACCCATACAGCTACCCACACAACCACTTATTCAACTATAGAGCCACTCACACACCCACTCATTCACACATGAAGCCTCTGAACACAGGCTCTCGCTCACAAATACAAGCAGTCAGACACACACTCACTCACTCACTCACACAAACACTTACATAACCATTTGCACATCCATTTGAGCACTCACACATCTGCTCACTCATCCATATGTCCATTCACATAGACACTTACTCTACAATACAGCCACTCACACACCACTTCACTTAACCAGCCACTTATGTAGCCAATAACTCACTCATACAGCCATTCGGACACCCACTCACTCAACCATACAGTCCCTTACACACCCAGTTACTCACCCAAAAAGCCACTAAGACACCCATTCACTCACCAATACAAACACTCACTCACCAATACAGACACACACAGCTACTCACACACCCACATATGCACTCATAAATTCAGTCACACACCTACTCACACACCCGTACAGACACCCACTCACACATGGATACACAGTCACACAGCCAATCACATATTCTATGTTAAAAAATTGAATCCCTCATTAGCAGTACAGAAAGTATACTATATTAACTTTTTTGGTACCTTGGTATGTTTGTTTAACACTCATAAACCTTTAGAAAACACTCACATTGACTGGATTATGTCATCAGTGATGTCATATGAGATGTCATCAGTGATGTCACTGAACAGGTTATGAGTGATGTAATATGTGAGGTCAGAAGCAGGTCATTGTGGGGGGCATAAGTTATAGTTAGCTCAGCGAACTATAACCGCTGAATTTCACTGGTTTTGTACGAGTGTAATCTGAGCCTAACTATAATGTCCCTGTAACCTTTGTTTTATTCAGTGACATTCTAAGGTGTTTTATATTCTATTTCCTTATTAAAATGTCCCTGTAGCCTTTTTTTTTTCTGTGTATTCGTACATTTTTTAAAGCAAAAATAGGTTGGCCTCAGGTCCTGGGCTAACGGCCCGTATGCAGCCAACCCCACACCGCACATGGCCTTTGGCAATCCGTATGGGCGCTTGGGCACAGGGCCTCTGTGGCCAATCCCGCAAAGGCGGCCAGCCAGTGAGGAGGGCACACAGCCCCCATTGCTGGCCTGATTTCTGCCCTAGGGACCCCATTCCCCAGGGCCCGCCAATATTTGTGAGGGGAGAGGGGTACGTGGCCCCCATCACTGGGCCGTATTTCAGCTCCAGGGACCACATCTCCAGGCCCTGGCCTTATTGTGAATGGGTAGAGGAGCATGCAATCCCCTTCACTGAGCCATTTTGGCCCCAGGGACCACATTTTCTGGGACCATGTCATTGTCTAAAGAGGGAGGGAGTCACGCAGCACCCCCTCCCCGGGGGACAACATCCTCCAAGGCCCGACCAGCAAATGGTGGGTGTCCTGGAGCCCATTTAGGGCACCCACTGCATATTTAAACGGGGAATGGAGGCACGCAGTTCCCTCCCTCTGCTAATATTGGCCCTTGGGAACCCATCCACCACGGCCTATGCAATAAGTATTTGGGGAGGGAGCCGTGTGGTCTCTCTCCCTGGGCTGATTTTGGCTCCTGGACCCCATCTGCTGGGGCCAGGCTAGATTATCAATGAGGAGGGATCATGCAGCCCCCTCCCTGGACCAATATTGGCCCTCGGCACCCCCATCCCTTGGAGCCTGGGCAAGTATAAATGGTGAGGCTGCACGTCCCCTCCGGGCTGATTTTGGCCCTGGGGACTCAATTAACTGGGGCCCGGCCAGTAAGGGGTGGGTGCCCTGAAGCCCACCTAGGCCACCCACTTCCTTTTTTATTTGGCAAACAAAGTAAACACAATGAGCTGATAGACGGAGCCCAACCCAGATCTGTGACTGGGGTGAGTGTCTGAAAAGTTTCAGCGCTCTGTCCATCATCTCCTTGTGTTTGCTGTGTTTGCCCTAAGTTGGCAGGGTATGCCCAGACATGGGTCCCTTGCTCACTTAGCCACTGGATTTAAGCTAGCCTGGCTGATGAGGGGTGTTACCCCGAACCGGTACCAGGATGTTTGTTTCCGGTCCAGGGAAGACCTGGCTTGATGAGGGGTGTTACCCCGAAACCAGTCCCAGGATGCTTGTTTCTGGTCCAGGGAAGACCTGGCTTGGCAATTCAGGCTGAACTGTTCCCATGAGGCACAGGGTCAAAACTGATTTGCATATAGCAGGGTCTGAACTGGGGTGGCTAAGTGAGCTAAAGTATGTATGATGATGGATTCAACCCAGATCTGGGACTGAGGGTGAGTGTCTGAAAAGTTTCAGCACTCTGTCCATCATCTCCTTATATTTGCTTTGGATCCTGCACAATAGCCTCTGAATCAAAGGAATTGGAAGGAAGGCAAAAAGAAGCTTCCTGGTCATTTCAAAGTTAGCCCACCCACATCCCAAGCTCCCTCCTCTGGGAACCTAGAGCAAAACCTTGCAAAAAAAGCGCTGGGTCTGGAGTCAACCAGATCCTCGAAGGGAAGACCAAACCTCCTGTAAATGGCCTTGAATATGGACTTTCAAAGTTGTAGATTCTGGGATGGTGGAACCTCCGACTCAAAGTGCCTGCCACCACAATATCCAGACCCTTGATGTGCACAACTGACAAAGAGAGGAGACGAGTTTCTGCCCAAAGACCCAAACTGCAGTCCAATTTGTTCAGTGGTCAGCAACGGGTACTCCCTGATGATGAATATATGCCACCGTCACTGTGTTGTCCAATTTTATCAACACATGGAGGTAGAATAGGTAAAGACTGAAATTATGAAGATCACTGAGAACTGCCATCAATTCTTTCCAATTTGATTACCTCCATCCTTCTGTTCCAGACCATTTTGCTTGAGCTGTCAGAGTTCCGGATGATGCTCTCCAGCCCACAGCACTTGCATCCGTTGTAACAATTATTTGAGGGTCTGAACACATAACTACACCCTTGCAAAGGTTATCCGTGCCCATCCACCACTGTAGAGAGAGTTTTGCATCTAGATGGATACCACAAAGTTCAGGTTCTTGATTGACAGGGCACCATGGAAAATAGGATGGTACAGCGAGGTCTCATATGAAGCCTTGCCCAGGGACCTGTAAAGAAAGCTTTTGCCATATGACCCTGTATCTTCAACCATTGGAACAGGGGGGCAGAATTGATCACCAGAATCTTCCCCAACACTCCTGGAGCTGGAGCATCCTGTCAATAGGTAGAAACACCTTTCCCAGCTGAGTGTCAAACCTTGCACCAATGAACTGAATCTCCCTGGAGGAAAGAAGATGACATTTTTGAAGTTTCAGGAGAAATCCATGATGGTTTAGAGTAGCAATGATCAAGGATATATGATCTTTGAAGGTCGAAGGTAAAGGACCTTGGACCAGCTAGTCGGCTAGTTATGGGAATATCAACACCCCTTTGAGATGAAGATGCACAACCGGGGGGCACCATCTTCTTGGAGAGGGCCAAAGTCTAAACGTAAGTACCCTGTACTGCCAATGCTTGCCCCAAACACAAAACCAGAGGAAGCTCTGATGGCTGGTGCGCATTGGGATATGTAGATCGGCGTCCATCAATACAGAGTGGCCAACCAGGCTTTCAGTTTCACCAAAGTAATCATACTTTACAGAGTTTCCATTTTGAAGTGTTTTTTCTTCGCAGAATGTTCAATGTTTTCAGAGCTATGCCATTCCGAAAACCTCCATAGGCCTTGAGTACTAGAAACACAATTGAGTATGTACCTTCTCCCTCATCTGCTTTAGGACAGGGAACAATTGTGCTATAACTCTCTTCTTGAACAGTGAAAGAATGCCTTCCTGACGATGGTTCCTGATTGGGCTTGAGGGGAGATAAACTCGATATTCTATCCTCTCTGTAATACCTCTAGAACCCACTTGTCTGAGGTTGTGGAGTGCCATGCTTGCTGTAAATACTGATTTCTGCAACCAACCTCGTACACGGGCCATCTGCTACCCCCAACCTGAAATAGCCAGGTGTACTTAACAGGAAAAAGTTCCTCTGGACAGTTTGCTTGCTTAAGGAATGCTTCCTTTCTTTAAATATCCTGTGAAGCTTTTCCTCCAATAAAGAACCAAATAACGTATCACCTTTAAAGAGCTTTCTCAAGACCACAGACTTTTGAGCAGAGTCTGTATTCCAGTCCCTCAAAAACAAACTCCTTGGTGCAGCCATAGATGCTCCACACGAGAGTGCAGCTGCACTGACAGCATCAAATGAGATATTGAATAAAAGGTTGGGCTACTATTCCAGTTTTTCAACAGTTAGGGACCTTATACACCCTCCTGCATAGATCTGAAAAGTTCTTTAAAGGCAAACAATAAAGACTGTGCTATGTAAGCTCCATATGCCCATGAATCCCACTGCAAAGAGCCAAGTGGGAACCAGAGTAAACCTTCTCATGGACTCTATCAACCTTTTCTCCTGGATCCTTGAGAACACTATCCGCTGCCATCGAGAATCAACCCACAAGGCTAGCCATGACAGAATCCACATACATTGAGCCAGGAAGCTCCTCCTCCTCCATCCCTTTCAAAGGATACAATTTTGACATAAAGTGAGGAAGACTAATCTTTTCAGGGTCCTTCCACTCATTGAGGACACATCAAGGAGGTGCAGATGGATAGGAACTCCCATGTTCACAGGTTTCTTAAAATGATGTAGGACAGCATATTTGGAAGTCTGTGCCACATCCTCAGAAGAAAAACCCATGATGCTCCTTATGTGGGATATTAATTCAGGTAACATCTCCTTCGAAACATACTTTCCCTTATGATCATCAGGTGGGGGAGAGGTAGATCCCCGATAGTTCTGAGTCCAAACGAACAGATTACAAGCCTTCCTCATCTTCTTGATTATTGGTCTCCTTTTTATGCCTTTTTAAGGATACCAGTGTTTTCACCACCCATTTTCTGATCAACTCAGCATCTGGAGAGGGTTTTTTCTTTTTAGAAGGAAAAGGAGAAGACGGAGACGGAGAAGATTTGCACATATCTATTTCCCCCAATTTACTCAAATGTGTAATCTCACTATAAAGTCCCCATGAAAATTCACAAGAATTCTGGCCCTAGGCTCACCTTTATATGAAATTAGCAAATAACGAAAACTGAGCTAGCCCCAGGGGGTAGAGGAGCTGAAAAACAACTAGTGCTAACCTCTGTGCCTGGAAAGCAGATTGTGCGGAGGTGCAAATTGAAAGTAATCCGGTGGAGAACATGCGCGGTAAACATGCTGCGCATGCTCAGATAATGGCTTAATAAGCGCAAGGCTCATAGAATACAGATTTGCACAAGCGCAACCCTGATCCCCTGTCTGCAATGAGTGCAGAGGTGATTTTCCCACTGATTCAGCCATCACTTACTCGGATAAGCTTAAGAAACAATAATTAAGCCCAGAAGGCCCATACCTCACCAGGAACCAATCACAGTGCCCAAGGATCCGTTTCAGAAGTTCCTCATCAGTGAAGCATCAATAGGATCAATATCCACAAGCCAGGCAGGAAGAAATAGACCCCTGCAATGAAGGGAGCTAATCCCCAGCAAAAACGCCATAGCATTCAGTATCCAAGTCTGAAGAACAGGAAACAAAACAGGAAGTACTAGGGGAGGGTTACACTCTTGGAGTTCCCAGTTGAGCGTGGGCGTGGCCTAGTAGCATTTCCTGTTTTGTTTCCTGTCCGGATTGGGTAACTAACCTCAGGTAAGATCTGGGTCGAGGGCGAGGGAAATAGAGGTAATGGGTCTATGCATCAGAGATAACGTGTAGATCACAGTTTACAATTTGCAGTTTGCTCCAATTATATCAATACTGAGCGTCTCTACAGGGGCATCAGAAAATGTGACACTTAAGTTGAATTTTATTACCTTGGTATTTACTTCAAGTGACTGCATGAATTGTAGCAAATGGCAATGTCCCATGATGCATGCATGCTTTGTGGGTGTTTCTAAATGCACTCAAGTGCTCCAAACTAGCTATTCATGAGAGTTAATTCATTTCAAAACATTAGGAAGATAATCCCTATAGTCTGGGAGGATTACAAAGCAAATGTCACAGACACAGAACAACATATGTTTGGTAAAATGAAATGCTAAAGTTGTTACTGATGTATTATGAAAAATATCCATATTCCTTAATTAAATACCAAAATATTGCATGATAGATTGCACTGGGACAATAAAATGTTTCTTGATATAACTGAAGAATTGTGCTACTTGTATTTCATTTCCCTTCTAATAAGGTGAGCCCTTATATATAGTCATCTGTTTATTTTCCCCTTTCCTGCACATAAACAATCTTTAAATGCCGTTTTGGAACTTCTATGTGAGCTGCTTAATGCAGCCAGACTGGGAAACAGTATGGGAACATGAATTGATGGATTATTTTCACAAAAACTGGAAGGGAGTGTCAATGTCAGATGTAGGAAAGCAGGAACTAGTTTCCAAAGCTACTGTGTATGTGCAAACTTCATGAAGCGCTCTGAAGCGTGGCATCTCACCATGTTTTCCATTTGTCTCTGAAGTTGTCCCACATTTTGCTATTTCAGAAAATGTAGTACAAGCCTATTTAGTGTGTTGCTACAATGTTCTAATAACTCATGGATGTGACAAAGAAACGTCCAATTTGTGCAAATTGTATGTTACGAATCATGAAGAAACATGCATTGTTAAAGCCAATAGGTGAGACGTTGGCCAGAAGCCTTTGGCATCCACAGACATCACGAGAGGATTAGCTTGAGCAAGATATGGTATATCAAATGTACTGGACAAACACAAAGAGCACATAGACTCCAGCGCCCCCTCTCATCAGATACACTTCAGCAGCAGCTACATCTGCCATGTAAGTGTTGCGGATTAATAAAATAGCTCATCACCTTAGTCAACTTGGCCGGGGTGGTGTCGATACATCTAGACCCAGAGTTACTAAGATATGACACAGTGGATTGCAACATGACAACTTGCTGCGTTGCATCAAATGGAGGGAATTGGAATGCGCCATAATTAATAACATATGGTGCAGTCTTGCTCTCTCTCTGCTCTGCCAAAATTGTGGCTGCCAAGTGCCAAGATTGGCACTCTTGCTCCATTGGGCAAGTGTGCCTGCTTTACAGGTGGGATTACTTTTGTGCAGGACACTTTGAGTTACTCCAGATTCACTCTGTCTCATGGAGTCACACAGGGTGGCTCTGCGTTGCTTAGTAAAACCAATTTAAGGGCTTGCGTTGCCTTGCACCACCTTGCATGATGCAATGGTAGAAGGCTCAAGTAATACTGCTTTCTGGTTTCAAGAAGTTTTACTCAGAAGACTTATATAAGTCCATCTTTCAACTCAGGGGCGATTGTTAACACTCCCTGGTGAGGACAGAATAAATCTTGTCTTGATAAAGGTGGTAACCAATAAGAGAACCCACCAAAACGCGTCGACGCTACTTACCGTAAAATCCAAGTCTCCATAACCAGATTTGATATGCCGATGTCGTAGCAGTACAACACTGGTTGTTAAACCACGGAGCAGGAATGTACAAGTTGTAACCAACAATTGTTATGTTGTACCAATCTTTGTCTGTTCTCGATAGTGCGGGTCATTATTGAGTGAATTGTTTTATTGTGTTTTATTCTTAGGGATTTAGATTAGTTTGCCCTATTGTGTGTTTTAATTTATTCAAAATAAATGAATTTTTAACTTTCATATGTTTCTGTTGTATGTAACTTTGACACTGTAAGGTTTAGCATTCCAAACCTCCACTTAGCTTTGTCTCAAGGGAATCCTCTTCTTCCTTGATGCAATGGCAAGCCATTGATAAATGTGGGCCCTAGTGTGTGTCAGACACATTAGTGAAATAATCCTTTTTATTACCTACCTGATAAAAAGAGTGTGTTTTTTTAACATTGTCTTCAGAGTACTGTGTATCATGCCAATCAAAAGTGAAAACTATAATTTTATCTATGAAACACAAAACCGTTTTCATAGCCATTTGTTTGCAAAACTTCATCCTGACTAAGCATCTTTCACATGCTTAACCCCTTCACTGCGGTGGCTATTCTGCTGCAGTGCTAAGGGGGCGGGGGCCGTGCGGCGCGCCCATGCTGGTGACGGAACCGCTCCGTCACCAGCCGCGGTTGCGCTGTGCTCATGACGGAGCGGTTCCGTCACGGCCCCGCCCGCTCAATGGAAAGCTCAGCGCAGGCGCGGAATCCGCCGAGCGGGCCGTGACCGAACCGCTCCGTCATCAGCACAGCGCGACTGCGGCTGGTGACGGAGTGGTTCCGTCACCAGCAGGGGAGGGGTTAAAATGCGCTCAGTGCTACAAACATATAATGGGTATAGGTACCACATGTTTGCATCAATGTGGCTTCAACCATGTGTACATGTGGTTGAAAATAACCTGACAAAATGTTATCCACCACTTCCTGCCTCAGTGCACTGAACACTGTGACAGTACTGTCATCTTCAAGATGTGGGTGGTGGCTGGGGCTGTTACTCATCTGAAGAGTTACCACATTCCAAAAGCTCATGCAGTATCAGCACACGGCTATATTGTGCAACAGCTATAACTTTACAGCACGTGCTGGAACTGCCCCATTTTATCGGTGAAGACATTTGATGCATGACTTCTGCTTGCTAAATGTTTATTTCACAATAGCTTGAATGGATGGCAGGCCTTTTAGTGCATTCTTTCGATTGAGTTCTTGGGGGTGTACAGCCTAGGGATACTGGACTGAACGTGTGTCATAGAATTGATGCCCTGTTGTAGAAGATTCCAACAACATGAAAATGGTGTACTTAAGTACAAGCATGAGCTACACTCACTAAGCAATCATCAATCTCCTAGAAACCCATTTGCAACTCTGCAAATAATGTCACTGCATTGGCGAAAGTTAAATTCATCTGTATTTCCCTTGAATTTAGCTACTATGTCAAGCATAACAAGTTTGACATTGAACGTGACTTACAAATTCATAGAATGGCGTCACTCCGTATTTATAGCACTTGGTATTAGTAAACATATTGGATGCTTGTGCTACTTATCATACTAACTTTGTTTAGGACAATTGCAGTCTCCCGAAAATCTACTTTCATATCTTGCTGTTCTTATATTTGTGGAAGAAGCATGACACAGCACTTTCCGAGAGTGACACTCCTGCCTGCCTGGTAGATTCCTGAGGAAATAACCCTTCGAAAACAAAAGGGATAAGACACGCACCACAAAGGTGAAACATTTTGTAAGTCTGTCGCGTGCTGCTGGGGCTTCGCTCTCTGTACCAACAAGCGTTAAAGATAAAACTGTGTTGCAAATCCTGATAGGAGTTGTCCCCTGCGCACCGCGTGGATAATACCCGGGTAGGGGTATAATAAAGTTAATCCAAACAAAAGGTTGAATCCATTTTAAGCTTTTACTTCAAGCGTAACTTTTCATTGTCAAATTGTAATTTTCATTTGTACAAAGAAGTGGATTTCCAAAATTCAATTCATAAATATATGCTTCATTACACATCCCTATGCATTTCGGGCCTTCCATTAGCCCTTCGTCAGGGGAAGTCTCTGTGAAGAAAGGAAATAATCGGGCTGATTATGGGGAGTATCTCTCCACGTCCTAAACAATAGTAGTGTGACCGTAATCACCAGTGGTCGTCAATACACTATGAAAAGTCTATGCATAACACTTGAAAGTGTGAAACCAAGTTTTCAAAACCATAAACAAAAAACGTGCACAAGATCACCGCTGACCAGCTCGCCACCTTCCTCAGCCAGAACCCGCCCACCAACTCGACGGGCCCCGACGAAGCAGCCGGCAACTTCACACTGTGGCTCACCGACTGCGCCGACGAACTTGTACCACTGAAGACCCCCCAGCAGACCTCACAGGAGGAAAGCCTGGTGGTTTACCAACGACCTCAAAAACTCCAAGAAAACCTGCCGCACCCTCGAGAATGCCTGGCGCCATGACCAGACAGCACAACACATGACTGCCCTCAAGAACGCCACCCGCAAACACCACCAGCTGATCCGCAGCACCAAGAATACAGCATTCAAAGAAAGACTGGACAACAACACCCACAACAGCAAGGAGCTCTTCAGCATCGTCAAAGAACTCTCCAACCCCAACGCCTGCAACACCGACATCACTCCCTCGCAAGACCTCTGCGACTCCCTCACATCGTTCTTCCACCGCAAGATCGCCGACATACACAACAGCTTTGGCGCACAGACAACGCACCCAACCGCCGAATCATCGCCCCCAACCACCACTTTCTGCACCTGGACCCCTGTCAGCACCGAAGACACCACCCGCATGATGAACACCATCCACTCTGGCTCCCCTACCGACCCCTGCCCACACCACATCTTCAACAAAGCCAGCTCCATCATCGCACCCCAACTCCGGAACATCATCAACAGCTCCTCCGCATCCGCCACCTTCCCGGAGAGCTGGAAACATGCCGAGCTGAGCGCCCTCCTCAAAAAACCCACAGCGGACCCCAGGGATCTGAAGAACTTCCGCCCCATCTCGCTCCTCCCTTTTCCAGCCAAAGTCATTGAGAAGACCGTCAACAGACAACTCTCCTCCTTCCTCAAGACCAATGGATCCCTCGACCCCTCACAGTCCGGCTTCCGAGCAAACCACAGCACCAAGACCGCCCTCATCGCAGCCACCCATGACATCAGGTCCCTGCTCGACAATGAGGAAACGGCTGCCCTCATCCTCCTGGACCTCTCAGCAGCTTTCACCACCATCTGCCACCGCACCCTGATACAGCGCCTCGGCAACACCGGAAAACAAGGAGCGGCACTAGAGTGGATCATCTCGTTCCTCGCCGGAAGAACCCAGAGAGTCCCCCTCCCCCCGTTCCGTTCCGCAGCCACTGAAGTCATCTGCGGCGTCCCGCAAGGATTCTCACTCAGCCCCACCCTCTTCAATGTCTACATGAGCCCTCTCACTGCCATCGCACGCCAACACAACCTTAACATCATCTCCTACGCCGACGATACCCAGCTGATCCTCTCCCTCACCAACGACCCTGCCACCGCCAGAGCCACCCTCCACGAAGGAATGAAAGACGTCTCGGAATGGATGAAGATCAGCCGTCTGAAACTGAACTCAGACAAGATGGAAGTCCTCATCCTCGGACCATCCCCCTCTGCCTGGAACGACTCCTGGTGGCCCCCTGCCCTGGGCGACGCACCCAAACCAACGGACCACGCATGCAACCTGGGCTTCATCTTGGACTCCTCCCTCACAATGACCAAGCAAGTGAACGCTGTCTCATCCTCCTGCTTCAACACCCTGCGCATGCTCCGAAAGTTCTTCCGATGGATCCCCACCGAAGCCAGGAAGATGGTCACCCAGGCCCTGGTTACCAGCCGACTGGACTACGGGAACGCCCTCTATGCTGGAACCACAGCCAAAATCCAGAAAAGACTCCAGCGCATTCAGAACGCATCAGCACGACTCATCCTGGACATCCCTCACCGCAGCCACATCTCTGCCCACCTGAAAGACCTACACTGGCTCCCCGTCGACAAGAGGATCACGTTCAGACTCCTCACCCACACACACAAAGCTCTCCACGACATGTGCCCGAAGTACCTCAACAGCCGCCTCACCTTCTACACACCCACCCGCCAGCTCTGATCCGCCAGCCTCGCCCTCACCTCCGTCCCACGATTCCAGAAATCCACTATCGGAGGAAGATCCTTCTCCTACCTGGCAGCCAAGAAATGGAACGGCTTACCCTGGACCACCTCTCCTTCAGGAAACAACTCGAGACATGGCTGTTCGAGCAGTAGCGACCCCCCCCAGCGCCTTGAGACCCCCATGGGTGAGAAGCGCGCTATACAAATTTTCATGATTGATTGATTGATTGATTGACAGTGAGAGAGAACTTCAGAAGGATCGATAGCCACCAATGTGTTGTAACTTTAACATCTCGTATTTTCTGCAGGATAAACGCTTGAGAGGTTCATTTAAATCAAAGGCGGTTGTAACACTCTCAAACTGCACAATGCTGTCGAATGCCGGCAAAAGACAGAACACGCTGCGCGTGTGAAAAGGAGACCTTCCAACACCTTAAAGTCACAAAAGTGGTAAGGGATAGTACAATGGGTGCATTACGCCGGTAAAAGCGCCCAGCTATCAAGAGACTACTAATCATTACGTTGTGAGGCGCTATATACCGAAGAAGCATAATGGTTGTGGAAGGTGAAAATACTTACTGAAAGGATTTACAGGACCAAGTCGCTCGCTGCTTAATGCGTGTATACGTGCATGCATCCGTATAGAGTGTGAGTTAAATAAAGTTGACAAAACGCGTTTCACTGTCAATGAACAAAGATAAAGGAAGGACCATCACACTAATGAAAATGGGAGCCATCTTGTAACGGTTAACAAAATAACGCATACATTACAATATATTCAGCATAATCAAGTCAAAAGACTGTATAAAACAAAATATGAATTACGAAAACTATAAATTGGGTCCTCCAAAACGGGCAATCTGCACTAAACAAAAGTATATAAGTGTGTATGACATAATAATCATGTTCAACCAAATCGGTAAGGTAAAATAGTGTTCAATAGTGTATAATCACGATTATAAATAGCAAAGAAATTCCATCCAGTCATTAAGACCAGTGGGCTGCATCGTGCATAAGTATCTGATCCACAAGTTTTCTCTCTGGAGGAGTTTGTTCTTCGTGTTAATGCCCTCTATATTCAACACTATTTCAAGCACAGTGAATTGCAACTGCGCAATGTTATGTCTATGTTCTGCAAAGTGTGCTGCTACTGTGGATTTCATGTTGCAGGTCCTAATGTTACTTTTATGTTCAAGAATTTTAGTCCTTATTCTTTGTTCTGTGTGGCTAACGTAATAGAGGCCACACGGACACTTGAGCAAGTAAATCACATTAGTAGTGTTACATGTAGCATTCACCTTCAATTTGATTGGATTGCCCTTCATGGGGTGATGCAATATATTCCCTTTCATGATGTTGTTACCATTACTACAATTGTAACATGGTTGTAACCCCTTGTAATTAACCGTAGATATTATGGTTCTTGGGTGTGTCAATAATTCCTTGAGGTTAGGACCTCTAGTGTAGGAGAAGATCGGAGGTAGTTCAAAAAGGCCTCTAAAGTCTGGTTCCCTACTAAGTAGTTGCCAGTGCTTCATGATAATCTTACGGTATTTGTTACTCAAGATTGAATATTTAGAGACCACTGTCATGCGTTTACTGTCAGTTTTAATCTTAGACGAGAGCAAATCTTCTCTGTTCAAGTTTTCACATTTGGTTTTGGCGCATTTCAGAACTTCTTCTGGGTATCCTCTATCTCGGAATCTCTTACACATAGTGTCAGTGTGTTTCGCGCAATCTGTTGGATCAGATATAATTCGTTTTACTCTCATCAATTGAGACAGAGGTAAATTGTTCTTCAAATTGGATCGATGAAAGCTCGAGTAATGAAGGGTGCTGTTACGATCTGTATCCTTGCGGTAAAGAGTGGTGTTAAATTTATTATTTGCCAATTGAACTTGAACATCCAGAAAGTTAATGGATTCTTGATCACTTGAAACAAGCCAGCGAATTCAAAAGTAAACAAACAGATAGCCAAATGGCTGGATGGATGGATGGTTTCAAAAATCTGCATTATTTCTGTGAAACAGTGTCCTCTAAATATCATCTTTCTTCTCGGAAACCCCCCTCCCGCATGCGTCATCATTTCCAGATATCAACAAACAATACTGTTTGACTACAACATTCTGTCCTGCCATTGTGGTCCCTACATTGCACTTCATCTTTGAATGCCTGTGTAGGCTAAGTGATTGAGTGAAGATAAAAAGGGTAAATTGCACTTTTTGGTACCTGTTCTTTGCTGGTACTAACAAATAAAATGTTAACTTACTATTCTATTGTATTTTTTTTTCCATGTGGGTTCATGCAAGTTAGGTGTAATAGCTATAATTTGCAGATTCAATGTCTGTTTGCAACCATTATTAATTAATAGTTACTACTTTATCGTTGCTGCCTCACTGCATACAAAAGGCACCCTCTCTGCTTTTAATTACACCTGAAATTGGTGTTTGCGGCTGCTCAGATATTACAAATGAACAATCCTGTTCATATAACTGGCTGTAGATCATTTGTGGCTGAACACTTTTTGCATTTGGCTTCTTTCGTGCCTTCACAAAAGCTACTTAGGTGATTACAAAGAGACCTTAGAGAGCTTATTCACATCTTTGTCTATGAATAATTGAGTTTGGGCGCTCTGAAAACCCAGGCATAGGAAGTCCGGACAAGTCAGATTCTAGAATATAGAATGACAAGAGGAGAGATAGAAAGAGACAAAGGGCAAAGAGTGGAAATAGAAAAGAAAGAAAGAGGACAATATTACACTTTTACAACCTTACTTATCTGTAGTCTCAGCGATCTCCTCATAGCTTACTTTAAAGAATAAGAAAATCTTGATCATGAGACATATTTCACAGTGGGATGGTTCTGAAAATTCACTTTCTGTTTCTAGCACCTTCGAAATTAAGAGTCCTCAAATTGAGGCTCCATGGGAGGTTTATAATAATGGGCTAAGAAAAGTATGTTTTGGGATGCCAAGAGGCTAACAGCCATTTACAGGTAGTCGCCCCAGGAGGTAAGCTCTGCGATGATGAAGATAAGTTTGATGGCTATCATATGATATACTGATATATCTTGTAATATGCTTTCTTGAAATAAGCTCTGGCCTAAGACTTCAGCATGAAGCCCATGATCCAGTAACTTGTCACGCACATACAAAGGACAGAAACAGGGCTGTCTGCTTCGAAAAGTTCTAAAGAGAATTCATAGTCCAAAATTCATGAGAGTTGTTCTTACCCTTAATGGTTAATATACCCCATTAGGGAGGCAGCTAAGATGGCAACACCCTCTCCCTTAAAAAGGGTGAACCTGGTCCTGGGTTGCTTTTGTCCGGTTCAGGGAGGACCTGGCCTGGCAGTTTGGGCTGGTCTATTCCCATTGGAGCAGGGTCAAGACTGATTTGCATATGGCTGGGTGCAAACTGAGGTGATATGGTGTGCAAAATAATGATAGACTGGGATGCATCCAGAGTAATTGCTGGTGGCTAAGATTAAGACATGCATTCAATCCATCAATATGGCAGTGCAACAGACATTCCCTGGACAATTACAGACACTCTCACTGGGCAGTAGCATGTCTGTGAAGACAAGCCACACCTTCACAATGTTTGTTTCTTAATGCTATTGTTCAGAATACAGAATACTGCAAGGTCATGTCTAAAGAGAGAACGTCTGTTTTTTCTCTGTAGTCTCCCGGCTGTTTATTTTCTAATCACTGGCTGTTCTCCTGAGCAGGTGGCAGCCATGCTCCGCTCCGATCTGTCCATCGCTGACAGGCGATGATTAATAGTTTCATCTTTAGTTTTCGGATCGCACAAATGGACCATTTTTAGTATGCTTAGCAAGGGATGACAAAAAAACCTAGGAGCAAACAGGGGCCATTTAAGGTAATGGCCTACTCAAAATAAACAGCACTGATGTGGCACTAGAGGATCTCTAGTGTCATCCCTTACCGGGCACACAAATATTTGTCTTCCCACACAAAGAAGACTTTCAATCCAGTGTTTCAATTGTTCATGAAATTTATTTTATATTAGTAGAAGAATTTATCATCATCATTTCATGTTGTTCGTTCAATATGATTCTCATGTTTGTAAATCAGACATTGTCATAATAAGGAATCCAATGCATTTCGGGCATTATATAGCATGCCCTTCATCAGGGAAATAGACACTGTAAAACAAGGAATAAAAAAATCATATCATCAAGAAGGTTCTGTGTGAGTCTTATTAACATCAATCATGACATAAACAATTCAAGGTCTGCTTGATATGTGCTTATAAGTCAATATGAACTGTGTGTGAATCACATGCTGTGGTTAGTATTAGTGAAAAAACAGAAAGAATCTTCTCAAAGAAAAATACTCTAACTCACATGGCTGGGTCTCTAACAATACTTGTAGTTCTGCAAATCAAAAATGAAGCAGTGTTACAAAAACAGCCTCAAATGGTGGGGCAGTTCATAAGGCAAAAACATACTAACAACCAGGCTGGTGGTCTATAAAGTCCCTCACAACTAACCTTGCTCAAGAATAGGCGCGCGATTACGTCCTTCTCTCCTCGTACTCCGCGATGGCTCAATGAAATGCCGATCGCGTTCACCTATTTAACCTGGATTCTGGTCATGTGACGAGTCACATGGCATGGCCATAGAAGAAAGACTCATTATCGAGGGTAGCGAACCAGAGTATGCTGTCTTAAGTAATACCCGAGTCACTGATCTAAATGTTGGTTATCATGATGGGTGGCCTGGAGAGCCGGTTGCGAAAAAATTCTAGAAAATGTTGAAAAGGATATGTATAAGCTAACGAGATTAAAAAAATTAGGTTAAAAAATGGAAAATGGTTAGAAAGAAATACCGGGAATCGAACTAATCACTACTGGGATGTTAGATGAGCTGTTCTATGGTTAGTGCTATTGTAGAAAGTGAAGAAATGGAAAAGAATATAAGAAGTGTAAGTGTCAGATGTGTATATGAACTCACATAGTATACACAAGGAACAGTCAGGGGAGCAATTAATTATAGGTAACATGCAAATTCAATTCTTTCATTTAACCCCAATGGTTTCTGGCAGGATAAATTTTGTATCCAATAGTTCTCTCTCTGCAGAAGGTATTTGGAATTGTCTCTGCCTTCTACTTTCTGGACCGTTTCAAGGATGATGAATTTGATCTGGGAGATGTTATGATGTTCTTCAACAAAATGGGAGGCTAATGCAGATTTCATATTTTTCAAACGAATGTTGGACTTGTGTTCAGTTAGACGTACTTTGATTCGACGTTCCGTCTTACCAACATACATTTTGCCACAAGGACATCTGATTCCATAGATGACATTACTCGATTCACAGGTGGCATTTACCTTTAGTTTGATGGGGTAACCTTTTGAAGGATGACAGAATGTGTTACCACGGATTACGTTGTTGCAACTTCCACAGTTAAGGCAAGGTTTCGTACCAGAGAATTTCGTTGCAGGTGTTGAGGTTGTACATATTTTGTGTTGAAGAATTTCTCCAAGATTCTTTGATCTAGTGTAAGCAAAGATGGGAGGTTGATTAAACGACTGTTTGAAATCGGGTTCAAGATTCAGTATGGACCAATGTTTTAAAATGGTTTGTTTGTATTTCCTGCTGGATGTAGAATATCTAGATACCACCACTGTACGTGTTTGTTCAGATTTAGTTTTGATGGTTAGAAGTTTCTCTCTATCCAATGTTTCAACCTTTTTCTTTGATTCCTCTAGTAGAGATTCAGGGTAACCTCTATCCAAGAATTTCTTTTTGACTTCTCTTAGTTTGACACCTAATGCATTTTCATCTGAGGTAATTCTCTTTACTCTTGCCATTTGTGAAAACGGCAGGTTGTTAATCAAGTTGGGTTGATGAAAACTCGAGTATAACAACATGTTGTTCCTGTCCGTTGGTTTGGTGTAAACATCTGTTTTAAACCCTGTTGGAGTTCTAGTGACTTTAACATCCAAGAAATTTACTGCAGTTTCTGATGTGGTCCATGTCAGTTGGATTCGTGCGTCCAGATTGTTGAATTTAGTGAGTTCCGTTATTAGTTTCTCCTCTGTGTTAGACCAAAGGATGAAAAGGTCATCAATGTATCTGATCATTGTTTTAAGATTGCGAGACCATTCTGTATTCAAAAAGATATGTTGATTGTCATACCTCTGCATGAATATGTTGGCATACGAGGGTGCTGCCGAATTGCCCATAGCCATGCCGGTTAATTGTTGGTACCAAGCTTCATTGACCTTGAAATAGCTGTGATATAGAATAAAACACATCAGCTCCATGAGGAAAGTTTGAAATTGTTGATCAAGATCTGTGTTTAGAAGAGCAGACTCTATTGCCTCTAAACCCATGTCATGGGGTATGCTGGTGTATAAACTGCAAACATCTGCAGTGCACATAACTAGTTTTTCTGATGGATCCAGCTTAATTTGTTGAAGTATTTGCAAAAACTGGGATGTATCTCTGACATAAGTTTGCATCGATTGTACTGTCGGCTGTAGATACCTGTCGATAAGTTGACCAATCGGTTCATGTAAGCTCCCTCTCGTCGATACTATAGGTCGCATCGGGGGGTCATAGGTATTTTTGTGAATTTTTGGTGTCATCCGCAATGTGGGACTCTTGGGATTGAGTGTAACCAAGAAGTTCTTTGTCCTCTAGTGCCACATCAGTGCTGTGTATCTTGACGTCGCAGGACCCTCGACGCCACCTTACGGTGCACCAAAAAAACGACTAACTGTTGAACTTTGAGAGGTAACAAATCGCTGTGCATTTATCCAATTCTAATATTGTATCACTTCAGAGTCCCAAGGATTAATAGCACGCACCAAAAATCAGCATAACTTGAAACATGAGTAATTACGATGACATCTCCAAAACCACTGAGGCCAGAGCCTCCACTTTTGCGTTTGAATCAAAGGATGTTGACCAAATTTACTCCCTAATCAGGGATGAACTCACACAGGAAACCACGAGCCGGTCAAAAGAGCAAAACATAAGACAACTAATTTATCTACTAAAAAGGAAAACCAATCAGCAACTTCACGCTAGTACTCTCATAAAATACCATCGGAATGCACGCATACCTAGGGGGCTAAGAATTGCACTCAAACCATCCCTTTGTAAACATTCTAAAAAATTCCAGGAGCGCTGGTATGAAATATTGAATAAATGCTCTTTAGGCTTAATTCTCTTGATCATACAAGAATTATCCTCCATTCTGGAAGAATTAAGTATGGAAATTGAGGAAACACAGTCCGAATTATCCAAGATGCTGACGGAAGATGAATTAAAAACCACCTTAGAGGATATCAAAAGTCAAATAGATCGACATTCCAAAGAAATCAATGAACGGAAAATCCGGAAATTTAAAAGAGATACACTGGACTACCGCTTAGGAGAAGTATACACATGGGCGGAGGTATATGCACAAAAACGTAAAAATCGTCCTTACAATTCAAATACTACGACATCTTCCTCAGATAGCGACACTAGTCAAAGACCACGTAAACCTCAATCGACCCCGGCACCACAGGAGCAAACAACAACTGATCAACCCACCACCAGCAAAACCACAGACACTAGTCCTTTTTTAGACCAGTGCCAAGCCCAAAAAGGAGACCCAGGAGAGGGTCAGGAAAAGGAACTGGAAAAGGACAAAGAAAGGGACGCGCCGACTACACGGAGCACGTCAGCTATAGCCAAGGAGAAGGAGAAAGAGAAGAAACTCAAAAAGACTCAGCCTCAGAACAATTAGTAATCAACATTAGTGACCAAACTTTGAGCCCGTATGAGTTAAGCCTATTGCAAAAAGGAACATCATTTGTCCCAACTACTACTACAAACAGTCTGGAACTTGAAGTCAGTTTTTTTTAAACTGATGCGGAAACTTAGACTCAGACATTTTTTTGACAACACAATACCGGACCGACCGAGCATCGAGAAAGACCAACTGTTAGGCCTACGACCCCACAGTACTTTTCAAGCTCCAACTAGCCACAAGACGCTAGACCTATTTGAAAACTTGGTGAAACAAGACCTCCGCAAGATCAAACATTATAAACCCAAAAGAAGGAACACCACACAAAAGGATCTTGACACCTTGCAGAAATTGGCTTCTAACGACAAAATCATGTTCACGAAAGCTGATAAAGGCGGTGCGATCGTCATAATGAATATGGATATGTATAACAACAAAGTGACAGAACATATCAATGATACAAATACGTATTGCAAATTGGATCACAATCCTACACTGGAGTACTCCAAAGTGTTAAAAAACATCATTGATGGCGCACACAAACAAGGTATCATTTCTGACCGGACAAAGAACTTCTTGGTTACACTCAATCCCAAGAGTCCCACATTGCGGATGACACCAAAAATTCACAAAAATACCTATGACCCCCCGATGCGACCTATAGTATCGACGAGAGGGAGCTTACATGAACCGATTGGTCAACTTATCGACAGGTATCTACAGCCGACAGTACAATCGATGCAAACTTATGTCAGAGATACATCCCAGTTTTTGCAAATACTTCAACAAATTAAGCTGGATCCATCAGAAAAACTAGTTATGTGCACTGCAGATGTTTGCAGTTTATACACCAGCATACCCCATGACATGGGTTTAGAGGCAATAGAGTCTGCTCTTCTAAACACAGATCTTGATCAACAATTTCAAACTTTCCTCATGGAGCTGATGTGTTTTATTCTATATCACAGCTATTTCAAGGTCAATGAAGCTTGGTACCAACAATTAACCGGCATGGCTATGGGCAATTCGGCAGCACCCTCGTATGCCAACATATTCATGCAGAGGTATGAAAATCAACATATCTTTTTGAATACAGAATGGTCTCGCAATCTTAAAACAATGATCAGATACATTGATGACCTTTTCATCCTTTGGTCTAACACAGAGGAGAAACTAATAACGGAACTCACTAAATTCAACAATCTGGACGCACGAATCCAACTGACATGGACCACATCAGAAACTGCAGTAAATTTCTTGGATGTTAAAGTCACTAGAACTCCAACAGGGTTTAAAACAGATGTTTACACCAAACCAACGGACAGGAACAACATGTTGTTATACTCGAGTTTTCATCAACCCAACTTGATTAACAACCTGCCGTTTTCACAAATGGCAAGAGTAAAGAGAATTACCTCAGATGAAAATGCATTAGGTGTCAAACTAAGAGAAGTCAAAAAGAAATTCTTGGATAGAGGTTACCCTGAATCTCTACTAGAGGAATCAAAGAAAAAGGTTGAAACATTGGATAGAGAGAAACTTCTAACCATCAAAACTAAATCTGAACAAACACGTACAGTGGTGGTATCTAGATATTCTACATCCAGCAGGAAATACAAACAAACCATTTTAAAACATTGGTCCATACTGAATCTTGAACCCGATTTCAAACAGTCGTTTAATCAACCTCCCATCTTTGCTTACACTAGATCAAAGAATCTTGGAGAAATTCTTCAACACAAAATATGTACAACCTCAACACCTGCAACGAAATTCTCTGGTACGAAACCTTGCCTTAACTGTGGAAGTTGCAACAACGTAATCCGTGGTAACACATTCTGTCATCCTTCAAAAGGTTACCCCATCAAACTAAAGGTAAATGCCACCTGTGAATCGAGTAATGTCATCTATGGAATCAGATGTCCTTGTGGCAAAATGTATGTTGGTAAGACGGAACGTCGAATCAAAGTACGTCTAACTGAACACAAGTCCAACATTCGTTTGAAAAATATGAAATCTGCATTAGCCTCCCATTTTGTTGAAGAACATCATAACATCTCCCAGATCAAATTCATCATCCTTGAAACGGTCCAGAAAGTAGAAGGCAGAGACAATTCCAAATACCTTCTGCAGAGAGAGAACTATTGGATACAAAATTTATCCTGCCAGAAACCATTGGGGTTAAATGAAAGAATTGAATTTGCATGTTACCTATAATTAATTGCTCCCCTGACTGTTCCTTGTGTATACTATGTGAGTTCATATACACATCTGACACTTACACTTCTTATATTCTTTTCCATTTCTTCACTTTCTACAATAGCACTAACCATAGAACAGCTCATCTAACATCCCAGTAGTGATTAGTTCGATTCCCGGTATTTCTTTCTAACCATTTTCCATTTTTTAACCTAATTTTTTTAATCTCGTTAGCTTATACATATCCTTTTCAACATTTTCTAGAATTTTTTCGCAACCGGCTCTCCAGGCCACCCATCATGATAACCAACATTTAGATCAGTGACTCGGGTATTACTTAAGACAGCATACTCTGGTTCGCTACCCTCGATAATGAGTCTTTCTTCTATGGCCATGCCATGTGACTCGTCACATGACCAGAATCCAGGTTAAATAGGTGAACGCGATCGGCATTTCATTGAGCCATCGCGGAGTACGAGGAGAGAAGGACGTAATCGCGCGCCTATTCTTGAGCAAGGTTAGTTGTGAGGGACTTTATAGACCACCAGCCTGGTTGTTAGTATGTTTTTGCCTTATGAACTGCCCCACCATTTGAGGCTGTTTTTGTAACACTGCTTCATTTTTGATTTGCAGAACTACAAGTATTGTTAGAGACCCAGCCATGTGAGTTAGAGTATTTTTCTTTGAGAAGATTCTTTCTGTTTTTTCACTAATACTAACCACAGCATGTGATTCACACACAGTTCATATTGACTTATAAGCACATATCAAGCAGACCTTGAATTGTTTATGTCATGATTGATGTTAATAAGACTCACACAGAACCTTCTTGATGATATGATTTTATTATTCCTTGTTTTACAGTGTCTATTTCCCTGATGAAGGGCATGCTATATAATGCCCGAAATGCATTGGATTCCTTATTATGACAATGTCTGATTTACAAACATGAGAATCATATTGAACGAACAACATGAAATGATGATGATAAATTCTTCTACTAATATAAAATAAATTTCATGAACAATTGAAACACTGGATTGAAAGTCTTCTTTGTGTGGGAAGACAAATATTTGTGTGCCCGGTAAGGGATGACACTAGAGATCCTCTAGTGCCACATCAGTGCTGTGTATCTTGACGTCGCAGGACCCTCGACGCCACCTTACGGTGCACCAAAAAAACGACTAACTGTTGAACTTTGAGAGGTAACAAATCGCTGTGCATTTATCCAATTCTAATATTGTACTACTCAAAATAAACTTCATCCTGCTCTTAAAGATGGTGGCGGTACGGTGATACGTTTCCCAAGTTTCATCAAACTTATTGTTTTTGGGAATTTTAATGTTTTAGGTCGCTGAAAGCCATTTTGGTTGGCCACTAAACCTAAATAGATAAAATCCTGAGCTCTTTGCTAATGACTAGAATCGATGATGATTTAATGACAGATCAGAGGCTTATATGAAATTTACTTTACTTGCTTTAATAAAAGAGCAGCCGTGGAGGAGCAAAAACTACATGCCCCAGAAGGCTTTGGGGAGACACTGGCAACCAGTCATGGGAACCAATAACCGATTTTAATAGTCCATAGACTCTAGTAGGGTCCCCAACTGCTACTTGCCAGCAAGAATGAGTACTGCATTCCCTTTCAAAGATCATTATCATTGCATTTACAACAAAAACGTTGTGCTTACTGTACTGCTTTTAGAAGTTCTTTCTTTTCATGTCTATTTTTTACTTTAATCAGGGGTTTGTATAGCGCAAGCTACTCACCCGAAACAGGTCTCAAGGCACTGAGGTAGCAGGGGGAATGGGGGGTTCCATAGATCCTGGAGGTTCACTGATTTGCATCAAAGAGCCAGGTCTTGAGGTCCTTTAGAAACGTGAGTAGCGATGCAGTCTGTCGGAGGTCGAGAGGGAGGGAATTCCATGCCTCGGCCGCAAGGAGGGAGAAGGAGCACCCTCCCACTCTACTTTTCTTTATCCGAGGAACAGTTGCAAGGGAGAACCTGGCCGAGCGCAGAGAGCGCTGGGAGCGTGGAACACGAGGCCGTGGTTCAGGTTGGCGGGTCTGGCGTTGTGGAGGGCCTTGTGTGCTTGGCGTGAGAAGCTTGAAGGTGATTCTCTTCTCGACGGGGAGCCAATGTAGGGTCCGTAGGTGTTGGCTGATGTGGCAGTTGCGCGGTAGGTTGAGGACTAGTCTGGTGTCGGCGATCGGGACATTCTGTAGTTTGTGGGTGAGGTTCTTGTTGATCCCGGCATAGAGTGTGTTGCTGTAGTCCAGTCTGCTACTGATGAGGGCATGTGTGACCATTTTCCTGTGTTCGGGGAGGATCCACTTGAAGGTCTTGCGAAGTAGGCAGAGGGTGTGATAGCAGGAGGAGGGGATGGCGTTGATCGGGCGGCCATTTTGAGTTCGTAGTCCAGGATAATTCCGAGTTTGCGTGCGTAGTCCGTAGGGGTGGGGGTCCCCGATGGCGGGGGGCCACCAGGTGTTGTTCCAGGCATCGCGGTGTGGGCACATGATGGGTATCTCTGCTTTGTCCGTGTTGAGTTGAAGGCAGCTGTTCTTCAGCCATCTGGCTACGGCTTCCATTCCATCTTGAAAGTTGCGTTTGCTGATGTTGGGTTCATTGGACAGGGAGAGGATGGGTTGGGTGTCGTCTGCGCATGATGTGATGTTGAGTCTGTGTGCTCTGACGATGGCGGAGAGCGGGGCAATGTAGATTTTGAACTGGGTCAGGCTGATGGAGGATCCTTGTGGGAATCCGCAGGTGGTTGGAGTCGGTTCTGAGAGGAATGGAGGGTGTCCGACTTGTTGCTTTCTGCCGGAGAGGAATGAGAGGATTCAGTCGAGGGCCTTGTTCTGGATTCCCGCGTCATGGAGTCCCCGGGCTAGGGTGCGTTGAGAGACAGTGTTGAAGGTCGCGGAGAGGTCAAGGAGGATGAGGGCCACAGTCTCTTCTCTGTGAAGAAGGGTGCATATGTTGTCTGTTGCTGTGAGGAGTGTGGTTTTGGTGCTGTGGTTCTTCCTGAAGCCTGATTGGGAGGAGTCGAGGATGTTGTTCTCATCGATGATGGTGGCAAGTTGACGGGGGGTAGGGGTCCATGGGTGCCCCGGAGTGGGTGGTCTTCATTATCCTCAGAGTGTCTTCACTGCTGAGGGTGGTGTAGCGGTTAAGTGTGGATTGCGTGCCTCTGGGAGCAGTGTGAGGGGGTTCCTCGCGAGGGTTGCTGTCATTGAAGTTGTCATAGATGGTCTGGATTTTGTGATGGAGGAAAGCGCTGAGTCTGTCGCAGAGGTCCTGGGAGGGAGTGATGTCTGTGGACTCGCTGTTGGGTTGGGCAAACTCTTTGATGATGCCGAAGAGGTCCTTGCTGTTATGAGCGTTGGTGGAGATTCTGCCCTGAAGTGCTTTGATCCTGGAGGGTCTGATGAGCTTGTGGTGGGCCGCAGTAGCTGTTTTGAAGTTGTCAAGGTTAGTCGGGTTTTGGAGTTCCTCCACAGTTTTTTGAGTCGTCTGCAGGTGCGTCTGGCGTCTGAAGTCTTGGCGTTTGGGGGAGAACCAGCTGGTTTTCTTGGCGTGGGCCTTGAAGGCTTTCTTAAGGGCAGTGATGGTGTTGGCGCAGTCGGTGATCCAGTTGTTTAGAGTGCGGGCGGTGGTGGTGGGGTCATCGTCCGTGGTGGTGGGAGCAGAGCTGGCGAGGGTGGCAGCGAGCTGGTCGTCTTGTTCCAATTCCTGCGTTGGAGCTGATGCGGGCATCTGCGGGGGATGTTGGATTTGAAGTTGAAGTGAACACAGCGGTGTTCCGTCCATGGGAGTTCAGAGGTATAGCTGAAGGTGATGGAGTTCCCTGCTTTGAAAACGGGATTGAGGATGTGCCCATCTGAGTGCGTTAGTTCGGGTATGATCTGCTTGAGTCCCATGGTGTGGGGGTTATCCGGGAGGGTGGCGGAGTTGGGGTCCCGGCAGTTGTCGAGGTAAAAGTTGAGGTTTCCTAGCAAGGTGAAATCGGTGAATGTGATGGCATGTGGCGTGATGATGTTGGTGATGGAGTCGGAGAAAGGAGTGGGCGGTCGGGAGGGTCTGTAGATGAGTGCACCTCGGAGGGTGGAGGACGGGTTGGTCTGGATCTTGAAATGGAGGTGTTCCATCAGGTCTGTGGGCCCGTTGGAAAAGGTGCTCAGCCAGAGATTGGTCTTGTGAGTGATGGCGATGCCTCCTCCTGGGCAGTTGGGGTGATCCTTCTGGGTGAACTTGTATCCTTCAGGGATGGCGATCGCGATGTCTGGGCCGGAAGCGGCGTTCGTCCAAGTTTCAGTGAGGAAGGTGATGTACAGGGCGGTGCTGTCTAGGAGGCCCAGATTCCATGCCGTGTCTGTGGAAGGAGTGGATGTTGAGGAGGATGCATCCCAGGGATTGGGGTGCGATGGAGTTGTTGCTGGAGGGAGGTGAAGGGTCCTGGGTCTCGGCGAAGGTGGAGGAATGGTGGCAGTGACGGCAGGTGAAGAGTCCGTGGGTGTCGAAAGGTGAGAAGAGCTGGCAAAAGAGGTTCTTGCCAGTATTGAGTTCATGGAGAGCCAAGGAGCTGTAGCGCTGGCAGGTTGGAGGACCAGGGGTCCTGGTGCAGGTCGCAGTTGGGTCGCAGTCTGGCTTGCCTTTGGTGCGCCAGCGGCGCGCCCACTGTGTGCGGCCTCCATTAAATAGGGGAGGAGGGAGGGAGACGCAGCTGGGAGGCGGGAGCGGGAACCGGCGTGGGGAGGGGTCGCTGGGGCAGTAGCGGTGGGGAAAAAAGCGGGTAAGATACAGGTGGCGAAACAAGCAGGGTGCACCATACAAGGGCAGGAACAAGGCAAAAGAAAATACACAAGAAAAATAAATACTAGACAAATACCAAAAAATGCAAAAGGAATACAGTGCAAAATCAGGCAGAGATGCGAGGCAGGACTGGCGCCAGCCTCGAACTAGGGTCAGTGCAGAGGCACTTCAGGTGGAGCTGCATGCCTGGGATAGGAGTGTCCTGGCCAAGGTCAGGGGACTTGCTTGCTTTGGCGTGCAGGGGCCGCGATTAAATAGGAGAGGAGGGAGGGAGATTCAGCTGGGAGGTGGGAGTGGGAACTGGCAGGGGGGAGGGGCCATGGGGGCAGCAGCGGCGGGGTAAAAAGAGGGGAAGAGACACGTGGCGAAACGGGCAGTGGGGCACCAGACAAGGCCAGGATCAAGGCAAAAGAAAATACACAAGAAAAAATAAATACCAATAAATGCAAGAGGGATACAGAACGAAGCAGTCAGAGATGCAAGGCAGGGCGAGTGCCGGCCTCAAACCAGGGTGAGAGGGAGAACGGAGGCACTTCAGGTGGAGCTGTGCACCTGGGCGAGCAGTGTCCTGGCCAAGGTCAGGGGACTTGCTCTGGTGAACATTTGCTTGTTAATTGTTTCTCCTGTAACACACAGCCCTCTGTGAGATGTCAGCATCCCATGAACACATGCATCTAATTAAGAGGAGCAAGACAAACAGTGGGCACTGGCTTACTTGACCAGTGTTTCATGTGGTTGTCTTTGCTACAGCACACTGCCTTCCTACTGCAAATTGAGCTGCAAAGAGGTGGATAAGTCACTGAATGCTTAGGCCAGGATCGAGTCAGATGCCTAGCTCTGGCTCAGCTGGAGATCCTTGTGGTCCCTCGAGCCCAAAACGAACTGAGTTTTCATGAAGTTCATTCCTGCCACCCACTCTCTAACCTCATGCGCCAAGAGTCGAAAACAAAGTAAATCTTTGATGTAAAAGAGGAGAGAGAAAGAGATACCCATATAATGGCTGATCTGCACAACATAAAAGCAGAAAACCTGAATTAATCCCGGATTCCTGATTGACCAAAGTGTGCGATCCTAGGTAAATATTATATTTTGCGATTATTTCATGAGAGCATCTTGAAATACGTGAGTTTAGGATATGTGCTCTACAAAAACATCTATTGTGTTTGATTTATTAGACAATAATTATGTCTTATGTATAATAAAAATCTAGGCCATGTAAAGGGTGTACATGTCAAATGACTTGCCTCTTACTTCACTTATAGCCAGTAGAACTGTAATAATTTTCGGAGTGGGCTGCTTCCGACAATGTTAAATCAGTGAATGCATAGGGATTGTGAAAAATCCTAGCGTCACACAAAAATCATTTGTAGCAAATAAGCCACTTATAGCAGGAGAGTGGTATGGGTGTAATATGTAGCTGGTGGTGAATTTTGGAGCAAATTGTCAGGAATATATTATTAAAGCATGTTGTGGGCACTGTATTTTACAGAGATAATATTTGCTGTTGAAATTGGCTCTACATTTTCACTGACCTGCAGATATATTGATAAAATCATATAGCACACAAACAATAATGTGTGGAAATCGGATTTCAGCTAATATTCATAGCTTGCACATTGCAAGCTAAAGTGCCTTGATTTATTCTGATCCTATTAAAAGTCTTGTTTCCATCACCCATAAAAATTACAAACATTTCTTTGTTTGTGCTTTCCAAACCCTGGATATGTTTTTAAATATGTGTGTTATTCATTTACAGACATTTAATGTTGGTTGTCAGAAAAAAAGACTAACAAAAAAAACTAACATGCTACAACCTTTCCTTTCAAACTCCTAGCCCCCATCAAAATGGTCAGATTGTCAAATTGTTCACTTTACAACATGCCCTAACTTTCCAGTCAGAGAAAGAAAGGTAAACACCAACCTCCATGTTAAAAAATAAGAAGCAATTTGTCTGAAGACACAGCCTGACAATTGACCTCTGCCTTTGAAAGCACAGCAAATCTTAATTTTGAAGAGTCTATCATATTTGTACAAGATGTTTGTTATACGATGTGCATACCATACATTTTCATGGCTCAACTCAGTCATGGGCTCCTCAAGCCGAACGAAATCTTTGGCTCAGATGTGGCTTGGCTCTTCCATTAAATTTGATGGCTTACTGACTTCTAGGTTGCAAGCAGATAATGAAACGAATTTTCAGGTATCAACTGGTCAGCAAGCTAGACTGCACATGTGCGAATATGCTCTGTTGTTCTTTTTTGAAGGCTTGCATATCGATCTGTAGGCAGACCACCATTTCATTTGCACTGCAAAACACAGGGCCCGATTTACAAAGGCAAACTTAGACCTCAAGTGTTAGTTTAGATCTGAAGTCTGAGTTTACCCTAAAGTCTAACTTTACACCTGCAATCTAACTTTGCACCTGAAGTCTAACTTTCAACCTGAAGTATAAGTTCAGACCTAAAGTCTAACTTTAGACATATAGTCTAAGGGTCTGATTCACAAAGTAAAGTTAAACCAAAAGTCTAACTTTACTATTTTTTGGTATTCACAAAGGTAAGTTACTACTAGTAAACTAACTAGTAGTAAAGTTAATTGTAGTAAGGTTACTAGTAGAAAGTTACCTTTGTGAATCCAGAAAAGTAGTAAAGTTAGAATTTTGGTCTTACACTTTTGTTGAACTTTACCATTGTGAATCGGGCCCCCCTTGTTTTCCTCAAATACTGGTGTGAGTTCCTGGTAGGCTTAAGATTTATTTCCACACCCCTGTAAGCACTGGCACTGGATCTAAAGGTGCAGAAGGTGCTGCAGCACCACAAGATAACCTAGTTAGTCTTTGATTACACAGCAATTGCTACTAGAAAAATGAAAAAGCACTACATAGGGCCTCTTGTTGGAGATTGAGCAATAACAAGGTCACTTGTATGCTTTTTTTCTTTCTTCTTATACCATCCACTGTGTATTCAATGACAGACTGTCAATATCAGGTTACATTTGAGATCTTATCCTACCAAGCACTTTTGACTGCTTATAGGTGAAAGCCTACTGTGAACCACAACAAAAACCTTTAGCGAGGTAAGAGCCTGCCCATGGCCTATCTTTGGTTGGCTTTATTGTTATTGTTATTATTTGCTTGCTTCTTATTTGCTTCTTATTTGATGGCTTGGTTTCATTTTCCTGTGTTTGTCTCTCCCTTGTCTCTCCCTTCTTTACTATCCATTTTGATTGGATGATGTGTACCCTTCCACTGCTCACAATTAGAACAATACATTATTGTCTTTTTCTTTAAGTACTCCATGAGAGTGCATGTATTTTCCAGCTCTCTCCCTCTTGCGTTTCTTCCTCACACTTGCTCTTTCCTTCATCTGCTGCTGTCCCCATTAAGGGCATCTTGTTCATCCCTCCCTCCACCACCCTGGTCTTTTTATTTATATACAATTCCCCAACCACTCAATGTTGCTCCACCTGTTTCTTTAGCGATCCCCCACCTCTTGTGGTGGATTTTATTTTAACATTTTATGGTGGGTCCAGCAGCTCCCATTGGGTGCTTTGGTACTTCCCTTTCAGAGTTATGCCGTTGCACATGTGAATTTTTTTATTTATTTTGACGTCCTAGTGGAGTCCGCCATCTTAGATCATTGGTTTAAAAAATTAAATGACACGCACATCATTCAGTAGGTCCGCACATGCTTGGTGATGCACTAATCATCAAGCATTTGTTCACCTACTTAATGATGCGGGTACTAGTAGCATCATGATGTGTACATGTTTGTGCATGTCTCAAATCATCATGTAATTTTTTGGTGATGCTGGACGCCATCAGCTAAATATATTTTACTTCTTGCCTATGTTATACAACATCCATAAATACAATAGGCAAAGTTAATGTGCCACAAAGGCAAGGCACTTTGGATTTGGCAATGCTTGTTTTGAATAAACTGCTGCTAATAATCCGAAGATGGAAATCTACTGACTTTTATTTTTCCTACTCTGACTGCAAAGTGAGGACATTTTGTAACTGTACTGAGTAACATGGCCACTATAGCACACGAGTATGTGTGAAATTAAAAGGATACAGAGACTGACCAATATTTTCCACAACGAATGTTAATGGAAACTGTTCCCTACAAACTAAACTTTGCAAGTATTACCAAATAATCAGGCAGCAAGATAAACATTAACTCATAGTCCTGAACTATAGCACGTTAAAATATTTTAGTTTAGTAAAATCAAACCATTGTCCATTGATTTTTGTAGTGCATAAAAGGTTTACACATTTAAATTAAAATTAACCCAGTTACAAACCCACAAATTAGCGTATTTTTAATATAACAAGTATATCCTTTATCTTGCTGGATTGCATTTCCATATGCCTTCCGTCATGTGTATTGTCCCTTATTTATAGTGTCAAGCAATATGTGCATAGTCCAAATAACTGCACTTGTATTCATTCGCACCTAATATTCCATAATGAGTTTAATGGTAAAACTACTTGTGTAATCCCTCTTTAACCACATAGTGGCAGAGTTAAACTGCAGCAAAGTACGTAAAAAGTGGGCCTTCATTACCACATGCAAATACTTGTGGTAAATGTGGAGGTAAAAATGTGAGCTAACGGTGCTACCACGCGTCATGTCCTATTCCTACAACACAAATATTACAGTGGAGGGTAAAGCCCAAATTAAATGCTATTTCTGCTATCACGCTTCACATAGTATTTCAGCATGGTGCTCTACATGAGCACCAATGTATGTTTTTAAACTTTGTGATTATGGATGTTGCCTATTGTCTGTGTAGTATGTATTAGTTTTTTATTTCTTTTATCTGGTTTGCCCTCTATTTATGGTACTCTGCTCATTCTGCATTCTACTCATAAGGTGCATAAACCCACTAAACTATTCTACCATTCAAAAGGTGCATTAACCCACTAAACTATTATACCATTAATGTGCACTCATAGTCATTTTCTGGTCCATTAATCCTCAGTTTAGATGACCTTAGTCCTTTGCTAGGGCTTAACACACTCTGTACACTGTTAGGTGCTACAAAAACAAAACTAATAAGCGCTACTATTTCACTATTGTATAGAAATTTACAGAGATTCTTCATGACATAAACTATACTGTTCAATAAGAACCACTGGCGAAGGGCCGTTCACTGCACCCTCAATGACATCAAGCATACTGTGTGATGACCGCTGCCTAGTTATACCTGGGAGGCAGGGTGGTGGGAGAGAGGGGGCCCACCACCCTGCCTCCCTTACTGATTTAAAAAAAATAAAAAAATAAGAACCACATTCACACATACAATTTTTTGGTAACCACAATTTCCAATACTTATTATAAATGATTGCATAATATATAGCACACAATCAAGTATAGATATTTCAACCTACAATGCTGTATCAACCGATTAACATGCTTTTAGCAAAACTCACATGAGAGATGTAAAGACCCCCTAAATTGATAAGTGACAGGCTTGGTGCAGCTTACTTTAGAAGCTTAGTGATAGAAATTGGGTTACTGGTAGACTGGAGTATGAGCCGTAGTCAAGCAGCAACCACAATCGTTGTCAGGGTAAGAGGCAGGTAAACCTTAAATTAACCTGCGCTCACCCTCTGGTAGCTTGGCACAGAGCAGTCAGGCTTAACTTATATGAAATGTGCAGAGTATTTGTGCAAAACTTCAAACAGTAAAACAGTGAAAACACCACACAAAAAGAACCCACACAGGTTAGAAAAATAGAACTGACTTTAATAAATAAAACAAGAGCAAAATGACAAAACTCCAATTAGTAGACCTGGAGTTATTGAGTTTTAAAGTTTATAGTCAAAAATAGCACATAAAATGCACAAAGCGCTATGGAGGGATGTCTGGTCATGCTGGACTGGGGCAAAGTAACAAGTTCAGGCAAACCGCGATGGAGCACGGGCCACAACTGGGAACCAGTTAGGTCTGCTGAACAAAGCACTTTAACTCCTGGTTGTAGAGGATTGTATGGATCTGCGTCGAAGATGTGTCACGCAGCTGAGGTAATGCATCAGTTCCAAGATGTGTCAAGACTGCAGTGCGAGGTCCTGATGCATCACCATCAAGGATCCTGTTGATGGGGCTTGTGATGCGAAGTCCGGTGTCGTGGATGCGAGGCGTAGCTGAGCGGCTGCATCGTTTCCGATGAGTGGTGAAGCTTGGATTCGGAGTTTCGCCTGCAAGGCTGCCATCAATGAAGGATGTGAGTAGCTTGCGCCCGGAAAAGCATTGTGCAACTGCAGTTCCAAAGGCGATGCGTCGGTCCCAACATGTGGGTTGTGGCAGCAATGCAAGTGTTTTACGATAGGTCGTATCCATATAGCGATGCACCAATTCTGCTCAGAGATGTGTCGCTCAGCAGAGAAGATGCGTTGGTTCCACTGGCAAGTACTTAGGCCCACTTCCAAGGGTCCAGGACTAGAGAGGCACCATTTGGCAGAGTGGAATGACTGATGGCAGAGTCCAGGTGGAGGGGTTAGAAGTCTGTTATGTCCCTGAGGTTTCAGCCAACTAGCCCTTAAAGTCACTCTGGGTTCTGGGGTCAGGTGATGCAGGTCCAGTACTTCTCACCCAGGCAGAAGGGCAGCAGGCCAGCAGGTCAGCACAGCAAAGCAGGAGACCAGCAGAGCAGCAGTCCAACAGGGTTATAGTCCTTCAGCAGCACAGCAGTCCTTCTTTCTGGCAGAGTATCCACAGGTCCAGAAGTGTGCTGTTGTGTTGTGTTGTCTGAGGTCCAGTACTTACACCCAGTAGTGTCTTTGAAGTGGGGAAGACTTCAAAAAACATGCTTTTGAAGTGCACAGAGTTCTTCCCTTGTTACTCTATTTCCTGACCCACTACAGAAGGGTATGCAGCCCTTTTTGTGTGGACAGGACATCACTTATTCAGTTGTACCCAGCTCCTCCTTTCCATCCTTCTAGAGATGGACAATTAAGACACACCTAAGCTTGCATTGTGTGGCTGTCTAGAAGGAATACACACAGCCCAACTGCCGACTACACCCAGGCATATGATCAAAGAGAAAGCTACAACACCAAGTGACCAAATCAAGCAAATGCAAACTTTCTAAAATTGCTATTTTCAGACCTGCAATTTAAAGTCTGACTTCAACAAAGTTTGGATTTTTTATTGTGATTCCAGAGACACCGGACTAAGTTAAAGTTAAAGGGTTTATCTCTTCCAAATTGGAAATTTCAATTTAATAAGGTAACCCAAATGTTGTCCTATGGGGAATATAGGCCTTGCAGTAGTGAAAAACGACTTTAAGAGTTTTTCATTACCAGGACATGTCCTACATTTTACATACATTGCACCCTGCCCTCTGGGTTGCCCAGGGCCTACATTGGGTGTAACATATATGTATAAAAAGGGAAGGTGTGAGCCTGACAAAAGGGCTACTTAAAAGGTTGGCACAAGCAGTGCTTCAGGCTCACTTGTAGCACTTAGTTTACAGGCCCTGGGCACATGTAGTGCACTTTAATAGGGACTTTAGAACAAAATTAAATATGCCAATTGGGTATGAGCCAATAATACCATGTTTAGGGAAGATCACACAAGCACTTTAGCACTGGTTAGCAGTGCTGAAGTGTGCAGAGCCCTAATACTAGGAAAAACGAAGTCAGAAAAGTTGAAGAGAAAAGCAAAATGTTGGGTGGGGGAGACCACTCTAAGCCTGTCAGGTCTAACACTCACATTCAAAGCACATGAGTCTGCATCATCCTAAATATGTACACTGACATTTGCAACTGCCAGCTCTTGTTAGCGTGGGAAAAAGTAAATGATTATGCTGCTGAGCAATTGTCATGCTTTGCAAATGCCTTGCCAATTCTGACAGTTTTCAGGATACTGCTGTAAAATCACTTCATGTTGACAAGATACCATATTCAACGCCCGTAAGCTTACATTTAAGATATCAGTATATTTCTTGATTTGTATTCAATATTTGCTTTCAGTGAAACCGCTCGGACCAACCAACCTGGGACTGAATTGTGAAAGACAGGAAATATGGTACCAAGTCAACATGGAGCAACAAAGCAAGCCGAGGCAGAAACCACAAAATGTCTTGGTTTGGCCAAATCTGCTTGGTCGGAACCTCCATCTGACTCAATATTTTGTATGCTAATTCTTGACCCAATATTCAGAGAATCTGAAATCCATGATACTGTGCTGCAGGGTGGTGCTATCTAAATTCATAGAAACCCATGGGACCCTAGTCTACTTAGAGAACAGTACTTCCAACAGCAGTATTTCTCTTGATCAAAGGAATGCTTATGTTTTCATTTCCAATAGCATATTTTTGATGTCCACTATTTCTCCTGACGCATTATTTCATTTTTGGTACAGTGTTTCCAGACTAATACAATGTCTGAGGTAACACATCATTTGAACAAAATGTTTCTAAAGCAAGTATAAATTATAAGTTTTGGGAACTATGGAAGGGTAAATTCTCTTGACTATTGTTGGAATTGCGAAATGTTGATGGATAACTTGGAATCACATCTTTTTCTCCTTTTTGGGACCTTTGTGTTCCTTCTTACCATATCCCATATTACTGATAGGGTACACTCCCCTGATCTGTGCTTCGGAGCACTTTTCACTGGGTACACCAGGTGCAAACCAGGTCACTGAACCCTATCGTAATGAATGTACTGCTCCGAGCACAGTCATGAACTCTGCTTGCCCTAGGGGCAGTGGAGTAGTGACATGTGGAACGGTAGTTTTAAGTTGCTGCTCTGTGTTTCACTTTGTAGGCAGCAACTGGACTATATTTCAAAGGAGGCAGAGATTGCTCTGCAGGAAGTTGCAATGAATGACTGCACCAAATTCAGGAGGATGTTCAGGGAGGCCCATTCCAAGGGCATACTTAGGTCGGGGGCGCTAACTGTGCACTACGCCTCTGTGGCGCTCAGTCCTCACCCCTTGACAACTCCTTTGCCTCTGCACCCATATCTGTAATACAGCTCACATAGAAAGGCAGACCATTTTCTAATTTGCATGGGGCCATTCTACCAGGTAAATGAGGACCCACACATAGTTACCCTGGTGTTCATAAAAAAGACTATCACCATATGTTTAAAATTCAATTAAGTCTGTGCTTTTCCTCAGGCCAAATTCAATTGCTATTCCTCTGGTTGTTTTGGTGATTTAGTAGCACAAATAGGCCATTGTGATGGAGCGTGAGCTGTCTGTAAATTGCATTATTTCACCAGACTATGTTTAGCTATATATTGGATAAAATGAGTACAAAAATCCACTGCCTGCACTCTGCCCCTAAATTAGTTTAGTCTGTTTGGTACTTTTGCGTCTAACTATCTCTCTAATTTCTCAAAAATACAATGCCTTTGGTGTGAGGATGTTGATGTCCAGCACCCCCACTCTAAGAATTGTTCATGCGCAACTGCCAGTTAGTCACAGCGTTAATTATTTTGAAAGGTTTATCTACATATAGAAAGGAATGACTCGCACAAGTATAGATATAGCTTTCACAACTCTAAGTGGCCTTTGGTAAGAAGAAGCCAAATTTACTTATGGAACTTCCACACTCAGATATATCCCTCATATATTAGCTTTAAATTAAAAATGATTTAATATTGCCTCAAGTATAAGGTTGACGGTTTCTCAAAATATAGACATTTCACCATGAAAGACAACATTAAAATGTTGCATAATTTATGTGCCAACAGCATCTTTTAATTTTCGTGAAAACACATTATTGTGCCGTGAAGTACCAGATTTTGATTTTTAGTAAACATATGTTTGGCCCCCAGACATCAGCATGTTGTTTTCGCCAAGAATTCAAATATACAGATGTCAAACAGGAGAGCTTCCCATTATCATTTTCGTCAAAAATCAATTTGTCTTTATAATAAAACAGAATGGGTTCTGTAACCGAAATTAAGAAGATGTGTCTCTGTTCAACTTTAAGGGACATCACACAATCCTTGGAGGTCAACTGAACGGTAGGTAGGAAGGATAAAATATGTATAATATTCTCTTTCCTCTTTCAACCCAATATACGAAATAAGGACTTGAACGTCTTCACTCAATTCACCTCTCAAACTAATTGACAAAAATGGCCCATATGCACACTTATTAGGTCAGAATTTGACCCAGGTACTTTTTTTCTCGTTTGTCACATTCCACATTCAACTGAAATAATAATATTGTCCCCCATGAGTGCACTGACTATTTTTCTAAATGTGTACTGGAAAAGTACATTAGATGCAGGGCATCAATCCCATGTACCTAAAGGCAGAACATGAATGGTCTTTTCATGTGTGGACTCGAGAAGCAGTTGCTAACTGGGACATTTTAATGTAATGATATTTATGCTCGGATTGTGTGTGAATATAAGAGTAGGGCAAAGTGTATGAACCAAGAGTGAAAACCTTGGAAAGGTAGATCTGAGAATATAACGAAATGTGGCTTTATATTTTTAAATCAGCACTTTGTATAAGACTATCATTTCACATTGCATTCTGCTGACAGCAAATTATGAACTATTTTCCTGAGCATTCTGTTCTCTGATAACATGATATTACAAAGGGATGAATAATCTACTAAACTAAAAGCAGGAATATGCACTCTGTAATCATGGCTGAGTGCAGAAAAGTAGCATGTATCTAAAATGGGATTAAATGGCATATTTGGGACTTGTATTAAACTTTAATGGTGGAGAAGGCTGTAATCATATTTTTCACTGACCAGTGGGTTTTGTAATCCTACTAGTATGATGGTAAATGGATTGCAAAAACTTTATTATATGCTTTTGATTTTCCAAAAATGTATGCATTGAACCATTTTAGCATTTAAGATTGGCAAAGTATTATATTGTACCATGAGAGACCTAGAGAACATAGAGAAACGGCTAGACAAATTAAGAGCCAGGTAGAGTAAAAATGGATTCACAAAATTGGAAGCAAATTGTTCACCAACTGTTTTGCCAATCAGTTCTGATTTTGAAAATCAACATATCTGCTATTTAGTTAGTTTTCAAAATCACCATTCAGTGTGTGTCGCATTTCGACCTACCTCATTACTATACATAAGGTGGCAAATTCTGACTCATTTCAATTGAATACCATCACGTGAATGGTGGTCTGCATAGGTAATCAGACCACCATGCCTTTGATTACATTTAAGTAAAGTTAACTTTTTGTTCAAATGCAACACTTTTTTCTGTAAAGGTATTGCTCTAGTTAGAACTCCTTAGAAAAACGGAAGACAACGTGCGTTTGGCAAAACAGGAACAGTTTGTTTAATTACATTTTACGGCCAGGAGAACAGTCACAGGTACGAGGGACAAGGATTGTCTCAAATTACAATAAGTAGGTGTCCTGCTTATATACAAAAATGACAGGTTATAAAAGTTCCCTGCATACCATACATGTGAGGAATGTTGGTTGCTGCCTTTGAAGTCATAAATGAATGGTCTAATGGTTACTACAGGTGGGTGTCAACCTCACGTGGCACAATGTGGCCAATGGATATAGTGTTCAGATGCCCGGCATGGGCAGGGCATGATCACTACCTGTGCTAGGTACTTATTGGCACGGTGTTCCTAACTCATATGGCATCTGACTTTATAGTGTTTTTAGGAGCGCCCTCAACCCCTCCGGCCATGTGTGTTTTATTGGGGAAATCTCCCCTGACCATTATAATGTTGCTGTGCTTAGCTGTGGGATTGATAAAGAGTTTCCTGCCTGAGTGTTTGCCTGCCAGCTTCACACCCTTCCACCTGTGATCTATCAATCAGTAATCCTGGGCCTAGGTCTCAGGACCTGCTTGACTACATATTTGCAAGTCGATGTTGATATGGAGTTTAGAACGGGCAATTCTATTAATAAGGATGAGATTTCATTTTTATCGATAAAGGCATCACTTTCTATCCTAACATTGGGAACAGAGCTACCTATTGTTTTTAAACTATTTTTTAAAAAGTGTGCTTAAGAGTTAGCAGTGGCCCCCTAGAATACTACCTTCAAACAAACTTTTTTTTAACTTTCACAAAGGAGAATAGGTTACAATGGAACCTCTTTCCCTTTGTGAATTAGTTACTATCTCCTTGAGGAGTTGATAACCTATTGATGGATTGCAACCAAAATTGAGGTAGTATACTATTGATAAAGAGCATTCTGAATCCTAATTTAGAAGGGAATGCACTAAGCACGCCACTTCCAAATTTCAAGTCACTATGCATTTCTCAACCAATTTTACGATCCTGTAAACACCAAATTTCTAATTGTGTTTAGTGCATACTTCTAAGATATTTAGGGGTTGTAAACCCTGTGATTTAGTGATGTTGGGTTTGAAACCTCTAAGTTGTTTGCAACATCTGGCCCCTAGAGCTGCCTCCGTCTAAGTTTCTAAAGAGATGTAGATAAATGCATACAAACTAGGTCCAGGAGAGCCAGATCCATGCCATGTACCCAGAAATACCACCCGATGTTTTATTGAGTTCTATTCAGATTTGTTGCATGCATATGTTTTTTATCTACATATCTTAAAATCACGGCATAATCCAACCCTCCTGGACCTATGTTGAACACCTACAATTTTATGTAATCTCCTAACTTTTTGCCATTTATCTGGACTAAAGAAGAAAATCAGGCCCAACTACCAATGTTCTGTGATGTACTTTAAACAATCTCAATGGAAGAGAACACATTTTATGTACTTTTACTGTAATTCTTTTTTCTTCTGCAAGCCGAACAATTTGGAGTCGGCAACCAGTCACAAACTGGTTATCTACTGCTAAATAGGCTGTTTGCAATGTATGTAGCCTCTCTACATTATTGTTTCATAATATTGCGTACCACACCAAATAAATAATCGTTTCATATTTTAGCACTAGAAATTAGTGAATTACTAAAAGCGAATTCCAAATAATTATTCACTATTTTGATTTAAAATGCATTCGCAGTTAGGAAATTCATAAAAATACTGCGTTTTGCATGTGCAAAATACCATGGATTTGAAACAGGTGGAAACCAAGTGCAAAGTATAAAAAGGGTCCCAAAATGCCTTCCAATGTTTAACAATAATGACCACGCTAGTCTGTAGTTAGGATGTTTTAAGGAGAGGAGAGAAAGGATATTTAGGCAGATGGTGAATTCAGTTGAGCAAATCGACGGGAATGTTTATGCTAGATACAGGTTTACCAAACAAGTTATTTGGAGCTTCAGTAATACACTGGTATTAAGCAGGCCTACCAAGCACAGTGTAGCAATACCTAAACATATTCAGGTATTGTGTGGTTTACAATGGATATATTCTGGTAGCCAACAATAGAGTGTGGCTGTTTCAGGCGAAATTCCGTACAGTACTTTATGTATGTTTTTCAGAAATTTCTATAGACAATGTTGTCTTAAATTAACTGTGTAACAATAGGTAGGGGAAGACAAGGATCAATTGTGATCCAGTAGGGCATTGATTACCATTCACAAGAGAAGGGAATGGAAGGTCCGGCCACAGTCGTAGCCCCAGATATGAAGACAACAAAAGAGATGACTGGGCTGTTCCTTAGGGAAGGAAGAAGGAAAGGGTCACTAGGGAAAATGGGTTAGTTCTCAATGGAGGACAACCCCTGGGTATCCAGTTTGTTGGATATAATGGACTCACACACCCTTGCGAGTGTCATGCTTCATCATCGGCAATGCTCCTCGTTGGGCAGGCGGTGCAATGCCCAACGGGCTCACCTCACAGAGGGGCTCTTTATCGGAGATCTTTTATCCAACTGTCTATGGGTGAAGTGGGGGTGAGGGGCCAGGACAGAATAGATAGTGTGGGTGAGGATACAATGTGGCACAAGGCACTGGAAAGCAATTTTATTCTGGTGGTCCTCTGCCACAAGTAAAATCAAGGATAGCCGGTGCTCATGGGGACTATGGTTTCCCAGTGTGGACCAGGGCTAAAGTGCAAATGGTGTGGTCAACATGTTTCTCGCTTCTAGTACATTGACTGCGATTCTTCAGGACCTAGTAAAAAACTACAATCTACAAAACATGACCTAATGATTAGTATCAGTTTAAATACAGCACATAAGCTGTACTACCTGTATGACACTGCTCTTGCCTAGAGAGGGGAGATAAAGGAGAACATTACCACAGGTAAGTAACAACAGGTGACCCTGTAGTGACCGTGAACACACTGTAAGTTTAAAGCCACATATGTTAGTTTACACAATGTAGCTGTGCATAGGAAGCTACCCATGGAAGCAGCAAGTAATGATTCCAAACAGAATGAAGAAACCTTTCCTCGCATGCCATCTCCAAGACTGAATTCTGCAAGAGTTGACATCTAGATGATTTTCCAAATAACTATTTTTAAGGTAAAATATTCAATTTTTACCAAATGTAAAGAAAAACAAAACTCAAGATATGATACTTACTAAACAAAATATATTCTATTTTTGTCACAAATTCTGATAAAAATTGTGAATATATGCAATATAATTTAGATTTTTCATTATAAATGTGTTCATAAATTTTCCAGAAATAAAATAAACAAATAATGTGTAATTTTGGTATATGGCTGGTCAACGTTTTTGTAAGTATTTACTACTTTGGTGTCCAGTACTTTGTAGTTATTGAAGCTGGTTGGTCCTTCCTTATGTTTCCACTTTTTGACTTCTGGTGTTCCTAGATATAGCAGATTCAACAAAGCATATACTGCTTACATTTAAGCCCTCCTCAGTTTCACCTACAGACCGTAGAGGCCTATTTTCTGTATTAGTAGTTTTTATTTCTTCAATGGTGTTAGGCATTTTTGCTAGTTTTTTTCCAACATCATCACTGGAGTGTACTAGCTCAACCTGCGTGTAAGCTGTTCTCTTATATATTGTTGCTGTCACTATACCCAATCTTTTCCACAGAACATCCAAATGTATATAGACAAATGTTTGTGTGCCTCTGCTGATGCCTGTGTAAGCATGTGAGTGGCCGGACCTTTTATTGCCTTTGTTAAGTCCTTAAAGCCTATTTTCATAACCTCATTCCATTATTTAATGGCACTCGCTAATATTTCTATCATTCTACTTAAATCAGAGGTCGCTCTGCGTTACTTGCATTTTATTTTCAAAGATGGTTCTGTCGGATAAAACACATCATCAATTTCCTCAAGTTATATTTGCACAAAGAATAAAATGAAAGCACTGTATACCACTTCTTTCTACTCTATTCTCATTATTTTATTTTATCTATTGCATTAAATGTTAAGCAAAACAAACAGCTCAGCAAAGCAGCGATGCAAGCTTCTTGCACGTTAGGACATAGAACAGCCATCTTAGTTATAGTGCACAGAAACAAAAGTTTCCATCTAAGCGAGATAACACGTGATTGTGACAGACACATGCGCAGTAGATAATCCAGCATAGCAGCAGCCATTTTAATGCAAGCGGATTATAGTTAGTAAAAGCACATTATCAAGCTTCCCCTAGATAGCTAATATGTCATGTAATGCAATATTAATATGACAAAACATGTTAGTTAGTACATTAATATTATTTTCGAGAGGGTGGAATACAAGCAAGTCATGTTACGTGTGCAACCTTGCTCCATCAATCCCCTCTTTGATGATATTTTATATCATCACTAATTAATGTCAACTTTCACACTTCACCCAATTCAATTTCTTCAAACTTTCTGTTAAAATTATTTTCATTTTTCATATGAAGGTCTTTCACTTTCTTGTACAAATGTCCATTATGCTCTTCTAATTCAATTTCGTTAATATTTATTTTCTTTCCTCTCTTATTCACTGTATATGTCATTTTATGCTTGCAACATTTGCAACAAGTTATTATCCCTAAAGTCATTAGGGCTATTCCCACCATTAGCATCAGTATTCTACCACCTACCAAACTTTCTCCTACATTAGAGAACCAACTACCTATAGAAGAGAGACCATCTGTTAGTCTCTTCCACGCACTATCAACCTCCAGTCTTTTAAGTTATTTTTCTAAATATGTACTATTCCTTAAATACCCTTTCAGTTCTACACTGTTGTCAGGTATGTAAGTGCAACAATGTTGCGCTTTCAGCATTCTGCAGACTCCGCCCTCTTTTGCTAATAATGTATCAAGAGCAAGTCGATTTTGTAAAACCATTGACCTTACCGCAACCAGTTCATTATTGATCATTAACAGTCCTCCAGCAGTGTCAGTGGATAAACGATCCACCACCGTTGACAATTTGCTAATTCTTTGAGTATTCAGAACCACTCCCACTGGAGGTATCATTTCACTAAATATATCACCTACAATTTCTGAAAAACTAGCTCTTTTACTACGTATTAGTCCATTAGTTTCTTCATTGTTTCCAGTGATTGTGTTTACATGATATACTTTTGGGAATGCTATTCCAAAATAGCAACTCCCATACCAATGATCAGGCAATTTGTAATATGCTTTGTTCCCACATATATAATAAATTATAGGAAATATTGGCTTGGTTCCATCTTTGAAACCCCAACCCCCAATTACCTTATAATTGTGTTCACATTCACTAGAACCAATAAATATATTGTTATAATAACTTTTTCTTTCCCTGTGGACACAGAGTTTCCCTTTCTTTTCAAAGTCAAGCAACATAGCAGCATGAGTTTTGCCATTCATTTTCTGTCCATTTAGGAATTTTTCGTTTCTGTTCTGTAGCTTTCCTCTGGAAATCCTCTCTCCTTTTTTCAACTAAATTCAAAAATATCTTTTCTTCTTCATGTAAAATGCATGTTATTCTTGTGTGCTTCAGCTATGTCTATTGTACCTATTGTTAAAAAATATTCACCCATATAACGAGTTATGTTACCCCTAGTATGTAAAGGACTCAAGTTACTATGAATAGGAAGTTCAGAGAAAATCACGTCTAAGTTAGAATAATAATATTGTAAGGGTTCTTTTCTATAAAATAAACTAGCTAAAATACTACATGAAATACCATAAGTCAGGGGCAAATGGTGATAAGTGACACCTTCTGCTACAGACAATGGTAGCTTCATACAAACATAGCAATCACTTATTTCCATTGCCTCTACATAATGTACTAACAGATTTAGGAATACATTCAAGTGTGTTCTATTGTTAACTTTATCATAATGCAATTCTTCCTCATCTGATGCTTCTAATTCTAATTTTCAGGTACATCTATTTTCTCATGAATACTAGTGTTATTCTTCTCAATGTTATCCATTAGGTAAGGAATAGCTACTGTCAGTCCTAGCCATACTATGAGTACTATCACTTCACTACATGTTCATATTCTACAGCATGTTTTTAAGCAGTTTCTTTTCGGTTTACCATTAACAGTATGATCAGCCATTTTTCGATCAAGGAGACTTAGCCCCTCTTTGAGACTTTTCACCAAATTTTATCCTGTGAAATTTTCAAGTTGGTCTTACTTGTTCGTCTGCTGGATCATCAATTAATTTGTCATCATTTTCATCACTCACTTCTAGATTTTCAAAATCTTCAAGGATGACATAAGTCCATTCAGGGCCTCCGAACTTATTATTCAGTCTTTTCAATCATGGACTTCTCCTTCTTGGTTGTTCTGTAGAAAACCCAGTTTGACTTGATATTACGTTTACTTGCTCTGGTTCTTCATTTATTGATTTAGGCGAAATTTCAATCTTTTGACAAAACCAGTCCACTTATCTCCTTTTCTGAGTCTTTTAGATGGCACTGCACTTTGTTTTTCTTCAATTCCTCTTTTATTCTCGTTCAGTTGTGGCACAATTTGTACATCTTTGTCGTCTGTATCCATCTCTATCTGACTTGGTCCAGGTCTTACTTCTGTTTCTTCTGCCTGGATGCTAATCTGGCCTTGTTCAGGAGTGTTCTGTAATTGACTTTTATTTGGTTCACTTTCTTCTTCCTGAACATGTTTTTCTACATCTATCCGATCCTGTTCAGGTATCTCGAACTTTTGTTTTTCTTTTTCCTGAGCCTTCGCCCTATTACTTATCTGTCCCTCCTCAGACTCTGGAACTGTAAGGAGTATCTGAAATGTCTGAGTATATTGATCTCTCCTTATCTGTTCCTCCTCATAATTACTATTGACTTTAATTTCTGTAATCTGAGTACGTTCTTCTATTCCTGACTCATCCTCACTATCACTCTGTCTATCTAAATAAGCCTGGCTTTTAGTTCTCACAACATCTGCAGGAATGTCAATCACTGGAATCTATTCATCCTGACTGGTGCTCGGTTGTTCATCATCAACTACTTTGGAATCACTTTCTTGGGACTCCTCAGCTGCACAACCTTCAGCTTCAGTTTCATCAGATTCATCTACTCTTATAGTATGACTTGCATGGATCCAGTTCGGAATTCCTTCGCATTTTACTGCTGTAGTGGTAACCAATATCACTTGTTTTGGCTTTCCCCACCTCGGAGAAAGGCAACATTCTTGTGTATGTTCTTTTATTACAACCCAGTCACCTGGAATCAGATCATGTGCTGGAGTTGTTTGCCTGGTGACAGCGTCTTCTCCAAACTGGTGAGAGATAGAACGCACTTGGTCAGCCAGTTCTTAGCAGTACTCTAGTACTAAATCATAAGATATATTTATCAGCTTATGTCCTGGCACCCATGCCTGCCTCATTGCTCTTCCCATGAGTATTTCATGAGGACTCAAGCCTGTTTTTCTGTCTGGAATGCTTCTGAGTCCCATCAGAACAAGAGGTAAAGCATCTGACCATTCTAATCGGGATGATTCATATATTTTTCCCACTCTTGACTTGATTGTGCCATTCAGTTGTTCTACCACTCCAGAATCCTCTGGGCGGTATGCACAGTGCAGCCTTTGCTCAATTTTAAACGCTTCACAGATTTGACCAATTATTTCATTATTAAAATGTCTTCCTCTGTCTGATTAAATTGTTACTGGAAAAGCGAAACGTGGTATGAGCTCTCTAAGTAGTAGATTTGCTACTGTGATGCTATAATTCCTGCGTGCAGGGTAAGCTTCCACCCATTTTGAAAATAGGCAGACAATGACAAGAACATACTTCATTCCTCTGCAAGGGGGTAACTGAATGAAATCAATCTGAAGTCGAATAAAAGGACCTTCCGCTTTTCCAATCTTTCCTAGCAACATTAAAGTTCTTTTCCCAGGATTCATTTGTTGGCAAACTAAGCACCTATGGCAAAGACTCTCTGCAACATTCCTGACTTTGCATTGAACCAAGTTTCTCTGAATAATCTAGTCATGGCGTTCCGCCCTAGATGAGAATCACCATGGTACATCCTAGCCATAGGAGCAAGCTTACAGTTTGGCAACACAGGCCTTCCATCAAAGTAAACAATGACACCATCTCCAGCCCTTCTCTGACAAACTATTTTTGCCCATCCTTCCCTTTCTTCTTGTTCTGCATCCTTTTGCAAGTTTCTCACTACTTCCCATGTTTTCACTCTCTCAAGCAACATAAGTTGGCAGCTGTTTCCATTCTTTGTTTCAATTTTCTTGTTTACTGTCATTTTATTTTTGGCACAATATTGAGCTAATTGGTCAGCATATCGATTACCTGCTGTCACTATATCGTTACCAGATTGGTGAGCAGCACGCTTGACCATAGCTACTGTTTCTGGTAATTGGATTGCTTTTAGCAAATCTTTCATAAAATTTCTTTTTTGAATAGGAATGCTTGATGAAGTCAGAAACTCCCTTTGCATCCAGAGTTGACCAAAATGATGCACAACTCCGTAGCCATATTGGGGATCAGTATAAATAGTCAGTTACAATTTTTTTCCAATTTTACACGCCTTTGTCAATGCAATTAGTTCAGCTACCTGTGCAGATTTCACTCCAGTAAATATGATGCTTCAACTGAACCCCATAGAGTACAACCAGCATAAGCAACACTCAAACCTCCTTCCTCATGTCGCATGCATGAACCATCTACAAATAGCTCATGTTCTTAATGTATTAGTGGCTCTTCTCTTATATCTGGGTGAGGTTTAGTACATCATTCTGTAAGATCAAGGCATTTATGTTCAATCTCATTTTTAACTTCTGCAAAGTGCTTAGAATCAGGTAGTAATGTTGCTGGATTCAGAATATTACACCTAGCAATAGTCACATTTTCTGCACCTACATGAATTTGTTCATATTTAGTCAGTCGACTAGGTGTTAGGTACTGAGTTTAAGTCCTTGTCAACAAAATTACAACTGCATGTGGGACATATACGGGTACTGGACCCATAATAATGGACTCGCTTTGCTCAAAACTCATGCAAGTTGCTGCTACTGCTGTCAGACATCCTGGCAATGCTGCTGCTACTGAATCCAGTGTAGAAGAAAAATATGCAACAGGACAACTCATCAGACCATGTGTCTGAATCAAACCTGAAAGTGCACAATTGTCTCTTGTATCACAAAACAATGCAAAATCTTTTGAATAATCAGGCATCCCTAATGCTGGAGCTGAACACTGACAATCTCGTAATTTCAAGAAAGATGACATGCTATCATCATCCCATTCTACTGGGTCTTTTGCTCTCCTCTTTGTCATTTGTATCAAAAGTTTTGCTAGGACTGCAAATCCCACAATCCATTGCCTGCAGTAACCTACAACTCCAAGAAACATTCTGATTTCTTTCTGCGTTTGAGGTAGATTCATGTTTTGAATTATTCTATATATTGCACCAATACTGATTGTCCAGGCAATATCAAAGATTCAAGGCACTTTTTCAAAATCTGATTAAAAATCGATGGACTTTCCGTGTACCCCTGAGGGGTACCCCTGAGGAACGTGATTCCAAGCATAGATATGGTCGTCGAATTTGAACGAGAAAAGATACTTGCTATCTGGATGTAATGGTATGGAGAAAAACGCATGGCATAAATCTATTACAGTGATCCAACCTGCTGCCCACGGTATTTGATACAGAATCACAGCAGGTTTTGGCACCACTGGACAACATGGGACAACAATTTTATTGATTTTGCGAAGGTCTTGTACGACCCTGTACTTTCCGCTCAGTTTTTTTATGCCAATTATGGGTGAATTACATGGACTGCTCATTATTTCCTGCAAAATTCCTGCTTCGACTAGACGCTTTATTTCTAGTGCAATTCCTGCTTTTATTTCTGGGCTCATTTTGTACTGTTGAATATTTGGGTAAACTGCACCTTCTTTTACCGTTACTTTTACTGGGTCAACATCTGCCATTAATCCTACATCTTTTCCTGTAAAATCCCACACTTTAGGATCTACCGTATGTTGGAATTCTTTTGTCAAATCTTTTATGGTAAATTTTAGTTTTTCAGTCACTTGTTTTGCTAACATAATTTTTTTTTGTATATAACTTTATTCGATATATATCATAAAAGTATAAAAACAATTTAAAAAGACAAGAACAAAAAAAATGGAAGAAAGACAGCCCTTCATTATTTCATTCACACAATATATAAAAATATATAGCGTGCTTATTACTCAAAATATAGTATATACAATCTATCATGTAAAAACTAGACACAGATTTAAAAATAATTCATCATGAAGGACAGAGTACAGATCAATGGAAGGTGGCAATCTAAAGTTCCATCGTCTGGACTTGGGTCACCCTAAAAAGCTTCGATCTTGTCAACCAGGCCCAACCCAGGTACTTAGCTGTCCCACAAATCACACTGTGGATCGAGTTCTCAGATATTAAAATACGCAATGCCTCCCTATAGATCTTGCATCCCAAGTTGGGGCAAACAGGTTTCAGCCATTTTCTCCTCACCTGACCATACGCTGGGCAGGCGAAGAGAAAATGATCGATGGATTCCGTAGGGGTGGCACCGCCTGGACACCCTGTGTCACTCTCCTTCGACTGCCTCCAGCCTACTCTAAAATCGTTCAGTGGGAGGGTACCACATCTGAACTCCAGATATATTGCCCTATCTCTCGGGGGCTCAATAAGATCCAGGAGGGATTCTAGTTTAGGGGCAGACTTAACGTCTAAAAAAAAATCCGTCAGGGTACCGTGTTTCTGATTTCTTGTGGCAGCTGCAGAAACCCAGTCCCAATAGGCCTTCTTTACAACTTGTTTAGATAGTGGGTTCTGGCTCACCAAGGCCTCTCCCAATCCAATGTCCCCCACAAGCTGTTTTAATTTGGATAGCCAGACTATTTTATGGCCTATATCTAGTTGGATTAGTTCAGTCAGGGCAGAGGCGCAGTAACATAATTCCGGGGTCTTCCTGAGGCGTGTCCAGAACAATAAGGGGCGCAGCCTTGCCACCTCATTTATTGGAAGTCTCCCAAGATCATAGCGGAGCGGGACTAGTAGGGTCGATGAGGGGAGCGAGACCAGATCTCTAAAAAACGTATTCTCTGATCTTACTAAGTCCGTAACATTCTCGAAACCCCACAGTTCAGCCCCGTATAGAGATGAGGGCAAGGCCTTTCCCTCGTATACCTTAATGGCAGGGGCCACAGGTCGACAATGGGAAAGGCGCTGATGTCTTGCAATGGCCCCCGACACACTTTATGATTGAGCAGCATTTTTGCCAGATGGGAGGACCACTTCATCCACCTGTTGACCCGCACTCCCAGGTAGTCAAAGGCTTCAACAAGTTCCAGAGGGGAGTCATTCAACCTGATGTTATTTCTGAAGCTTTTTGATGTTGTAAGTGCCATTAGTTTTGTTCTAGATGTATTTATGGTCAGGCCTCTGGCATCACCGAACTGGGTGAAGCGGACAAGTAGTTTTTGTAGCCCCATAGGGATTTTTGAGATCAAGAGGGTATCGTCTGCAAAAAGCAACGTCGGCGATTTTTACCCCGCCTGGGTTGGGGCATCGGCCGTGTCCTCCCTCAAATGGTCCACCACCCCAATGACAAATAGGAAAAACAAGGTCGGGCCACATGATTTTATAAATTCCATCTTCATCTGGAGTTTGAATTGCAACACCATTTGATGTGCAAAAAACAGTGCAATTCATTATGCACAGCAAATCCCTACCTAACAAGTTTACTGGACTGGAATCACATACAACACATTTGTGCATTTCTTTAAAATTACCTATTTTGACTTCCATTGGTTCTGTAACTGGGGTACTAATTTGTTTATTAGAAACGCCCACTACTTGGATCTCTTCTCCCGAGAGGGGTAGGTTTGGAACGTCTGCTATTCTCACAGTAGAACGGGTAGCGCCAGTGTCCAACAGAAAGGTAACATCATTTACTTCAACCTTTCCCTCAATATATGGACCTGACTGATCTACCTGTAAGGATGCGCCAAGTACGCACTCCTCGTCCTCCCCTCTCAGGCACTGTCAGAAACTGTCTTCATCAAAGTATGAGTCACTCAAAAGAAATTGGGGTGTCACTGTGTCCCTCTTACCACTTCCTTCCCAACTTGTGGTATCTACACTATATGTAGGCTGACTCCCAGGGTTTGGCATAGGCGCCAATGGTAACTGGTTTTGTATTACCTGTTGTTGCTGCTTTTTTGATACCTGATTCTGCGTCTGTGAATTCAAATTATTATTTTGCACGTTATTATTTAATACAGCCTTACACTCGTTCTTCCAATGCCCCAACTTGCTGCACCCATGACAAGGAAATTTCTTTTTAGCTTCATCACGGTTATATTTTCCCCTAGGTTTACCTCCATTTCCATCTCCTTGAGTCTGAATACTTTTCATTTGAAGTTCTTGTTGTTCTGCTAATTTTACTTGTGTCCACATTGCTTTTTCTTCGAAATTCTTTCGCTTATTGTCTAATTCATCTTTACAATATTTTGCATATTTGAGTATTTCATCAATAGGTTTGGCCTGTCAGCAGATCTTATCATCTTTAATCCATTGTAAAATTTCTGGTTTTAATCCAGACACAAACAGATAGATGAAATGTGTCATGTCTTTAGTGTCAATGTTTTCCAAACCACTATACTGTTTAAAAACTTGTAAGAGGTGTTCATAATATGCATGCACAGATTCAGCTTTATTCTGGGTAGTTCTGTCTATTCTAGTCCAGTCTGTCTCTTTTGGAGGTACCTTTCCTATTAAGTACAGTATTACCTGATTATACTTTTTCATCACCTCATCTTATGGTGCTCCTGTCTTTGGACCTCTAGGATACTCATCACTTGGCCAGTCTACTGCAATTTTGCATTCTGTCCATAAATCAACACGAACAACAATGTCGAATAACCCATCTAAATCTTTTAAAATACTTTTGAGACTTTAACAAATCTCTCGATCTGCCTGTGCCATTCTACAGGTTTCTCGCTGAGTTTTTGGAAATTATTTGTAAATAATAACATATCCTGTCGGGACCATGGGACATGTACATAACCTCCACCTAGCACTTCTCTCATTGGACACAACCTTTCCACTTTTTCTGTTTCTTTCAACATATATTCTGATGCAGTCCTTTTCGCTTGAGCATCTTCCTTTTTCTTTATCCATCTAGCTTTCCATCTATCTAAATCACCCCATTTTTGCAACAGTGAGAATAATTCTTTGATCTGTAATTTACGACCTGACACATTCATATTTTCTAGATCTTTGTCCGAAAATTCAGCTCAATATGGTTTCTGTAACACTTTCGATTTACCAATGTCAATTCCCATTTCATTTGCCAAACTGGTTAACTTTTCATGAAATGTTTTTGTATTTCGAGTGATACTTCGACATATAAACAACAATTCATCTTAATTTAATACATTCAATCGGTATAATCCCACATTTCCGCCAATCATTTCTTCTAATTCATCTCTTAATTTAAAAATATCCAATGTCTTTGACTGTGATTTTGTTTTTTCTATTTCTCAATACCATCTTTCAATTTCATCTGGGGTAACTACTGTAGCACTTCTCGTACCTGAGGAAGTTTCTATTTGTACCTCTCTGGAATTTACAGGTGTAGTTTTCCTAGCTGAGCTACTTACTGGTTCTCTTATAGGTAAATCCATCAAAGAAATTTCTGACTCACATTCACTTGCTTGATCATCCACTAATAATGTTTCTTTTCTTGACTGCACTACAGGTGTAGCTAGAACAGGAGGTCTAGGACTGGTTTGTTTATCTCCATATAAAGGAACAACACGACCTATAGTTACTGGAATCGTCACAGCTTCAGGACTTATATTTAATTGTGTAATTTTCTGAATTAACTCATTTCTTTGTTTATTGATTGTTTCTCCTGTAACACTCTTTCTAATGATGCCTCATGTATCACTTGTGGAATCAAAGGTGGCTTTAAAAATGGAGCACTAGGATTAACTTGATTTTGCTCCTCATTATAAGGTGGCAGATTTTTCATTAACAAATCCTCCAAGTAATCATCTTCTGGATCAGCACTTGTCATAACATTTTTAGTTTTCTCTGCACTTTTACTCCCTATTTGTTCTTCTAAAGCTCGAACAGGATATAATCCTTCCACTAACATTGACTGTCTCCATTGTTTCATCTGCTTATCTCTCTTCTCTTTAGGAAATTTGGGATAACATTTATTTATGCTGTTATCACTTCTAGATCTGTATCGTTCAAAAGCCTCTGTTTCCCACTCCTCTAATGCTTCATATTGGGTTAATCTAGGTCTTGGATCTAATTCATTCATGCGTGCTCTTAAATTGTACAAAACTCTACCATTAAACGTACCATTTTCTGGAAATGCCAAAATTCCATCATCTTTTGTATATTCTATCCAGTTTTCTAACCATATGCAAGTGTGATAGCCCCTTTCAACCATCATGTATGATACAGGCGTATTCGGTGGTGGAATAATGATCCCTTCTCTATTTTTTATCGGTTTATCGTTTTTAAAGAAATTTTTATCTTTCTTAACACATGACATTTTTCTTTTATCTCCGTACATGATATAAGGTCTACCTCTAATCATCTGTTCTTTAGAAAAACATAGATATTTTCTATCAGGTCTGTTTCCTATGAATCCTGGATCTAAATGCCACATATATTTGATGCCGCTTTACTTCGTGATGACACTCATTTGTTTACGAAAAACTTCCAATACCAATGCGTTTCTTATTTTTAATGACCAATCAACGCTTAGAATTCAAATAATCCAGCCAATAATTGCGCGGCTTTTCTCGTGAGACAAATTCTCACGCTTCGGTACTCACCCCTCCTTTACAATATTACCTCAGCTATACACCCGCTGTCTCAACCAATACCAGCGAGACTCTGAGTGACGTCAGCCAGCTCCGCAACTGACTCCCTTCTTTGCAAGGTAATACGAGAACTTCCTTTTAATCACTTTTAATGTTCATTTTCATTAATTAACAACATAAAAACATTTGCCACTGTGCCTGAGTAACTAAATCAAAGAAAAAGATGATTTGCTTTCACTGCGAGTAACTCCCTTCTGTTTACTCTTCATACACTACAAGTAGATCCCTTCCGTCTACCTCTCACGCAAGCATCAGAGAACCAGTTACTTCCTCTGGCTTACCCTTTTCTAGGTAATGTAAGGCCAAAGTTTCACCAGCGAACCCCTTTGCTGTCATTCAAGCTCAGAAGAACCTGTTTCTCCTTCAGTGTGACCCTTTCTAGGTGATATCACACCAAAGTTTTACTAGCGAACTCTTTGCCATCAAATATTCACACATTTATACAGAAAAGTCCCTAAAACAGTGCTTCCAGTTTTACCTAACCATGCACTTCCTTCCTCCGGCAAGTGACCTCACTACATAGTGGCTTCCATTTACCACCTGATATTCTACCCCCGGGGTTTCCAGACAATACATAGAACAGGTATGAACAGTTTTGGTTGGTACATAAAATCATTACAATCAATAATCAATATTCGATCAATAATCAGTACGTAACTAACTACCTATCTTAACTAATCCCTAAAAATCCTCTGCTACCCAAATAACTGATAGAGCGCGGGCTCACCTGCTCAACATACTCACCTGGGCCCATATATTTATATATATATTAAAACAGGTAAACCTACACTCAATCAATTTAGATTTTACTATTCAAGATCTATACCTTTTATCTTACCAATCCAAGTTATCGCTACCTATAGTCCTAAAGGATCAAGGGAGTTAGCAAGAAAATAGGCAGTAAAATAACATTTAGCATTTTATAAATAACCACAAACTCCACAAACTCGAGAAATGTTAAAAAATGTTATCTAAGATAAAATCTTTAAATATTTGAAAACCATGAAATCAATAATTTCTTATTCAATTTAGAACGATGAAGATCAAGAACAACATATGCAATAATTTTGAGAGAAATATCATTAAGTATTTTGACAAAGGGTGGGTAGAGGAAAGGAAAAACAGTACAATAACAAACCCACTCTTGATAGTTACCAAGAATTGTGTGATGACCAACCCTGGCCACGGCTGAGTCAAAGGAGAAGAATCCTAAAGTGCAGGCGCCAGCAAGAAAGAACAGGCGCAGACCAGAATCAGGACAGGTTATGGACCAAATTGGATCAGGACAGGACCACCTCAGGCTAAGACCGGCACCCACAGGTAAAGTGCAACACCTGCATCACACCCCTCTCTGCAGCTAATAGCCGAACCCCGATTGGGTCATTGAACTCCTTCCCAGAACTCCAATTGGGTTATCGAATCTTCTGACTGAGTGCTCCGCCAGCAACTCTGCTCTCGATCACCTATTGAGTGCGTTGGGTCAGTGACAGGTCAGCTATTCGGACAAGTCGGACAATCTAACTAGCTAAGCCTACCCTAGTTATACTATTTTCCAGGTCAGTGTACCACCCCCAAATGTTGCAAATGTGTGAATCCCACAATTTTATTGGACAAAAGACAAGGAGTAGTCATCACACCATATTGATCTGAGGTAACTTGCAATCATGTATTTAAATGTTCCTTCCCATAACTTTATCTTCCATGTACTTCTATTCCGCCCGGTAGTGAATGTAACAATAAGACATTTAAACATTGTATTCAATTCAGCTTCCTCTGGTAGGGTGAGGAGTTCACTCTTCTCATAGTTCTTTCCACCCATGTACGATTTGGCACTGTTTCATTACCACAGCTTCAGCGGCTTGGGGTTTCTTTCGCACAGGCGCAGTTTCTCCAAGATGAAGGTCAGAGGTACATTTAGGCCCAAATACGATACATGCAAGAATAGAAAAGAAACAGTTTTAGAGTCACAGAATTAAGTGAAAGCACTGTATACCACTTATTTCTACTCTATTCAGATTATTTTATTTTAACTATTGCATTAAATGTTAAGCAAAACAAACAGCTTAACAAAGCAGCGATGCAAGCTTCTTGCACGTTAGGACACGGAACAGCCATCTTAGTTCTAGTACGCAGAAACAAAAGTTTCCCTCCAAGCAAGATAACACTTGATTGTGACAGACACATGCACAGTAGAAAATCCCATGGAGCAGCAGCCATTTTAATGCAAGCGGATTATAAATAGTAAAAGCACATTATCAAGCTTACCCTAGATACCTAATATGTTGTGTAATGCAATATTAATATGACAACACATTCGCAATTATCGGGGATAGAGGAAGTGATACCTTTTAGTTAGAATATGAATAAAGGCTGCACAAAGTGGGTACCATGGGGTCCAGATGGGATAAATTGTGGAGTAGGACATGGAGACTGGACTTATTAAATCCCAAGCTATGTAGGGATTTAAAACAAGTCCCATTCCCATGCACTCATTCATTCATTAGTATCCGGAAAGGAATCCACTTTGGTAGCCACCTGTCCAGACATTGACCCACTCATTCCTTCAGTATTCTGTTCATTCTTTTACACATTCGGCAGCCGTTGTGTACTTCCAGCTTTCACCCACTCATCCATCCACAAATCTATATTCAGAAAGTCGCCAATCAATGGTGAAACACCTTTACTTACAAAACAGCCAGACATGTGGCATTGACAATTTTTGTTTCAACTGTATGAGGTCCAGAGATTAACCATCTGTGTAAATTGACTACAAGAATGCCCGACATTAGAACCATCCATTATGGGACTCTTCTACTGTTCCTATCGATGACAGTGTGACGAAGTGCCTGGGTTGGAATAGTGAGTACCTGGGCGGCGACTGCCATCGCTGAGAAGCCTCTCCACTATTTATTTATTTATTTTTTGTATGTTCTTATATAGCGCTCGAATCACCCGGAGGCATCTCGGCGCTTGCCTTGGGAACCCGTCCTGGCTTTTCCCTGTGAGATAGCCCCTAACGGGCATCCCCAAGGTGAAAGCCAGGCATCTCGCCGCGGGGGGCCGTTGTGGAGATTAAGCAAGCTTAATGCCCAGAGTTGCAGAGTGTGAACCCATGATTAGGTCAGGCACCGAAGCGAGAATTATCGAGTCCGTGGACATTTGAGCTCAAGACCCTGCCGCGTCGGGAATTGAACCCTGGTCCCGGGTCTGACCTCTGCTTCAGGATCTGCCTGCTCTAACCAGTGAGCCACACTTCTCCACCTATACTATACAACAGCCAATGTCTCTGCTGGAGTTAACAACCCGCCGTAGACAGGTGACGAGGTTTTGTGTTCTCATTACCTCATGCAAGGGTGCTTCTGAAAGTATTGCAGTCCAAAGGGTGTTTTCATCATCATTTCTAGGCTGGGTATGCAAAATAGTCACCCATTCGTCGACATGGACATTGCTTCCTCCTCTGGCTTCCTAGGAAGGAGGAGCTTTGCCCTCTGTCTCAGCCTATTTTAAAAATGTGGATTCCCACAGAGATGTTTTCTGGTCACCCTTCAAGGGTGGCTTTCGATTAAAATCGTGATTAGTACAATCATATGCCGCATATCTTATTTGTCTAAAATTACAAATAATTGAGGCATCTCTGACACTGACTACCAATTTAATCATCTTTCCTTGTCTGAAAGTCACGAATCTGTAAGGTTATTTATTTACCCTTTACATCCAGAGATGCAGTGTAGAACCTTACTGTTATTCTTGTACGAATGACTAGGTAAACACAAATCGTTATGTTTACACAATCAACCATAGCAAGCAAATATGTTTTTCTGTAGATTTAGATTTTTGTTAGGAAGTTACTCAGTATTTCAGATTTAGTATGCCGTGTGGCTAAGGCCCAAGTCACTATTCTACTAGCTCTGATGGGCACTGTATGTGCAATATCCTAGTTCAATCCCTGTCTACTGGAAGTTGGAGGATATTCATCTTTTGCATGGCAGAGCCCAACAAAGACCTCAGATGCTCACAACATCTAAATTTACTGACTGGGTCTTGATGGGAAACCCTTTTTGGGTAGCTGTTGCACCTTACAAATAAAAAATACAATACAATACAATGGGAGATACTCTATCTCTGAGCAATGGAAAGCTAATCAACACACGGCCAGATGGAGAGGGAATCTGGTAGTAACATTCTAAATCCTGACTAAAGATTGGAGAGCTTTTTCATTCCACCCAGCCTGCCGCTCATCCTAAATGACCCTGGTGATGCCAGAAATGCAGCTCCCACTGCTAGGATACCTGAAGCACCTTTGTTTCCTTAAAGGAGAGTAACCTTTGAGCAGCGTGCCGTACAAAAGCTCTCAAGTGTTGCTCCAACTGTTATGCAAAAGTCACAGAGGATCTGGCATAGTTGGGTCAGATGATCTATGATCCTGCTGCCCGTTAGAAAGAGTGGAGCTGAACTCAAGAGAGTGTCCTAGGAAGGCTGAAGGTATCACCATAGGAAATGATTACAGAAACCATCAGCCCTGCCCAGGCAGATAGGCCAAGCTGCATCCTGAAGCTCCACACCAGAGAACCGAGACAGGGCGTAGAAAAATGAGGAGGTGTCAAGCTCCTGCAACTCTTGTGCACAGTGGGCAGTGGAATAATGGAGGATTCATCGACCGAGTTCACAACTATGCGGGAGCACATGAGACATTTGGCCCAGCAAGGAGACATTCTTGGAAGGGTCATATAAATAAACAAGCTTCAGCTTTCATGTTTAACCCGTGTGGGACTAATCAAAAAAAGTGAGTGTTAAAGACAGGAGAAAGGGTCTATTATCGGCCCTGATTGGATATGATAATCACATGATCTCTTGGCTGTCTGAGAAAGGCACACAGGCAAGTGGCTAGAGTGCCCTTCTTCATTCACCAAAGGGCTGATTGAAATTTCTGATGAGAGGTTATGTTATATGTTATAAGCTGTTTTGTAACGCGCTCAATTACTACCAGAGTATCCTGGCGCAGTATACCACTGGGGAACCCGTCCTGGCTTTCCCTGTGGGATGGTCCCTACTGGGAGTCCCCAAGGTGAAGCCAGGCATCCCCGGAGCTGATGGGGCCGTTGTGGAGTTTAGGCAAGCTAATGCCCGGAGTTACCAAGTGGGACCCCTGGTTAGAGTAGACACCGAGGCGAGAATTATCGAGTCCGCTGACCCTGGTCCACAACCCTGCCGCGTCAGGAATTGAACCCTGGTCCTGGGCCGACTCCTGCTTTCAGGTCTGCCGCCTCTAACCAGTGAGCCACACCACTCCACATAAAGAAGTCTTCTGAGTTTGTCATTGCTACTGGGTACATCGTGTGAAGCTTGAAGGGGGCAACTCAGATAAATGCACCATCTGACAGGATCCCTTTCCCAAAACTCGCCCCAAGGGACTACCTGTCGTTTTGCACCAGTGTTGGAGAACTTAGTTTGGCTAACCCTCTCTAGGACTTTTCCCTACAGAGGGATCTTATGAAGTTGTAGGTTTGGGTAGTTATTAGTATGGTTGTATCACCTTATAGGTATTTTATCAGATGATTATAATGTATTCCAGCCTTTGGCCCAGGTTTACTAAAGTGTGCACAGCCCTGCTGTTAGTCTGCCACGCAATAAAAGTAAAAAATTATAATGCACCATATTTGCAGGGTTGTATGCTGATTATGTGATTGGCCACACTCTTGCCAAACCACGTTTTTTTGCAACGCCAATTGTTCCTCCAGGGCGCAGAATTTATAGAATGGTATCTTGAGAGAGATTTGCACTTAAGGACAGCCTACAGTTGCAAATTTCTACATGCAGATAAACACCCATGGAAAAATCGCATTAATATGTAGAATGACATGGATTATGCATAGGAAAATCACGTGATTTTGCTTTTGGCCAATGTTTATCCTGGTATCCACTTTCTGTTGTACAAGCACAGAATAATAGTATATCTGAGCCTCATTTCCTTCAGTTTATTGCACATTGTTCAGCATCTTCAGTGATAAAGGGAGCCTGTAATTTGCAACAAACTCCTCTGTTCTTGCAGTCTTCCCTCGTACCGTGAATCAATAGTGAAGTGGCTTCAACTGAATGTACCAAATAAGGGCTCCTGCACAAGGATGTTGGTTACCATGGTGCTAATGTCCTCTTCATTTCTAACATTGGCTCGGTAAGGTCCACTGCTGTCCGACCTTGTTAAAGAGAAACTCAAGATTCACAATGTCACTCAGAGCAACGAAAATGAGCATATTTTAACTGAAGATAGCCTCAATGATACTCGACTTTTCATAAAAGTAAGAAGTGTTGCGGTGGAGAAGTGTGGCTCAGATGTTAGAGGCGGCAGACCTGGAATCTGAGATCGGTCCTGGACCAGGGTTCAATTCCCCGCCTCGGTGGGTCTTGGGCTAAAAATTCCACAGACTCAATAATTCTCGCTCCGGTGCCTTCTCCACTCATGAGTTCACACTCTGCGACTCTGGGCAATAGCTTGCTTAATCTCCACAACGGCCCCTCGTGGCGGGATGCCTGGCTTTCACCTTGTGGATACCCTGCTGGGCTATCTCACAGGGGAATACCAGGACGGGTTCCCTAAGCAAGCGCCGGGAAACCCACTGCAGGTAGCTGTGCGCTATGTAAGCTCAAATACATTTACATTTACAAATACATTTTGTGAATTGCTGACCTACCTGTTGATCCCTCCACAGTCACCTCTGATATTTGTTGTCCAGGACAGCCATTTGAAAAACAAAATCATGAGGTGCTCTGTCATAGCAAGAAGCGACTACAAGTGCATTGAGAGGGACTTGACGTTACAGATCAAGAGCTTCCATTAATATACGACTTTGAAGCCTTTCTCATTCTCAATATCAAATCTAGGGGGGGTCGCCCTAGAGTACCCTTAAAATGTCAGCATCTTTAATATTGCACTACAGCGCCAAGTGTAGGTTTTAAACCCATATTGATGTGTGCAGATACAAGTGCTGACACATTAACAGAATTATGGAGCCTATGTACTAAAAGATTTTGCAGACTGCAAGTTGCATAATCATAGTCTTTGAGATGGCAGTATTACTGGTCTCAACTTCCAAAGACATTTTAGGAATTGTTAATGGCTTTTCTACTGGTAAAATGGATTTAGTGACCTATTCCAACTCAAAAATAGGAGGAACAATGAAAAGGACATTGTCCCCTCCCCACAAACACACACACACACAAACAATTCTGTTAACAGTGGCTTGTGCACACACCATTGAAGGAAACACCATCAGACTTGTAAGGTGGTCAAGAATTCGTAAAAAGAAAGTTGTCCCAGTGAGAAAGCTAACAGGCAGGGGAGAAGATAATGGTCCAGAAGAGTGGTCCACAATCGATCGATGTGGTTGCTTACATGCAATCATTTTCATTTTAAAAGCAGCCACCAACTGGATCGCAACGTGGGTCAGTATATAAGGTCTCAAGGTCTTTGGGCAAAACAGTCTGCCCATTTTAGAAAGGGGTAAAGGCAGGATTCAAAGATGATTCCTGTTTTTGCATTTTACACATGTTGTGGACATCGATGTCTGAACCGTGTATCTTGGCTTGAACACCAAGTCCTCTTTTTCTGGTTTCACATTGCCGTGGGAACATTGTAGCACTTTTATTTGCAGTACATCTCTTACACCACAAGGGCACCCAGCCCAGGGTTTGGATATTTCAAATGCCACATTTCATGGTTTATTGACATGATCGTTATTCATGTGATTATACATTTCCTTACATGTTCCTTAATGAAACTCCTGACATACTTCACTGCATTTGCAGCTCGCCAGGGGAGTGAGAAGTGCTAGTTCATAAGCAGTTAAATATTCCTTCTGTATCATTTAGTACCTATTCCAATAACAGTCTGTTGAGAGGTTACATAGGCCCCGGGCACAAATACTTCCGTTGTCCATGCTCCTTTTTAAAGTTGATGTCTTTTTAGATGATGACTTTTAACTCAAATTTCCATGTGCGGCCTCATGAGGTAATGTACTCAGAAATGGTTTGCTTACAGTAACATTTCCTCGTAGGCATATTATCTGGCCTTAGGATATTGTGTACAAGGACTTAGTACACTGCACAAAATTCAATTGTTTTTATTATCCGTTCAGTGAGAGCTCTGGGTGGATAGGATCAACAATGACAACAGGACCGGGACTCAGGCACGGAACGAATGGGTGTAGTTTAATATGTGAACAAATCTATGGCTCTGTTTAATCAGAGGAGCATCTCAATGGATTGTCGAAAGTCACTTCATGCCTGAATTCTAGCCCAGCTGAGTTGCAACACCATCCTGAAAAAGATGGAGGTCTGTACTACGCTAAGGCTGGCTGCCACATGGCACACGCCTGCAGGCACATAGGGAATTAGACCACTCTAAGGTATTCTGGCAGACTAGTACACCAAATGCTTTACAGGATAGGCAGAGCAACATAGGAGTGCAATTATATGTATTCATATAATCTAATGCAAAGTCACAATGGTTGAATTTTTCATTCTGTTCACCATTCTTGTAATGCTGGTAACATTGTTTTGCTCCATTTTATTAATCATTGCAGCACATGTGTTTTACACAAGAGTACAATTGTTTCAATAAATGTTTGAAATGCCAATTTGTGTACTTCTTGTGCTTCCCTTTCGGCATGCCTGAGCTACTAACGAAAGGGTAGAATCTGCTTTCACGATTTAGGGTTGCTATATTCTGGGGTTGAAGACACCATGCTTGTCAGTTAAGGGGTCCAGGTGGTGTACTGTGTGCTAGCCAGGAATGAAATTAATATATTCTGATTGTATGAGTGGACTCTTTCGTTTTTGAAGCTTTTGCAGCTTATGTTGCATAAATGCGCAGTCTTACTGAAAAAGTAGGAACCGTACAACAAGACTACAATGAACTTGTCCTCTGGTGCATGGCCACCAGCTAGTAGAAATACAACATTGTTTTGTGGGAAGACTCAAGCCAGACAAGTATCAATGTCTCTTTGGAGTGTACCTTGATTTTAAGGTTTCCCCCGCTGTCTCTCTCTGGTCTCCTATTGTATTATGAAATGTATAGCTGAATGAACTCATTTGATAAATTTGTTACAGTTTGCATCTGGTAATCCTGGGTGTCAATAGCCCAAATGTACATATCCAAATGCATTTTGGTCATTGTAGTTGTTCACACAGCTTACATTTCTTCACATTTTGTTTTATCGAACTCTCTGTTCTTACCAGACTGTTGCTGCTGTCGCCGTTAGGCTTTCCAGACTTTCTACCCTCGCCTTTTGCTGACACCCGGCCTCCCTGTGTCCCAGGAGGGATTGACCGCCCTCCCGCAACGCTACAACTTGCAGCACCCGCTTCGCGGGCGCTGCTGCGCGGTGAGTGGCGTGGGGTCGAGGCTGGGAGAGCACTCGCGCTGTTGGGTCTGTCCCAGGAGGAGGAGCACCGAGATAACATCGAGGGAGCGCGCCGCAGGGACTCAAAAGACCAGGAGTCCCTGCGCTGCACAGGTGTGCACGGGCGCGCCCCCAGGAAGACACGCCCCCTGCTTGTCCAGCCTATTTAAGCGGGAAACTGTGTAGCCTCCAGCGGGATTCTCTGTTCTTACCAGACTGTTGCTGCTGTCGCCGTTAGGCTTTCCAGACTTTCTACCCTCGCCTTTTGCTGACACCCGGCCTCCCTGTGTCCCAGGAGGGATTGACCGCCCTCCCGCAACGCTACAACTTGCAGCACCCGCTTCGCGGGCGCTGCTGCGCGGTGAGTGGCGTGGGGTCGAGGCTGGGAGAGCACTCGCGCTGTTGGGTCTGTCCCAGGAGGAGGAGCACCGAGATAACATCGAGGGAGCGCGCCGCAGGGACTCAAAAGACCAGGAGTCCCTGCGCTGCACAGGTGTGCACGGGCGCGCCCCCAGGAAGACACGCCCCCTGCTTGTCCAGCCTATTTAAGCGGGAAACTGTGTAGCCTCCAGCGGGATTCTCTGTTCTTACCAGACTGTTGCTGCTGTCGCCGTTAGGCTTTCCAGACTTTCTACCCTCGCCTTTTGCTGACACCCGGCCTCCCTGTGTCCCAGGAGGGATTGACCGCCCTCCCGCAACGCTACAACTTGCAGCACCCGCTTCGCGGGCGCTGCTGCGCGGTGAGTGGCGTGGGGTCGAGGCTGGGAGAGCACTCGCGCTGTTGGGTCTGTCCCAGGAGGAGGAGCACCGAGATAACATCGAGGGAGCGCGCCGCAGGGACTCAAAAGACCAGGAGTCCCTGCGCTGCACAGGTGTGCACGGGCGCGCCCCCAGGAAGACACGCCCCCTGCTTGTCCAGCCTATTTAAGCGGGAAACTGTGTAGCCTCCAGCGGGATTCTCTGTTCTTACCAGACTGTTGCTGCTGTCGCCGTTAGGCTTTCCAGACTTTCTACCCTCGCCTTTTGCTGACACCCGGCCTCCCTGTGTCCCAGGAGGGATTGACCGCCCTCCCGCAACGCTACAACTTGCAGCACCCGCTTCGCGGGCGCTGCTGCGCGGTGAGTGGCGTGGGGTCGAGGCTGGGAGAGCACTCGCGCTGTTGGGTCTGTCCCAGGAGGAGGAGCACCGAGATAACATCGAGGGAGCGCGCCGCAGGGACTCAAAAGACCAGGAGTCCCTGCGCTGCACAGGTGTGCACGGGCGCGCCCCCAGGAAGACACGCCCCCTGCCTGCAAAACCTCCTTATAATCAGCAGTTTACCGCTTAGCGGGACGCGAGCGGGACGCCGAGCGAAGCCCGGGCAAAGGGCGGGCCCTCTGTGGCCCTCAGAGGCCAGAAGAGGCTGGGCTGGGCCACCCCCCTGAAAAATCGTTCTTTACAACTCTTGAACCAGGCTTCTAGTCGGTTATATCCGCTCTAGTAAAATCTACCATCTGTACATAGCACTACAGATTATGAGGAAGACCACCAAGAAGCCCAAGATGCCCACTTTAAGATCGAGCGCAAAAAATAAAACGGATCCTCCACCGTCATTACCAACACTGACTGCGATTGACAAAATGCTCAAACAAACAATAGGGGCAGTGTCAAATGCCATCGCAGATACTGAAAGAAGAATGTCACTTCCACCCGTGACAATTATTCAGGAAACCCAGGAATCCCTCATCAACCTGACCGAGGCTTCTCGAGATTTGGTAGAGAAATTCGACACCAGCTTGCCCCTTTCTCCCTCTTCTTTCGCTGACCTACCTTGTGCGCAGGTCTCTGCAGATATTCGCAGCGAGAGATCTGTTGTACAAACACACAACCATATTAACGCTCCCTGCAGCATTGAGAAAAATCTGCACAAGGAAGGCCCTAAACGTGGGGGGAAAAAGGGATCCTCAAAAGGATCCTCTAAAACTAGAAATCACAACCTGGTTACACCAATAAACCCACCTGCCTCGGGAATACCGTGTTGGATCACCAACATGGTGGCTGACCTTAAAACGGACCTCGAACACTCCATTACTGTGCTGCTAAAACCCCTCATAGCAAAAATAGACAGACTAACCTCAATTGTAAACAACAGAGGGAATGGCACAAAAACCCAACCAGGGCAAGAAGGCGGTTTAAGAAAACAGACCGACGTTACATCCCATAGCCAAACTAAGGACAAGGTCCCTACGATCCCTGATGCGCCCACAAAAACCCCAAACAGAGCCAGTCAAAAAAGTATTAAAGATAACCAAAAGGTTTCCTCCACACCAGACAGAGGGAAAAGCAGTAAAAAAACAACTACTGAAAACAACAAATCAAACCCAGGACCTCCCCAAACGTTGGAAGTAAACAACATCCAAACCCCCAACGTGAACCCAAAGCCTCCGCCCACTGCACCAACTAAAGAAAACAAAACATCTACTCGCTTTAGGTCAATTAACCTCCCGCCTGAAGCACTGCCCTATGTAGTGGTGTTAACAGGAGTTCCACCTCTAAGGGAAGGCCAACGGGAAACCCAAATAGAACTGAAAAATAAATGCGCACAGTGGCTACAAATACACAGACCCTTGCCCCCCAATGTTTTTGGGGAAATCTTGTCTGTAAGAAGAGGGGAGTGGATCGGCAAAGGCACCAAGACCATAGCAGGGGATATAATTACGATAAACTTTAGAGATATGGACGCAGTTAATTTTATCTGTAGTGCCCCACCTAGCTATACCCGATCACAGATCCACCCGGTACACTTGTCTTATTTCTATCCCTTTGCACCCCAAAGAATCAGGCAGAACAACAGAACCTTCCCTAAAAACTTACCATATCCTGGTACCCACTATGGTCCACCACAATGGCAAAGACCAAACTTTGCCGTGCCAAACTACGACTCCTCCCTAATGCAATATGCACACTGGAACAGATTCGGTGCGCTGGAAGAGGTCGATTGACAGGGATGGGACAATCAGTCCCCCAAGACTGAGAGGTTGAAGGTGGAAAATCTACCACTAACAGGAATGGAAAAGGGGATGGACAATGAAATAGCTGACGTGCCCGACAGAGGAGGATACACCAAAATTCCGAATACCAGCCTTGGAAGAGAAAAAGGGACAAACCCACCAAATATTCTTAGCGACACTCATTCCAACAATGCCACTCTAACAGAAACAAGCAAACAGGTTATGCCCCTACCAGATGAACCAAAAAGAACCACTAAAGAAATGACGCCAGCAAATCTACTAATAGCATCCTGGAACATTGCAGGACTAGCGGCCAAGTTCGAATCACAGGAATGGCTGAGCTACATCAAAAAATTCCAAATCATTTGCCTGCAGGAAACTTGGGCTCTTGAATTAAATGACTACAGCCTGGAAGGATACAAAAGCTTTTGTCTCCCAGCCAAAAAAGTAACTTCTGGGAGAGCAAGTGGGGGTCTGGCCATATATGTCAACCTAGACATTAAGGGCACCTGGAGTAACATCAAATGGGCATCACACAACCTACAAGTTCTAAGGTTCACCTCAGCAAGAATAACCCTCTTCCTAGTTAATTGGTACAACTCCCCAGCACTGATGGAGAGGGGAAAAGCCATTTTTGAATTAGAGGAATGCTTAAGAAACTTAAACCTTTTACACAAGACACCAAATGAACTGAGCGTAATACTAACGGGAGATTTTAACTGTCATTTATGCGACAAACTAAAACCTTTTAATAAAGACTGGTCAAGATGCACTTTAATGAAAGGCCCGCATTTTGCACATACAAAAGAGGGATGGGATTTGGAGAGATTAACGAAAAGGAACAACTTAACCCAAACGCTAGACCTTGTGGCATTGGGCGAACTAGGAGAATTGACACCAACGTACAAAGGAAGAGGGTGCCACTCCTACATTGATTTTATTCTAGTCTCGCCCATCCTAAAAAGAAACATTACCAACACTAAAATAGAGGCCAGCAGTTTTAGTGATCATAACCCGGTCTTTATTGCAATCGAAGGTTTTGATTTTAACACATGCCCAAAGAAACCTGACACCGTGGAAAAAGCTGTGGATCAGGGAAGAAGAATTAAATGGGCAAAAATTGATGGGGTCAGTTTTTATAAAAAATTACTAATAGATGCTAAAGATGCAATTGACAAATGCTTAGACCCAAGTGTATGCGGAGACCGGGTGGTCAAGGCTTTCGAAGAAATCGCACAACACGTAAATAATTCACTAACGACCACGGGATCTAATAAAATGAACTCAAATCCCCGCTGGTTCGATGCGAACTGCACCAAGGCGCTTAAAAAACTGAAGGATAGCCTCCACTGTAAACCAAGGGATAAGATCAGGGTGACAAAGAGCAGAGCGGAGTATAAAAAGGCCCTGAAAATCCGCAAGCAAAACCTACAAAACCAGGCCTGGGAGGACTTAAGGGACGCCGCCGAAAGAAAAGACATTGTTAGCTTCTGGAAAGTGATTAATTCCCCTTGCTTCCAGGACCAAGGGGCTCCAAAAATCACAAACATCATCTTACCGGAGCAATGGCAGACCCACTTCCAGAGCCTATATAACCACTCAAATCACCTAGCTCTGGAGGACACATCGAGGAAACACCAGCCGGCAAAGCTAGACTTCTCTTTGAAAGAAGTCAAAAGGGGAATAATTGGACTAAGTAAAAATAAGGCCCCGGGCCCGGACGGAATTCCACCAGACCTGTACCTGAGTCAACCTGACTTGTGGGCACCGTTACTCACCAGGGTTTTAAATGAGGCGGTGGTGGCAGGTCTACCCCAGTCCTGGTCAACGGCGACCATAGTCCCAATTTATAAGAAAGGGAACCGCGATGACCCCCAATGCTACCGACCCATATCGCTTATAGACGTGACCGCAAAAGTGCTAGGGCGAGTCATCCTACAGCGATTGCAAGATTGGGCCGAGGAACATCAAATCCTTTCAGAAATGCAATACGGCTTCAGGAAAGGCAGATCCACCACTGACCAATGTTTAAATCTTTACCTTCTGATAGCCAAATATACCATCGCTGGAAAGGGGTCCATTCACATGGGGTTTATGGACCTTTCAGCGGCTTTCGACCGTGTAAATAGGAGAAAGCTCTGGAGCATGTTAGTAGAACTAGGAGTGGACCAACCGCTAGTGGACACCTTGCAAAATCTCCACCGGAACACCACTGCAAGTGTAAGGTACAGCCAAGAGGGTAAGAAGACCGACCCCTTCACTTGCACAAGTGGAGTAAGGCAAGGTTGTATCCTTGCGCCCTTTTTGTTCTCCATTTACATTAATTCGCTGGAAAAAGACCTGCTTAATCTCAAGGTGGACTCACCCCAAATTGGTCATCGTGCGGTACCTGTGTTATTATACGCCGATGACGCGGTTCTGCTTGCTAGAACCCCCCTAGGCCTGCAAAAACTGATTGATGGGTTTGTCAGATTTATGGACAAACTAGACCTGGCAACTAATCTGGAAAAATCCTACATCATGTCCGTCGGAAAACCTACAAAAGGATCTTTTTCCTTTCACATTGGGTCGCACAAAATCGACAAAGTCCAGACCTTTTCGTATTTGGGGGTACTATTTGATCATCACCTCACTTTTAAACCCTTGGTCGAAAAACATTCTACGAAACTTGCAGCTTCAGTAGGAGCTATCATGGGATACGGGCAAAGACTGGGAAAATGGTCCCCGGAACAAATCTTGAACCTTTACAGGGCAATTTGTTGCGCGAAAGTCTCCTATGGCGCAGAAGTGTGGGGCTTCTTGGACAGTAAAGCCCAGCAGATACAGACTGAAGAAAACAAATTCATGAGGAGAATTTTGAAGGTCCCTCGGAGTGTACCGGCCCACATAATCCATGAAGAACTAGGAGAACTCTTCATAGAAGATAAAATCAAAATTAAACCCCTCCTGGCATGGGTCAAAATATGGACTAACCCAGAGGCCGCCCTCACAAGACAAATCATCGAGGACTGCCTCAAAAAAGATAAAGGTGACATCATCCCTTGGCTGAACTATGTAAAGAAATCCCTAGCCGAAATCGATTGCATAAACTTTTTCACATCCCCAGACTCCATAACACCTGAGAGTAAATCATTGGTAAAGAACCTCTTCTTGGCACAGCTCAAGCTATTAAGAGCAGAAAAAGAAAATTGTAAACCCACAAATTCCACCTATAACGAACTCACAGTAAAGCATGGAATGGAACCGTATTTAAGAGTCATGTTTAACGCCCAGGACCGCTTTGTCATGACACGGTTCAGACTAAACATGCTACATCATATTCTTGCGGTCCCGGCAGGGTTTACTCACACACTGGCGGAGAAGGGTACCTGCGGCTGCGACCACAGGTCTCCGCAGGATACCCTTCATTTCGTCCTATTGTGCCCATTTTATACTATGCCTAGACGTAAGTTCCTGGTGGGGATTTTGAAAGACATAAAACCTAAACATGCAAGAACGGCTCTGAGATTCCTACAGGAAGCAGAGGATGCATATACCCTCTTTTGCACCATAAATTTTATTCATGTAGCGACAAGACTAAGAAATACTAGAGAAAATTGACCATTGACATTTGCCTGTTCCCATGATGAGTCAAATTGCACGAACATTTTAATCAAGGACTCCCGTATTTAGTGATTTATTTACGTGTTACACTAAAAGCTTTTTATGTGTGTATTTTATGTGTGTATTTTGTATCTGTGCTTTTATGGTGTCTTTTTAAGAACCGAATAAAGATTATAAATTGAATAATGCCTTTTACCTCTATTTGCGGTACCTCAGGGGAGTATAATAATGCTGATTCTTAAGCAGCTGCATGTCTCCTCCATATAATGCAAATATTATAGCCTGAAGTGTTCGCCCTTGGTTGCTTCTGGATGTCTGGAGCTCAGAAACATCTAATGCCAACAAAACCAAAGTCAGAAAACAGGTGAAGGTAAAAAGTTTGGGTTAACCATGCTGGTCCAGCAATGACTATGTGGTAAGTCTATCTGCTGCAGAAATACTCTTTTGAATGCTGAGGATAGTTTCTTCAATACATTGGCACAGAATTGTTTGTGCTTTAATTTCCACTTTTCTTTGCATGATTTCACTGGTGGCTGAGGGGCAGAAAGAAAGGCTTTTGTTGACTACGTCACTTGTGAACAGTCTGCGTGATAGATTCACTGCTAAAGTTGGTTGCATCATCCCTCTTTATAAGATGTCCTATTAATATATTTCACTTTTCTGCCCTTTTGCCTCTTGTGTTTCATTTTCCCCATTTCTAAATGCAGGATATTATCAGTTCTAAGCCAAATAAAATTCAATTTAGGACAATTATACTTCACATCTCCATGTACGTACTTGTCTATGCATTTATGATGGTTTTCACTGGCATCAGGGAACCCACATTGTAATTTGGTAGGGTTGTAATACAGTTTAAGCACAGTGGTTCCCTTGCAATACTGTATGTGTTTTCAGAAATAGTTCTGTTAGTTCTTTCCTGGTTATTGTAAATTCTCTAATTTGAAACTTGTACCTCAAACAACATTTCAGAGGGGGCCAGCCTGCTCCACATAAACTACAAACAAGTTCCTCTTTCTGACCAGCTTGCAAAGCCTCTTCCATTCGAATGCACTCCCATAAGTTTATCGACTTTCATTCTGTGAGAAAATGGGCTGTGAGCCATAGCAAGCAACAGTGGCACAAAGGGCAAGAAAATGCCAACTTTCTAAAAGTGTGGTTTTCAAAATTGTAATGAAAATCTCAACTTTACAATTAAAGAGAGATTATTATTGCAATTTCTTAGATACTAAACATGAGATATGCATCTTCTCCCAATTATGAATGAGAGCATATTAAATGTAACAAGGAATCCCCAATGTTATCCCACGAGAGGGGCAGTCTTTACTGTAGTGAAAAACAAATCTGAGAGGGTTTCACTACCAGGACATGTAAAACTCAAAAGTACATGCCCAGCCTATTACTTACACAGTACTCTGCCCTATGGCTACTTAGGGCCTACCATAGGGGTGACATGTGTAATAAAAGGGGAGTTTACGGCTTGGCAACAGGGTTTAAATGTTGTCAGAATTTAGTTGCATTCAGGCTGCAATGGTAGGCCTGGGACATATTTTATGGTGCTATTTAAGTGGGTAGCCAAATATGTACTGCAGGCCTACTGGTGTTTGTACAATCGTCCCTCATGCACAGCATATACATATCTGAATATATTCAGGGATACAAAGAAACCTATATAGGTTGACCAATGGACAGTTCATAAGTATTTATTGTGTATAAATATCAGACAATTGTATGGGAACAAAAAACAAACCGTAAAGACAGTAAAGGCTCAGGCATATAAGTGTGGCAGATTAAACACAATTGTCATGGTCACAATTCTGAAGTACCAATGCTCATGTGTACAACAATATCAACATTTTATAATTGTGTCTGGGTACTAGAGTCAACAATATTTCAATCCTTAAGAAAATCAAAGGATCATCATCAGGACACAAAGTGGTATGCCTGACAGAGAGTTAGAATTTTTGAAAACCAGTATAAGCTTGGAGAATGGAGAGCCTAGAACTGAAAAGTATATAGGCTGGAGGCCTAATACGAGGGTCGTGGTTCGCGCAAGGTGTAGGTTGCGATAGCACCCGCTGTGAGCAGTCACTGCCACAGATACTTAAAAAGTATCAAGCAGCCCGGCCAAATGTACGCTATGATTAACGACATGCAGCCACACAGGTGGCTTGAGCGTAATCAAGTTCTTGCAAATGGAGTGGAGGTTGAGCACTGAAATGGAGTATGATTGGGGGGCCCTGAGCAGATACGCAGACCTTACTTAATGTCCCACTGGTAGAATTTAATTTACAAGACCTGTTTAATTGCTATACCTCTTTAAAAGGAACTTTCAAGTAAAATAAAGATGGCAATTAGCAGTGCTTAATTTCTAAAGAAATAAGTGCCCGGGCCCTCGTCAGGATGCCACCGTGAGTTTGCACCACACATTTCCCCTGCCACCACAGCCACTGACAGTACTGAATATTGATGTAATAACGCGATCAAAATGATCACGGTATGTTACATCGCAGTCTTTACAACGACTTGCACTGGAGGGCGCTGGAAGTAGGAATAGTAAGATTTACTGTTCCAACACCAGTCTACGTACAGTAGGGAAGGTGTTGGAATAGTAAATCTTACTATCCCTTAGGTTATAGCGCCATCCAGCGCAAGTCGATGTAACGCTTGAGTTGTACGGACTGCGTTGCAACTGCATTGCAGTGTAATCACCGCGATGTAAAGGATGTTTCCCGACAGTACTTATACAACTACTAACCATTACACTGCTACAAGTGTGATAATTGAGACTGTTCGAGGCCCCCAAAGCTTTAAGAATGGCTTGGGTGGCAGGTATTAGTTGTTTTTAATGAATATTGAATTAACGAACAGCTGCTTTTCCGCTCATCTTTTAATTACATAAACAGCACCACCATGTGGCAGCTGTCATAAGTGTTGTTGTTGGCAATTAAGTGCTGGGGCAAAGCACCGAAACCACTGGTTCAAATTAAGCACTGCAATTAGGTGTATGCCAATCAAACCATGTTTAGGCGAGTGAGCACAAGCATTTTAGCACTGGTTAGCAGTAGTAAAGTGCACAGAGACCTATGGCCAACAAAAACGGATTTCAGCAAAAATTGGAGGTCAATAGGCAAAATATTTGGGAGAAGACTACCACATAGACTTAATTTCCTAAATAGTAAGTACTTCTACATGCATCTGCAGGTTTTTCCAGCAGTTCGGTGGAAGCCTAAACCAGCCATCTACCATGATTTAACTCAAAAGATTAATTCTCTTGAAGGCACCTATTTTACCACCCTCTGATACTTCTGATAAGAGCTGTGTCTGAAACGTTGGTGTTTTTCTTATTTATGTCACCAACCAAACATTTTGTATTCGAACTTGATTTATCGCAAAGCAAATTTTTCAAATACTTTATACGTCCAAATTTGAATTCGTATGATTGTAGGGATCTTTCATTGCTTGAGTAACAGAGGCCTCTGTACCCATGGATTAATTGGGTTTGCTTTACACTGCCTATATTGACAATTAAGTAATACCTTTTGAGGCTCATTCATTTCCCAATGGTCTTGAAATTATTGGCAGACACACCTCATCATGACTTCTTTAATGATGGAAGAGTTTGCAAAAAATCTATTAGCAATAAATCATATGAATCCAAATAAAATGTTCCTCAGTTTTGTGGGAACAGTGGATACCTTCTGTAGGATATTGATAAAGGAGTTTCCCTTTTGGAGTCATCAGTTAGTGGAGAGGATATTGGGTTATGTTGTAAGATAGGTGCAACATTTATTTTAGGCAATTTCCTCAAAATTAAAAAATGATGACTCAGCTGGAGGTCTATATCAAGGGACATGTTAAATGATGAGGAGTTGGGGTCATCAGTCACATGAATTCCATCACTTATCTTTTAACCTGATACAAAATATAGATAAACCTACAGCCGTATTTACAAGATGTTTTGGATCTATACCACAACACAGAGATGCGTCAAAATTAAAAGCACTGCTGTGCGACAGAGCAAAACGCTACTGTTGTGCCATATTTACAATCTGGCGGACCGTGGCATAAGGCAGTAGCCTGCGCCATATAAAATTACATAGGTGCCGCAAAAAAGCCACAAGTCAACCTGACGCAACTATTGTAAAAATGGAAGGCAGACTTGCATTACGTAACACAAGTTCAAACCCCCCACGACAGTCTGAATTGCATCAAACTGGAAAAATATTGGAAAAGTGGCACCTTTCACCCAAAAACGATTTGGGGGATCATACTGGAGTCTGCATTGGATCAGGGAGCACACTGCAGTACTCAGGAGAACCAACCAAACAACCCCAATTCCAGTCCTGATGCACACGCAGACAGCATTGAAAGAGGAAGAGGAAGCCAAACCTCAGGAACCGAGATACTGGTCACTGAGGTCACCAATCATCAACATCAGCTGTTTGTCAGCTCAAAGTTGCCACTATGGACAAACGAGGCAATATAGTAGTCCATTGTGCAGAAAATAAACTGTGTCCGCCAAACAAAGAGGACAGTTACAGACTGCAAAAAGCAGTGGCACGATTAAAAGCGCAGAACAAAGACCAAATAGTGTCAAAACTTAAGGCAGCATTGCAGACCATAGGAGAAAGATCAACAGACAAGGAAGTGTTGGATGCCCTGGAGGAGTGGGTGTCAGCTGTAATCTCAGAGGAGTTGGTGACTGGAATCTCTGGACAGGACAGTGAAGCACATGAGAGCCAACAAGAGTCTTTGGGTAAGTCACGACAACTGTAAATATGTACATCATAGGTCACAATGTTGATTTCAGACAGCTATGTACCTGTGCCCCAGTGTGCTGTGTGCAGCTTAATGTTTTGCACCCTGGGTCTTCTTCCATGAAACCCTACATAAAGTAAATGACACAGGCTAATCACACATTGCACAGTACACGTCATGCCCCTACCTGCCATGTCAAAATTTTTCCACCAGTCTACGTCCCACATGGCCAACTGACTCCTGTTGATGAATGTACAACAGGATTAACCAGATCTACAAGTATCGGAATACAACGGACTATATTTAATAGAAAGCGATGCAGCCCAGCACCACAAGGCATTTGGCTGTGTCGTGCTGGATTACTTCCAAAGTAAAGCAATGCGTCATATTCACAACAATATGAGCTCTCCCCTGCATTGGTACACAATTGGATTCCATGCGCCAATGCAGGCACCCTTGCACCATGATGCAAAGGTGCCTGTGTTGGTGCACAGCAGCCCATTGTGCAGCAGCATAGAGGGAAAGAAAAGGAATGCCCCATTTCTCATAGATACAGTACATTCCTACCCATGTCCCTTGTAGGGCAGCGCAGCAGCAGAAAGGCCTGCGATCCTGCCCTACGGCAAAACTCCTAAATGAGTCCCCAAACAGCTAGGAGATATAAAATTATCTCTCTTTATTGCGCCTTCTTACGCCTCCCTTGGGGAGGTATAGGAATCAGACGCATTCCCATGTTCTACAAATGTTGTAAATATGTGAATGTGAATTAATCCATGTGTGTTGCGTGGAACACCCACAGCAATACCCATGGCAGAGTGATGCGTGATAAGGGGGAACAGCCTTTACAATGCGGGTATTACCACGCGCTACCATTACAATGCTGCTATTACAATGTAAGTCATTACAACGACTTGCCCTGGAGGGCGCTGTTGGATAGGGAATAGTTTAATTTTCTATTCCAACACCTTCCCTACTGTAACGTGGGCTGGAGTTGGAATAGAAAATTAAACTATTCCACTATGCAGTGCTTACAACGCAAGTCGTTGTAACGACTTGTGTTGTAAAACAGCGTTGTAATGGCACGCGTGGTAAAAGCCCGCGTTGTAATGCCATACCTCCGTGATAAGAGGCCTCATTTACAAGGCCACAAAATGCCACGCACGGTGACTTTTCATGGCCTTGTAAATATGGGGCAGCACAATGCACGCCGGTGCATCACAAAAAGTGATGTACCGGGGGCACAAGGGGCTAGTAAATATGGTCCTAGGTATGCACCCTAAGAAAGAATGCTGTGTTCGCCAAAGTGCTCAAAATCAAAAAATATCCTTGTGAAGTAGTGGAGTCAACCATATCCCAATCACTCAGAAGCAGCAGTAACATATCTTTATCTCTTTGCAGATGATGCACCTATACCATCTGTCCAGGTACATGATCCACTGAAATTTCTTGACATTGATGAAAGCCTGTCTCCCCTTGATCACGATACCATCTACCAAATCCTGGACTCCATACAGACTCCTTCTCCAGTTGCTGTGAGGTACACCAATGTAGTAGGGTCCACGATGATTCTGACACAAGTGCACCCACAGCACCTGCCAGCACACATCCACCACAAGTGGCATAGCTAGCCTTATGGCCGCCTGTGTCGGTTCTGGCTTTTGCCACCCCGCAGCGGCCTCATTAAAGAGCGGGAGGTGATGCTGACAAAATTCGGAGGCGATTGCTGCCCTGCCACGGCTGAAGTGGAAATGTAGAGCTGGGGGGGGGGGTGATTGCCACCCCGAGATGGTAGGTAGGAGCGGGAGGAGTCCGCCGCCCCAAAACTCATGCCACCCGGGGCGGAACGCTGGCCTGCCAACCCCCTTGCTGTGCCAACGTCCACCACTGGACTCTGAGGACATGCTACTTTTGTTCCAACAGGGTTCTGTTGGATCCCAGCGTGATCTTGTGAATGAGGTGCATGTGGGGATGGAGACCATGGCAGTTAGCCTACAGGCCATCCATAGATGCCTTAATTCCAATGATGAGAACCTGGAGGATACACAAGGAAACTACCCTCCACGCCGTGGCCTTGTTCAATACCTGGCAGCCATCGCTGGTGTCATGAGGCAGACGCATGAGCAAATGCCCGCCAAAGTGGCACCAGCGAGATGGTGAAACAGCTGGTGGAAATGCGTGACATCCTAAAGTCAATGGAGCGGAAGCTGGATACCTACATTGCCACAATGGCTGCCTACCACTGGGATGTATTAGCTGTCCTGAAAACCAGCAGACCATCCTAAATGCACTGCTGCCTTACCTGTTGGCACAGGGAAATGCTGCTGCAGCCTTGGCTTCCACATCCTCAGTCCTTGATGTCAGTGTTCTTTATCCAACTCAGTCTCCTACTGCAGCCCTCATCGAGCAGCCAACAAACACAGCTGAGGAAGAGGATTTTTATGTGACACAATTCCAACATAAGACTGCCCAATAACATTTCCCTGTGTCACATGTGCTGTGAAACCTTTGAACTTTGTTCAGAACCGTGCCAGTGTGAAAACAGTAGATACTGTTCTCCTCTTGCTTTTTCCACATGTTACACTCCACAATTGCTGTCCTGTTGTTGTTGCAGAAAATCGTGTTGTGGCACTGTCATTCACATCCTAGCTAGAACACTACTTGACCAGTGGGTCTTCACATATCTCCCCCCTGGAAACATGGCTGCACATCCAAAGTATTGCTTCATGATTTATAGATTATTGTTTCAAGTACTGCCGCTTACCCTTTGCTATCTTTGAGACGTATACATAAAAATGAACACCTGTGTCAGTGTGTTGAATGACTCTACATGTGTCTCAAAAGGACTTTAATGTGCATCCGTCTACACCATGTACAACAACAGCCATCTGAAGCAAAGTTCTTATCATGGTCATATTAGAACATAGCCACAGTGAGAGTAAGTAGTTATATCAGAACCCAAGATGCATGCTAAGTTGTTCTTTTTGACACCAGTTTTCATTCCTGCTCTGCAACATGTTTTCTTTGCAGATATTGTGATGAACAGTAGCATCAATTGACCATTTGTTTGACACAATCATGGTGATCATGCAGCAACACCAAGGGTAATCATCACAGAATAGGGCAATGTGGAATGTGGTTGGCATCTATGTATAAGTCAATGCCTAATGATACAAATGCAAGTCACCAACAGTAATCCTCATAAATCATTTTGCAAAACATGCACATGCACTTAGACCTGCAAGGTGCCAAACGATATGAGCAGTTTATATATCACCAACATGTGTATGGGCTAAAATGTGTTATCACAAGTGTTGAAATCACAAGAAATCTGACAGAAATGTGACGATGATCCATAACAAATGTGCCATACCCACTCACACATACCCACATTCCAAATGGCACTGCAAGGGCCCAATCCATCAAAAGCATACATGTCAGCTGTAATACTGCACAACAATGAACAAGAGTGTATCTGGCAAAAATATTTTTTAATAACTATTAAAAGATACAAATGAATCTTGAAATGAATGTTGAACATTTACTTTCCTAGTGTACTAATCCTGCACCTGACATATCCCTACAAAACTAACCTATTCTAACTTATCTATAAACGACTTTAACTAACCTAAACTAAATCTAAGCTATACAAGTATCACATAAGACCACTAAACCAGCTAACCTCCTCCACCGACATTTAACGCATCACTGCCCACTGAACATATAGATTCTTAACCTATATAAGATCTAACTACATCGAAATCTACACAAAAATATATATATGTATTTATATATAATCTATCTATATATATATATAATATATATATATATATATATATATATATATATATATATATTAGATATAGATATATAATAGATATAGATATAGATATAGATATAGATATAGCTGTATATAAAACATGTATCATACAAACCAATAAAACTAAGCCCACCCACTCAAAATCTAATCACACTGAACAAGTACAATAGAAAGTACCTAAATATTAGCTAGAACTACAACTGCACTAATCTAAACCTAACTCATCTAACCTTAACTATTCTAACACTATTACTATCACAAAGCCAAACAATGAAAATAAACGAAACTTGTGATTACTTTCTGTGAACTACAGCTGCTGTAGGATGCAGTCCACAGACTGCTGCAGCGTATCCACCTTCTTAAGCATTGTGGCCATCTGCATCTCCAGACCGGCCAATTTCAATTTGAAATATGTCACATCCTTGGTAGTCATGTTCTGACCACCCGATTGTCCTACACTGAGTAGTGGAGGTTATCCTGCCACCGGTGTTGCTGCAGATGAAGTGCCTGCTTGAGACTCCTGCCCTCCTTGATGTCCCATTCCCATGTAGGCCCTGGTGTCCTTTGGAGTCATTGGCACTTTACCAGGATCAGAAGAAACCCAGGTTTTGGCTGCCTTTTCCTTTTCATATCTGCTGCCCACCCTAATGACCCCCTTGGTTCGATATGCTGCAGATGTGCTGGTATCGGCTCTTACAGCTGCAGAATACCTGTTCCTCCTCTGCAGTCATTTTGTCTGTTGGAAAAGAATGACACATGTCTCAGACATTGTGGTCATAGATGACAATCTCTCTTGTCCAATGCATAAGAACATTGTAGATTCTGAAATCTAAACTAGTGCCAAAACTCCCATTTCTGTGGGACAACCACACAACAAATGTACACATCCAGCTTGTTCGTCACAACCTGTGGCATCACATGAACAGTTTGGATTTGGCCTTGTGGTTACATGTAATGGAAGTGACTGTCAAAAGTCACACTGAGCACTTATAATCTCCAAACCTAGCGGGTGGAATCGTGTGCACAAACATGTACACACAATGCCCATCTAGGCACCATCAGTACACCATGGGGAATGATATGCAGCATGCAAGAAGGTACCAGCAAGGAAAACCAACCTATGTGTCAAGGGTATAGTCAATCATGTCCAGACCTTTAACACAATGTTCTTGTGCACCATTTAAAAACTCAAAAATTGTTCAACTGTTAGGTCATATGCATCCTATCTATACCCTCTATTTTTCATTGCCAAATGTTTGTGGACTGCGCAATAAGCCTCAGGCTGATGCCACATTACCTCACTTGATCTACACTATCACATGACACTCACATGCTGGCAATCCTGATGTAGGTTGATGTCAACAATATACATGTTGCCTTTGGGTAACAAAGTCCCACCAATAAGATGATTACATGCCACAATGGGGTCATGCAGTTACAGATATCTATGAGGTACCAGTTGTACTAGACTTCTTTTTGCTATCATGAATGAATAATTGGTACAATGTCACAACAGCCTAACATATTCCTGAAGATATGTTTGACCATGTGAACAAGCTCACATGTATTGATGATAACAGTCCTTCCGGAAGCTGTTCTGGATGCTCACATACAGTGCACAGACAGCTTATGGTAAGACGTGAACATACAATTTAAAGTGAACTATCCTGTTGCTTAAAATGCTCAGGATCTAACTACATGGTTGAGGATGACGTACATACTATGCAAATTATGATGGGTTGTGTGTACTATGCAGACATTGCCTTGATAGTCAGTCCACACACACAGGAAGCAAGATGCACGGAAGTCAGCTCTGCACACTGCTACAGGTCACTTTGTACATGCATTAGGCAAAGCAAAGTAGGTGTGCAATTAGTACTCACACAGCTTTCAGCCCTGTACCAAGCCTACATACATGAATTGCCATCACATACTGACCCTGTTAAGTCCCAGCCATTTCCATACAAAATTACTCTAACATTAGGCCTCATACATGGTGCCACTTTGATGAGGTCACTTGCGCCTCTGTACTGTTACTTTTATGACATTCTAGTGTCACAATGTGGGCCAGCATATTTACAAGGCCACATAAAGCTACTTGTCGTGCCTTTCCTGGCCTTGTACATATGAGCTCCTTTCACGCAGTACTTTGCGTGAAAGGGGCATTCAATTGGTGTTCTTGTTCCCATGCAACACCCATGGAATCTGACACATTCCCATATTTACAACAAATTATGAACCTGGAAATGTGTCAGAATCTAACCTCACTCCAGGGGTGGTGTTAGGGGTGTGCAATGATGAGAAATGTTTTCATTTCTCCTCTTTTTCTACTTTTTTTATGTGGGCTACATTTTGCCGCACACATAGAAAGAGGAAATTGCCAGAATGCTTTGATTTTGTGCAGGAAGGTGTTTCTTCCTGCATAAACACAATCAGCACTGCAACGAAGGCACCCTTGCACCATGTTGTAAGGATGCCTGTGTTGGCTTATGGCAGCCCATTGTGTGCCAGCGCAGGAGGAAAGGGCAGGAATGCACTTATCTCATAGATAAGGCACATTCCTGCCATTTTGTTTTGATGGAGGACAATGCAGCAAGATTCCTTGTGGCGCTGTCCTATGCCAAAACCTCTGAATTGAGGCCCATTGTGCCTTTAACAATAGGTTGTGTCACAATCCAATGTTACAGATGCACAGCTGCCCTAGTAGCCTTGGTGTTGAGTTGCAATGAGTAAAGAGATGGCTACAAAAATTGCCCAAGGTTTGTACCTTCAACTCTGAGCTAGCACACAATGATTTGCCATGTGGCAACCCTGCCAAGCGTGCACAATGTTGTAAAAGTGACTGCATTATAGGCAATTGTGTGTTAGTATGGGTAGGTACACCCTCCAGCTCATTTCTATTGTATGATGGCCTTTTCCTCCTGATGTGTGTGCTACACAAAGCAGCACAGGTGGTGATAGCAATATCGATGGTCAAATAGGAGTTATCATCTTCTATCACCTGTTGTAGTCCAGGTTTACTCATGATACATTTTGGGCCATATCCCGCACCTTGGAAATATGGGTCTGTGTCAATACAGCAGTGGGTGCTGAACTTGAATTTCCCCTGCAACAACCATTGCACAGACCTTCCACACTAAACTGTGCGTGAATAGGGGCATGACCTACAAGGTGGCTTGTAGCCACATTAACTGGCTTATTAGTCAAATTGTGATTCATGTAAAGGAGTCAATGCCACCAGAATGTTTAATACAATGATGTTATGGTGGTATTGACTTGTGAATATGCTTGTTCCACTGATGGATACTCCGATGTGACATCTACCAAGATAGCACTTCAAAGCACATGTATGGTACTATTTATATGCACATGCTGATGTCAGTTGTGGAATAAGTGAGTGTTTACATTCCATGCATAATATTAGTAGTTGCCTACTGGATCAAAAAAAAAATAAGACTTGATACTCACTGGTAGCATTAGGGTACTGGAATGAACCCACCTCTCCTCTTGTGTAGGCCTGGCCTCCACCTATAAGCATTAATATGGTACTTGGACAAATATCAATATTGATCCTTTGCAGGTAATCAGGTGTTTACGCATGTGCATTTGTCTATTACACTGTGGAATATCTAGAGGAACACAACATTTCAAATACATGAAATCTGCATTTTGTATTTCTGCTGTTCTTTCTTTAAGCAGCAGGTATTGCAATTTTGCTGTGTATATTGTGGTTCTGCGGTCCTGTGGTTCCGTGATTCTGAACCCTTTCAATGAAGGTCGTCGGATATAGACGATTTTGGTGTCAGCGGACCGCAAATGACGAGTGCGGTATGTACGAGTGTTTTCGTCATAACCGATCAATGAGAACACTATGTATTCATGGATTTCGTTCGAACCTTCGGGTTCCATTTTGTGTAAGGCAGCCATTTTGTGTGGTTGCCCTCACATAGGCCGATGACTACGGCCGAACGAGTCTTTGGGACACGTACACCTTAGTTGACTCCTGAGTGACCTGACCGAACTGACTCCCTTGCCCGAGGCTGACCTCGTTGACCCAGTTCCTTGTTAAGCAGCTGGTCAGATAGAGATTAAAGAGCAGGACATTGCTGAGTTTATGGTACATCCACAAACCCTTCTATCTTGCTTCTCATCTGCTTCTGTTCCTTCCTTTATGGCTTAATTATTGATTTGGGTTTAGGTCTTTACGATAGGTTTGTCCGGCCCGTTCGAACAGGAATGTTGGATTTTGCTTGGTCATTTCTGGTGGGCTGGACAACGGAAAGTGGAATTGTCATCATGCGATATGTTTGAAATGTCACTCTACGATTGGTCAGTTTGTATGTAATTGATGCTAGCCAGGAATTTGATTTTTAGCATAAAAGACGATGCTCCGCTCTATGAATTTGTGCAGTCTCTAGCGAACCACCCGTGCTGTGCTTCGTAGACCTCTGTTCCTGGTTGCAGCCAATAAATTTGGTCTTTGACGTCATCAAGAAGTGTCCCGTGTCTCTGTTTGCCAAGGCAGGGGAATCCGTAGACATCGGGCGTTATCCCTGGCGCCGCTGGGTTCTAAAACCCGGTTTTTCAATATGTATCCAGGCCTTACATACGAGTCAGACTGCTGCCAGTTGTCCTGCAACTTGTCGCAAAAGGTAAGCAAGTAATCATAAGTCACATTGACACATACCTATAGCTTTGGGGGGGGATAAACAATCTAGAAAAGGTATATAAAAAACACCTTTTTCTATAGCACTTTTTGACCAATATTTTAACAAAAGTTGAACAACGACCTTGTACCTGCTTTAGTTTTCTCTAAGGGTGGCACCAGACCAAATCTCTCTGAGTTTTTTTTTACAAGATCTGATGCATATCGGAATGCATATTGCTCTGGGCAGCATATAATGCAACAGCCTTCGCAATATGTGAGGTAGTAACAAAAAACATATACAGCAATAGTTCCTCACATGGATTTGTGGACATCATGTTCATAACAGCCCATTTAAAAATTGTAAAACCCTTAACCTCCAAAATGCCATTGAGGGGTACAGCTAAAGCTTTTTTTTTCAAAATTGCCAATATCTTCAAAATAAACACTTACCTCTGCTTTTGGTAGTGGAACTTTCATTGCGGTTTGAACTGTATAAGCAGTAAAAATTAACAAATGTAACTTCTGGGTCAATGATCGCTGGTGATGTCATTTCAAGGTAGGATTTCAGGGTCAGGTGTCATAGATAGTGTCATTTCGGGTAATGGGGGGGATTAGGGACACCATTCCAATTGAATAGATGGGACATTGATAACAGTGAGGCATACCTGGCTTGATATTAGAAATTAATAGAGATACTGATAGACCTGGCATCTTTGACGTGGTTTCCCTTGTCTTTTTGGCCTCTACCTCCTGTATTTGTGATGTTGAACTGGATTTCGTTTTTGCTGGTTTAGATGCTTTGGACACTCTGCCACTGCTGATCAGTGCCAGAGTGTAAGTGCTCCTTGTGTAAATTGTTATGATGATTGAATATACATGATTAGCATATTTGTATTACCAAGAAGTCCCTAGTAAAGTGCACTGGGTGTGCCAGGGCTGGTGATGACAAATGCTACTAGTGGGCCTGCAGCACTGATTGTGCCACCCACATGAGTAGCCCCAAAATGGTGTCTCAGGCCTGCCACTGCAGTGCCTGTGTGCAGTCTGTGAACTGCCATGTCCTCCTGGTCAGTGTCCCCACTGACCAGGCCTAACCCTTCCCTTTTTATACACTTTGGTCACCCCTATGGAAGGCCCAAGGTACCCCCCTAGGCAGGGTGCAGTGTATGTGAAAGGTAGAGCATGTACTGGTAGTGAAATACAGCCATTTTCGTTTTTCACTATTGTAAGGCTATCTTGCTCCATAGGTTAACATGGGTGATGCTGGCTACAGTGGCTAACAGCATTTCTTCCCATAGGAACAAGATAGGACATAAGAGTCTAGTATCCCTGAAATCAGAATTTAATAACACATCTTTTAGGAAAGGTTGTTTTTGAATCCTCTGTTGGAGGACAGCACTTTTAGAAAGTTGCTGTTCTCTTGTCTGACCTTACTGTGTGCCTTGGCCTGTTTGTGTATTGACTGTCTGGTTTGAGAGTGACAGGGGCTGGGGATTCCCCAGGAGGCTGGCTGAGTCAGCCCTAGACTGGATTGACTCATGGTCAGAGTGTAACATGGCTTACAGCATTTGCTTGAGGATAATTTCAATAATATGGGATATGTACTATTTGACAGTGAAATGTATGAACTAATGAATGCTGTTAGTGTACTCTTTATAAAAAGTTATGGGCACAGAGAGAAGGGCAGTTTATCTTATGACATTAATACTATAACCCAACACAAATAGCAACATTAGTCACTCAAAGCATCTATCAACAGTGAACTGATGAATGCACAAGATGTCCTACTCTGAATACAAAGTGATAGGCCAAGTAGCAGGCTGTCTCAATACGGAAGCACCCCTATTATCCACAACCTTTACATTTCAAACAATGTAAAATATGTGCTTCCATTTATTGGTTATCATGTTTTAACTAATCAGCTTACACAAAGAAATTGTTTTTCATTTTAATGATCTGCACAGTAGAGTAACATTGATAATGCACTGTTGAGGAAGCTTTATTATAATAACAAGGTGTTTGAAAGTTTTGGGAAACACCGAATCTCTGATCAGAGTGGTCGGGGCTGAAAAAGAGCCCGTTGAGAGAACTTTGTCGAAGAAGTGTCAATCTCCAGATGATGCACATTCTGTACATAAGGCTGGTCAGACTATGGATTTTCAATGGTAGGAATCGTTTTAATCAAAATAAAGGTGCATTATACATATTGACTGCCATATATGTTCTATCTAAGTATACCTTTGCAAAAGGCGCTAAAACTCAATGGTAAAAGTGTTTCTGCAGCCTTTAATTTCGCGTTTAGCAAAGCAGGAGAATCTCAAAAACGTTAAGTGGTTTCTGAAAAGAACAACATTCAATCCATTTTTTTATTACTGATACAGAAGTAAAAGTGGATCTAATAAAGTATTAAATTAGAAGTACAAAATATAAAGTATGTAAGTATTTCACAGCTTACAACACCTTTCACTGCGTGGATATATCACAGTCATTTATAGACGTTTATAATGCTAGTTACCATCGGACTATCAAGACTACACCTGATTAAGTAACATTACAGAATGCTTTAGATGTCTGGAGGATATGTAAGGTGATCTATTGATGGAAAGGTATAGAAACCTCTTCTAAAGAAGGTGAGCATTTTGGGATTCGCAAGCTGAAAAATGTATTTACAGAACGTTATCAGCAGTCTTTGTGCAATTAAATGTTTATAATGGCAAAGGTTGAGCTTAAAGAAGGCTTTTATATTTTCAATTTTCACAAGAATATGAGGGTGAAGATGTTTAGGTGATTTTTACAGGAGTTACAAAAAGTCCTTGATGATCCACAAATATTTTGTATGGTAGAGAATGTGTTCACATGGAAAGGTAAAGGAGAAAAGAAGCAATCTTTCATGGGATTGCCTGAGAAAATGTCACATTTGTGTAGGGGCTAGCTCGGTCAAGCATATAAGAATGATAAGCTCTTGAAGTATAAAAAACATGGAGACATCATCACCTTATTTACAAACGCTGCACCAAATATGTTCACCACCAATTAGTTTTCTAATTGCATGTGAAACTGGCTGAACTGGTAGATTTCAAAGGGGATTGGAAGTTTGCCCTCTCAGAACCCCAGAACCTAGAATACATTTACTAGAGCTGAGACTAAGTTTACAGTCATGCAGCAACAGATAGTTTATTCACTCTATGTTGTTGCATTTGCATTCGCCAGCTAAGTAGAGTTTTAGGAACAGGGCAGCATGTGAAAAGCACTGTACCAGTACATTTGTCGTGGTCGGATGTTAACTGTGACTTCTAAATTGTCTATGTTTGCAGTGATATTATAGAACCACAGAGGGTTGGTGATAGCTATTGCCTTTTGCTTAGATGTGGGCAGGTCAAACGTGACAATAACACAACTGTTAATATTCAGTATTTTGGACCTGACTATGTGCTAGTTTCTAAGAGTCACTTTGAAACTTTATCAGTTTTGATATTTGATCATCAGTTGCAGGACGTGCCTTTTAGATATGAGAAAGTGGTTATCAAGCTTCCTTTAATCCAATTATACAACAGCGAGCATTGAAAGGATATTAACACAGTTTTCATGAAAAAAATACAGAGAACTTTCCCTATATAGGGAATATATGCAAGCAAAACACGGAGCCCCCTTTCTTTCAAAGGCCCCACTTATATGCAGAGCTGGACTGGAGTTGGGGGCTTTTTTCAAAGTTTGGTTAGAAGAGCACTGCTTCTTGAGAAAATATATAGAAATCGCCAAACCCCATGTTAAAGCAGCTTCTGCATACACCGTACAGAACATATTGAGATTGTTTACATCAGCCATTGCAGAATGTATGAACCAACACTAGCAAGAAGGATCTGGGCTTCTGTACCATCCAAAGATTGGTACCAAAAGGAAGCAAAAAGCCGCACGCCGAAGGAGACCTATGCCCCATAGACAAATGGTGCACACTTTACACGTTTCTCACAAATTAAGATCTGCAAGTCAGAAGAAGACTTCCAAGAACAGAGAAACATCTGCCTGCGCAAATAGTTTTTAAAGTCAAATTAAATCTTAATAGCTTTTGTACACTGAGTCTCCGGAGAATGTGTCAAGTCGGCGTTAGAATTGTTTTCCCTCAACCCCACAGAGATCTGCATTGAAAGCTGCTTTTTTCGACAGGAGTTCCACCTCTAACAACTATAACGCCCCAGGCACCAATAGAGTCTTTGTATCTGGCTCCTCAGGCATGTATATAGATTTCAACTATTCTCTTTTACACCTGATCTGTGAAATCACAAAAGCAATGTGCTTAATGTCCTATTACATATGGTAATCTTCATTACTCCGGGTCCCGTAGTCCTCGACACCTTCATAATAAACAAGTGGAGATGTCCATCTCCCGACAGAAAAAAACAACAAGAGGCATGCTGGGACACTAATACTGCCCCTCCCCCCGGGAGTACATAAGCAGTACTTACCCAGCAGACCTCCTGTACTAACAAGCCCAGACAGGAAGGCCGGCCGCCCGGGAGGGAGGGAGGGGCGTATGAAGGTGTCGAGGACTACGGGACCCGGAGTAATGAAGATTACCATATGTAATAGGACATTACCCCCAGGTCCCTCCGTCCTCGACACCTTCATAATAAACAAGTGGAGAATACCAAAGCAGAAACCCGGCCTTCCGCACGCATAAGCACACCCAGGAAACCACAACAAAGCAGTCACCCAAGGGAGCACCGAGAAGGAGAAAAGGAAGACCGCAGGCAACATCCGGCCCGCAACCCCGAACATGACAGCAGGGACAAGGACCGGAGAGAAAGAAACAAGGCCAGGGCTATAAAGAAAGGAGGCCGCCAACCCGAGAAACAGGCAACCGGGACCCGGACGAGGATACCAAGACCAGCCAAAACAACCCACAGGAGAAGACCGCCAAGGCCAGAACCAGAAGGAAGGCACACAGGGCAAGGCAGACACACCAGGAAGACGAGACAACCTGGAAGAAAGCCAAAGAAAGAAACGGCCATAAGAGCGCAGGCACAAGCACCCAGCCCAAAAAGGAAGGAGAAGCACAGGCCAGAAACACGGCCAAACACCCAAAAAGAAAGGACTCGAACCCAAGAGACCCAAGGAGAAAACCCGGCCGAGGAGGCCCAGGAAGCAACAAGCACCCAGGAGCCGAACAGGATCGAGAAACCGACCCCAAAAGACAGGGACGGGGAAGAACCCCAGAACCCAGCCGAAAGCCCACCAAACAAGGAGAGGCCAACAAGACCGGAAACCAGCCACAAAGAAAACACAACCAGGACGGGAACAGAGAAACCGACCACAAGCCCAGAAAACCCCTACCCCAAAGGGAAGGAACACAAGGCAGGAGGGGAGCACAGAGCAACCGGGAAACCCCAGCAGCCGCCCAACGAACAAAAGGGCAGCACAAAAGAAGGCGCCCACACAGCACAAGACCGCCCAGGAACCCCACACCCAGGCCAGACACGCAACAAGGGCAGGAGCAGCGGAAAAGAAAAGCCCAGGGAGCAGTGCACCCAGACCACAACCACAAGGCCCAAACCCAGCAACACCAGAGAGGAGCCAGGCAAACAGCAAAAAACAGGGCAACAAAACGCCAACAGAACCGGGAAGCCAGGACCAGAACCAAGCAACCCGACCATCGGCAGACCCAAGCAAACCCCAGAAGGAGAGCAGAGGACCAAGCAGCAGGAAAACCATAGACAACCCGCCGCCAGGAGGGAGGGACCCGCAGAGGCAGGAGCACCACAGAACCGCACCCCCACCAAAGAGGGAGGGGGGCGGGGCACCCAAACAGACCCAAACCGGGAACAAAGCCTGGGGAAGCAAGAGAGGACCACCGAACCAGGAAGAACCCGAAAAAGTCCGGCAACAAACCCCCAGAGTAGGCCGAAAAAGATAGCACAGCCCGAAAACCCAGGCGGCACAGCGGCACAGCCCGAGGACACACACAACCAACAAGAAGCCCGCAGAACCGGAGCCACAGAACCCCACACAGGCCCACAACACCGGGAAAACAAGCCCGGGAAGAGAACCACCAGCAGGAGAAGGCCCAGAAGGAACCAACCGGAAACGGCCCAAAAGCAGAACACCCAGTCAGTACCCGAAGGGAGACCAGCAAGGAAGCAGAGCCCAAAAAGGAGCCTCACACGCAGGAGCGGCAGGCCCCAGCCGAAAACCCAGCCAGGCACCCACCAAGGGAACCATACGAGACCAGAACAACCCAGGGAGCAAAAACCCCGAGAGCAGAAGGACCAAGAAGCCAACAGCACCCAGCAGCCCCAGGGGGCCAGGCAGGCACCAACCCGGCCCGACCAGGCACAACCACCGAGCAGACAGCAGAGCACGGGGACAGAACAGCACACCGGAGAACAGGTGGCACGACAGGACACGGAAGCAGGCAGGAGGCCCCAGCCAGGAACAAACCAGGCAGGCACCGCCGCAGAAACAGGAGGAGCGGCCCGGAAACCCCAGAAGCAAGCCAAAGGCAAGAATGGGGAGAGTCAGAGCAAAAGCAACCAGGCCAAGCACACAGAAGGCCCCGGGACCACACCAGAAGCCCCAGGCAGCAGCAAAGGGAAGCCCACAGCACCAGGAAGAACCAGACCAAAGACCAACCAGGCCAGACTCAGCAAACCCGCAGGGAACAGAAGAGAACAGGAGCAGGCAGGGCGGAACATAACAGAACAGCCGCATCCAAGGCAGTACAAGCCACCCAAGCGCAGGCAGAGGGGACAAAGCACCCCAGAGAGCCCCCGGCACGACACCGGCAAGCCTCCAAGGACAGGAACCAGGCGCAGCCCAAACGCCGACCAACCCCACAGAAGCCAGGAAGCAGAGGCGGGGAACCAGGGCATACAACCGGAGCAAGGCCACCACAGCCAGCCCGCAGCGGAGACGAGGCCACCCACAGAGAGCCGAGAAGCGACCCAAACCGAAGAGCAGCAGAGGGCAAGGCCCAAGCAATCAGGCAGGGAGATCCCAACAAACACAGAGAAAACCCCAGGAGCAAGCAAAAAGGCAGAGCCAGCGAAAAGGAACCCGCCCCCACAGAGGCGACAGGAACCCACGCCAACCCCAGAGGGAAAAACCCCGAAGCCCGAGCGGCCAAGAGCAGGGGCACCCCCCGGAGAAGGGAATCAAAGCGAGAAGCCCCCGCAACATGCCCACCCTCAGAGAACAGACAAGAGCCGGGGCGGGCAGGCGGCAAGGCAACAGGCCAGGAACAGTAACGTGCCCCGTAGACCAAAAGAGGAGCACAGGAACCACAGCGCCCGACCGACCAGAACCCACCAGACACGCACGCACCGCGTGGGGGGCATCAGATAACACCAGTGCGACAGAGCACCAGAAGCACACAGAATCACCCTCCACTGAGCACATACAGGAAGCAAGCAGCGTGGGCATCCGTGGCAGCAGCAGGACAACCCAAAAAAGAGGGGACAAAGCACAGCGCCGAACGCAAGCACCCCAAGTAGGAGGCCCCGGCACAAACCAGGGCACACCCAGAAGACTCACAGAAGAAGAAAGGGGGGCGAAACAGCCAGAGCGGGGGCCAACAGCACAACAAGGCCCCCACTGGCACAGGGAAAAGTCATCACAACACTAGAGAATGGCGCAAGCAGACGCCAGCACCAACATCAAGCAGCCACCCCGTCAAGAACCACAAAAAGAACATGTAAAGGAACACGGCCCCTTAGCGCTCGAGACATCCTGCCACACCTACACCCAGCAGCACGCCAGAAACGAAAGGCAACCCAAGACGCCAATCACCCGAAACCCAACCGGAGTGAGGAAAGGCCAGGGCTAAACGGACAGAGCCACTCAGGGACCCCATATGCATGCACAGCCCGGGCCCCAGCGGACCGAAGCCAGCATAAGAGAACCAGAAGCCCCAACAACACAGCCACATTGACCAGGATCAAGCCGGGGGCCCGCCCGGAGGGCGGAGGGTCCAACAGCACCCACAGGCCAAGCGAAAAGGAAAATGCACGGGACACAACCCGACAGCACAGGAAGAGAGCACAGACAGAAGACAGAGGACCCAAGAAACAGGGCGTCGATGGCGCCTCTGAGCTCTGTAAATAGCGTGATCCTTGTAAACCAATGTAATATTACTCAACTTTCCACCCCGAAACTGCCAGAATTCGAACATGTATCTGGAAAACACCGAATGTCGCTGCAGCTAGCGTGCAACTCCTGGATCCGTCATGCCAGCCTCTGTGCCAAACGCTGACCCCAGGAAAAACAGCCCCAACCACCGAGGTGAAGGAACCAAAGCTCCGACCGTGCCATCAACGGGGGGCAAACCAGCGCCCAGACGACACTCCACAAAGCAATCGCCGCAGTTTCCTTCGGACCCGCAAATGAACAGAAAGCAGGTGTTCACACAAAAAAAGTGCCACCGAAGGACACCGTGACAAAACAAACCCTCGTTTCTTTACCATCGAGCAAAAGCACTCGGCGAGCAGAGCCAGCCCCGAAACCCAGGCAGCCCAAGAGCAGGGTGGGGGCCACAGAGGCACAGAACCGGGCCGATGATGAAAGTGAAACCGATACGAGGTAACACGATGGAAGCAAAGCGGCAGTCCTGGATCCTCTGCATGACGTGCTCCACCCTCGTAGGCAACCAGCAAATGCCATCACCAACAGCGGGCCAAAAACATCAGAAAGCACATACATAACAAAGTACATTACGGGGGAAAAAGATCCGCCCAGAAACACAGCACGCCCAGCTCCACAGCCGAGACTCGAACACTGTATTACAGCTGATGCATGCCAGAAGTAAAGAGAAACCCCGCAAGCGGGACTCACCAAGAGCGGGGGCCAACCCCAGGAACAAGGCCCCCACTTCACCAACTCCACAGCCAGGAACAGCAGGAGCCCATCCAGTGAGGCACGTCTCCCCGGCCAAGCTCGGGAAGGCGAGCCCGTGACCCGGAAGCAACTTCCCGGGAACTCCAGCCCCAGCCGTAAAGGACCGGGAGGTGCACGAAGTGCACAGCAGAACACCGGCTCCAAGACAGACTGACTCCCAGCAAGCCCGGCAGGCCAGGAGGCAGTCCAGGGAACCCCGCGCCCAAACAGCCAGGCAGCAGGGCGGGGGGGGGAAGAAGAGAAGCCACTCAAGCCCAGCAGGAGCAGCACCAGCACGCCATCCAATCTGTCGACAGACAGAAAAAAAGAACAGGAGGTCTGCTGGGTAAGTACTGCTTATGTACTCCCGGGGGGAGGGGCAGTATTAGTGTCCCAGCATGCCTCTTGTTGTTTTTTTCTGTCGGGAGATGGACATCTCCACTTGTTTATTATGAAGGTGTCGAGGACGGAGGGACCTGGGGGTAATATAGCAGTGGATGCCAAAGGTCCAACAATTATTTACCCCATTGCTACTATTTTTTAACACAATATCCTCCCTGGTGACCATCTAGATACCCAAAATGATAATATACATGCTTATGGAGCCTAAGTTAAGAGCATTCTGAATTACAGCAATGACGCACTAGATACCCTACTTTCAGCAGGGCTCGTCTAAAGGGGCCCATTTTCCCATTTTGAAGATACAGAACTGGAAGGCGACAATAAAAGTTTTTTTTTTAAAAACACCCAACTTTGCATCTAGAAGTAAACAGTTTGACCTCCTCGGCTATATACATTCTGATCTAGTTTTTCAAGATAAACCAATTATCAATAAAAATTAGTTTAAACTTTCTAGCAACAAAATACCTTTTGCCATGTTACTAGAGATGATGGGCAATATAAATTAGTGATACTTTCAGCCAGTTTATTCATAAAGCGACTGAAAGTGTCGCCCATCAGCATCAGATTGGCACACCTTAAAGAACTGCAACTGTCAAATGAGTTACTGTGAGAATATTCAGTATATCTGCAGGGGCACATTTCCCTGACAAATGTTACAACAAATTCGAAAGCTCATACTTATAGGTTTGTTGACTAAACTGCCTTTAGTGGGGTGTATGACTCAATTAAATTTAATAGAATTTCCTTATTTACATAATTAATTAAAACTGTTGCAATAATTTACATAAAAGTAGAATGACAAGAAAAGAAGTCAGATTCCTGCGTTTTTACACTAATAGAGTTTTGCATAAAAAAATTGATAAGAATGGGTTAAGATTTAAATAATAAAGCGCCACTAGGAAAGCACGTCACTAGGCTATTGTGGCCTGAGTCCTCTGCATATAGTCAAAATAGGGCGCGTTTTGAGTGCAAAAGTAGCAATAGTGGGATTTCACGAGCCATCTTGTACAATTAGAAATCAATATTAGCAACAGCATTTAATTTGTGGCTATGATTGCTAATATACTGCACTTTTGATAGGCTCCTCATCCGCCTGAGGTCGCCTTAAAGTTTGTTTGGACATGCCACTGTTGTCATGTGTTGATTAATTTGTCCATGACAGTCAGGAATTTTACCAGACAGCAACACAGCTGGACATCCTCTCTAGAGAAACTCGCTATCACTGCTTGTCTGCAAGACCAAATGTTTTTCCTGTTAAAAAATGGTCTAAATAATACTTGACGCTCCCTTAGTAGCTCCCTGCAGATAGTTAGGAGGTGCCTAGGATATACTCCTTCCCTTCCCCCCACAGTCGACAGGTTGCTGGCATCGGGTGTGAAGCCACAACGGCAAGTGAAACTCAGAAGGTAATATACGTAGGCCGTATTTCAGGAACTTCTCTTTGGTGGCCTTGGAAAAGCAGATATGAGGTATGTTTGGGGAATAGTTTTGGTATAACTCTGAATAGTGAACCGGCCATGTGCTCTTTCTTTAACCTTCTATAAGGGACACTCTTTTGGTGGCATTGTTGACTAGCTTTTTGGAGCTCATCTAAGTCCCAGATGCCTCCCAGAGACCGCAAAGGCCTAGTTGATCGAGTGAGTCTTCTAGGAAGCGTCTGGCTGGGCCTGTCTCCTTAGCTTGCAGTTCTTTCCAGAAGTAGGCATTTAGGGTTTCTGTGTCCCCCTTTCTAATTTTATACCAGCGTTTAATGTATGCTCCTTTGTGGGCCAGCTCTTGTCTTTGAATCCTAAACTCTCATCCCAATTGTGCAGATGATGTGTATCTCAGTCAACCGTAAATCATTCGTAGTGCTCTTGCTATGGTGCCATCCACTATTTCTGCATCACTCCCTCTCATGGCTTCACTTCCATAGGTGATAGATGGTATGCGTTTTGCCTGTATCACCCAAGACAGCGAGGAGAAACTTGTGCCAGAGATATTATATTCCAGATTTCATAATGCCGCGACTGTCGCTATCCCCCTCTTTTTTATGGCCTCCATTAGGCTTCAATTTAAAACACAATGTCATTACATATACAGTGTTGTTTCATGATGGGGTTGTGATTCCTGCGTTGTTTAATGCACCAATCTTTAAAGATGACAATTTTGTTTGTGAATATCTTGGGTTCTTTAAATAACTGGAAAAAATGTATGGTTTTCTGGTGTTCTTGTAGCTAGATAGGGATATGGGCTTGGTACACACTGAATGCTTTCGATGAGTCTAGTTATAGAAGATAGCACTCATTATACCCTTATCAAAAAGGGAAATATGAAAGCTGACATACAATTAAAACAACCACTTTAAGCTAACAAAAATACAGGGGTGTTCACTGTCGGTAAAAATGAGCTTTAAATTAATTAACAGACAGATTTTGTTAGATTATTTTTAAAAATTAACACTTTTCAAATATTCTACTTTATGAGCATTCATATAAATGTTAACACTTTTTAGGTATAAGGTAAATTAACATGCTCCCTCTTTTGGTCTTAAAAACGCCTTTTACTCTTACAGTGCCTGGATTTTCTCACTGGTGACAACGTTTGCGCTTCATAAATTCATGTTACATAATATCACATTACAGTACTCTTCTTTTAAATCAAAGACATCTAGTATATGGAAGAAAATCATTGGGCACATTTGTTTTTAAATTCAGAAAAGGAAATGGTCTTTGGCAGTTTTGCAGCTTTTCCTGCGCATCGCATATACACCTGTGGCCAGATTTACTAATATTTCACGCAACGCAGAAAGACATATTGCTGTATTGCCTTTTGTGAAAGGAAGGGAGCAGAAATGTGCCATATCTACTACGATATGGCACACTTCTGCTCTCTCCTTGCCCTGGTACACTGTGTGCCAGTAGATATATAACTTTAACCCCTTCACTGCGGGGCTAATTTCCCCGCGGTGCGGGGGGGAGGGGGGCCGCGCACGGCGCCGCTGTGCTGATGACGATCCCAGGCTCGTCATGCAGCACGGTGCTCGTGTGCTCATGACGAGCCCGGGCTCGTCATGAACCCGCCCGCGCAATGGAACGCTCAGCACAGCGGGGGAATTAGCCCCGCGTGTGAACGTTCCACGGCTCATGACGAGCCCAGGCTCGTCATGAGCACACGAGCACCGTGCTGCATGACGAGCCTGGGCTCGTCATCAGCACTGAAGGGGTTAAAGTCTGCTCCATGAGGCGTCATCTAAAGCAATATTAAACAGGTGGCCATATCTCCATCTTGAACCTTTTCTAGTTGGGTCCTAGAGTTCAACCATTCTCCTCCCTTAGAGGTGCTCTTGGTGGAAAGAAAGGTGACGTGGGCATCGATGAGTAAAGCTGAAAAATAAATGGTACATGCTTTTTGAGCTAACAAAAGAGCCAGAGCTAGAATCCTTTAAAGAATCTAAAACCTGTCTGTTGGTCGCATTTCGTACAATGGAAGAAGGAATGTTGATTTTTATAATGGCCTGCATAAAAACTTCCCAGCCTCTATGGGTTTCTGCTGAATGAGAGCCTGTGGGTGTGTAGTGCCACAGATTAGGTCAAAGAGGTTGGATCTTTTAACTAGTTGCCCACAATAAAAAAAACTCCTTTTTCATTCCATGAGTCAGTGTCTTTTTGATGAGCATTTTATTTAGCAACAGTGCGGTATTTTTCTGCACCACTGGGGGCTATTCTTCAACAATTCGTGAACAAAAGGGTCAAAGTATGCCAAGTGTTCTTGGTGGGCTGTTGGCCATAGAGTTTTTGAGTCAGACATATATAAAGTCTGCTTATGATCTTTCTTTCAATCCCAGTATAAAGTAGTTTAAAAGGGCAGGAAGAACAATCAAATGCAGCGTGGCTTTGCTGTGCATGTTAAATGTTTATGGTTTAGTAGGATGTTTGTCATTTCTGAGTTTCCTTCTCTGTATTAGATTTTTCCTTATGTCCCAGTCTGTGTGTGTGGTGGTTCCCACTCTTGCACCTGATGCTGGGGTGATACCTTTTGGATGTACTCTGTCAAACTATGTGTAAAAGGCTGATGATTAACAGAATAGCTATACAGAACAAAGACACTCTACACCCTCCAAATTGAGTAATGAGTTTCTTTTTAGAAACTTTTCAGGTCTGGATGCTTACCTACAATCCAGATCGGGTCTTCTACTGTCCGATGTACGGGCAACTATTTCCAGAAGTCAAGAAGCCACTATGTTACCACACGCTGGAATATAGGTAGACAAGGGCCCACAAGAAGAAAAAAGCCAAAGGTGTAAAAAAAACTCCTGCTAGATGAAAACTTTAAAGGATTGGGAAAAAAACAGGAATCTGTAATCTCATAGTGGAATTCTATAGGAGGAGGATTCAGGACCAACAATTGGAGGGAGCTAGGAAACAAATGAAGAAACACAGCTTTGTTGACTTAAGCCTTTATATAGTAAATAATAGGAGAACATTTACATCAAATGGAAACACAAATGTTTGGGAAAACCAGAAAGAAATCAAGAAAGAAACAGGAAAGAAAACCAGGGGCCTCGTTTATGAGGCCGTGCGTCACTTTTACGCTGCGGTGCGTCACTTTTTGTGACGCACCAGTGGCGTAAAAAATGTGCCTTGTTGCGCCATATTTACAAAGTGACGCATCTAGGTAGATGCGTCACTTTGTAAACCCCTGCTCCACATTATACCTGCGCCAGGTATAATGTATGCAAGGAGGGCATTTTGACGCAAGAAAGGGTCATGGAAGTGGCGCAGTGAAATCTATAAGATTTCACTGCGCCACTTCTAGGACTCAAATGCGTCAAAATCTTACGCCTGCCTCACAGCAGGCCTAAGACTGATGCAGGCCCTTTCTAATGGGGCTTGCCCCATGTGAAAGGACACATTGCTGGAGTTGCGGACCTTTTGTGATACACTCCAGCAATGCGTCACTTTTGCGCCTACAGATAAGTCAGAAATACTGACGTGTCTGTAACTCCTTGCGACATGATGCGTCATACTTAAAATATGACGCATCATTGGTGTCGTAAGGAGGGCGCAATGAAAAGTGACGCATCGCTGTTTTCACGCAGCAATGCGTCACTTTTCATAAATGAGGCCCCTGAAGTGGACAGGCTGTGGAGAGTTTTTTAAAGGCAGCTGCAAATACTCAGGCAGGTGATTGCCATTTTGGAGCTGAATGAGCAAGGATCAACAGTTGGGAGCCCAGGAGTATGAAGGAAACCAGCCCCAGGTGAGTTAAACTCACAGCGCATAAAGAAGTGGAGCACATAATAGCCTTTCTTTGCAGTGTGCTCGACATGACTAACAATTTTAAGAGGGCTAGATTTCAACGTAAATATGCTGATATAGTGACCCATATTATAGCATTCAGATTGTAAAATGCTACTAGGGCCTCTCCAGCAATTGTTTTTATAGGGTTTGGACTTACTTTTGAGTTTGTAAGCAACTGCGAGATAAGGTGGAAAAATACCAGTTTGATGTCTGTAGTCTACTAGATGTGGTTGTTTTTGAACCTACCAGTAAGTAAGCATATGGTTTATCCATGTCATTAAAGGCTTCCAAGAAAAACCTGGTATTTCCAGGATACATTTGTTTGTAAAAAACATTATTGTTATTTGTTTGTCTCTAAGGATTTTACACAACACTAGACAAGATGTGCTGTGAGTTATAAGTTATGAATGGCTACTCTTGACCTTATAGAACAAATGTTGAACTATGGAATAAATTCTTAGATCACAATGGGGTGAATATTTATTAAAGCCTTTATCTATTTCTGGGATGTTCTTGACTTCAGTCATTAGGTCATCTAAAATACCCATACTTATGATACTTAGACGAAGCCAATCATCATCGTTGAGACTAAGCAATGTTGCTTTTATAAATTATATATATGGGAATATAAAGGTGAGCTCTTTTTTATAGATTTTTTCAGCATGAAGAAAGCCATACCATATTGAGTGAGGCGTGGTTTAAAACACTGGAAGTATTTTATAAAAGCATGTTTACAAATTAGCTTTTACCATAACTTGAAAGTCCTGCTAAAACACAGGAAATTGAATGCTGCAGTCTGTTGTCCATGACATGAGTCAAGTGACTTATGCCTACCAATATCCAAAGGGCAATATTTTGTAATCCTCTGTCACTACTCCTTTATTAAATACTATGTGTAAAGTTTTATGCAGTAGTCTTGTTATTATTTCCCACAGTTTTGGGACTTGACAATACTAGGTTTTTCTCCTGCAATAGTTTAATTACATTTAAGGGCATTTCCACCAGGGCAATCACTGACCAGATCTTTTAGTCACTTAAAACTGATTTTGATCTTATTGTTAATATTGGGTGTAATTTCTTCACACCGTACATTTTTGGATGTCTGATAAAGTATATTTGAGCATGTGCTGACACAAACTGTCCACTGTGTTCTCAATGATCTAATTCACTTGTAGTTCTACTGGGTGATCACCATCTTTATAAGTTTAAAGTAATCAGGTACTCATTTGTATATTTTAAAAACAATGTAGCCATTTGATCATTTATAAGCTCACAACCGGAGACCAAATAACATGAGTAAAAAGGTACTTGTATAGCTCACCAGAATCTGTTAATATTTTAGTGTTTGGCAAGTTTATACACTGGGAAGATTTTCGTCATCGAGAACTGAGACAGAGTTTAGCTAACTGACGTCTAGTAAGTTAACTTTTAATATGCTCCAGTCTTAGTTGAATACCTTCATACGTGAAATAATTGGTAATATATTCTTGCTTTGTTTTCTTGTTGATAGATCAGTTTGAAAATCCTGAAGCCTTCTTCTTATATCTGAGAAATAATTTAATGCGCTCACAAATCATTTCTGTCAGTCTGCTCAAAGTACCATATCTTGTGTATTTTTGCAAACTTGTAGCCTTTCTCCAAGGCTGCCTGTACCTCTATGCAAGTTACTGTCATTCAGCTTTCTTCATTAGTATGTCTGCATTAACTGGTCTGTTCATGACGGACATAGTTTAGTTTTTCCCCCAAATCTGTGTGGGAGTCCAGGAACATAAATCCTCCTAAGAAGATACATCTGAAATTGAATTTGACCAAAGTACTAACGGATGTCTTTAAAATCTTGATAATTGATGTGTGGGTGTGATAGCGGTACAGTACAGCTTCATCTTGTTCACATAAGGATACTGACCTTTGAAATAGTAATGGTGTATTTTTTTGCTACCAACCACAGTCTTGTACAACAGAATAGTATTATTATGACCCACAAACAAATTCTTCACAGGGCTCAAAAGTCTCAGACAATTCCTTGTTCTTAGTAAATCACATTTGATTGTTCCATATATAACCTCTTATGTTCCCACAGGGATCACCCAACAATATAGCACTACTCAATATGACATACCTTTAGCAATGTCTGGCAGTGCAGTTGTTCAAAGCTGGTACCCAGCAAACTAATCAACTACAGAGGTTTGTATCACTTGGGACAACCATGATAAAAAACAAAAAAATTAAATTAAAAAATGCTTGGCACACCGTTAACTAGAGCATATCCATCTAAGAAATACTGCCCTGCAGGTCATCCTAAATAAATATGTTTTATTTTTCAGAGATGTACATTAGCCATTGAATGAAAGGTGTAGTCTATAATTCTTTTTGCTATTTTAAAAAATCAGGTGATATCAGTACTGTGTTTTTAGGTTTTAAAAACGTGCTTGTAGGTCGCTATAAACTTTGAAGCCAGCATCATATATTGAAAGGGGCCTATTTACGTGATACATTTTACTATATAATGGGTGTTTGGATGTTGAACAGTGTCTAGGTTTGTCATCTGTAAGACACCAGAGATTTCAACTTTGCTAAAATAAATACATCTCGTTTTCACTATGCTTTCAACTCTGCCTGAAAGATAAATGTCTTGTCACAGTTTTCTGTGTACCATTTTAAAAAGGATTCTTTTCTGTGTACCATTAAAAAAAAATCTTTCTCTTCTGGCATCATAAACTCTACACCATAGCATTCAGTTAAAATAATAAGCCCCATATAATCTTGATTTTCGAGCTGTTTAAAGGGTTGAAATATCCTTAAGGACCTGGGGAAACAAAAACGTTTGGTAATTTGTTTAGTTTCATGGGCATAAAAATTAAGAACATCAATTAATCTTATTCTTAGTCACACTACCATGAGCAGCATCAATTTGGAGCCTTCACCGACAAACTTCAGCCCAAGTTAACAATAATTATCATCATAAGGTGAAGAAGAAGTCATAAGCTTTTGAACTATGGGGCAGAAATTAATATCCCATTAAATTCTCTGTAAGGAAAAGTTAAGATAATAGTTCACACAGGATGTTCAACAGAAGTTAAGTGATGTGCAAAGATGCAGTTCAGTTTATACACAATGCCTTCTTGCGTGCATTCCACATCAAATAGAAAGGATGTTTCAGCTTTTATTTGAGGGAGGACTTTAAAAATAAAACATTTATCTTCTTTTCTTAGAGAAAAATACATTCTACACCACAAACACTGCATTCCTTTGCACTTATGATCAATGCTGATGTAACATCCACATTGCAAACAAACTATTTCGGTGATACACGGAGTCCACTGCCTCCAAGATGTTTGAGTTTTCATGAGCAGATCTTTTGAGCAACAGAATAGATTGCATCATGGTCTTTCAACTCTGTGACTCTGGGACGGGTAAGCAACCATCTGGGTGACACATTTTACGGTACATTTCATGCTGGAGATTGGATTTTGTGTTACAGATATGTTCCAAACGTGTTCATATAAGTTTCTCCCTGAAAAGAACCTTTTAATTTTAATATGCCATAGAAATGTATATCATGGTGTAGAATATACACAAAACAAACAAGATGATGGAAGGGATGTTGCACAATGGCAAAACATTCACCCCCAGTCACAGATCTGGGTTTAATCCATCGTTATTTTGCTCACCAAGCCACCCCAGTTCAGACATGGCCATATGCAAATCAGTCTTGACCCTGTGCCCCATGGGAACAGGTCAAGCCGAACTGCCAAGCCATGTCTTCCCTGGACCAGAATCAAGCATCCTAGGACCGGTTTCTGGCTATCAGCCGTCTTCAGCCAGGATAGCTTGACTCCAGTGGCGTAGTGAGCAAGGGGCCCATGTCTGGGCATATCCTTCCCACATAGGGTGAACAGCAAAACAAACAAGATGATGGACAGAATGTTGCACAATGTCAAAACATTCACCCCAGTCACAGATCTGGGTTTAATCCATTGTTATTTTGCTCACCAAGCCACCCCAGTTCAGACATGGCCATATGCAAATCAGTCTTGACCCTGTGCCTCATAGGAACAGTCCAGCCGGATATATGATGTTACAACGCGTACTTTTAGCACACATACCAATAGCACGGATTTTTTACCACGCAGGTCATTTTACAACGGAAACCTTTACAACGCAATACACTACAACGCAGATACTATTACAACGCATACCATTACAACGTAAATATAGGTAAGTATATAATATTAATATATAATGTACATATTTATTTTTGTATTATTTTATTTAAATATTTAATATTTAATTATTAATTAATTTTATTAATTACATTCATTTTAATTTTATTATTTATAAATATATATAAAAAATACCCCTGTACCCCAAACCCCAAACCCAGCCCTAAAACCTAAAAATACCCCTGTACCTCAAAACCCAAACCCAGCCCTAAAACCTAAACATACCCCTGTACCCCAAAACCCAAACCCAGCCCTTAAACCTAAAAATACCCCTGTACCCCAAAACCCAAACCCAGCCCTAAAACCTAAAAATACCCCTGTACCCCAAAACCCAAACCCAGCCCTAAAACCTAAAAATACCCCTGTACCCCAAAACCCAAACCCAGCCCTAAAACCTAAACATACCCCTGTACCTCAAAACCCAAACTCAGCCCTAAAACCTAAAAATACCCATGTACCCCAAAATCCAAACTCAGCCCTAAAACCTAAAAATACCCCTGTACCCCAAAACCCAAACCCAGCCCTAAAACCTAAAAATACCCCTGTACCCCAAAACCCAAACCCAGCCCTAAAACCTAAAAATACCCCTGTACCCCAAAACCCAAACCGAGCCCTAAAACCTAAAAATACCCCTGTACCCCAAAACCCAAACCCAACCCTAAAACCTAAAAATACCCCTGTACCCCAAAACCCAAACCCAGCCCTAAAACCTAAAAACACCCCTGTACCCCAAAACCCAAACCCAGCCCTAAAACCTAAAAATACCCCTGTACCCCAAAACCCAAACCCAGCCCTAAAGCCTAAAAATACCCCTGTACCCCAAAACTCAAACCCAGCCCTAAAACCTAAAAATACCCCTGTACCCCAAAACCCAAACCCAGCCCTAAAACCTAAAAATACCCCTGTACCCCAAAACCCAAACCCAGCCCTAAAACCTAAAAATACCCCTGTACCCCAAAACCCAAACCCAGCCCTAAAACCTAAAAATGCCCCTGTTACCCAAAAACAAACCCAGCCCTAAAACGAAAAAATACCCCTGTACCCCATAACAAAATACCACTAATAAATGTTTTTAAAAAAAGATAAACTTACCTATAATTATACTTACGTTGTAAGGGTATGCGTTGTAATAGTATCTGCGTTGTAGTGTATTGCGTTGTAAAGGTTTCCGTTGTAAAATGACCTGCGTTGTAAAAAATCTGTGGTAATGGTATGCGTTGTAAAAAATCCGTGGTAACAGTTACATACCGTCCAGCCCAAACTGCCAAGCCATGTCTTCCCCGGACCGGAATCAAGCATCCTAGGACCGGTTTCTGGCTATCAGCCATCTTCAGCCAGGATAGCTTGACTCCAGTGGCGTAGTGAGCAAGGGGCCCATGTCTGGGCATATCCTTCCCACATAGGGTGAACAGCAAAACAAACAAGATGATGGACAGAATGTTGCACAATGTCAAAACATTCACACCAGTCACAGATCTGGGTTTAATCCATTGTTATTTTGCTCACCAAGCTACCCCAGTTCAGACATGGCCATATGCAAATCAGTCTTGACCCTGTGCCTCATGGGAACACTCCAGCCCAAACTGCCAAGCCATATCTTCCCTGGACCAGAATCAAGCATCCTAGGACCAGTTTCTGGATATCAGCCGTCTTCAGCCAGGATAGCTTGACTCCAGTGGTTAAGTGAGCACGGGACCCACGTCTGGGCATACCCTTCCCACATAGGGTGAACAGCAAAACACACAGGATGATGGACGGAATGTTGCACAATGGCAAAACATTCACCCCAGTCACAGATCTGGGTTTAATCATCGTTATTTTTCACACCAAGCCACCCCAGTTCAGACATGGCCATATGCAAATCAGTCTTGACCCTGTGCCTCATGGGAACAGTCCAGCCCGAACTGCCAAGCCATGTTTTCCCTGGACCGGAATCAGACATCCTAGGACCAGTTTCTGGCTATCAGCCGTCTTCAGCCAGGATAGCTTGACTTCAGTGGCGTAGTAAGCAAGTGACCCACGTCTGGGCATACCCTTCCCACTTAGGGTGAACAGCAAAACAAACAAGATGAGGCACAGGGTCAAGACTGATTTGCATATGGCCATATCTGAACTGGGGTGGCTTGATGAGCAAAATAACGATGGATTAAACCCAGATCTGTGACTGGGGTGAATGTTTTGCCATTGTGCAACATTCCATCCATCATCTTGTGTGTTTTGCTGCAGAATATGCACAGTCTTGATTCTTAAACAATATCAAGACATGAAGTACTTTCATGAACCACTAAAGTGGAGAACTTTAATGATAACATCAAAGTAATTTTCAAGCGCAACTTGGGTTTCTAATGTCTGATTACTTACTGGTAATCTTCATTACTGCTGGTCCCGCTGTCCTCGTCCCATTCCTTAACTAATTGGAGATGACCATCTCCGCAACAGAAAAAAAGAACAGGAGCATGCTGGGATACCCAACCCACTCCCTTCCACTGAGAGTACATAAGCAGTACCAGCCCAGCATGCAGCCTGAGAATACCAAGCAAACAGCCAGAAGGCCGGCCACCAGGGAGGGAGGGAGGGGCGTAAGGAATGGGACGAGGACAATGGGACCAGGAGTAATGAAGATTACCGGTGAGTAAAAGGACATTACCCTCAGGTCCCTCGTGTCCTTGTCCCATTCCTTAACTAATTAGACAATACCAAAGCAGAGAACCCGGCCTTCTGTAACCCCACCAATGCCAGGGGCACAAAACCGAAAAACTGCACCCCATGGAGCAAAAGGATCCCACAAGTAGGGAAAATATGCAGGTAGGAGAACACAACCAACCATGCCCCCAACCAAGCAGACAGAGCCCAGACCCCAAAACCAGCTGGGGACGGCCAGAAAAAAACACAAGAACAACCCAGGCAAGCCAGAGGGGGGCCCCACACCAGAGTCAAGCCCCAAGGGAACAACTAGAGCGGCCAAAACAAAGCCCCCCCCTCCCGAACTTCCACAAGAAGTCCATGAGAAGCGGACGTTCCCCAACGGAGAAACAGAGCTAGAAAGGGCAACCAACCAGGGAGAAAGCCCCAAGGGTGAAGCCCACCGCCCCAGGCACAAGGCAACCACCCAACCAGAGACCAAACCGGCCAACCCAGCCCAACGGCCACGAGCAGAGAAGAACAGGCTGCACAGGGCGGCAGGGTCGAAGGCCCAGTAAGAAACACAGCAGAGGCAGCCAGAGAGCAAACCCCCAAAAACAGGGAAGAAGGTGAGCCCCAGGCCCAGTAACTCACAAAGGACCACACCAAAAAGCGAGGGGAAGGAAGACGAAACTGCAGAGGCACGCCAAAGCAAGGGAACAAGGAAAGACGAGACCAACCACAGTACCACCCCAACACACCAGGGGAAGCCCCCAGCAGAGCCGCAAAGACCAAAGAGGGCAGAACCAGACAAGAAAACAGGCACCAACCCAGAGGAACAGCCAGGAAGAAAATGGGGCAGATAACCCAAGCAAGGACCCCCAGCCGACAACAGCAGCAACAGGGAACCCGAAGGCTAGAAACCCACAGAATGACCAGGCCACAGGGCAGTACCGACCAACGGCCAACCCCAGCCGAAAGATCGAAGAGCCGCAGGAACAAAACGGCCGCCTCACCAGGAGAAGAACCCGGGGCACAAGAAATGGCCGAGTGGCCAGGCCCGAGGCACACTCCTAAAGCAGGAGACACCAGGACACAAAGCTCAGCAATCCACCCAATGGAGGCCAGGGAAAGCAAAGAAGCGTAACCCGAAGCAGACCCGGTAAAAAAACAAGGCACAACCAAGAAAGACAACAACAGAGGCCGAACACGGAACCGGGGAAACCAAACCTCTGAACCAGAAAGGAAGAAACACCTCCAACCAAGAGCCGACCACCTGTCAAGAGGAGAAAGGAGTACACCAAGGAACCACCGAAGGCGAACCCCAAAAGTCAAGTCAAGTCAAGTCAAGTTTAGATTTGTATAGCGCACTACTCACCCAGAGGGTCTCAAGGCGCTTGAGGGAGGGGGGATCTTTACTTATCAAATATCCAAGTTTTTAGTTGTTTTCTGAAGGAGAGGTGGTTCTGTGTAAGGCGGAGGTGGGAGGGGAGAGAATTCCAGATCTTGGCCGCTAAGTAGGAGAAGGATCTTCCCCCCATGGTGGATCTTTGGATGCGTGGGATTGCGGCGAGGGCTTGATTGGACGATCGTAGTTGGCAGGTGGGGGTGTAAAAGAACAGGTGCGTGTTGAGGTATTCGGGTCCTAGGTCGTAGAGGGCTTTGTGTGCGTGGGTGAGGAGACAGAACCTTATTCTCTTGTTGACGGGGAGCCAGTGGAGGTCTTTCAGGTGACCGGAAATGTGAGCTTGGCGGGGAATGTCTAGAATGAGTCTGGCTGAGGCGTTTTGGATGCGTTGGAGTTTTTTCTGTAGTTTGGCTGTGGTTCCGGCGTAAAGGGTGTTTCCATAGTCCAGTCGGCTTGTGACCAGTGCATGGGTGACCGTCTTTCTTGTTTAGGTGGGGATCCAACGGAAGATTTTTTTGAGCATATGTAGGATGTTGAAGCATGATGATGAGACGGTGTTGACTTGTCTGGTCATCGAAAGGGAGGAGTCCAGGATGAAGCCCAGGTTACGTGCGTGGTCCGTTGGTATGGGTGCGGTTCCCAGGGCCGGTGGCCACCATGAGTTGTCCCAGGCGGAGGGGGATGATCCTAAGATGAGGACTTCCATTTTGTCCGAGTTCAGTTTTAGACGGCTGTTCTTCATCCACTCGGCTACTTCTTTCATCCCTTCGTGTAGGTTGGTTTTGGCGGTATTAGGGTTTTTGGTGAGGGAGAGGATCAGCTGGGTGTTGTCTGCGTAGGAGATAATGTTGAGGTTGTGTTGGCGCGCGATGGATGCGAGGGGACTCATGTATATGTTGAAGAGGGTGGGACTGAGTGAAGATCCTTGTGGTACGCCGCAGATGACTTCGGTGGCCTCTGATCTAAAAGGGGGGAGGCGGACTCTCTAGGTTCTTCCGGCGAGGAACGAGATGATCCAGTCCAATGCTTTTCCTTTTATTCTGACGTTACTGAGGCGTTGTATAAGGGTGCTATGACAGACTGTGTCGAAGGCTGTGGAGAGGTCGAGTAAGATGAGGGCAGTTGTTTCTCCGTTGTCCAGTAGAGTTCGAATGTCGTCTGTTGCTGCGATGAGGGCGGTCTCGGTGCTGTGTTTGGCTCGGAAGCTGGACTGTGAAGGGTCGAGGGATTTGTTGGGTTCGAGGAAGGCGGCGAGTTGACTGTTGACGGCTTTCTCAATGACTTTGGCAGGGAAAGGGAGGAGCGAAATGGTGCGGTAGTTCTTCAGTTCAGTGGGGTCTGCTGTGGGTTTCTTCAAGAGGGCGCTGAGTTCTGCATGTTTGCAGCTTTCCGGGAACGTAGCGGAGTTAAGGGAGCAGATGATGACGTCTCGGAGATGGGGTGTGATAATGGAGTCTGCTTTGTTGAAAATATGGTGGGGACATGGGTCGGTTGGTGATCCTGAGTGGATGGTGTTCATCAGGTGGATGGTGTCTTCAGTGGTGATTGGGTTCCAGGCGTAAAGGTTGTTGGAGGGAGGTTTTCGTTCGGAGGTGGGTGGGGTGGACTGGTCTCCAAAGCTGTTATGTATATCGGCAATTTTGTTGTGGAAGAACGAGGCTAGAGAGTCGTGATGTCGTTAGTGCCGGCGGTGGGGTTGGTAAACTCTTTGACGATGTTGAATAGTTCCTTGCTGTTGTGGGCGTTGTTGTCGAGTAGATCCTTGAATGCTGATTTCTTGGTGGATCGGATTAGTTGGTGGTGTTTGCGGGTGGCATTCTTGAAGGTGGCCAGGTTGTCAGTGGTTGGGTTTTTGCGCCAGGCTTTCTCGAGGGTGCGAGGGTGCGACAGATCTTCTTGGATTTCTTAAGGTCATCATTGAACCAGGGGGCTTTTTTGCTGCCTTGCTTGATTTGATGGTTTTTCAAGTGTGCTAATTCGTCAGCGCTGTGGGTGATCCATTGTGTGAGGTTGGTGGCTGCTTGTTTTGGGTCCGAAGATTTTGTAGGAGGGTTTTGGTGAAACGATGTGAAGAGCTGGTCGGTGGTAATTTTGTTCCAGTTTCTCCACGGAATTGGTTGTGGGTGGTTGTGGGTAGTAGTCTTTTTGTAGTAGAAGTGAACGCAGCTGTGGTCCGTCCAATGTGGTGTGATTAAAGGAGATGTGCTTGCTGGAGGTGAAGATTGGGTTGAGCGTGTGCCCGGCATTGTGGGTGGGGGTGTCAACAAGTTGTTTGAGTCCGAGATTGGCGAGGTTGTCCAGAAGGGTGGTGGTGGTGTTGCTGTCGTTGTTCTTTTCCAGGTGGAAGTTGAGGTCTCCCAGTAGAATGTAGTCCTCTGAGGGGAGGGGGTGAGGGCTAATGAAGTCAGTGATGTCTTCACTGAATTGTGTGCGGTGTCCAGGTGGTCTATAGATGAGGGTGCCTCTGAGTGTGGTCTTAGGTTCGGTGGTTGTGAGGTTGTCATCGGAACTGGTCGTGATGCGGATGGTGTTCCTATGGACGATGGCGATGCCTCCTCCTATTTGGTTGATGCGGTCCTTTCGGATGATCTTGTAGCCTTCCGGGATGGCTATGGCGATGTTGGGGGTTGATGAGGCGTTCATGAAGGTTTCAGTAAGAAAGGCGACGTCCGGCGATGTGGTGTCGATTAGGTTCCAAAGTTCAATGGCGTGTCTGTGGATCGAGCGGGTGTTGAGCAGGATGCATTTCAGGTGGTTAGTGTCAGAGTTCTGTTTGGAGTCTGAGGATTTGGTGTGGATCCTGATGCATTCGAACTTGCAGGAGTGGCAGGTGAAGGGTCCATGGGTGTGTCCTGGGGCGGCTTGGTTGCAGTTTGGGAGTCGGCCGGGGTTAAGTGCTGAGAGGGTTGCGGCGTGGTACGATATGCGGGTGGAGTGGATTTTGCGGGGGCCAGGGGGTATGTCGCTGGGCGCGATCCAGGCGCGGACGGGCGTAGACGGGCTTACCTTTGGTGCACCTTCGGCGTGCATGGGGCGCGTCCGCTACGCATGAACGCTGTGCGCAGATGCAACTGTCATAAGTGGATAGTGGAGGGGCGGAGCGAGGGAGGAGCAGCTGGGAGGCGGGAGCGGGTGGAGGGAAGGGCTATGAGGCACAACAACAACAAAATGGCTGCAAAGCAAAAGCGAAACAGGGCGAGATTGGGGCGCAGTCTGTGGTGTCTCAAAGATATGGGCAGAGGCACAATCGGGCACAAATGACTCACAAAGCAGTGCGATCAGTGTAATACAATGTAGTTCCACGATCGTACCAGGCAGCTCCTAATAACAATGCAGGCAATGAGAGCAATGCTAAAGCAATACAGCGCTATGATATTACAAACAAGCACAAACAATATTACAAAAGACAATGCCAGCAAAGCGAGCGAAGCGCAAATCAGCTGTCAGCAGTAATGAACAGAGGGGGCGTAATAGCGCTATGATACCAGGAGCCAGGGAGCGTGGGGAGCGACCGCTTCTGAGCGAGTCAGAAGGGCAAAACAGGAAAGACCAACAAGGAGGCCAACAGCCCAATCCCACAGGAGACCCACAAACGTCCAAGAAGCCATCCGGAGAAACCAGCAGGCCAGCCAGCCAGGAGGCACCCAACACGGCACCACCAGGACCCAGGAGGGGAGGCAAAAAAAAAATCCCCAACTAAGAAGGAGCACAAGGAAAGAGACAGCAGCCATCCATAGCCAGGCCCCACAGAGAGTGGAGAAGCAGAGGGAGGTAGCCAAGCAGCCCACAAAACGGACCCAGCGCCACAGCCAGCTGCAAAGGAGCAGCACAGGAAAGGACAGAAGACCAGCCAAGGACTGCGCCAAAGCCCAAGAGAACGAGTGGCCAGGAAAGGACCCAAGCAGGGACCAAAAGAGGACCCCAAGCAAACAAGGGCCCCACAGCACAAAGCCCTACACCCCCAAGCCGAGAGGTGCACCAGCGTCCCACACGCACAAGCAAACTGGAGGTCAAACACAGAGACCGCAAGGGCAAACCCAACAGAGGAAGAGACCAGGCCCCAAAAGCACACCGGAATAACCCAGGCACCAGAAACCGAAGGAGAGGATCCCGGAGAAGCCAAAGGCGCAATACCCAAAAGGTGAGCGGAAAAAGACCCAAACAAGGGGAGAAGGCACACTCCCGAGCCAACAAGAGAGCAAGGGTCACAGACACCACAGGCCGGAAACAGCCCGTGTTGGGACACAGGCCCAACGACAGGCCCCCAAAGGGAAAAGGCTAGAGCCCCAGACACAAGGCAAAGCCAATTGCAACCCAAAGTGGAACGAGAGGAGCGAGAAGCAGCAAAGTGGCCCACACAGTAGAGGAGGGCTACACCCAACCCACAAGCAGGGAAAGGGCACAGCAGACAGGGCAGGGCACAGGAGCATGACACCCGAAGAACAAGGGGCCAGCCAAGGCAGAGGCCAAGGAAGACCAATGACACCCAGCCACCACAGGAGGCAAATCGAGCGGCAGGCGCGAGAGCAAGCCCAAACTCCAACAAGCCATCAAGGGAAACCCAAGAGGGGGAAGGAAACCACAACCAGAAAACAAACCCCAGCAACCTGGCAGCAGGCGAGAAGCAAACCCAACTCCAGCCAGAACCCACCAGGGCAACAACCAGCACCGCCCCGGAGGCAACAGCCCAACAAGGCCAAGGGTCCACCAGGACAGAGGGAGGGCATAAAAGCCCCACCACCCACGGAAAACAAGGGGGAGAACCCAGTGAACTCACAGAAGGCAGACAACCCGAGGTCGGGGCAAGCAAAAGCACCCGTAAGGATACAAGAAGCGCCCAACAGCGAAAAACCGCAGTTAGGCACCCAGACAGGCACGCACCAGATCCAAACCCACAGAAGGGCAGGAACCAAGGGGCGGAAGGGCTGCAGGCAGCCGAAGAAAGCCCAAGAACAGCAAGGAACCAGGACCCAATAAAAGGGCAAAATGCCTGATAAGCAGCCAGGGATGACCAGAACAGGCCACAACAACAGGCAAACCCAGGCGTACCCCAAACCAGGCACCAACCAGGGCTGACCAGGGACAACAGAAGCCCGCTGGACAGGACAGCCGGAGGTCCAGAGGACAGAGCAAAGAGGCCAAAAGAAGAAGCCAGCAAACCCCGGGAGAGACCGCCCAAGCGAGCCACAGCCCAGCAAGCAGACACCACCCCAGGGAGGAACCAGGGCCGACCTGGCCAAACCACAGGGCGGGCAGCAGGAGGAACAGAAGCCAAAGCTGCAGGCCAGCACAGTAGGAGAGAACAGCAAGCAAGAAACCACCAGGCGGCATGCATCAAGGGAACAGGCCAACAGGAGTCCTACAGGGACCGACCCCCAGCCCAGATGCCAACCAGCAACAAGCGCCGAGCAAGCAAAAAGCCAGAAGGCCAGGGAACACAAAACCAATGGAGGAAGCCCTGAAGAACCCACCCCAGGCAGAACCCCCCAAAAAAGGCCAGCGACACAGGGGAAAACACGGCCCAAGACTAGGACAGCGAAGGCAGGGGAGCCGACATTGCAGGAAGCCAAAGATGCCGAAGGAACCTCAGGAACCCGGGAGCATAGGGCAGTTGAGGCAGAAAACCAGGCCGGAGACACCAAGGACCCCGGACCGAGACAGCAAACGGACCCACGCCTCACACAACCAGCAAAGCAGAGGTCCAGCACACAGGAACAGGAGCCAACAAAGAGAAGCCCCAACAGGAATCCACCAGCCCCTGAAGAGACGTGAGGACGACGGGAACCAACAGCACCGGAAAAAAAGCAAGGAACCCACATGGCAAGGCCTCAAGGAGACCAGCTGAACCCAGCACAGTGGCAGAGTGCAAGTAGTGCAAGTAGGAGGCCCCGGGACCAAAACCCTGGCATCCCCTAGAGGTCCAGGTGCACAGCGTGGCAGCAACCATAATGCCATCCAGGCAGCAACCAAAACACCCGACGAGGGCAAGGGGGGAAGACACATCAGCTAGGGCCGCAAGTGAACCCCACGGAAAGCACCAAGCCCACCGAACCAGGAACATCCAGGCGAACTCTGATCTAGGAAAGAACCAGACCTGACCCCGGCAACCATCAAAAGCAGACAAGATCAGGGGGACACAGGGAGGTATGGCCGGAGGCCAAGAGAGTAGATGTCACCATGGAAGCACCTGGAGTCGAACGTGTAGCCTGTTTTTAAATGCCAACAGTCTCCCGTCTTGGTATAACCAGGACTGACCCTGATTAACTTCAGAGATCAGACAAGATCAGGTGCTCTCACGGTGGTATGGCTGTAGGCCAAGAGTCACACACCACAACCATAAGGCCACAGTCGCCCACAATGGAGAAAAAAAGGGAACCGCTGTGCGGTACTCACCAAGGGGGCAGGAAGTTTGCACCACAAACCCACTGCCCCCCCATCAGCCAGCCCAGGCACACACCAGGAAACCTGCACCGGGTGGAGAAGCCCACCAGAAACTGCCTCTGAGGCCACAGCAAGGCCAGCCCCTAGATCGACCCAACCGAGCATGAGGGGCGCCAAGAAGAAAAGGAGGCCAGCAGGACACCAAATGCCAGGCAGGGGGCCCAGGAGCATCGCCCAGCAGAGCTCCAGGACTCGCCAAACAGTCGGAGCAGCGGGTCCCCCAGAACGGCCAAGTCACAGGGAGATGTGCACTGCAACCCGGAAGAGACCGGGAGGAATGGCGCCCCAGATGCAAAGGGCCAGGCAGCAACCAACGTGGCACCTGTCAAGCCCTGCAGGCCAGGAGAATGCGGAAAGAGGACGGCGAGGAAAGCCCAGCAGCCCCGACGAGACGTCCAGCGAAGATTCCATCAGGCAAGTCCAAACACGTCCCATTCCGTCGGAAGACAGAAAAAAAGAACAGACTGCATGCTGGGCTGGTACCGCTTATGTACTTTCAGTGGGGGGGAGTGGGTTAGATATTCCAGCATGCTCCTGTTCTTTTTTTCTGTCACAGAGATGGTCATCTCCAATTAGTTAAGAAATGGGACGAGGACGGGAGGGACCTGGGGGTAATGCCCAAGATAAAATATATGGGGCTATGTTGTGCTTCAGGCTGAGCATATCACGACAATACTCATTGCCAGATAGGTGTTTGTCTCAGCCTTTACTAAAATTGAGTAAGCAATGTCCTTTTTCAATGATTTTATTGCAAAATGTACTCTTTGAACTTCTGCATGCGCCTCCCTCTCTCCAATGAATGAGAGATGTTATTCTGAAGGTACCGAGGGTCATGATTTCTGCTTTATTTTACAAACGTTTTGCAACATTTTCTGAACATTCCACAGCATTAGATGCATCTTCAACAGACCTTTTTGTAAATAAAGAACTCTCAGAAACTTGCCCACTGAAACAGAGCTGGAAAAATCCTCTGGGCCTACATCTTGTAACGTTCTATAAGCTCTTGTATAGCTTGATGAATAACTACAAACCCATTATCCCTACATGTTATTCCCTCTTGATTAGCAATGCAAATTTCTTTGATACCTTCTTATGGTCTCTAAAAATATGCCCCCAGAGCAGTGTTTAATTTGTAAAAGAATGTGTACCAGTGTCCAAGGCTCTGCTCACAAGCCCACAGCCAGCACTGTTAAATATCAACTGCCAATTTCCATAGGCTGTGTAGTCTTCAATCCACTTCATGCCTCTTTAATCCACTGCTAGACACCTTGTTTCCCTTTATTGCACTCTTGCAGGTTCCTGATATGTCTCTTCATGATTATTTTTTCCATCTTTCTCTTCTTACTTCTTTTACCTTTGTGGGGTTTTCTCTCCCTTGCTCTCAGGAAATGTTGCATCAGAAAAAATAAGTGTTGGTACCCAAAAATGAATGCCAGTAGCCCCCGCTGGCAAACACAAGCTCAGATTAAGAACTGCCCCAGAGCATGGAGTTTGGGAGGTCTGGAAGTGATGCAGAGTCGTCAGTGGGTGCTTAAAGAAGACTCATGTGGGTCCTGGTGAACAGTCTTTTTTTATTTGCCAGGTCATAATAATTTTAGCGTTTTTAATATCTTTGAGTAAACATTTCTGTGTTTTGGCAGAAGTAGCCCACTTGTGCTTCCTAATACCCCAGCATTTTTTAGGTTAGGAAACCAAACCAGTAGGTTTTGTCTCTGGAGAATGATAGCTTTTTGGGGTGGTGCCTTTTGACTTGACTACAACTTTTGCCTTGGCTAACCCAATTTTGGGCCTATGTTGCTCACTTTGTTTTGGAAGCCGATGAGCATTTCCTTTTATAATACTGTTGGACATGGTTTCCTAAACTACTGCAGTCTGTCTGTCTGATAGTTTTAGATTGTGGTGCCTGGGGTTTTGATGGTTTCAAGGCACTTCCAACAGTAATTGATGTTTTCTTTTTTTACTTTCATAACAAAAGGCAGACTTTAGAAATTGCCTTCTGTGCCTCCTTTGAATCGCATGCTCTTTACACTATTACTAAGCAGACTAGTTAACTGTTTAGTTAAAGGATTACAATTTTGCTATGATACCAAACTATCCTTCACAGTGAGCACAGCTGACTCTGTAGCTTTTTAAGCAGTTCTATTACAATAACAGACTATTTGAACCGCTTCATCAGTTTTTATGTGTATAGTCAATGTCATCATATTTATTGTGCTCCTTTTCTAATTTTGAAGCTTTTGAAGTACATTTTAATTTTCTCTTTCTGATGATTGTTAACATCTCTTTAATGCTGGCAGTGAACTAGTTTTGTAAAGCCAAAGTAATGTCTTCTGTGACAAAGTGATCACAGCAAGGGATAGACTGAAAATTGGTTGCAAGCTTTAATGCCTCAGCTAAAACATTGGGGTATAATAGCTCACAATCCTTCAAATCCCAAACCTGTAGAATAATCTGTGGACTTGGTTCTGCTATGGGAACCATCAGCTGTATATTTGTGGCCTCAAATATAATACTGGCAACACATATTGCAGAATAATCTCCATAATCGGGGGTTGAGATACATTGTGCTTTGGTGATTTCTTGACGAGAGGACAAGGATTTCATTATACTAATCTCCAAAGGATATGCTGTTCAATTAATATATTGGAAACACTCTTTAATTTCTGCTCTTATTCCAAACCCACTAGACCTGGGACTCTGGGCTGGGATGCAGGGGATGATGTTGGAATTCCAGTCACTTTCACTAACATGAATCCTGGGGTTGCTAGGGCATCTTTTAAGCACTCAGGGGTGCCTGGAGAATCCCATATAGGTGCTAGGGAGCTGTAATAAGGGATGTTTAATGAGCTTCTTACTTGATACCAGCTTTAATTATTTTTGGGATATGTACCAAATTTAATGTAAGTAATGTGAGGTTAACTAGAAAACAAGAAAATTTGTTATTTGTTTTGATACTTCTTGCTAGAAGGGAGATATGCCTGAATTGGATTAAAACAGTACCACCTTTACCTGAGGGCTGGCTAAACTCCATTATAACAACTCATAAACTTGACAGGAAGGGAAAACCCTCCAAAAGGTTTAACTTCTGGGAAATTTGGGAAAATTACTGTACGAGTAATATGTAAGGGAAATCTGACAACATCTTAATAAGTCCAATGATTAATGCGGTGACAATAATTCAAACGGGAATAATTCCCCGCCGAGTGGCCATGATGGCTAGCTCTCACCCCTCCGCTATGAATTATTGAATATGGCAAAGGACAAGGAGGACTAAATACGACAGATCCACCAAAGGGGTACTCTATGTAATCGGCAAAGTAAAGAATAAGAGTGAAGGAACAAAAGTGGAAGTCCTAAAGTTCTCCGCTGCATTTCCTTATACATTTCATGCGCAAATGAGGACAAAAAAAAAAAAAAAAACATGAATCCTGGGGGACTAGATGTATGCCCCTGCTGAAACCTTGAAGTCTGAATCGAAGGTCAGAGTTGTGGAGGGATAGATTTCATGAGTTGGGGGATTCTCCCGAGGCTGTAGCTTTCTACAATTAAATGCTATAGTCACACTCCCATTAGTTCATGGTTCTTTGGAGTACTTTTTGCATCAATAAAATGTTTGATTTTGGAATTGTTGTGTGGATCTGAGTACACTTCACAAAGTTAATGTGAGCCTCTGGGGTGTATTATTTGCACAATTTCAGCGCCTTTATGTAGTTTTCAGATCTAGTATAAGATTCTAACTGTGGATCACCGTTGCACTGTGCTATTGTTGTACAGAAATATTCCTAGATGGTTTAGGTGTGTGGTTCTACTGAAACCTTGAGGTCGTAATCAAAGGTCAGAATTGTGGGGGATAGGTGTGCAGGAATATTTGTAGATGGTTTTAGGGTTGCTGCTCTTCTTCAACATGCTCTATAGGAGTTAAGGAATAAACTACGAGAAAGACATTTATGAAAGAGTTGCAAAATACTAGAACACCTCTTGTAGTTCATTATCACCATAAGTTATAACCCAAAGGTTTTTAGAAAACCTAAAAGAAAACCACAAAACCTTTTCTTAATCAGCTATTTCAAATGGGGAAGCTCTGCTGAAATTGGAGCTTTTATTTCCAAATTCTCGCTCCCAAAACACATTTGTTTTACAGTGTTGTGAAGTGAGTTGCTTTTTTGAAGTTCTCCCTATCTTTGCCTGTTCAATTTCTTTACAACAGATGCCTTGCAATTGCTTATTTATAAAAGTTATATTTAAATCAGCTTTTCTATAGGAAACATGTTTTTGTGTTACTAATAACTTAGGCACTGAGAATGGTTGGGAGGGAGGTTGGGTGGCCCCTCTCCTTTTTTATTGCATTTGGCCCCTCGGTTCGGGGTCCCTGAGACCTAATTAGACTCAGGGAGGGGCGCAACATGGCCCCCTCCCCTTTTATTCACATTTCAGCCTTTCAGTGTTGAGGTTTATGGGGCCTAATTAGGCTCAGGGAGGGGATTCATATGCCTTCCTCCCCTTTCTTGTTAAATTTGGCCCTATGGGATCGGTCCCCAGAACCTGATAAGGCTTAGGGAGGGGGCTGTGCAGCCTCCCTCACCTTATAAACAGAAAAAAAGCATTGGGAAGAGGGCTGTGCAACTCCTCCCACTTTTTTATTATATTTGACACTGGGGAATGTGGTCCGTGGGGCATAATAGGGCTCAGGGAGAGGGGTTTCATACCCACCTCCCTTTAGAGTTTGGCCCCGGGGATGGTGGTCCTGAGGCGAAAGAAGGCTTAGGGGCTGCGTGGCCCCCTCCCATTTTGTATTGTATCTGGCCCTGTGGGATGTGGTCCCCAGGACCTATTAAGGGTAGGGGAAAGGGGCTTCATTCCCTCATCCCCTTTTTAATTGTATTGAGCCTGGGGTTGGGGTCTCTGGGGCCACTTAAGGGTCCAGGAGGGGCTGCATGGATACCCAGGCCCCAAAGGCCACCCCTACGCTCCACATGCCAAAGGCTATGTGCAGCTGAGGTTGGTAGCTTGCTGGGGGTTAGGCCACTGGGCCTAGCGGCATGCCAAGCCCTGTGACCAAGACTCCCACTATGCATGACTAACGGCTGTATTCAGCATGGGACTGACTGCCTGTGGGGAGTCAGAAGCAGGGCCTGGCTGCAACACAGGTCTTGTGGCTAACCCCATGCTGCACTCCTCAAAAGGCTGTGTGCAGCATGAGTTTGGCTGCCTGCGGGAGGTGTCTGTCTCTGGGTGGATTGACCACAGGCCAAGCGCAGTTGCTAACCCACTGCTGTGCACAGTCAAAGGCCGTGTGCAATGTGGGGTTGGCTGTATGTGGGGTGTTTTTCACACGGCCTGATCTTTGGCTTAACTAAAAATTCGGTGAAAAAACAAACGTTTAAAGTAACTTTAAAGTTCAGTGTGATAAAAAGATCTGGTTTTGTTTAAAAGAAACAGTGGAAATTTGCTGAAAAAAACAAAGGTTAAACTAACATTATAATTAGGTTAATATATCAGTGACCACATTAACATTTTAACTAAAAAAAGACAGAAATTCACCACTTAAAGTTAGCAGAGCTAACTATAACTTGTACACCCACCATGCATTGCTTATGACCTCAAATATCACATCAGTCATGACATGTTCTATGACAATATTTATGACATCACTGAGGACATCTCAAATGACATCATTGATGACATCATCCAATGAGTGCGTTAGTTTATTTTATAGTCTACATAGTGGCAGATACCTACCATAGTACTGTCTAACCTAATTTTGTACAGCCTGACTCCAGCTAATAAGTGTAAGTGTTTACAAAACGCATGTGCTCCTAATGCATCATATGTTTGTAGAAGTACTGAACATGTAATAAATCTCTGTATTGAAGAGTAACTCTGTGTGCAGACAACAGTTGACAACTTGTGTCCAGTATGTGATACAAAAGTGTGTTTTGCTCAGCCAAAAAGATTTTCAAGAGGGTAAAGATTCTGCAAACTACATACTAAGTATTGTAAGCAACCTTGAGTTTATAGACCTAATTGTCTCAGCAAGACAATTTTTACATAACATAGAAGACTGTGTGCACCAGGCACTAACCTATGTTCATGTGCTTGTTTTGCTTCAAAATATAGGATACCTGTGATTTTTTTTCCCATGGTATAAAGGCTGCAGGTAGTATGACCTTTAGTGCCTTCAGACCTTGGATCTTTTTAATGTATCGTATCTCTTTGGACATGTTTTGAATGGAGTGAACAATCTTCTTAGTAAAAAGAAATTTACAGTTTGTCGAGTATTTCTCATGAGAGTTTCTCTGTAAACTCTCTCCATAGAGTAAACAATGTGTACAGTACCAACTTTTCTACTCATATCAACTTCACTTCTCAATGTCGGTTCATTGACTGTAAGGGGTTTGATACAGATAAAGACTGCCTATAGCAGGGTATTAGTTTTGGAGCAGGGCTTGAGTATCTTGAGAAATATATTTTCCCTGAACAGTTGCATACACATTGAACATCACATGCAATACTGGTTACCCTTTTACCTGTGGTGTTTAACACCATCGCTGCTGATGGTTTTCCCCTCCTGTGTTGCTTTCCATCCTTTCCCATTGTTCATGACGAGCTCAGCTCGTCATCAGCACAGCTCAACCGTGCCTCATGACGAGCTGAGCTCGTCATGAGCATCGAAGGGGATAGTGAACATGAGGTGTATGATAATAGGTGAATGATGCACATAATGAAAGCTTGTTTTACCTATGAGGGAGCAGTAATGATGCTTCATATTATTCAGAGCTATTTTGAACTGACTTTCAAAGCTCTAATACCAACCCTTTTTGTAGAGCTATGTGTACATACATACATACATATATTTATTTATTTATCCACAACGTTGCTCCTTCTGGAAATACAGACCCTTGGAAAGTGGTGTGTTAGCTGGCGTATTGCAATGACATACAATTTTCACTTGAGCACACATGGTTATAGCCAGGTTTATCATCAATGGAGCTAAATAAGACCATGGTTTCTCTTTATTAAATTACTTCTGTTTTTAATACACATAAATACTTTTAATCCTGGAATTCATTGATAAGAATTTTATTATCATGCTTTAATCCTTGATATTAGGCATAGGTTTTGCACAAGGGAGTTTATATAAATCTTGCACTAGCATTTTTTTAGGAGTTTATTGTACTTTTATAGGTGGAACAGACAGCTTGTATTTTTTTATATTGAAGGATCTATCAAATCTTTATGGTTCAATCATCTATGGCCACTTGGCCATTATGTTATAAATGTTTTCAAAAATGCTCACAATTATATGAATTAACTCTGATTTTACAGTTTTAATTATAATGGGTGTTTTAAATTGTTAATATTTTTTTGGGTAATTTATATACTTGGTTTTAAAAGCATATTTACATGTCTTTTAGCTAGTATTTACGATTTATCTTGTGATTTGGATCCAGGATTCTTTGCTATTTCAACAGTATTTAGTCTGTTTTTATTTGTGAGGCAATTTAGCCTGACCAGGAAGTGTATGTATATATATTGAGCACTAAGTCCGGGGTGTCATGTGATCAAGGTTGCTTCCTGCAGCCGAAACGCTTCATGCTGGCGAACACCACGTTGAAATAAAGATTCATGCACTGAATTGCTGATTTGGAGCACGTTTTTTTGCGTTCTGTACCTGTTTCAGGTGCCTGAAGAGTCCAATGATTCAGGATTTGTTCAGTTATATATATATATAGCTTGACAAAGGGCGAGTAAGCCTGAAACGCGTTGCTGTTTTCGTGAAATGAAGTAACATTCCTGCTGTACCTGGCTGGTCCGTCTCCTTCCTTCTGGTGTCACGCCGTGCTGTGCTGTGCCAAGTTGTGTGGAGCTGATTTTGCATATATATATATATATATATATATATATATATATATATCCATTTCAGTTACTCCAACGAAACCGGGACACATTGACTGCGGTGCAAAGCAGGGTCAGAGGGTTCCCTGCCAGTAATAATCCGTTTCACAAAACGCTTCAAAAAGCGAACAATGCACTCTTGATCCAGCATAAATCACCACTTCTTCAGACCAAAAGATCGTATTTCATATTCTCCAAATTTTTTATTCCAGCATGACAACAGTGCATGGAACCAACCCAACGCGTTTCACCGAACACTCGGCTTGATCATTTGAGATGTCATCAGTGATGTCATCAGTGATGTCACTGACCATGTCATGAATGATGTAATATGTGACATCATCAGCAGTGGATTGCGGGCGCGCGAGTTATAGTGAGTCCAACTAACTATAACGTGGGAATTTCAATGGTTTTGTATGAGTAAAATGTTCAGCTAACTATAACTGGCGTCAAACCTATGTGTTTTTCAGTGAATTTCAAAGGTTTTTTAAATGCTAATTCCTATCGATAACGAGTGTGAAACCTATGGTTTTTTCAGTGAATTTCAAAGGTTTTTTAAATGCTAATTCCTAACTATAACGATTGTGAAACCCATGTTTTTTTTACTGAATTTCAAAGGTTTTTTAAAAACTAATTCCTAACTATAAAATTTCTGAAACCTATGTTTTTTTCAGTGAATTTCCTAGTTTTTTTAAAAGCTAATTCCTTTGTAACCTACGATTTTTTTTTATTAGCTGTTTTTTACAACAATTAATTATATATATATATATATTTTTTTTAATTATTTGTTCAATGTATATATTTTTTTTTACATTTTTTCCTGGTGCGCTCAGGGTGCGTGCACCGGTGAGCTTACCCGTATCATTTTGTCTTGTAGCGCTCCGGGTGCGCGCACCGGTAAGCTCTCCCGAGAGCGCACCGAGAGCGCTATTTCTGCATTCGTAAAAAAAATTATGTATGAAATGTAAATAATAATGCAAGACATTTAGAACCATACTTATTAAAGCAGTATTTTAGATTTACGAAATGAAAATGATTTTACATTTCCGTAAAGCTATCAAAACGTCACTCAAGCTCGCCGGGTAAGCGCCCCCGGAAGCGCCTACGTTTGCGCCGCGTAAGCGCCCCTGGAAGCGCTCCGATGCACGTAGCGTAAGCGCGTCAAGTCATGTGACCTTAAAATAACTCTTTTCATTGGTTGCTAACAGTTTTTTTTTTACAGAGAATGAAATCCCCACCCATTTCCTTCACTTCTTCTTTCACTTTTGTGACTGCAAGACTTGTCTTTTTGCTCTTGGATCATTGTTGGATTACCATGGCTGCCAGAACATCCAGTAGCAAAGATGACACCGAGAGATTTATTGATGAAGAGGTTCCTCAGCCCCAGGTAAAAGAACACTTCATATGGAAGTTTTTTTCCATTCCAGATGATTAAAAAAAGTAAATGCTCCAAAGGTGGAGTGCCGAATATGTCACACTGTCCTCTCACGGGGTGACCCCACCAAAAAATATTCATTTGGTAACTCCACCATGATTCGCCACGTCAAGAGGAGGCACCCCCAGAACTATGCCCGGAAGAGTGTCAGAGCTCTGGCACAAGAGGCTCCCAGGGATGGTGCCTCTACTTCAACCGGAGGACCAACTACATCGGCGAGGGAGCGACCAGAAGAGCTGATCCCCAATATTCAGCCTGCTTTTAAAGAAGCCGTAATTAAATGCAGAAAGTGTGTTAAGCTACTTTGTTATGGGGAACAAAGTGTTATGCTCATAGTTCGAGCATTAGACAACCACAGCTGCCAACCCCACTCCTAATTTTGATTATTTGTTTTTGCTCCTGTTGAGCAGTTTCCCATTCCCTGTTTTTGTTAAAAAAAAAAGAAAAAAGAAGAAAAAACAAAGTTCTTTTCAGAACTACCTTCAATTCTCATCCAAGAGCTGTATTCTTAAAAAAATGAAAAAGAGTAACTGAAGTGGAGTGCAGTGAGAGAAGAGAGGAAAATGAGTGAGAAAGCAAAGAAAGGGACGAGAGGGGAAGGGAAGTGAAGTAGGGGGACTAAAAGAAGGTGAGTGTGGGTAACGAGAGTGAGGAGAAGGAGAGTGAACATGGGGTATGTGGATAAGTGATGAAAATGTAGTAAAAGAACGATGGTGTGGAAGGGTAAGAAAAGAGCAGTGATATTTAAGAAAGAGTGGAGATACAGACTGGATAAAGACAAGTGAGTAAGGCAGTGAAGAAACAGAGAAAGTAAAAGAAAAAGTAAGAGTAGAAGACTGAAGGCCTCATTTATGAGGCCATGCGTCACTTTTACGCTGCCGGTGCATCACTTTTTGTGATGCACCAGTGGTGTAAAAAATGCACCTTGTTGAGTCACATTTACAAAGTGACGCATCTAGGTAGATGCGTCACTTTGTAAACCCCTGCGCCACATTATACCTGCGCCAGGTGTAATGTATGCAAAGGGGGCATATTGCGCCTCACAGCAGGCGTAAGACTGACGCAGGCCCTTTCACATAGGGCTGGCCCCATATGAAAGGATGCATTGCTGGAGTTGCGTCACTTTTGTGACACACTCCAGCAATGCGTCACTTTTGCGCTTACAGATACGTCAGAAATACTGACGTATCTGTAACTCCTTGCAACATAATGCATCATACATTAAATATGACGCATGAGTAGAAGACTGGCGGCCTCATTTATGAGGCCATGCATCACTTTTACGCCGCCGGTGCGTCACTTTTTGTGATGCATCAGTGGTGTAAAAAATGCACCTTGTTGAGTCATATTTACAAAGTGACGCATCTAGGTAGATGCGTCACTTTGTAAACCTCTGCGCCACATTATACCTGCTCCAGGTGTAATGTATGCAAAGGGGGCATATTGACGCAAGAAAGGGTCGTAGAAGTGGCGCAGTGAAATCTATGAGATTTCACTGCGTCACTTTTTCGACACCGTTGCGTCAAAATCTTGCGCCTGCCTCACAGCAGGCGTAAGACTGACGCAGGCCCTTTCACATGGGGCTGGCCCCTTGTGAAAGGATGCATTGCTGGAGTTGTGTCACTTTTGTGACACACTCCAGCAATGCATCACTTTTGCGCTTACAGATACGTCAGAAATACTGACGTATCTGTAACTCCTTGCGACATAATGCGTCATACATTAAATATGACGCATGAGTAGAAGACTGAAGGCCTCATTTATGAGGCCATGCGTCACTTTTAAGCCACTGGTGCGTCACTTTTTGTGACTCACCAGTGGTGTAAAAAATGCACCTTGTTGAGTCATATTTACAAAGTGACGCATCTAGGTAGATGCGTCACTTTGTAAACCCCTGCTCCACATTATACCTGCGCCAGGTGTAATGAATGCGAAGGGGGCGTATTGACGCAAGAAAGGGTCGTAGAAGTGATGCAGTGAAATCTATGAGATTTCACTGCGTCACTTTTAGGACACCGTTGCGTCAAAATCTTGTGCCTGCCTCACAGCAGGCGTTATACTGACGCAAGCCCTTTCACATGGGGCTGGCCCCATGTGAAAGGATGCATTGCTGGAGTTGCGCCACTTTTGTGACACACACCAGCTATGTGTCACTTTTGTGCTTACAGATTCATCAGAAATACTGACGTATCTGTAACTCCTTGCGACATAATGCGTCATACATTAAATATGACGCATGAGTAGAAGACTGAAGGCCTCATTTATGAGGCCATGCGTCACTTTTACGCCATTGGTGTGTCACTTTTTGTGATGCACATGTGGTGTAAAAAATGCACTTTGTTGAGTCATATTTACAAAGTGACGCATGTAGGTAAATGCGTCACTTTGTAAACCCCTGTGCCACATTATACCTGCGCCAGGTGTAATGTATGCAAAGGGGGCGTATTGACGCAAGAAAGGGTCGTAGAAGTGACGCAGTGAAATCTATGAGATTTCATTGCGTCACTTTTACGACGCTGTTGCGTCCTAATCTTGCGCCTGCCTCACAGCAGGCGTAAGACTGACGCAGGCCGTTTCACATGGGACTAGCCCCATGTGAAAGGATGCATTGCTGGAGCTGCATCATTTTTGTGACACACTCCAGCAATGCATCACTTTCCTCTAAACACTCTACTTTATTTTTTTACTCTATTTTTTTACACTGTTTTTCCCCATGGTGCGCGTACCGGGGAGCGCCGCCAGCACTTACCCTTCGAAAATTTCAACAACAAAAAAAAAAGTTTTTTTGCCCTTCAAGGTCCTTCTAGGCCCCCCTCAGAAAACCTAGGGGGTCAGGGGGTGTCTACTTTGCCCCCTTTTAATTATTTCCCCCTTTCTTTTTCACCTCTTGTGGGCGGACTCTCCGGACTGTTTAGAATGTTGACAGACACCCGACAGCCAATCAGCTTTCCGCTCGCGCACTCCCGTAGCGCGCCGGGTGCGCTCCCCAGTACGCGCACCTGTGAGCGCTCGGAGAGCGCCTATAGATATATATGTGTTTTTGAAGTTACATTTCGTAAAAACCACTGTAGTAATTTTCACCAAACATAGCAAAAGCACATCTGCGTACCAGTCCCTACAATTTTGCCAAGTTTGGAGTAATGCCGTTTAGCGGTTCGGGCTGTAGACTTGTCAGACTGTCCTATTGAAATTAACATGGGGAAAACACGTTTTGGGACCCCCTTTTTTCTCAGCCCCCACTTCACGAATCCCCCCGAAACTTTCAGGGAAGGGGCGCAGCGGAGCTGGCCAAAATTTTGGAAAATTACACACAAATTCCTCAACCAGCGCCAGAGTTATTCCAAATAGAATGTTGCGGATTTCCTATGGTAGCCAATCCTAACTATATATATATTTATTTATCCACAACGTGGAAAGTGGTGAGTTCGCTGGCGAATTGCAATGACATACAATCTTCACTTGAGCACACATTTCAAAATAGCAGCCTTTTTCACACGTGAAGTTACCACAGTGGTAACTTCATGTTTGAACAAGGCTGCTGGACAGCCGAAACGCATTATGTGAAGCTGAGTAAATTGGATTGCAAAGGGGGGGCAGAGAAAAATGGGGGGTCCAAGTTGCGTTTTCCCCATTAATTTTTTCGTAGGAAAATTGAACAGCAGTAACGCACAAACTGAAAAACAGAATTACACCAAAGTTAGGGGAAAGCTAGATATTGGCCCAGAAAGTGTACTTTTTGTGATTTGTTGTAAGTATGATCAGTAGTTTCTGCGATATTAAAGCTACAAAATATAGGCATTTCACACCCCAGGGCCCTTAAGGCCCCAGCCAACTCCCAGGGCAGCACCAATTGTGGGTGCCTGCTTGAGTTAGACACTTTTTTGATGGGTGCCTCAGTGCCCACATGGGGCACCCACATCTGTAAAATAGGTCGGGGCTGTGGGGGGAGCTCCAAGTCTCCTTCAGCCTCTGTAGGCTCCCCGGCCAACACCTTTTGCAAGTGCCGGCAAAACTGGCTAATTTTTAAGTCTACGCTAGACAGCACTTTGGCTGTCTCTTCGAAACATGTTGTATACACTTTGTGGACTTCAACCCCCACATAGGCTTCCCATTTGATGGCTCCATCGTCACTCTCATATTCTTTCTCCCTAATGGTCCATGGGATGCTTCTTCCAGTTTTGAGCCCTCTCCGAGATCAAGGACCAATCACACTATCCCTCCACTGCTTTCATTTTAGGATGTGTTTCAGGAACTACTTCTTTCTTTATTAAACAGCACCTAACACGAGCGCATGTGTTTTCACTCGCTCCAAACTCCTCTGTAACCATGCCTATAAATCACGTTCTTATCTTGTCACATTTCCTGTACATTTAAAATCGGGGTCAAATGTCCCCAACCACCTCCTGCTTGTCTGCTTGAATACGGTGTGGGTGAGTAAAAACTTATTTTTTAAATTTACATTTTGCTTACTGGGACTACTTGCATCAGTTTACGAGAGTTGGTGCTGTTGCTGCCAGGTTTTATTTAAAGACCAAGATCAAATGTCAGATGCTTTTTTCACATTGCACCTGTTCTTTGCCCCAACCCCCTTTCACTTTGTTACTTGTTTTAGTTTCTTCTCCCCTCCCACCTCCCAATGTACATGCCGCTTCTTCCTGTCCCACAATTCCCTCCCCCCTCCTCCCTGTTGCTTCTTATCCTAATGCCCTGCCCTCGGTCCCTGTTTCTTTTTTTTTTTTTGTGTCTTCATTTGCCCGATTCTCGTTCCAAGAAAAAGAAACTCCACCCACCTCACTGTCCAGAGAAATAAGACCAATACAATGATCGATTTCTAGGTCCGAACAGACTTAACCAGATTGGCGGGAGATGCTTTCAGGAGTACAGACACCATCTAGGCAACTTCCTACCTGTTGGACCAGAGTTGTTAATTTGGATTCTAGGCAAGACCTCAAACTGGACAATGGAGTGTAAGGGCATAATCATAGGACCGGGGGGAAAAAAAAAAAAAAAAAAAAACCCGAAGGCCCAAACGATTGATCATCTCCGCTGGATCAACAGGTTCCAAAAGGTGAGGTTCTGCGAGCTACAGGATCTGGCCATATCTATCCTTAATATTTCATGGAGGGATGTCAACCAGGCGGTGTGTGTAGGTCCTTTGACGTCGACCCAAAATGTGCATATCTGCCGTCTGACCAAGAGGATTGCATAGAACAGGAAGGTCCTTGCCACCCCAGTGATGTTCTCATCCAGACCGAATATAATTAATGACAGACTGAGAGAAATCTTTATATTAAGAATTGATTCCAGAGTAGATCTTACTTCTTCCCAGAATGCATTTATGTTGGGACTGTCCCTAAACATGTGGCTGCTGGGAGGTGACACTTGTTACAGCACTTTCCTGGCTGGTATTTAGATAGTCTTGACGGGGAAAGGTAAGCTCGGTGTACAGTAAACAAGTGGTTGCGTCTCAGCCAAGCTGGTTTTACCACTTTGTACAAAAGGGTAAAAGAATTTATCCATAGATCCTCATCCTTCAACCCCAAGTCACTTCCCCACAGCTCCTTCGGGAGGTTGAAATCGCAGTCTGCCTCTTCCAGAATGGACCAGTACCAGAAGGCAACTTCCTTAACCCCCGTTTGCCTTTCTACTAGATGTTGTTCGAGGAAGCTGCCTTTCCCAACATGTACATTCTTCCTAGTCTGTTCCTGGGCCCAGCTACCTAGTTGTATGTACTTGAATCTCGATAGGGCTGGCCCTACTCTCTCATGGAGCACCTCCCACACTACCAAACTCCCTCCTACCAATAGATCTCCCCATCTTGAGATCCCTGCCTCTAATAAGGGGACTGCAAGACTGTCCTTTAGACATGGGGGGAAGCCCAGGGGAGTTCCAGATTGGGGCATAGTTGGAAAAATAGGCCAACCCAACTTTTGCTTTAATTTGCACCCAAGACTTCACCAGTGCTTGTAGGATCTTTAGCCTCACCTTTTTAAAGAACCTCTGATCTCCGAACTTAAATAGGAACCCGTCGAGTGGGAGATTTGGCCCGATCAGCATAGCCTTAAATAGTTTCCCGTTTGAGGAACTAGCTGGGGATTTCAGCAGCGTCCTTGAGTGGGAGAGCTGAAATGCCCATGCATAGTATTGCAAATCTGGCAGTGCAAGCCCTCCCTTTTCCCTCCTCCTCCTTAATTTTTTCCATGCCAACCTTGCTGCTTTGTTGCCCCATATAAAAGAGTTTATTTCTTGTTGACATTTTTGGAGCTGTTTGGAATCAAAAGCCAAGGGAATGGAATTAAAGTTGAAAGTGAATTTAGGGAGGATAGACATTTTCACTAAACTAACTCTCCCAAAGATCGTTAACTGAAGGAAGGACCAAGATTTCAATAATGCCTTACATTCGCGGAAGACACAATCAAGATTGGCCTTGGCCAAGGTGCCGGTATCCTGAGTGATCTTAACTCCCAAGTAACGTATTGAAGGGGTCACTACTAAGTGGGTCCCTGTTTCTTGTTCCACTGCTGTGTTGATTTTACTCACCTGTAAGGCCACTCAAAAAGTCACACATAAGACACCAAATAGCCATAAGCACACTGAACAATGAAAAATACAACTTGCCAACTGAGCAACAAAGACCTTATGTGAAACTACTTCTGACAGTCATTAAGCTTGTACCTGACTGAAAATGTTATTAATTTACACACAGGGTCTCCATGTGATTAGAATCTGACAAGTCTCCACAAGGACTTGCCCATGGGGTGTACTGACAGACATCACCAGCTGTCTGTGAAAATCAAAGCTGGGATACTGCATGACTTCCACCCAGCATCACCGTAGAATATCACACATCCCAAACAGTTCCAAACTCTATGCTGTTCGTGAACAGGTCTGCATACGTTCCAACACTTTTTCTCAACTATTACTGATTAAAAAAAGAAATCAAAATACATACTTCAAGAAAAGCACTAATGGCTTTTTATAAGGGAAAACTTTTGTTTTTAAAAGTGAGGTTGGTTGGACTCGACCTTACGACATTTTAATTCCTTCACAGCATGCCATTACAACGCAACTTGTTACAACGACTTGCTATAGGGTGGCGCTGGAGTTTGGAATAGAATAATTTACTATTCCAATACCAGTGTAGGGAAGGTGTTGGATTGAAAATCCAACACCTTCTGCCCCCTACAGCAAGTCGTCGCATGCGTTGTAAAGGCATGTGATGCAACAACGCGTCGTTGTAACGACTTAAGTTGTAATGGCATACGATGTATTGCATGCGTTGTAAATGATGTTTCTCGTGCAAATGAGCTGCAAAGCAACATGCACTCACCTGAGATCCATCTATTCAAGAGAAACCATATGACTTAACAGTTCTTCACGTTATACTTGTTGAGTAACACACAATGTACTCAACCAAGCACAGTAAGAAGCAATATATATACATATATATATATATATATAAATATTCCATTGGCAAAGCTAATAGCTCTCCAATCACTGAGAAAATTGGATTTGCCATCTGGGTGCAGCAGTAGCCAGCAACAAGTATGCAGCCTTTGAAAAGCTCAAGCAGACGGGTTGCACACCCCTTTCACATTTAAAGTAGTATTGGCCTCGGGTGGGCTATATTTTTAATGTTTGTGTAGGTTAAGCTTGGTTTGTATAGGGGAAAAAACTTTTCCTAACCATAATTCTTTGTTTTTTTCATTGCATTTTAATTGTGTGTCGCGAGTGGAGAGTTGTTCTGCGGAGTGTCATACAGTACTGTGGGGGATAGAGTTGTAAAGTCTGTTGTCATAGAGTAGAGCATTGTAGATCTGAAATAGAGTGGAGTAGAGCAGAGTATAGATGTGTATTGTACAGTGTAATAAAGGGTTATATAGTGTAGTGACATGGTATCCCATTTACTGGAGTCAAACATCGTAGACTAGAGCAGCGAGTTGTACAGTGACATGATGTGTCAAACAGTAGAGTAGGATGTTGTAGACTATCATATAGTGGAGTGGAGAAGAGTGTTTTAGAGTGGAGTAGGGTGAAATAGAGTGTTGTGGATTGGAGTATCATCAAGTGGAGTGTCGTAGAATGCAGTGGGGGAGAGTTATGTAGAGTGGAATGCTGTGTTATGAAGTAGAGTGGCTTATTGTAGAAAGAAATTGAGTGGTGTGTCATTTGGATAAGATATTATTTATAGAGAGCACTTATACCTGAGGGTGTCAAGGCACTGAGTGTCATACAGTGTAGTTCAGTGACTTCGAGTGGATGGCCATAGAGTAGAGTGGCATAGAGTGTGGTACAGTGTTGTAGTGTGAAGTTGCATATTGTGGAGCAGAGTGTTGGACAATGGAGCCAAGTAAAACGCAGTATGGTAAAGTCGTTTAGGGTGGGATATAGCGTAGTAGAGTGGAGTATAGTGGAATGCAGTACACTTGAGTGAGGTAGTGTAAAGTAGAGTAAAATGTCATAAACGGAAGTGTCATGTTGTGCAGTGGAGTGAAGTGGAGTGTCGGGCCTTATTGGAAAATGATGTAGGCTATTGCAAATTAGAGTGGCATACAGTCTAGTTGAGTTTTGTAGAGTGGAGTGGAGTTGGGTCCAGTACAGTACAGTGTTGCAGAGTGTGGTACAGAGGATTTGTTTACAGTGTTATAGAGTACAATGGAATAAGGTGGCAGAGAGTGGAATGGTGTACAGAGGAGTAGTAGAGTAGAGTGAAGTATTGTGTCATAGAATACAGTGGAGTAAAGTGGGGTGCACTGGCATACAAAGAGTTGCGCTCAGTGTTGTACAGTGGACTAGAGTAGAGCACCATAGAGTGGAGTAGAGTGTTGTACATTGGCATACAGTACAGTACAGTTTTATACAGTGGAGTGTAAGGGGAAAGACAAGAGAAAAGTTTCAGAGAGTGGCATACAGTGTGGTAGAGTGGTGTAGAGTAGAGCGGCTAGAGTACAGTATTGTGCCAAACAGTGGAGCTGCATAGAGTGGATTGTTGTATAGTAGAGTAGATTGAGGTAACGTCTTGTACAATGGAGTAGAGTCAAGTGGAGTGACTTAACATAGTGAGGAGTAAAGTACGATAGAGTGTATCAGTGTGTCATAGAGTATCCTCAAGTCTAGAAGTGTCCTGTCTTGGTGGGGTCAGAGACCCAGTATGTATACTCGGTTGTGCCTTTAAAGTGGTGAGGACTTCAACGAAGGGTCTTTGAAGTGCACAGATGTTCTCCCGTCCTGCCCTGGTTTCCAACTCAGTACAGGGGGGTATGCAGCCCTTTGTGTGTGGACAGGACACAGCTTATTCAGGGTTAAGTTTGAGGCTGTGCCCAGCTCCTCCCTGCCATCCTCCCAGTAAGATCCATCAAGTCACACCTAAGCTCCCTTTGTGTGTGACTGCCTATAGGGAATACACACAGTCCAGCTGTCACTGACCCCAGACTGATCAGAGACAGGCTGCAGGCAGAAAAAGGGCTAACAGTTGGAAAATGCCAACTTTCTAAAAGTAATTTGAAAATTGGTGACATGGTTGTCATTTGCCTTTTAGCTAGCTATTTGCAGCAAAGATCAAATATAAACATTTCAGTTTGCTCTGGTTATTTTGTTTTTTTTTCACAACAAGTTTTATTGAGCAATTGCACAAATGATGCAGCTCTCCACAGTCAGGAGTAAACTGCCAACAAAAACAACAGCATCAAATGATCGGCAATCTATATATTTTTTGACTTTCCACTCCCCCCTCCCTACCCCAACCCCCCCCCCCTCCACCAACTCCCCCCACCCGGATCCCTCCCTAGCCCACTGCACAATACGTCTCGTTCTCGAATAGTTTTACATACCGAACAATGTATACAGTTCCTCCATTTCAAACAATGTATACAGTTCCTCCATTTCAGCCCCTTAGTCTGTTGCCAAGCCATCTTCACGTTCCACTGGCGGTTCTAACCATAGACCTCCATATTCCGCCCACCTCCTCGATATCCTATAGTGTTTCCTATGGCAGCCCGAGCCTCAAAAATAGGACGTTCCAACCCCATACAATAATCCAGCCCCTTCTTCCATACCACTACTGGCAGTACCCGTGTATCTTTCCAAGCTTGAGCTACATCTCTCTTGGAAATGGTAAGTCCCAACAACAGCAGATGCCTTTTATATGTGCTATCCCCCACCCCCTCTAGTACATGTAGGAGGCTTAGTTGTGGAGTACGTGGAAGTTCCCATCCCAACACCTCAGACAAACAGTCCCACACTCCGTTCCACAACCCATTCAAGGCACTACAACTCCACACCGTATCTCCTGACCGCACCTCAAACAATCAGGGGAAGCAATCAAACCCGCCCGCCACTGCCTCTCCATAGTATAATAAACTCTATGCAGATATTTGAATTGGATTAATCGTAAGCGCATCACTATGGCAGCTCCCCGGGGGGCTTCTAGGGCTTCCCGACAATCTTCTTCTTCCAATGTTCCAACATCCCTTTCCCAGGCTTCCCTCAATTTGTGCAGGGAGGAGGAGTAATCTGTAACAAGAGTTTGGTAAATGCAGGAATTTTTTTTATCCTCCAAATCCCCCATGAAAACCTTCGCCTCCAGGGGACTAAATTCAGGTAAGGTGTCAAGTCCCTCCAAACTAGGTGCAATGGCATGGCGGAAATGTAAATATTTGAAAAATTGGGTACGAGGCATGCCATACTCCTCACTCAGGTCCTGAAACGATTTAAGGGCTGTGCCCGTCATAAAATTACCCAGCGTCAAAATCCCTATACTGTCCCATGCTCCGAAACCCTGCAGGGACGCCAGCGCAGGCAATCAACCATTTTGCCATAGGGGGGTCTCTTCCGTCAACTTACCCCACCATCCATACGACGCAGCGCATGTCTCCAGGCCTTAAATACTACCTGAGTAGCCTGTGGCAACCGCCTTCGCAACCGCGCCGAATATAGAATAGTGTGCAGGGTGTCGGATCCCATAAGAAAGTGTTCAAGAGCATAAGCAGTGTCCCCCCTATCCCCATACCACCATTCGTTCAGAATCAAAAGATAGGAGGCCTGATAATACGACAGGAGATCGGACGTTGCCAGCCCTACACAATATGTAGATAAAAAGCAGGTGCATAGTGTAACCCGCACCGCACCCCCCTCCCAGAGAAACTGTCCCAGCTCCGAGTTGACTTGCTTAAACCACTGAGGTGTAATCTGCTAAGGGTGATTCTGCAATTAGTACTTGGACTGAAAATAGTTGCTGGCCCTCACACTGGTTTCTTGTCTCAAGATTTAAGAACAAACAAACAAAGAAAAAATCTTCTGTTTGTCGGGGTTATTTTATTTAAACCCTTTGAAATTTTCAATAATTTTTATATATTTTTTCATGGGTGAGAAAAACATTGTACAAAACACTTACACATATTTACAAAACTATTATACAACTAACATATATACAATTATGAACAGTTTATACACAAACTTCTTTTACAAAAATAGCGATTGTATGTCCACAAATAGTAATTCTTTGCGAAATACCAAACCACTACAATAACCACAAGGTGAGAAAATGGCAACAAAATTTCTTTAGGAAAGATCAAGACACAACTTTGAAAATTAAGTCAAAGATGGTAAACAATAAATTCATAAACTATTATTCTCTTTCTTTTTGATGTCTGTTTGCCGTTTGCCGACGCGTTTCGAATCTAAGAGTAAATCTCAGATTCTCATCAGGGCTCTTTCAATGTGGATAATCTACACAAAGAGAGATATAAAAGAAGTTCGTTCAGTGACTGAAATCTTATAAAAATCAGTACCCCCTAGGGGCGCTGGGTGTCACAGGACAAATTACCTTCATCAATGGGCGACGCGGTCCCGCGGTCCAATTATTCTAATGAGGCTGATGTAAGCCACGGTCTTTTAATAAGACAGTTGACCTAATGTATAAAAATATGGCATATTTACTGCACAGCCAAGGAACAGCACAGTCGAACTGGTTCTGCGACGCAAAAGCTAAGAGTTCGTACCTTTAACCGTGGGGTCAGTGTTAGAAGGTTGCAGTTGTTAAATGTCACACTCCAAACGAGGGGCTCTATGGGCGGCTCCGACGTGATCTGCAGGGCACAATCAACGATCGTGCTCAGTGCCCATTGTTTTCTATACTTTCATAAACAAACACATTGGCTTTTTGGGTAGAGACATACCTGTAACTATTTTCATGTGGGGCGGAGATCGCAAATGGCGTTTCTGCTTCTCCTTGTTTTTCACATCCACAGGTTTGGTTCAAAGGCGGGAAACAGAGTTTAGGCTCCTCCGCGGCGTTAGCTGAAGCGTGTACCACTCACACTGAACGCCTAAATAGAAGCGTAGTTGTTTAGGGGTAGAAAGCGAGTGAATCGCAGTAGCTTGTAAAGACCTCGCGCTCACTCACCTATCTCTTCTTCTGTCTGACCAGGGAATGCGAACTCTTTGGTAGCCTGGCGGCCATGTGTGGCTCCTACAGTATAGTAAACTCCCGCTGAGCATTATGGATATTGTAGTTGTTAAAGAAAATGAAAAAATCGCAACTGCATTTTTTAAAGCCTTGAGATTTCGGAAAGGGAATTCAACCCCGTTTGGGTGCTATTAAATTTTAATATCAGATAGGCATCCTTCCTCAATAGGATTTGCTCAGTATTAATGCCTGATTTTGTCTGGTTTGCACGGAATAATACAGTCCATTGGAATTCATTATCTCCATGTTTATTATCAGTAAAGTGTTGGACCAAGGGCGCAGTTAGGACTTTGTTCTTAAGGCGTGATCTATGTTGTGTCATGCGAGTATTCACTTGTTGATTAGTCTTGCCTATATATATTTTGGGACAAGGGCAGACTATGGCGTATACTACATTTTTGGTCCTACAATTGGAAAAACCAACATGTGACCAAGTTGTGTTGGCGTGTTGAAAGGTTTTACCCTCGATAGTCGAGTCACACGCCATACAATTTCCACATCTGTGGTGTCCTTCGATCGGCTTTAGTCCCCATTGTGTCAACACATCACTTTTAGGTTTTGTTATCCTTATATCTGCGCGAACAATCTGCTGGCCAACATTTTGATTTTTCTTATATGCAAATATTAGGCGAGGAAATGGCACTTCTAGTTCTTCAAGAAGATGCCATTGTTTAAGGACCATTTGTCGTACTTTGTGAGTTTCTGCACAAAATGTCGTGACACATACCAAATTCTCCAGGTCACGTTTTATTTTAGTTACAAAGAGGCACTCTCTAGGCGTATAGCGTGCTCTCTTGTAGGAGTGTTTAAGTAACTTTCTGGGGTAACCCCTTTGGACCAACTCCTCACAGAAATTCTGCCCATGATGGTAAAACTGACCTATCTCCGAGCAATTTCTCCTGATCCGTAGAAGTTGTCCATATGACAAATTTGCCCTCAAGTTTCTTGGATGCGAACTTCTATAATGGAGGATGGTGTTTTTGTCCGTTACCTTCTTATATAAGGAGGAGTTTAGTGTGACTTCGACATTTTTTATTTCGACATCCAGAAATGTCATTTTCACAATACTGGAATCCACTGAAAATTTGATGTCCTGATGTCTTGTATTTAACCATTGGTGAAAGTCACTCAACTCGGTGTGGCTCCCCTGCCACAGGAGCCACACGTCGTCAATATATCGGAACCAGTGGACTATATGGTGCTTGAAAGGGTTGTTTTCCTCTACATATTTCTTCTTGTATTCGGCCATGAATAATACGCCCATTTCCGGAGCATAAGGGCACCCCATCGCGGTGCCCTTGATCTGCATGAAAAAGTCATCATTGAAGCGGAAATAATTTCTTTTCAGCGTGATTTCCGCTAGTTTAAGGATGAAGGACGCAATTAGTACAGCAGGCGTGGGAGGGCTACCATCTTGAAAACTGCCGACCGGCCATAAATGGTAAGGGGCATACGGGACCACGGGAGAGGTGTGGCGCAGCAGCCAGGGTGGCTGCCTTTGGCGCGCAGGGTTCACGGTTTGATCCCTGACGGCAGCTTAGCCCAGCACCATGTGACTCTGGGCAATAGCTCACTTAATTTCCCCAATGGCCTCCAGCGCCTTGAGACCCGTAAGGGTGAGTAGTTTGCGCTTTACAAATACGGATTTCTTTTTTTTTTTTTACGTCTTCATTTCTGTTCGTACTTGGTCCCAGACCGGGACGATGTTACGCTCCCAGGAGACCACGGGGGATTCAGAGAGGAACACTCCCAGATACTGGAGAACCCCCACCGCCACCTGCAGTGCGGATGCCCATGGTCCTATTCCCGTGCGGTCTCCCAACACCCTCATAGTTGATTTATGTGGATTCAAGTAAAGTCCCGATGTCTCACCAAAGATTTGCATCATCTCTAAAATATGCGGTCCCGACCTATTTATTTTGGTAATAAAAAACAGGACATTGTCCGCCTAAAGTGCAATTCTATCCGAGGGACCTGCCTCCCACTCAAAGCCCTTCAATTGTGCGTCCATACGCACCCATGCCGCCAGCGGCTCCATAGCCAGGGCAAATAATGATGGCAACAGGGGGCAGCCCTGCCGAATACCTCGCCCTATGTGGAATTTGGTAAAAGTGGCCTCGGCCACCCTCACCAAAGCCGTCAGGTCTGTGTACAATAACTTCAGGTACGACAAGAAGCGGGCCCGAGTTTGAGACAAGACAAGAGTTCAAACAAGTAAACCCAGCTCAGGGAGTCAAACACCCTGTCTATATCTGCCAATAGGAGCACTGCCCGACCGAAACCAGAAAAACTGTGACACAGGCCCTCTTCAGCAGTAGATTGGACTACAGCAACGCACTCTACGCAGGAATCCCAGCCAAACACCTGCGATGACTACAACGCATCCAAAACGCCTCTGCCCGACTCATCGCAAACGTCCCCCGCCGCAGCCACATCACCCCCCATCTGAGAGAGCTCCACTGGCTCCCCGTCAACAAGAAGATCACCTTCAAACTCCTCACCCACGCACACAAAGCACTCCACAGCGCCAGACCAGCCTACCTGAACAGCAGACTCAACTTCTACACTCCCACCCGCCAACTCCGCTCCGCCAGCCTCGCTCTCCCCACCGTTCCCCACATCCAATGAACCACCTCCGGCGGCAGATCCTTCTCCTACCTCGCCGCCAAGACCTGGAACACCCTACCCACCTACCTGCAACAGACCCAAGACCTACTCGCCTTCAGAGGACTCCTCGAGACCTGCCTCTTCGAGCAGTAGCAGCCCCCCCTCCCACAGCACCTTGAAACCCTTACGGGTAAGTAGCGCGCTTTGCAAATTCGGTTGATTGATTGATTGATTGATTGCCCGTTCCCCAGTGCCTCTGACCGCCTCCACTGTGATACGAGCGCATCTGATGTTATGCTTCATTGCCCTGTGGCGTATAAACCCCGCTTGATCCGGGAGGATCAGCTCTGCTATATATGGCAGGAGACGATTCGCTAGTGCCTTGGCCAGTATCTGTGCTTTGACATCTTTGCCACTCCGGAGGCCTACCAGCTTTGTGGAACACCACCACCTCCGCATGTCTCCAGTCTGCCGGGAGGCGACCCTGCTCTCTAGCTGCTTGCAACGCTGCCCCATAGTGCGTTCCCAATTGGAGGTGGTATTTCTTAAAAAATTCACTTGGGAACCCATTGGGCCCGGGTGCCTTTCCGGTATTAAGCTCCCCTAGGGCCGTGCCGAGTTCCTCAGCAGCCAGGGGGAGCTCAAGACGCTGCTGCACCTCCTCCGACACCGCCCGCGTCGGCAGGTCTGCAATAAACGTATCCACTACCTCCACAGGGAGGCACTCCTTCAGAGCGTATGGGGTGGCATAATATAGTGCAAAACTGTCTGCCAGGTCCTTGGGGTCTGTGATCGTGGCCCCGGCCGCATCCATGAACTCCGGCATCGTCTGCGCCTGAAGCGTGTTTTTTAGCAGAGCCTATGGAGCATAGTGCCTGACTTATCTCCCCACTGATAAATTCTGCTCTGTGTCGCTAACCACACCAGCCGAGCCTTGTCAAGCAGCAAAGACGCATATGACTGCTGTGCCAGTAGTAGCTGCCCCACCTCCCTACCCTCCCTAGTTCCACTGCATTGCCCCTCTAATGTCTCAATAAGCAATGCGGCCTGCACTAATTCTCTCTGCACTTTTTATGGGCTGCGGCACACCAGGCGATATCTACCCCACGCAATGTGGGCTTCAAGGCCTCCCAGAGCGTCACCACATATGTGACGGACCCCACATTTTCTTCCCAGTAGTGGGCTATGCCCCCCCCCCAGGTGTTTCCTGTACTCCTCCTGCTGAAGATACCACGTGAAGAGGCGCCACCGGAATGGCTGCCGCCCTTTATCTAACCAAAAGTCCACCTCAACCGGGGAATGATCCCGTGGTAATATAGTGGCTGATCGCACTCTACCAATTTGGGTGTTTTTCACTACAAGAACAAAACTTAAAAGTACATGTCCTAACCTTTTATTACACATCACCCTTCTCTATGGGCTAGCCAGGTCCTATATTTCATTAAAAGGGAGTTTAAGGCTTGGGAAACAGGAGGGTGCGGATGTCCTGGTACTGCAGGAAACGCACCTACTCGGCAACAAAACTCTTAGCTTGCAGCATTATGGATACCAACAGGTTTTTCATGCTGGGTTTGGTTTTGCTGTGTGGGCAGAAATTCCTGAGACTTTAGCAATGGTTGGGGTTGACTGGAACAATGTCAAGAATGGTCGGATGGATCGCTGTACCCCAGGGGGCGGACAGGTAGCGGATGCGCCCACTAAGCTAAGCGATATGGTAAGGGGATGGGTTGGGTTAATGCCTGGCGATACCTCCAAACCTTAACCTATTTCATATATCAATTTAGATCTTTATGTACATTCCTAAACGTATGAATAGGGATCGCCAACTATTCATTCCAGAGAAGCATACGAAAGTGGAACATGCAATGATGAAAAGTCAAAACAATCTATGTGTTTACTATTTTGACAATAGCTTTCATTCAAACAGGAAGGAAAACGAATGTCTAGGCCACATATTTGTGTTATTATTTTTATTTGCCTCTGCATTGCTTTCTTCAGTCCTAATTTTCAGGAATGCTTTTTTATTGTTTGGTTAACCTGTTTAATGATTGTATATTTTTATTCTGTATTTCTAAACCAATTCTGCTGTATAAGTAGGAACTTGTGTTATTTATTGTCTGGTCTCAATAAAAAATAATTAAAAAAAAATCAAACAGGGCCAGCTAGGACCTTCCGATACTCACTAAATAAGAGCCTCCTTGATGGAGAAAATCGCTTCCATCAGGTAACTTTGTGCCCATTTATATGTGAGGTTGGACAATCGGAGAGTAGGAAAATGAGTTCCATTTTATTCTTTCGTGTTTATTTATTGTATAGTTTACACCAGCATTTGTAAATCAGAAGCCCTGATGAGACCCACTGGAGTTTCATCGGGTCTCGAAACGTGTTGGCATTCTCTTTAACACTGAGGAAGTGCATTGTTTGGGTTTATGTACAGTCTGTGGGAAATGTAATGAAAATTCACCCCCTACTGTTTTGCATAAATTGCTCCCAGTGTTAGACATTCCCCTCATATGAAGAAATTATATGGATTAAGGGGGTGTTGCTTTTTGAATTTGAATTGGTGTATGAATTTGTCATGTCTTGTGTTGTATGTAGTCATGTTGTAAACACATACAGATTGTTTTGATTTTGCACCATTGTATGTTTCACTTTTGTATGTTTCTCTGGAATGAATAGGTGGCGGTCCATATTCATGCATTTAAGAATGTACATAAAGATCTAAATTGATTTATGAAATAAGTTAAATAAATAACCAGATCAAACTGAAATGTTTATATTTGATCTTTGCTGCAAATAGCTAGCTAAACGGCAAACGACAACTAGGTCCCCAATTTTCACATAACGTATTATGGCCCGACCTGGTGTCAGTCTCCTGGGCCTAACCTCCCTTGTTGCTAACTTTCTAAAAGTGACATTTTCAAAGTTGTAATGAGAAATTCGACTGTTCCATTAGATATATCATTACAAATCCATAGATATAAAGCATGAAAGGTCTACTCCGTCTCAATCAGGAATGACGTCTTATTAAGTGTAATAAGGAATCCTCAACGTTATCCTATGAGAGGGGTAGGCCTCACTGTAGTGGACAACTAATTTGGGTGTTTTTCACTACAAGAACAAAACTTAAAAGTACATGTCCAAACCTTTTATTACACAGCACCCTTCTCTATGGGCTAGCCAGGTCCTATATTTCATTAAAAGGGAGTTTAAGGCTTGGCAAGGGGTTTTAAATGCCAAGTCGAAATGGCAGTGTGTACTATACACACAGGTCCTGCAGTGGCAAGCCTGAAGCATGTTTTAAGGGCTACTTGACTAGACAGCACAATCAGTGCTGCAGGCCCTCTAGCAGAATTTAATTCACAAGCCCTGGGCACATGTAATGCATTTTATTAGGGACTTATAAGTAAATTAATTATGCCAATTCTGGATGTATCAATCAAACCATGTTTTGGGAGAGAGCACTGGTTAGCTGTGGTAAAGCAAAATAAGGCAAACAGTCAAAAGGTTTGGGGGAAGACCACCCTATGGGGCCGATTAGGATGGAGGATTTTCCGCCTCCTCTGGGCCGGCGGAAGCCACCTCCGGCCCGGAGGAGGCGGAAAATCCATTGCAGGCTCACCAAAGACCCACCGCCACATTACGATGGCTGGTGGGTCTTGGTTTCTGTCCGCTGCTTTTCCGCCGCGGTCGGATTACAACCGCGGCGGAAAAGCTCTCATTTGGCTGGTAGTGTCTATCAGACACCGCCGGCCAAATTAGGAAGCATTTGAAAACATGCTTTTCCGCGGCGGTTTTTCCGCCGTGGAAAAGCATGTGTACTTTTGATTTTGGGGGCCCGTTGCGGGCCCCCAGGGTGTTGGTGGGTGGGGGGTGCACATGGGGGGTACCTATGGTACCCCCCAGCATTTACATGCACAATGCGGCAGGCACCGCGCGGTGCCTGCCGCTTTGTGCATGTAAATGTTACACATGCACTTTTAACATTGCGGCGGGTGCTGCTTGAAGCAGCACCCGCCGCAATGTTAAATATCCAGGATGTGACCGCCAGGGTGGCGGTCACATCCTAATCGCACATGAGGGAACGCCGCAGCCCATGCGGACGTTCCCTCATACTCTGGAGTCGCGGACGGACTCAAGTCCGTCCGCGATCCTAATCGACCCCTAAGTCTGTTAGGTCTATAAGCATTTTGTATGGATGTATGTGAAATTTATCAGCAATATAGATTATAGTGTGCAGAGTAATGCAAAACAATGAATTGCAGTGTCTTGCAGTTTTCCAGATTTACCAATCAACACAGGGCAATGCATGGTGACCTTGAGTTGCTTTGTAAATGTGACTTAAGTACTCCATTGCCCATGCAACACCATGGGTGATGCAAGGGTACCACAATCCAATATAACAGCTATGCCCTAATTTTATTTGGGCCATGGTATACCGCGGTAACTTTGCAGTGTACCATAGTACATGACGATGACAAGCCACTGTATATTTGGGTAATTACTTTTTTTAAAGAATAAAAAGGCAGTCATATTGTTTTTACTACACTTTGGTTGTGTTCAGTGTTAGGGCCATAGATATAGGTAATAGTAGGTCCCCACCTACTACCACTTTATTAAAGTGGTAACAGGTAGGGAAGTGTATTTATAGTTTTTTAATACGTTTAAGGTAATGTACAATGGTAGTTTCAAGAAATGTTGTGAAATTCCATGGTGACAGATATCACTAAGTTTAAATGCCTTCTAACTTAAAGAATACATACCCTACTTAACTGTAGTACTCACAAAGCATAATCTGTGCACCTTCATGTATGGTCTTGCCATAATTTCATGTAACTCTATTCAGCAATTTTCATGCTACATCACGTACAATACTCTATAGAAAATGCATTGTTGGAAAAACGTGTTTTGTAACCTCCCATGTATCTTTGCACAAAAAGTTACATCATCTCAAAACGCAGGAAGTGCAGTAGGACTGGAAAGCTTTGTGATGATTCCTCAAATAGGCAGAAAGATATTAGGAAGCTTATATCCAAAGAATTCCTATCTCTGGGAATGCTGACTATAACTACAATGAGGACATCAGATTTAATATGATTTCTTTCTTTTTATCTATTATATTTGTAATGTAGTTGTTTATTGCTTTACATAATCATGTGGCATAAGTGTGTCTTCCATTGGTTATCTAGTAATTATTAAACTCTACATATGCTTTATGGATTATTATTTGGGCTTCCTTGCTACTTTCAGTAGGATTGTGCTATATATGAAAGTGAATGAAAGTCAATCATTATTGTTGTTATAACAATTGAGATTATTACTTTTTTTTACCTAATGGCCAATTATCATGTCCTCCAAATAGTCATTTATGTAGCTCCCTGCTAGGTCACTTTTTCATTCTCTTGCACAGGGTACATAAGGACATGGTTTTTGTTTGGCTTGTTCGGCACAGTTATATTTTGTGAGCCAGAGAGCATTCAAAGAAAACTTATGTAGATTTAGATGTATTCTATATGTTATGTTTTTGTTTATAGGTTGCCATTACCATGTGACAATAAATGGATCTTTCAGTTGTTCATGTAGTAAATCTGAAACTTTGCTTATGCAGTCTAGGTGTCCTTGCTATGTTGAGTGGTATTGTGCCTCAAAGATATTACTAAGTTGTTTAATTCCATACCCACTTCAAATATCTATTGTAAAAGCAAAAAATAATTATCTACATAGTCTAATGTACATTGCTGTGAAATTTTATTAGAATCCATCCGGCAGTTTTGTCACTACATAAAATACAAAGGTCTATGTAAAGTGTATTGGAGTGCAAGTGTGATTTGGGCCCCCCCCTTTTTTCCTTCGCACCCCTTTGATCAAACCCAGCTAAACTTTCAATCTTTCACTAATGTAACGGGTGCAATCGATCTGAAAAGTTTTGCAAAGATTTGTCAAATGGGTGCAAAGTTATTAAAGGATACAATTTGTGGAATCCTATCTCTACTAACCCTAACAATAACTACAGAGTGGCTGCCGACACTCTATAATATATACATATATATATATATATATATATATATATATATATATATATATATATATATATTCACTGAAAAAAACATAGGTTATAGACTATATATAGTTAGGGATTAGCATTTACAAAACCTTAATTTACTCGCACAAAACCATAGAAATTCGCATATATAGTTAGTTGCAATAACTATATATCACGCACCCGCAATCCACTGCTGATGATGTCACATATTACATCATTCATGAGATGGTCAGTGACATCACTGATGACATCACTGATGACAACACCCAGTGACTGTCTGTTTCTGTAAAGTTAAAATATGTCTTACATATTGAAGAATGAGTGGATGTATAACTGTCTGGATGAAGGATTTAGTAGGTGCGTGACTGACTGTATGAGTGAGTGATTAAATGTGTCTCACTGAGTGCTTGGGTTAGTGACTAAACTGTCTGAATGTGTGCATCAGTATGTCTGTTGTTGTGTAAGCTGCTGCATGTGTTGATCAGTAGCTGTATGAGTGGCTATATGGGTTATTGATTGGTTGCCCAAGTATTTGTATGGGAGAGTGAGTGTGTGTGTGGGAGTGGCTGGGAGGTGTGTGACTCTGTGCATAGATGTGTGAGCAGTTGATTCACTAGATGTATGGGTTCAAAAGTGCATGTTGAAACAGATGTATGGGCGGTTGACTGTCTCCATGAGTATATTGGTGAGTGATTGGATTTCTCAGTGCTACATGTCAAAGTGAGTACATATGTAAAACACAGTACATGTGAGAGTTGACATATATAAATAACTGAGCATAAGAGCCATTGAATGTGAGAGTGGCTTTATGAATCATTGTGAACTTGTATGAGAGATTGTATAAGAGAGTAAATATGTGTTAGAATATGTTTGAATTAGTAAGGTGTGTATAACTGTATAGTTGAGGAAATGGAGGTGTGATTGATTCTTTGCATGACTGACTAGGTGTGTGAGTAACTCCATGGATGAGTGACAGTCTGTGAGTGTCTGTTTACACTGATTGTATCTAAGGTTATATTAGAGTCTGAAGAGGTTCATCGTATTATCACATGAATATTATTATCAGTGATGTGATCAGTAATGTCAAATGAGATGTCATCAGTGATGTCATCAGTGATGCCATTTGAGATGTCATCCGTGATGTCATTTGAGATGTCATCAGTGATGTCATTTAAGATGTCATCAGTGATGTCATCAGTGATGTCACTGACCATGTCATGAATGATGTAATATGTGACATCATCAGCAGTGGATTGCGGGTGCGCGATATATAGTTATTGCAACTAACTATATATGCGGATTTCTATGGTTTTGTGCGAGTAAATTAAGGTTTTGTAAATGCTAATCCCTAACTATATATAGTCTATAACCTATGGTTTTTTCAGTGAATTTCAATGGCTTTTTAATAGCAAATATGAAAAGCTGTAAAATGTCAAGTACGTGGTAGGTAAAAACATTTTTCGTATTTATGCACGCTGATGTGCTTTGAACGCTGCCCCCCCCTCCTCTTTTCTTTTAAAAATTGGAAGAAACAAAAAGTATTCCCTTCCATAAATAACCCAATACTTTTATTTTGTTATGGCAAGGGAACGAAATAGAGAATAAACTATAGTTGGTCACCATAGGGTTTAAAGAAGGAATGGTTCTTCACCAGATTAGATATTTTCCCAGACCCTCATTCTCCAATGTGATGAACTAGGCTAAAATTCTTCTGGTGCCTGCACCCTGTCACAGAATATCACCCTAAAACATGGAATCTCCCAAACACCAGATTGAGTTGAACCCCACAGTAAGCCTTATTTCTTCAGGGCCTCAGAATTTCTTTTGCTTTGCTCATCGAAATTGTGGGATATTGGAGAGATAAGGTATCACCATTAAGAAAGGGTAGTATTTAAATTTGCATATCAATTATGTTAAACCTTTAGACATATGATATGCTAGCTTGAACTTATGCTTTACATTTGAAGCCGAATTCAACAGCTTAAGTAAGTAGGTTTTCGTAGTTGTAACTTTAAAGGGTGATCTAGCAAGTTGTAAAGATTTTGTAAAACAGTGGAGCGTATTTAGTTTTTTAATGTACATGTTTATGAAACGATTACACAAATAAAACATTTGTGAGTTTTAAATTTCCGGAGAAGTATAATTCACCAATAGCTTTCTCTGTAGATGTTTTTCCATTAACAATCCCAGTTCCATCACCCGCCCAGGATATCACTACTGTTAGTTGTCATTGTTGCTTCTGTTTTAATAAAAAATGTTTTAAGGTGTTTACTGTTTTTATTGCGATGTATATATTTATAAGTTATTAAAGTGTTATAATCCTACTAATTTTTTATCGATTATTGCTCTTTGAGATATTCCCTGTCTAAAAAAGAGAAGAATAGGAATATTCTGTCTCCCTTTGCAGATAGTGAAGGATAGGTAATGCGGACTTTTGTCCCCCGTTGTAATCCGTCATGCCTGTTTTTACCCCCACTGATTGATTGATTGGCTGGACATTTATTGTTCAAGGAATAGTTCTTTCGAGGTATTCTCTGTTTGCAAATAACGTGGAATAGAAATATTCTGTCTAGTCTTTGCAAGTAGTGAAGGGTGGGTAATGCTGGACCTTTGTCCCCCGTTGTAATCTGTGATGCCCATCTACTCCCCACTGATTGATAAACTAGTTCCACCCGGACCATTTATTAGAGGTACATCATCTGGCTCAACCGGAGGGTACCCCTAATAAAGAAGACATATGTAAAATACGAAGTAATCACTGTATCCTGTTAAACAGAAACTTTAGCATGAAACACACTTCAAAAGGAAGGGAAAGAAATCGAACAAAATCAGTAGGCCACTGATGAGTTTTTGACTTAGCTAGAAATAAGAAACATAAAAGTGGTGAAAGAAGCCAAGCTTGACGTTACGGCAGCCACGAGGTAGCTAGGCTCCGCCACCCCCCCACTGCTCCAAGCATGTCTGTCCCACCGCCCGCCACGCCCAATAACGGTAACATGAAATAGATACAAATCAGCAGATACCTACCGCCATTCCGGAAACTCCCGAAGTGCAACAGGTTCGCGACTACGCCCATCCGGAAGACGAGGTCTTCGGCACGAGTAGGGCGAGTCCTGCTGGCAGCCGTCGGCCGGGGAGGTCGTCACCTAAGGTGGGCCAGGAGAGGAGCCGAGGCCGACGGGATCCCTCTTCTTTTTTCAATAATGGCTGCGACAACGGGGGGGGGATGTCTTGCACATGCCACCGACCCCCCCCCCCCTGGGCCAGGAGAGGAGCCGAGGCCGACGGGATCCCTCCTCTTTCTTCAATAATTGCTGCAACAACGGGGGGGATGTCTTGCACATGCCACCGACCCCCCCCTCCTATCTCCTGGTCTGGCCTCCCCGTCCGGTCCTGAAGCGGCGCCCTGCAGGCCACGGGGGGATGTCTTGCCTCTGCCTCTGACCCCCCCCCCCTCTTATCGCCTGGTCCGGACATCACGGATATAAACGCCAGGTGTCGGCGTGGGGTGCGCTGGGAGGGAGAGGCGGCGCGAACGAGCCTCTCCCACCCCCCCAGGGGGCCCCTCAGCTGCGCCCCTAACGCTCCACTCACCCAACAAAAGGTCTCGTCCACTATTGCGAGGCAATGATGCTCCGCTCACCCAGCGGGGGTCTCGTCCACTGTTGCGGTGCAACGATGCTTCTAGTTTCCTGCGTCCAGAAACGTTCTCCTCAACTTTGAAGATTCTATAAGAGCCACGAGGGCCCCCGACCCCCGATGGGGAATGACTGCCATGATCACCCACGGAACGACCACGACGTAGCCGAGGGACGTCGGCGCGCTCATGCCGGCGCCGGCCTCAGTCTTGAAATGACCAAAATCCTGCAAGACTACCAACTTGATCAGTTCCGGTGGGACACCAGTATGACCCGGTAGGAGAGATTGTTGCCTCCCACCCCACTTTGACTGATGGTTCATGTCGCCAGTCCCCTCTGCTACCCTTCAACGAAAACTTTTGGACTGCCGAAAGAGGTCCCAGTCCAACCACGAGTTGGTGGAGACATTTTGACTATACTTGGACCTTCCTGACCTCACCCAAAATGGCGCCGGTACAAATGAAACTCTCAACTCCTTGTTGTGCCCCGATTGCTCAGCCTTGATATCATGAGATATGTATGCAGTTTTTAGCACATGAATTGATATGGGATATGACTGATTATATGTTCGCACAATGAATTGATCCGGGATGGGTTTTGATTATACGTTCGAACAATGAATTGGCATGGGACGGGTACTGATTACACGTTCGGACAATGAATTGATATTAAGTTCTAATGCATCATTGATTACTGTATTTATTATTGAAGGTTCGAATTGTCGACACTTTTGGTACTTGCTCACAATGAATTATCGATATGATTTTGTTGCACTTGTCGCACTTTTTACTATGAAATCAACGACCACTGACTCTGTTATGTTTTCCACAAATAAATACCCCCCCCATTTACAGTTCCAGCCTGCTCCGTGGCCGGCCCACGGGATTGTAGGCCCGTATTTGTGCACCAACATTTTTATTAAAGGTTTTTGAAAAAGCAAACGTAGTTGTAACGTGTAGATTGGTAAGTTTCGAATAAATGGCCACTGTTTCCGATTTTTAAAAAAAGCAGGTGAAATGAAGCAGCTCGATTAGTTAAGGGTTAAAAAGTATAGTACGCAGAAACATTGCAAATATGAATGGTCCAGGTTTGTTGTATGTGTTTTTCATTTTTGTACAGCATAAAGCAATCGATAAAGATCCTGGTATTTAGCCTCTACTTTATATGCTACCTGTATCAGGGAAGTTGTTTTAAATGCCCCTAAGCCACCCCGAAGGAATGTCACCTGGCCCCCCTAGTAAGAACGAAAACGACCCCGTACCACTGTAGGTTATCTCTCTTCCTCAAAGGAGAGCACGAGCTCGCCCCCACTTTACACCGACTGCCCTTTGTTTTGACCCTCCCCTGCACAGGATCCGTAATGCCACACTTGGGCGGCCTATGCTATCCACAGGCCTCCGATAATTATCTCTCCCACATTACCGGTCCCCCCTGGGCTTAAACGCGAAGATGGTAGATACTGCATCCCGTGGAGATAGGCCGAGTATGTAGTAAGTAAAAGCCTTTTCGGGTTTATGCGCTCTGATGTGTTTTAAACGCTGCCCCCGCCCCTTCTTTTTCCCTCTTTTCTGCAGGTCACTTCGGAACGTCGATTATAGTACGGAAAAATGGTGACTTAACGGCCGATGGGATGAGAAAAAGCGTTTGAATATGGTGCCTATACACGACGAGCAAACAATGACTATGTCTCTCTCTGAACCCAGCGCTTGGGAGGGCAGCCTGAAGCAGAAACTTGACGGGTTATTACAGGATGACAAAATATGACTTCTCTTGGCACCCCGAATAATACAACCAAGAATGACGTGCACCAATGAATAAATTCCTACGTTTAACTAAATAGGGAAAGTTTAAGGAATATTCCGAGGTGAGGTTTACCCAAGTACCCTCTGTCTGGAGGACTAGGAATGTTGCCAATGTTTAAGATTTATGGAAATGGTGGTGGGAAGCACACCGTTTTTCATCAAACTTTTTCAACATATGTTTTACTTTGTTTATCCATGATTAGTCTGTTAATGCGTGCGTCGTGGTTGTCATGCCTGCCCCGGTGGCACCTCTAGTAACAACGAAGAAGGGTGGGACAACTCATGCTGCCCCGAAACCACTCGCACAGCACTATTTAGCCACTGTTGGCTTAAATTAATCGATAGTTCATTTTTCATTTTGACCATTTTTAATCCATATTTTCCAACCTTCAATATTTATTCAAGACTATGTCTAATTCCAGCTCAATTCCACACGCGGGGTTCATTCTGCCATTTTTCTAGGTTTCTAATGTTCAGACAGTGCCCACCAGGCCTCAGTTCAAAACACGATATATGCAGAAGTTCGTCCACAGCAATGTTTATTAAAATCCAATGCATTTCGGGCACCACATTGCCCTTCGTCAGGGAACACTATAAATGAAAAATAAAACACCATATGTATACATTTTTACATTATCTGATTGTATATCCAAACAGTCATCATATTTATACGTTAATTTACCTATTTCCTCAAACATTTCTACATAACCACCAATTTGCGCAATGTAAAAAACAATAACCCTGTAGTTTTTCCAGATTTAACCAATCCCTGATTGTTAACCATTTCCTTCTTATATTCCCCATATGTCACTCAATTTCGGGTATCAACTCTTAACCTTCCCTTGGTGTGTAAGTAACGTCTTTAAACATCCCCTCTCTCTCTTTCTCATTGTTTGCTCGTAACTCATTTCAACCCATGACCTCCCCGTTTACTCCCTTCTCGTGCACACTATTGAAACCATAACTATCATATTCATGCTGCAAGCCTTTTTCATTATTACAGCTCCTCACTCGGTTTCATCAACTTTGTTCCATATCGCTTTTCCTTCCTCCTTGCTAGCATGTTACACATACCTGCTTAAGACGCTAAAGTCGCCTCACTCTCCTTTCCGTTCCGGTAAAAGTTCCACACCCTATTGCAACACCTCGGTTTAAAATCTCGTTCTTCCTGATGTCAATCACCTGATTAATTCATTACTCCCACCCATTTCCGCCCTCAACAATCACCGCCCACGTTACTAAACTACATTGCCCATAATTCAGTGTTCACTCATAGTTGCCGATTGTCCGTGTCATGATGACATATTTAAAAAGACTAGGTGTACAAATTTCATAAACACCACGTTTTCATCCGTGTTATTCAGCAAAGTCAAATTGTGTTCTGTTGTCAAGCTTCTCCTGATAATAACATTGCTTTTATCACGAACCAGAATCTTGCTCCGTCCATGTGGATCCTTGCATTATTAACCACTCTCTTAAAATTCGTTGTTTTCATTAGAAGGGTGCTATCCCAACGTTTAAGGGCATGAATATGAAATATGGAAATGGTGGTGGGAAGCACACCGTTTTTCATCAAACTTTTTCAACATATGTTTTACTTTGTTTATCCATGATTAGTCTGTTAATGCGTGCGTCGTGGTTGTCATGCCTGCCCCGGTGGCACCTCTAGTAACAACGAAGAAGGGTGGGACAACTCATGCTGCCCCGAAACCACTCGCACAGCACTATTTAGCCACTGTTGGCTTAAATTAATCGATAGTTCATTTTTCATTTTGACCATTTTTAATCCATATTTTCCAACCTTCAATATTTATTCAAGACTATGTCTAATTCCAGCTCAATTCCACACGCGGGGTTCATTCTGCCATTTTTCTAGGTTTCTAATGTTCAGACAGTGCCCACCAGGCCTCAGTTCAAAACAAGATATATGCAGAAGTTCGTCCACAGCAATGTTTATTAAAATCCAATGCATTTCGGGCACCACATTGCCCTTCGTCAGGGAACACTATAAATGAAAAATAAAACACCATATGTATACATTTTTACATTATCTGATTGTATATCCAAACAGTCATCATATTTATACGTTAATTTACCTATTTCCTCAAACATTTCTACATAACCACCAATTTGCGCAATGTAAAAAACAATAACCCTGTAGGTTTTCCAGATTTAACCAATCCCTGATTGTTAACCATTTCCTTCTTATATTCCCCATATGTCACTCAATTTCGGGTATCAACTCTTAACCTTCCCTTGGTGTGTAAGTAACGTCTTTAAACATCCCCTCTCTCTCTTTCTCATTGTTTGCTCGTAACTCATTTCAACCCATGACCTCCCCGTTTACTCCCTTCTCGTGCACACTATTGAAACCATAACTATCATATTCATGCTGCAAGCCTTTTTCATTATTACAGCTCCTCACTCGGTTTCATCAACTTTGTTCCATATCGCTTTTCCTTCCTCCTTGCTAGCATGTTACACATACCTGCTTAAGACGCTAAAGTCGCCTCACTCTCCTTTCCGTTCCGGTAAAAGTTCCACACCCTATTGCAACACCTCGGTTTAAAATCTCGTTCTTCCTGATGTCAATCACCTGATTAATTCATTACTCCCACCCATTTCCGCCCTCAACAATCACCGCCCACGTTACTAAACTACATTGCCCATAATTCAGTGTTCACTCATAGTTGCCGATTGTCCGTGTCATGATGACATATTTAAAAAGACTAGGTGTACAAATTTCATAAACACCACGTTTTCATCCGTGTTATTCAGCAAAGTCAAATTGTGTTCTGTTGTCAAGCTTCTCCTGATAATAACATTGCTTTTATCACGAACCAGAATCTTGCTCCGTCCATGTGGATCCTTGCATTATTAACCACTCTCTTAAAATTCGTTGTTTTCATTAGAAGGGTGCTATCCCAACGTTTAAGGGCATGAATATGAAATATGGAAATGGTGGTGGGAAGCACACCGTTTTTCATCAAACTTTTTCAACATATGTTTTACTTTGTTTATCCATGATTAGTCTGTTAATGCGTGCGTCGTGGTTGTCATGCCTGCCCCGGTGGCACCTCTAGTAACAACGAAGAAGGGTGGGACAACTCATGCTGCCCCGAAACCACTCGCACAGCACTATTTAGCCACTGTTGGCTTAAATTAATCGATAGTTCATTTTTCATTTTGACCATTTTTTATCCATATTTTCCAACCTTCAATATTTATTCAAGACTATGTCTAATTCCAGCTCAATTCCACACGCGGGGTTCATTCTGCCATTTTTCTAGGTTTCTAATGTTCAGACAGTGCCCACCAGGCCTCAGTTCAAAACACGATATATGCAGAAGTTCGTCCACAGCAATGTTTATTAAAATCCAATGCATTTCGGGCACCACATTGCCCTTCGTCAGGGAACACTATAAATGAAAAATAAAACACCATGGGCCCGATGTAGGTAAACGGGATTTTCCGATTTCAAAATACCGAGGCGGGCCGAATCGGTATTCTGAAATCGGAAAACGAGATGTAGGAAAAAAATACCGACTGAAGACCGAATCGGTCGGCATCGGTAATGAGATTCGGTACGTTCCGATTCAGCTCGGTCCGAATCGGAAATTACCGAATCGGCCAACAACGAATCGGAAAATACCGAATCGGCTACCACCGATTCGGATATTTCCGATTCGGCGAATACCGAATCGGTAAAAGCCGATTCGGTAAAAACCGATTCGGCAATCATAGACCCATGGCGAAAAAGCCCATAGGAATGCATTGCATGACCCGATTCGGCTTTTACCGATTCGGATAATACCGAATCGGATTTTACCGAATCGGATTTTACCGAATCGGATTTTACCGATTCGGATTTTACCGAATCGGTAAAAGCAGACTCGGCAATAGGCGATTCAGCCAATGAGGTGGCTCCCCCTCCCCCACCCAAACAGGGAGTGGCAACCCTGGCAGGTGCAGCCAATTAAGAAGTATCTAGAAGTTTCTGGAAAGCCTGCCTGAGCCCAACACACAGTTAGCAGCAGTGGGAGAAGGAGGTTGCAGACTGAGCAGGAGCAAGAGAATATGGCAGATCAGGCAGGAAGCCAGAAGTCCTCCCAAAAGAGGAAGCCCAAATTCACCACCACAGAACTACAGGTGCTGGTTGAGGAGGTGGTGAGGGTGCACCGCCAGCTCTTTGGCAAGCTGTCCCTCAACGTGCCAGACAGCACCAAGAGGCGATTGTGGGCAGACATCGCCCAGAAGGTAAATGCTGCTGGAGTCACCCCCAGGTCCATTGAGGAACTTAAGAAAAGGTTCTATGACCTCCGCAGCCTCACCAAGAGGAAGCTGGCCGACCTCCAAAGGCAGGCAGGACTCACCGGAGGAGGCAAGAACCCGGCGCCACCCCTCACCGAGCTGGAGGAAATTGTCTCCAGCACCATCGAGAGGGAGAGCATTGTAGGGATCGGGACCCTGGACAGCACTGCGATGGCCACAGCTACAGGTAAGAAGCATGCGCATCATGACACACCCTACCAGACACCTCCCCATTAGACACAATGCATAGGCAAACACCAGCACTGTACTGTCACCAACATGCAAGAGACAAGCACCATGGTACATGTAGTCAGCAGGAGTTAGCCAAATATGTCAGTGCAGAATCACAAGACAGGAAACAGTGTGACACGGTGTAAGGAGATGCAAGGACATGTGGAATGCCATAATTGTACTGACTGTAATACATCGGCACTCAGTTTACAAATGCTTCTTTGTACCTAGGGGCACCATCAGGCGGCACCACTGTGGCAGCAGAGGGAGCTTCGACATCACATACTGCAGTGGCAGGGCCGAGCACCAGCCAGCCTGGCCAGGAGGAGGAGGAAGAGGATGAGGAAGGAGACACCCCAGGGCTTGGAATGGAGGGAGTCCTGGTGATTGATTTCCAGGCAGTGCACTCCCCAGTACTGCCCAGCTCACCCCCCTTGCAATTTTCCCCATACAACTCCCCAACAAGGCAGACCATTCCGCCGACAACATCTCCTGCCACAACCGTGGCCTTGCCACCCGTCCTACCTGTCCTGGGAGCAGGGGCTCCGGGACCGGCCAGCACCACACCACCACCAGTGGCACCCCAGCCCACTCAGCAGGCCGGAGGCAGCAGTGCCAGACGCCGTGCCACCACCACCACCACCACCACCACCACTGCTGCACCAGCACGGGAGGGCAGTGTGTTCCTGGGCCTGGAGGGCCAGATGGTCAAAATCCAGCGCCAACAGGCCAGATCCACCATGGCCTGCCAACGCCAGCTCCTGCAGCACAACCTGCAGATGGGGGAGTTGGTGAAGGGGTTCCAGGCTGTTGTGGACAGCAACAAGGAGGTGGCAGCAGGGTTGGGCAGGCTGACCACTGCCATCACCCACTCCTCTGCCAGGCAGGAGGAGCATGAGGTTGCGCGCAGGAGGGATGCCCGGGTGCTCAACCGGGCCATGGCCCGCCTTGCAGCGGCGACTGCACAGCTGTGCCATCGTAGCGCAAATCAGGAGTCGGTGCAGAGTCAGCATACTGCTGAGCTGACCAGGGGGATGGCCAGGATCACCACGGCCATGGAGGCCATGTTAATATCAAACGCCGCCTCCAATCCTGCCCTGGACCTGGGTGATGCTGGTGACAGCAGCAGCCGCAGCAGCCCGGCCAGCGCTGCATCAGAGCCAAGGAGGAGCACCAGGCGCTCCGCTGATGCTGCTGGCCATTCGGAGGGGGCCGAGGGACACCCCAGTGGGTCTGGAAAGCGGGCCAAAAAATAGGCTGGCAAGGGGGGATGATCATACCAGAACCCTGGACTTTATTTGTTTTGACAGACTCCATTTTTCTATGCACTTCAGTGATGTAACTGTGGTGCATCACTATTAAAAAGTTTATTTTCCAAGCAACATTTAGCTGTCTTTGCATCTGTACTCAGTCAGAAATAGTTCTCAGTGATCTCCTCACGTCTGTATCTGCCATCACATGGCGTACACACCCCAGCTGGCTGTGTCAGTGGCACAGCTTCGTCGTCGTCATAGTCCTCGTAGTCAGACAACTCCACCTCAGTGCCCTTCTTGACCGCAAGGTTGTGTAACATTGCACATACAGCTATGATCTTGCAGCAGGTGATGGGGGTATACTGCCTTGCACCTCCACTCTTGTGCAGGCATCTGAATCTACTTTTCCAGATGCCAAAGGTCCGTTCAACAACATTCCTTGTGCGTATGTGGGCCCGGTTATACCTCCTTTGGCTGGGTGTGGAGGGGTTGAGGTAGGGGGTGAGTATGAATGAGCGGAGGGCATATGCACTGTCGCCTGGAAGAGAAAGGGGTCACATTAGACACATGCATACATGTATTACACCTACCTACTATGTGTTATGGGGGTCTGATGATGTGGCTCACCTAGGAGGTATCCTTCTCCAAAATCGCCAGCCATCAGCCGTGCATATATGCCGCTCTGTTGGAATATATAGGAGTCATGGGTACTCCCTGGAAATTTTGCTACCAGGTCTGTGATGGTGCACTTGGCATTGCAGATCACCTGCACGTTGATGGTGTGTGTCGATTTCCGATTGCGGTATATGTATTCGGTGTCCGCTGGTGGGCAAATCGGAATATGCGTGCCATCTATGCAACCGATGACTTGGGGAAAGTGTGCCATCTGGTAGAAGTCCGCTTTGGTTTGTAGCAGTTCTGCGTGGGTTGCAGGGAATGAGATGTATTGGTCCATCCTGTCTATCATGGCGTCAAGGAATATGTGGAAGAACCTTGACAGGCTGCTCTGGCTCACCCCTCCTGCTGCTGCTACTCCACTTTGATAGCTGCCAGACGCTACCAGGTGTAGGCTGCATAGCACCTGGACGTGCGCAGGGATGGCGTGTGCCCTTGGGGTGTGGTGGTCCAAGTATGGCTTAAGGTCCCTGATGAGCTCAAGTATGGTGTCAGAGTCCAGCCTGTATCTCTGTAGGATCTCAGCCTCAGTGAGCATGAACAGGGTTATCCTCTGTCTGTAGACCTGTTCATTTCTTAGCCATTCCCTCAGTCCTTCCTGCTGTAGCCGTAGCCGCCTCGCAATGACATAGAAAGCTGCCATCCTGCAAGTTGCAATGCATTTTGGGACTGTTTATATGGGTTGGAGTTGGTTACCACCTGATTGCAATCCATGGTAAATACCGAGTGAATTCTACCGATTTTGAGCCGATTTCGGTGTTTCTGTGCCTCCCTACATCTCCCCAACTGTCGGAATCGGGGAATTTCCCGATCGGAGATTTATACGAATCGGCATGTTTTCCGAATCGGATCATGTCCGAATCGGTATTTTTTCCGATTCGGTACATGGACCGAATCGGTGATTTTCCGATTCGGTGTCACTAACGATTCGGTAGTGGGACCGAATCGGTGATTTTCCGATTCGGTGTCACTAACGATTCGGTAGTGGGACCGAATCGGTGATTTTCCGAATCGGTGTCGCTAACGATTCGGTAGTGGGACCGAATCGGTGATTTTCCGATTCGGTGTCACTAACGATTCGGTACATGGACCGATTCGGTCTTTGTAACCGAATCGGTGTTTTTCCGATTCGTTACATATCCGATTTTCGGTATGTACGTATCGGATTCTTTCACATTCGGTACACATTCCGAATCGGTTTTCTATCCGATTCGTTCTGTTTTTGGTCCCCTACATCTCGATGGCTGTTTACCGATCGGTAAGGGCCAAAAATCGGTATTTTCGGCCGATACCGATCGGTAAAGCCCTACCTACATCGGGCCCCATATGTATACATTTTTACATTATCTGATTGTATATCCAAACAGTCATCATATTTATACGTTAATTTACCTATTTCCTCAAACATTTCTACATAACCACCAATTTGCACAATGTAAAAAACAATAACCCTGTAGTTTTTCCAGATTTAACCAATCCCTGATTGTTAACCATTTCCTTCTTATATTCCCCATATGTCACTCAATTTCGGGTATCAACTCTTAACCTTCCCTTGGTGTGTAAGTAACGTCTTTAAACATCCCCTCTCTCACTTTCTCATTGTTTGCTCGTAACTCATTTCAACCCATGACCTCCCCGTTTACTCCCTTCTCGTGCACACTATTGAAACCATAACTATCATATTCATGCTGCAAGCCTTTTTCATTATTACAGCTCCTCACTCGGTTTCATCAACTTTGTTCCATATCGCTTTTCCTTCCTCCTTGCTAGCATGTTACACATACCTGCTTAAGACGCTAAAGTCGCCTCACTCTCCTTTCCGTTCCGGTAAAAGTTCCACACCCTATTGCAACACCTCGTTTTAAAATCTCGTTCTTCCTGATGTCAATCACCTGATTAATTCATTACTCCCACCCATTTCCGCCCTCAACAATCACCGCCCACGTTACTAAACTACATTGCCCATAATTCAGTGTTCACTCATAGTTGCCGATTGTCCGTGTCATGATGACATATTTAAAAAGACTAGGTGTACAAATTTCATAAACACCACGTTTTCATCCGTGTTATTCAGCAAAGTCAAATTGTGTTCTGTTGTCAAGCTTCTCCTGATAATAACATTGCTTTTATCACGAACCAGAATCTTGCTCCGACCATGGATAAACAAAGTAAAACATATGTTGAAAAAGTTTGATGAAAAACGGTGTGCTTCCCACCACCATTTCCATATTTCATATTCATGCCCTTAAACGTTGGGATAGCACCCTTCTAATGAAAACAACGAATTTTAAGAGAGTGGTTAATAATGCAAGGATCCACATGGACGGAGCAAGATTCTGGTTCGTGATAAAAGCAATGTTATTATCAGGAGAAGCTTGACAACAGAACACAATTTGACTTTGCTGAATAACACGGATGAAAACGTGGTGTTTATGAAATTTGTACACCTAGTCTTTTTAAATATGTCATCATGACACGGACAATCGGCAACTATGAGTGAACACTGAATTATGGGCAATGTAGTTTAGTAACGTGGGCGGTGATTGTTGAGGGCGGAAATGGGTGGGAGTAATGAATTAATCAGGTGATTGGCATCAGGAAGAACGAGATTTTAAACCGAGGTGTTGCAATAGGGTGTGGAACTTTTACCGGAACGGAAAGGAGAGTGAGGCGACTTTAGCGTCTTAAGCAGGTATGTGTAACATGCTAGCAAGGAGGAAGGAAAAGCGATATGGAACAAAGTTGATGAAACCGAATGAGGAGCTGTAATAATGAAAAAGGCTTGCAGCATGAATATGATAGTTATGGTTTCAATAGTGTGCACGAGAAGGGAGTAAACGGGGAGGTCATGGGTTGAAATGAGTTACGAGCAAACAATGAGAAAGAGAGAGAGGGGATGTTTAAAGACGTTACTTACACACCAAGGGAAGGTTAAGAGTTGATACCCGAAATTGAGTGACATATGGGGAATATAAGAAGGAAATGGTTAACAATCAGGGATTGGTTAAATCTGGAAAAACGACAGGGTTATTGTTTTTTACATTGCGCAAATTGGTGGTTATGTAGAAATGTTTGAGGAAATAGGTAAATTAACGTATAAATATGATGACTGTTTGGATATACAATCAGATAATGTAAAAATGTATACATATGGTGTTTTATTTTTCATTTATAGTGTTCCCTGACGAAGGGCAATGTGGTGCCCGAAATGCATTGGATTTTAATAAACATTGCTGTGGACGAACTTCTGCATATATCGTGTTTTGAACTGAGGCCTGGTGGGCACTGTCTGAACATTAGAAACCTAGAAAAATGGCAGAATGAACCCCGCGTGTGGAATTGAGCTGGAATTAGACATAGTCTTGAATAAATATTGAAGGTTGGAAAATATGGATTAAAAATGGTCAAAATGAAAAATGAACTATCGATTAATTTAAGCCAACAGTGGCTAAATAGTGCTGTGCGAGTGGTTTCGGGGCAGCATGAGTTGTCCCACCCTTCTTCGTTGTTACTAGAGGTGCCACCGGGGCAGGCATGACAACCACGACGCACGCATTAACAGACTAATCATGGATAAACAAAGTAAAACATATGTTGAAAAAGTTTGATGAAAAACGGTGTGCTTCCCACCACCATTTCCATATTTCATATTCATGCCCTTAAACGTTGGGATAGCACCCTTCTAATGAAAACAACGAATTTTAAGAGAGTGGTTAATAATGCAAGGATCCACATGGACGGAGCAAGATTCTGGTTCGTGATAAAAGCAATGTTATTATCAGGAGAAGCTTGACAACAGAACACAATTTGACTTTGCTGAATAACACGGATGAAAACGTGGTGTTTATGAAATTTGTACACCTAGTCTTTTTTAATATGTCATCATGACACGGACAATCGGCAACTATGAGTGAACACTGAATTATGGGCAATGTAGTTTAGTAACGTGGGCGGTGATTGTTGAGGGTGGAAATGGGTGGGAGTAATGAATTAATCAGGTGATTGACATCAGGAAGAACGAGATTTTAAACCGAGGTGTTGCAATAGGGTGTGGAACTTTTACCGGAACGGAAAGGAGAGTGAGGCGACTTTAGCGTCTTAAGCAGGTATGTGTAACATGCTAGCAAGGAGGAAGGAAAAGCGATATGGAACAAAGTTGATGAAACCGAGTGAGGAGCTGTAATAATGAAAAAGGCTTGCAGCATGAATATGATAGTTATGGTTTCAATAGTGTGCACGAGAAGGGAGTAAACGGGGAGGTCATGGGTTGAAATGAGTTACGAGCAAACAATGAGAAAGAGAGAGAGGGGATGTTTAAAGACGTTACTTACACACCAAGGGAAGGTTAAGAGTTGATACCCGAAATTGAGTGACATATGGGGAATATAAGAAGGAAATGGTTAACAATCAGGGATTGGTTAAATCTGGAAAAACTACAGGGTTATTGTTTTTTACATTGCGCAAATTGGTGGTTATGTAGAAATGTTTGAGGAAATAGGTAAATTAACGTATAAATATGATGACTGTTTGGATATACAATCAGATAATGTAAAAATGTATACATATGGTGTTTTATTTTTCATTTATAGTGTTCCCTGACGAAGGGCAATGTGGTGCCCGAAATGCATTGGATTTTAATAAACATTGCTGTGGACGAACTTCTGCATATATCGTGTTTTGAACTGAGGCCTGGTGGGCACTGTCTGAACATTAGAAACCCAGAAAAATGGCAGAATGAACCCCACGTGTGGAATTGAGCTGGAATTAGACATAGTCTTGAATAAATATTGAAGGTTGGAAAATATGGATTAAAAATGGTCAAAATGAAAAATGAACTATCGATTAATTTAAGCCAACAGTGGCTAAATAGTGCTGTGCGAGTGGTTTCGGGGCAGCATGAGTTGTCCCACCCTTCTTCGTTGTTACTAGAGGTGCCACCGGGGCAGGCATGACAACCACGACGCACGCATTAACAGACTAATCATGGATAAACAAAGTAAAACATATGTTGAAAAAGTTTGATGAAAAACGGTGTGCTTCCCACCACCATTTCCATATTTCATATTCATGCCCTTAAACGTTGGGATAGCACCCTTCTAATGAAAACAACGAATTTTAAGAGAGTGGTTAATAATGCAAGGATCCACATGGACGGAGCAAGATTCTGGTTCGTGATAAAAGCAATGTTATTATCAGGAGAAGCTTGACAACAGAACACAATTTGACTTTGCTGAATAACACGGATGAAAACGTGGTGTTTATGAAATTTGTACACCTAGTCTTTTTAAATATGTCATCATGACACGGACAATCGGCAACTATGAGTGAACACTGAATTATGGGCAATGTAGTTTAGTAACGTGGGCGGTGATTGTTGAGGGCGGAAATGGGTGGGAGTAATGAATTAATCAGGTGATTGACATCAGGAAGAACGAGATTTTAAACCGAGGTGTTGCAATAGGGTGTGGAACTTTTACCGGAACGGAAAGGAGAGTGAGGCGACTTTAGCGTCTTAAGCAGGTATGTGTAACATGCTAGCAAGGAGGAAGGAAAAGCGATATGGAACAAAGTTGATGAAACCGAGTGAGGAGCTGTAATAATGAAAAAGGCTTGCAGCATGAATATGATAGTTATGGTTTCAATAGTGTGCACGAGAAGGGAGTAAACGGGGAGGTCATGGGTTGAAATGAGTTACGAGCAAACAATGAGAAAGAGAGAGAGGGGATGTTTAAAGACGTTACTTACACACCAAGGGAAGGTTAAGAGTTGATACCCGAAATTGAGTGACATATGGGGAATATAAGAAGGAAATGGTTAACAATCAGGGATTGGTTAAATCTGGAAAAACTACAGGGTTATTGTTTTTTACATTGCGCAAATTGGTGGTTATGTAGAAATGTTTGAGGAAATAGGTAAATTAACGTATAAATATGATGACTGTTTGGATATACAATCAGATAATGTAAAAATGTATACATATGGTGTTTTATTTTTCATTTATAGTGTTCCCTGACGAAGGGCAATGTGGTGCCCGAAATGCATTGGATTTTAATAAACATTGCTGTGGACGAACTTCTGCATATATCGTGTTTTGAACTGAGGCCTGGTGGGCACTGTCTGAACATTAGAAACCTAGAAAAATGGCAGAATGAACCCCGCGTGTGGAATTGAGCTGGAATTAGACATAGTCTTGAATAAATATTGAAGGTTGGAAAATATGGATTAAAAATGGTCAAAATGAAAAATGAACTATCGATTAATTTAAGCCAACAGTGGCTAAATAGTGCTGTGCGAGTGGTTTCGGGGCAGCATGAGTTGTCCCACCCTTCTTCAATGTTTAAGATTTACCACCTCCTTCTCGCACCCTCTTAGACATGAAACTCAAAGCTGCCCCATTGTTCTCCCGACTGACACCTACCGTTGCCTCAGCCTGGAAACCCATTCGCTAAAAATGATTCGAAGATCCCCCTGAGTATTAGCCCGACCAGGTTAGTTCCCGACCAATTGGCAAAGGTGTAAGTATTTGCAACCAAAGCCACCAGCGAAGGCAGCCGACGATAAGAGAGAAGAAAAAGGTAAAAAGAGCTCAGCTCCCAGATGAATTAAGTAGGATGCTAAGGATGCGCAGCATGCAGGAAGAGATCTTTTTGGCCAGCAACTGTTCTGTTTTGTCTTGGATTTTTGTATATAATACATGTACTGTCTCCCCCCGCCCGAGTTTGTGTGTATGTATGTATGTTTTGAAATGACAGGCTCTCCTCATGAGAAATAAAACTCTGTTCTTGTGTTCCTACTTCCAGCGCCCGTCTCTTTATTTGGTAACGGTTCAAGATAGGAACTAAGTGGCGTCTTGTGCCAGCAGCCTGGGCATCGGTTGTAATCTGGGCTGAATTTTTCTCAGCACAGGGTGTGATTCTCAGGGAAGAGCAGCGCATATGGGAGGAGGTTTATGGCCCATGCATGAGAGAGAGAGCGTGGGTGACCAGTGCATGGGGGAGATGCTTGCGAGGGTGGGGAGCCATGCTGAGGATCGGCGGCGTGCAGAGAGTGGGTCTGGTCAAGGCATCTAAAATGGCTGCCGTGCACGACAAAAGTGTGGCATTGGAAAAAAAGCAAGATGGCGCAGACAATGTTTATCAATACGGATTAATTGATAACAATTATTTTTAACAATATATTTACTCGCACTGACAAAATGGCGGTCAACACTTCCTGATTTCCTTCGAATCGAACGTTAACAGACGTCACGATCGGCGGCGTGCAGAGAGTGGGTCTGGTCAAGGCATCTAAAATGGCTGCCGTGCACGACAAAAGTGTGGCATTGGAAAAAAAGCAAGATGGCGCAGACAATGTTTATCAATACGGATTAATTTATAACAATTATTTTTAACAATATATTTACTCGCAGTGTCAAAATGGCGGTCAACACTTCCTGATTTCCTTCGAATCGAACGTTAACAGAAGTCACGCAGCAAAAAAAAAAAAAAAACGCTCACGCTCAGCCGCTGGAAGACAAGTATCAACATATATGAGCCTCCTCAACCACCCTCAGAAAACTTAGGGGGGTCAGGATACGTCTCCCATACCCCCTTATACCCATTTCTCACATTGTTTTTCCTCCATCTTGTAATTTAATTAAATCGAACACAAAATGGCGAATTCCCGTTTCGCTACCAGTTTGCGACCCGGTTCGCGAACCGAGAAGCGCTTCTACCGCGAAAAATCTAATTTTTTTTATTTGCCCCACGGGACCCTTTAATAACCCCAACATCATTCTTAGGGGGTCAAGAGGGGTCTACCTTGCCCCATTTCATTAAATTCCCCCTTCGTTTTTCTCCTCCTCTTGTCTCTCGATCCTACCGAGAGACAAGATGGCGGCCGCACCGCACTGTTTAGAATGTTGACAGACACCGGACAGCCAATCAGCTTCGCTTCGCAAAGCTCCGTTACGCGAAAAGTACGCGATCTGGAGCGCTATCCGGGACGCTGTCACAGATTTATCTGTTTTTTTAAACGTTAATTTCTCAAAATCCACTGGAGCACATATATTGAGACCCAGCAAAGGCACATCGGGCTAACAGTCCCTACAATTTTGCCAAGTTTCGTGTAAATCCATTCAGCCGTTCGAGCTAAAAGTGAGGCCAAACGCCCTATTGAAAAATGAATGGGAAAAACGCGTTTTGGGACCTCCCTTTTTTCTCGGCCCCCCCTTGACGAAACCCCCCCAAATTTTCAGGGGCTGCTCAGAAACAAAATGTGCCATTTTCCTGCAAATTTCAGCCGATTCCGTCCACAAACGCCAAAGTTATTAGACATAGAATTTTCAAAAGTTCCATAGAGAAAAAATCCTAACTATATATACCTACTGGCGACCGCCAGTAGGTTATATATATATATATGTATATATATATGTATATATATATATATATATATATATATATATATATATATATATATATATATATATATATATATATATTCACTGAAAAAACCATAGGTTTCACACCAGTTATAGTTAGCTGCAAATTTTACTGACATAAAACCATTGAAATTCCACGTTATAGTTAGTTGGACTCACTATAACTTGCGCGTGTAATGCAATGCTGATGACGTCACATATTACATCACTCATGACATGGTCAGTGACATCACTCATGACATCACTGATGACACCATCCAGTGAATGTGTGTCTTTCTGAAAAATAAATGTGTTTTATATATGTATATGTAAAGGTCGATGGAAGAATAAATGTTTAAATAAATGTTTTAATGAATGTTTTTTTTTAATTGATTGGTTAGCTGGCTTATTAAGTGTATCTTAGTGAATACATATATTAGCGAGTAATGTTAAAATATTTAAATATATGTATCAGTGTTTCACTTTGTATATAAATGGCTACATGGGTTGGTGAGTAGCTACATGTGTGTGTATATGGGTTATTAGATGTTTTTTTAGTATCAGTATGAGTGTCTGTATGGTTTGGTGGGGGTATTACTTTGCACATAGATGCATCAATGACTCACTCACTGTTTGTATGTGTTTTGAAGACAGCATATGTGCAGGACTATATGGGTGGATGAGTGTGTATATGTGTGTGTTAGTGAGTGAATGACTGTCTCACTAGTGTCTTTATCAGTAACGACATATGTTTTAATCCAGTATATGTGAGTATTGATGTTTATAAGTGAGTATATGTGAGATTGTAAGAGTTCCTGTTTAAATAAGCATGTGTTTATATAAGTGATTGTTTAAGAGAGTAAGTATGTGTAAGTTTCCTTAGAAGTAAGGTGGTAGTGTGTGTATAGTTGTATATGCAAATAAATGGATGTTCAATAGTTTATTTGCATGTGTGAGTATGTGTGTGAGTAAATTTTGGATGACTGTCGGTGTGTAACAGGATGTATTGGTGTATCATTACATATGATGAGTGAGTATATGTATGTGTGACTATATAGAACTGTTGGTGAAAGAGTAGATGTGTATATAGATGGTGGTATTACTGAATTGGTTGTTGTAACTGGTATGGATATCTCCATTTTTTTGTAAATGTTAATTTCTATTTTTGAATATATGTTTCAAGGGTTACATTACACTGAAAGGAGGTCTGTCACTCTGTCACAAAGATGGTGTCATCAGTGATGTCATGAGTGATGTCAATGACCATGTCATGAGTGATGTAATATGTGACGTCATCAGCAGTGCATTACACGCGCAAGTTATAGTGAGTCCAACTAACTGTAACGTGGAATTTCAATGGTTTTATGTCAGTAAAATTTGCAGCTAACTATAACTGGTGTGAAACCTATGGTTTTTTCAGTGAATTTCATAGGTTTTTTAAATGCTAATTCCTAACTATATATAAGGCCCCAAACCTATGTTTTTTTCTTTGAAGTACAAATTGGTTAATAGCAAATGTCTATAGCTATGAAATGTAATATTTTTGAAAATGAATGAATCCTATATGTTATTTGTATTTTAAACAATTTATTTTTTTTATTTTTTTTTATTTTTGACCCTGCAGCGCTCCCGGGGCGCGCCCCGATGAGCGCCCCGGAGAGCGTAGTCGTTTGAAGCGCCCCGGTGCGCGAACCGGGAAGCGTCCCGTTACCGCCAATGTCGCAAACGAAAACATGATCGTGACGTATCGCGTAGCCGCGTCTGCGTGATAGGCACGGCGTAAGCGCACCCGGAAGCACTCGAGCGAATACGATCTCGCAACATAAACTTCCGACGCGCTTACGTGACGCGACAGGGCGCGCCCGTGGGCGCGTCGCGTAAGCGCGTCGGTCATGTGACCTGAAAATAACACTTTTAATTGGTGCAGAACAGTTTTACTTTCATAATAATGAAATCCCTGGTCTTGTGACCTGAAAATAACACTTCTCATTGGTTCAGGCCTTTTTTTTTCCAAATGATGAAAGACCCCACCTTTTTTCCTTATTCTGACTTTGTCCTTTGACTGAGGAAGACCTGTTTCAGTAATAGAGAGAGAACTATTTTGTACTTTCTAATGGCTACTGTAGCTGCAACAGCTGGAGCATCTGCACCACCACCACAACCACCAAGAGGACCACCACAACAGTACATTGGTGGTCAAGAAGAGGAGGAGGAGGAAGAGGAAGAGGAGGATGGGAGAAGATGGCTGCCTGAACAAAATACCCCATACAAGCCCAAGTCACACATTGTATGGGAGTTTTTTTCACTCCCAGAGGGCAAGAAAAAAGTGAATGCGGCCAAGGTAACTTGCCTAATCTGTAAGGAACAACTCTCAAGGGGCAACCCAAACAAAAAGTATTCCTTTGGTAACAATACCATGATTCGACATATGATCCGTAAGCACCCTAACAACTATTCTCGTGCAGAGCTCAGGAAACTGGCCAGTAACCTCCCCCAGTCTTCAAGGACCACCTCCCAAAGAAACGAAGCTACTTCATCAGGACCAGAAACATCAGAGATGATGCCTTGTATTCAGCAATGATTTGCTGATTTTAAAATCACTTGTACTGAATGTGGCAAGCTTATCGCCTATGGTGAAAAGAGCGTAAAGCTCATCGTCCTTGCAGGTGACAATCCAGTTGAGCCAGTTTCAATTCCCTTTTTTTTGTTTCTCCCCCTAAAAAAATACAAAAAAAATATAAAACTGTTTTGAAAAGCCAAAAAAAGTACAAAATGTTCAAAAAACATATATAAAACAACAAAAAGAAGAAAAAAAACAGTTCTTTTTAGAACTACCTCCAATTTATAAAAAAAAGGCTTCATTTTAAAAAAAACTCTGTCATTCTTTTTTCCTCATGGTACGCTCCCCGGTGCGCGTACCGGGCACTCCCCCCGCGCAACACGAAAAAAAATTTCTTTTTTTTTGCCCCGCGGGGCCCTTTTATAGCCCCACATCAAACCTAAGGGGTCAGGGGGTCTACCCTGCCCCCTTATGGTCATTTCCCCCTTTGTTTTGGCCACCTCTTGTGTCTCGATCCTACCGAGACACAAGATGGTGGATGCTCCGGACTGTTTCGAATGTTTACAGACACCCGATAGCCAATCAGCTTTCCGTGCGCACCTCGTGTGGCGCGCCCAGAGCGCTTCCCGGTGCGCGTACGGGGGCGCTGCCATAGATATATATAGTTTTTTTTAACCTAAATTACTCAAAAACCACTGGAGCACATATCTTGAGACATAGCAAAGGCACATCGGGCTACCAGTCCCTACAATTTTGCCAAGTTTGGTGCAAATCCACTCAGCCGTTTGGGCTAAAAGTGAGTTCGACCGACCTATGGAAATTAACATGGGGAAAACATGTTTTGGGACCCCCCTTTTATCTCGGCCCCCGCTTGACGAATCCCCCGAAACTTTGAAGGAAGGACCGGAGCTCCGCGAGGCAAATTTGAGGAAGTTTTCTGGCAGATTCGTCAACCGGCGCCAAAGTTATTCCAAATAGAATTTTGAGATTTTGCATTGAAAAAAATCCTAACTATAACTACCCACTGACAAAACCATAAAGTTTCAGGGACATTATAGTTAGAAAATAGCATTTAATAAACCATAGAAATTCACTGAAAAAAACACAGGTTTCAGGGATGTTGTAGTTAGTTGGACATTTCACTCGTACAAAACCAGAGAAATTCTGCCACTATAGTTAGTTGAGCTAACTATTACTGGTATTAGTGTGCTTATGGTTTCGAGAATGGCAGTCTGTATTTTAGAGTGGGTGTATCTGATACCTGCTAGCTAAACCCACCGGGAGCTGAAACCAGGGATCCTCATCAGCACGCTTGCAGGGGCCGGGACTGCGAGAACCAGGAGGCAACGCGCATCAACAACCCAGCGCACCTGGTGTCTCTTCCCGCCCCCTTGCTTCAGGCTATTTATGGCTCGCGGCCCCCGCTCAGCGGGAGCCGCTCGCAGACGTTTTTCTTTCTTTCCTTCACTGGGGCAGAGAGTCTGATACCTGCTAAACCCACCGGGAGCTGAAACCAGGGATCCTCATCAGCACGCTTGCAGGGGCCGGGACTGCGAGAACCAGGAGGCAACGCGCATCAACAACCCAGCGCACCTGGTGTCTCTTCCCGCCCCCCTGCTTCAGGCTATTTACGGCTCGCGGCCCCCGCTCCGCGGGAGCCGCTCGCAGCCGTTTTTCTTTCTTTCCTTCACTGGGGCAAGGATTCTGATACCTGCTAAACCCACCAGGAGCTGAAACCAGGGATCCTCATCAGCACGCTTGCAGGGGCCGGGACTGTGAGAACCAGGAGGCAACGCGCATCAACAACCCAGCGCACCCGGTGTCTCTTCCCGCCCCCCTGCTTCAGGCTATTTACGGCTCACGGCCCCCGCTCCACGGGAGCCGCTCACAGCCGTTTTTCTTTCTTTCCTTCACTGGGGCAGAGAGTCTGATACCTGCTAAACCCACGGGGAGCTGAAACCAAGGATCCTCATCAGCACGCTTGCAGGGGCCGGGACTGCGAGAACCAGGAGGCAACGCGCATCAACAACCCAGCGCACCTGGTGTCTCTTCCCGCCCCCCTGCTTCAGGCTATTTACGGCTCGCGGCCCCCGCTCCGCGGGAGCCGCTCGCAGCCGTTTTTCTTTCTTTCCTTCACTGGGGCAAGGATTCTGATACCTGCTAAACCCACCAGGAGCTGAAACCAGGGATCCTCATCAGCACGCTTGCAGGGGCCGGGACTGTGAGAACCAGGAGGCAACGCGCATCAACAACCCAGCGCACCCGGTGTCTCTTCCCGCCCCCCTGCTTCAGGCTATTTACGGCTCACGGCCCCCGCTCCACGGGAGCCGCTCGCAGCCGTTTTTCTTTCTTTCCTTCACTGGGGCAGAGAGTCTGATACCTGCTAAACCCACCGGGAGCTGAAACCAGGGATCCTCATCAGCACGCTTGCAGGGACCGGGACTGCGAGAACCAGGAGGCAATGCGCATCAACAACCCAGCGCACCTGGTGTCTCTTCCCGGCCCCCCTGCTTCAGGCTATTTACGGCTCGCGGCCCCCGCTCCGCGGGAGCCGCTCGCAGCCGTTTTTCTTTCTTTCCTTCACTGGGGCAGAGAGTCTGATACCTGCTAAACCCACCGGGAGCTGAAACCAGGGATCCTCATCAGCACGCTTGCAAGGACCGGGACTGCGAGAACCAGGAGGCACCGCGCATCAACAACCCAGCGCACCTGGTGTCTCTTCCCGCCCCCCTGCTTCAGGCTATTTACGGCTCGCGGCCCCCGCTCCGCGGGAGCCGCTCGCAGCCGTTTTTCTTTCTTTCCTTTACTGGGGCAGAGAGTCTGATACCAGCTAAACCCACCGGGAGCTGAAACCAGGGATCCTCATCAGCACGCTTGCAGGGACCGGGACTGCGAGAACCAGGAGGCAACGGTCATCAACAACCCAGCGCACCTGGTGTCTCTTCCCGCCCACCCTCATCACTATATCAACATTCATCAACACGCGCGCGCGGGACGCCCGCGGGACTAAGGCCGGGGCTAAGCCCGGGCAAAGGGTGGGCCGTCTAAGGCCGTCCAAGGACGAGAAAGGACGGGACGGGCCAGTCCCTTAACACTTGCTTTGTGGAAAGAGACCTACTTCTACATCAGTACCCATTGGACATTACTAACAGTCTGCTGAACTATAAGACATTGGCATTGTATATTGTTATTCGTACCTATAACTTGAAGACTTTACCCTTGTACTATCATGTCATCAGACACAGGGAAATCGCGAAGCATAACTGTCAATCGGCAAAAGGGGCAGTAACTGGCACTATAGATCAATTTTTTAAACGGGTGACTATCGTCCTGGAGAAGGAAATTGCTGACACAGAAAAGCACCTTTCATTGGATCTGCTAACCGGCAAACGCTCCTCTCTAGGACAAATTGGGAAAGCCCCCTCCCCGAGGGTGATAGACTTAGAACTTGTGAGTGATAATATTCCCCCCATTGATAATATTCCCCCCACTGTTTTAGAGGCCTCAGGGGATGAGGGAAATAATAGGATTAATTCCCCTGGTGTGACGTCCCTCTCCGATTCCCTAGTTAGCGTAAACACATCAAGGCTATCTAGTTCACCCAAATTATCTATATTCTCTCCAGTAACTATAGGACAAGTAGAGAATCAACCAAAAAAAAGAAAGAGACGAGGTTCTCCTTCCGTGTCAGGTCCGGCCAAAAAAGAGAAAACTAACATTTTGGCCCCAACATCGCCACTTACACGGTCTCTTAAGACAAATAATCTATCCTTAATGGCTAACACCTTAGGGCCATCTCCTGACCAAATTTTGGAGGGTGAACTTCTCACTAAAATAGAGGTCATGGTGAAGTCCCTTCTACTTCCTCTCTTAGAGAGAACCAGATTGATAAGTACACACTTAGATAAACTGGGTAAGCAAATAGAAGGGAACACTCTGGCTTTAACTAAATTGTCAATGCTAAAGCCTAAAAGTTCTACTGCTAACCTTGTTGCCCCCTCCATTTCGCCCCCAGAGCAACCATCTACCAGCAGTGCACCTGTGAAATCTGGCACTACGCAGGGGAAAAAAGCATTGGCTAAATCATCTAAGGAAATAGCTAATAAAGAAAAGCCCAAGCCCCCATTAAGTAACCAAGTAAAAAATGGAGAGACACAAGCTGGCAGTGGGAAAACGGAAGGAGAGAAAAGAGAAACAGAAACGAACCACCCTCCTGTAAAGAACAACCCATCTGTGAAAAACAGATCAGATAAGGAGAAAGGGGAACAGTTACCTCAGCGTTTGAATAGACCAATGACTAGGATAGTAGATCTACCCCCTGAATCGGCCCCTTACACAATTATTATGACCGGGGTGCCGGAATTAGCAGAGGGGGTCAGAGAGAATTATCATGCCTTAAAAAATAAAACTATTTATTGGCTGAAGCAAAATAGACCTCTTTCCGCACATGTAAATGGAGAAATTCGAACAGTGAGACGTGCAAATTGGGTGGGATCAAGACCAAAAGACAAGAGGGGGGACGTAATAATTATAAACTTTAAGGACCATAGAGCAGTGAGGTGCATTGGCGATTGGTACGAAGCCAGTCGGGGGACTGTATTTCTACGCACTATGTTAGCTATTTCTACCCGCGAGAACTGATCACATACCCAAAACAGAATTCAGCAAAAAGGTTTTATTCAGACTGGAGAGAGGGGGGCTACCAACCCTCCCAGCAAAATTCTTACAATCAACCTTTCCAAACAGTATATCCTCAACCACATTGGGGGTTTCAGAATAATAACTTCCAACCATACCAGGGGTTTAATGTACCTACCTTTAACCATTTTTCAATGCTGTTTGGGTTGGATGAAGTAGATTGACTTGGCCGGGAGCTAGCCTCTCCAGTAAAATTTACTTCGGCAGAATCTATTAACCTGCAGGGGGATATCAATTTGAAAGGTGATGTAGAAAGACAACAAATAGAAGGTGATAACCAGTTGGTCTTATTAAATCTGATACCCGCAAAGGGGGAAGAAAACGTTATTTTGGGGAATATAGCCAGCGGTATACCAGATCCAATAAGAGAGGAAAGGCAGTTGGCTTTGGAGAGCCCTGTTTTAGACAAGGCTAGTAGCATGAATGAAAGATCAGACCCCGGAAAGAAAGGCATAAAATTACAAATTATGTTCTGGATCATTTCGGGTCTCCGTGTAAAAATCGCGGCTGGAAGTGCCCTATATTTCGTACAAGACCACCAAGTGATATGCCTACAGGAGACTTGGCTCACTACAGAAATGCACCTGACGGGGTATAAAACGTATTTTTCCCAAGCAATTGCAGGCACTTACGGTAGGGCAAAGGGTGGGTTGACGATCTACATAGCAAATACCATACCGGGGCTAGAAATTACAGCGCTCACTTTAGAACCAAACTATCAGACATTGAGGTTGTCTTTTCAGATGAAGAGGATTATCCTACTTGTAAATATGTACGATAATCTAGTAGAAAGCGAGAGAGTAAAAACACTTGGGGCTCTCCGCAAGAAACTTCTTACCTGGTCAAAACAAACACAAGGCTTAGACCCCCAAGTATTGTTTGGGGGGGTGACTTCAACCACCACCCCTGCGAGAGGAATAATAGTAACATCTGCGGTATGGTGGATGAAATAGATGACCAAACAACTCACTTCAGTCATTCTATGGTGGGAGATATTTTAAATGAAACTCTATCTGAATTGGGCTTGGTGATACTAAATGAAGCAAAAACCCCTTGTGGGCAGTTGGAGCCAACCTATCTGGGAAGGGGTTGTGAGTCAACAATTGACTATATACTGATCACAGCGACCCTTGGAAGCAAGGCCCAGAGATTTAGAGTGTTAATAAATACTCTGAACGATCATGCTGCTCTGGGCTTCTACCTATTTATTGATCAGGGGCAGTTATCAGCACAGCTTTTAATGACCGCACTTGCCCAGAACAAGATACACTTAACAAAAACAAATGGCTATACCCTAGGATGGGGAAAGATAGATCCCGTAGATTTAACAAATAAGGTGGTAACTGCAGCATACCCGGCAATACTGAAGTGCTTAGACACTGATATAGGGGAAGAGGAAGTCCTAGAAAATGTTAGGGTGATCCTGGACAAGGTAAACAAATTCTTAATAGGAAAGCGAAAAGGGAAAAAAGGAGAAAAAAAGGGTGGTTCAATCATAATTGTTCAGTGGCCCACAAAACTTTAAAAATAGCACTAACAAAAGCTGTTAGAGATCATGATGAGGTTAGGATCTTAAGAAGGTCATATAGATTGGCATGCAAAACAAGAAGAGAGGAACTGAAGAAAGCTCTATGGGACCAACTTCATGAGAGCTCACTGAATAGAAATAGCGAGCTGTTCTGGAAGGTGGTGAAAGCTCCCTTTCTGACAGATACTAATAAGCAGCCAAAAGTAGAAGTTGCGATTGAGGGACCAGCATGGGTAAACCATTTTTAAAAAATTTCCGGCAAACCCTCAGAAGTAGATTTAACTAAGGGAAATAACTGGAATAATCAGGCTAATCCGTTCCCAATTGCATTAGACTTTGGACTCCACGAAGTCATAAATGCAGTAAAAGCGAGTAAAAGCGGAAAAGCTCCTGGTCCAGATGGGGTACCAGTCGACTTTTTTAAATTTAAATTAGATCTGTGGGCCCCAATTTTAAAGAGGGTGTTTGATGCTACAATGAAATGCGGGCTAATTACATCTTGGACCCAATCAATTATGGTACCTATATTCAAGAAGGGAAATAGGGAGGACATGTCCTGTTATCGACCGATCTCGCTCCTGGATTCGCTGGGGAAAGTACTGGGCAGAATGGTACTCCAGCGTCTACAGGAGTGGGCAGACGATACCGGGACTCTTTCTGACATTCAGTTCGGCTTCCGAGAGGGCTTCGGAACAACAGAGCAAGCCCTGAACTTGGCCTTAATGATGGGGAAGTACGTGTCGGCAAAGCGGGGTAGGCTGTACATGGTCTATGTCGACCTATCCGCAGCTTTCGACTGCGTCTCCCACGCAAAACTGTGGTCAGTTCTTACCGAGATGGGAATAGATCTAGTCCTGGTAACCTTTCTAAGAGAACTATATTCTAATGCTTCATCCAGGGTGCGTTTCGGAGTGCAGGGTGAACTATCAGAGCCATTTGCTGTGGAGCGCGGCGTCAGGCAGGGCTGTGTGCTGGCCCCCTTTCTCTTCTCCCTTTATACCAATGGGCTTGAGGTAGAGATGTTGAAGGGGGGCCAGGACCTCCCCCGAGTGAAAGATCGCCTGGTTCCTGTGCTCCTATACGCAGATGATGCTGTGATACTGGCACGCACCCCACAAGAGCTACAGAAAGCATTGAATAGGTATGCAAAATTTATGGGCAGTTTGGACCTCCACATAAATATAAAAAAGACATATGTTATGGTGGCAGGTCAAGGAAAGAAACGGGGGAAGAGTATTTTCCTTGATAATGAAAAGATAGAACTAACTGCCCAATACCCTTACCTGGGGATTATGATGGATGATAAGCTTAATTGGAAAGCGGCTATAGAGGCCCGTAAACCTCAACTTCTGCGAGCAATTGCTGCCCTTATAAAATTTACACAGAAGTTAGGAAAGAGGCCAACAGTAGAGCTGCTCCGCATTTACAAAGCAAAGTGTCATTCTATCGCACACTATGGGGCGGGTCTGTGGGGACACAAAAATACAAAAGCACTACAGGTAGCAGAGAACACATTCATGAGATTTCTCTTGGAGGTCCCTAAACGAGTATCCACTTTTGCTTGCCATGCAGAGCTAGGAATGCCCCATATTGAGGACTTGGCAAAGATCCAACCCATATTGCTCTGGCGTCGTATTTGGACATCAACGAAAAATTCTTTCACAAAAGAGATTGTGGCAGATTGTATGTTACTGGACTATGCGGAAAAAATAGAATGGCTGAGATATGTAAAAAATCTTCTTACTGATCTGGGGATGGCCAAATATTATTTTAACCCTGAAACAATTGCTGAAATCCCGAAGAAAGATCTGAGCCACATAGAAGAATTCAGTGCTTAATTTGTAAAATTTGAAGTGCAGGTGCTCAAATCTTTGTCGGAGGCCACACCCACTTTTCATTGGCTCCACCCACTTCCTCCATCGGCTCCACCCACTTCCTCTATTAGCTCCAACCACATCCTCAACTGGCACTGCGAAAAGTCAAATGAATTTCAACAAGAGAGCCTGCCTTCCTCATAGTAAGGTTTTGATAGGAGGTTCCCATGCCCTGTGAAAATTTTGAAAAAGATTACATCAAAAGTGCATTTAAAGCACAATTATGGAATAAATTAGATAAAATCACTAATGCATTGAAAAGGGACAGTCCCAGTGCTCTATGTGCTGATTTGGGGAAAGGTCAATACTGGGGAATCAGGGGTCAAAGAGCAATGGCTCTTTTCCTGGAATTCCTAAAATGTCCTCTTGGAAAGAGGCAGCAGATATTCCTCTAAAGCCAAGTCCAGAAGGAGGTCTGTGCAGAAGACGCCCTGCCCCAGCCCTTCGAGGAGGGACTTCTCCACATAAGAAAAGATACGGTTGGCGGTTGGGCGGGGTGTTACATTTTGGGTTTTCATTTTTACTTCATAATGCACAGGCGGGGAAGGAGCTGCAGGAAATGAGGTTGGGGTGGTCTGACATCGCTCCAAGCCTCTTAACCCTTGCCGGGCAGGGCTCAGCCAGGGTTAGACAGAGCGGGCCTGTTACTGAGAGGGTTAGATGCATCATGCATCAGAGGACAATCCTCTTAGCCCACGTTCACCAAATGATCCATGTCGCCGGGACACTAGGTTTTTTTTTTTTGGTTCCAATTGGCGCACCTGAAAACAGCTGAGATGGCATAGCCCTCGGAATGGTGGAGGGGATACGTCGACACAGTGAAGAAGCGAGAGGGGTCGGGGATCCTGGCCGGGCCCTAAAGCTGGGGTCCTGTATATGGGCGCTGCTATATATTAAATAAAGGTGTTCCTAGTCGTCGCCTCGTACTTATTACACAGCTGCAATAAAGAGGTAGCTGCCACTAACAGCAGAGAGCTGTCCTGGGTCTGATTGATTATACATATATATATATACATATTTTCTCATCTGGTATTAAGATCAGAAGAGGGTGGTTATAAAGTGTGTGTGTGTATTATATATATATATACCAGATCTCTCAAGTACTTTGAGCCTCATGGCTTTTGGTCTTTATTTCGCTGCTGGGGTTTTGTAAGTGTCTTTTGGGCTCTGCCCTTCACCCCCATATCATCCACGAAATACTCTGTGGATGTTCAATATAAGGTAATTATTCAGATCTTCTTATAAAGTGGTGGTTGCATTCTGAAGCATATTTATGCTTGTTAGTGTCATAATATTTTTCCAATAGAGTTTCATAATCATGTTTACGATTCGGGCCGATTCGGATACCTAGTTATAGGATGTTTCTTTGAGGAACAGCGCGTGTAAGCCAAAGGGTTTTCGCCTTCTGGTTTAGCCCAAACTACACTAGTGCTGACTGAGTGTCAACATCTCCTGCACTCCATCTGCCACATGAATGTGACATATGTATTTGTGATTACACTGTCACTTCTTTACACTGCATAAGTGATTACTGCTGCCTCATGCAGCTGTGAGAAGTGTTCATTAGCCCATTACAAAGAACGACTTCCATCAAATATTGGTATTGCATTTATGTAGCGCTTACTCATCATTTGTACTACACTACCACACGGTGACCGGCTGGCCCTGCCTCAAGTCACGTGGTGTTACCGACTGTTGCATTGCATCAGTGATGCCACACTCTTACGGCCCCAGAGACCATAACGATCTAAACTCCGCCTGTGTGTAAATCAGAGACCAAAACACCAGAGACTCTGAGCCTGAACCCTTTAAAATAATACACCCCTAGGGACCCTAAACCACCAAACACTTGAAACCGTCAGTGCTGTACAAAGAAAGTAGAATACCAAAATGCTGCAGTATACAGAGCAGAAATATAAAACAGACCTTTAAGTATAATGCCACAGCCGGGTCTGGCCTGCCCAAAACCTTAACCACATCATCCGGCGAATATGCAATCTGAAAAAAATCAGCGCACAGCCCCAACCCAACGTAACCCCCGCACCCCTGACACCGAACTAACAGCCGCCACAGCCACACCAGTCAACGATCAGCATATCAGTCAGAAAAATTAAAGCATATTCATTTAATTTGACGAGATTCATTCATCATTTGTTCATGATCATTCATGTTCATTGAGGCGCGCCCTCATCACGCTGGGATGAGTGGATGGGGTGGGAATTGGGAAGGGGACAGGACAGCAGTGATGGGGACAGAGACCAGACTATACATGGAGTGGGACCTGGACGTGTCACGTGGCCGTGGGACTCTGTGCACTGCCGGCTGCTGCGCAGCTTTATGAACTGTGACTGCTGTACTATTAGGCCTGCCTGTCTCCTCTGACTCAGCCAGGGACCAGGGCACAGGTCAGGTGGTTCAGAGGCGCGCCCGCCCAGGCCGCAACACACTTCACGAACTGACTGGGACTGAGTTAGGGATGGCATGGCTGGGACGAGAGGCTGCCGGGCACCAGTGACAGGGACCAGTTGACTGGGACGTGGGTGGGTGGCCGTGGAACTCGGGACTGAGACTCTATCTGTGAACTGCAGCCTGCGCAGCTTATCTAACTGTCTGGTAAAGGGCTTACTTGCGTACGCCTGCCAGAAGTCACTGTCTCACCTGGTGCAGCTGTTGCCAGACTAACTCAAGGCTCACAACGTCGTCCGGCCTGGTCGCTCAGTACTACTAGTGAGTGAACGGCCGTTTAACGACGATCCCAAGATGCGGCCGACCGGCCGTGGTGCGGCAGGTATGCTGGGAAGGGACTGATTGAGGCGAATGCGTGCGCAATCAAAACTGCCACAGTCTGAAAAAAATCTGTGCAGTGCGGAGTGCGCACGCTGCCGCTGCTACGCTTAGCTCCAACCCCCGGAACCAAAATCCTGCCCTGCCCAACACCAACAGTGTCCCGCCCACTGGGACAAGGGTGACACTGCATTAATATTCCAGCCGCGAGTGAGGGGTAAGTGAGAGAAGATCAGAAAGAATCTGATCCAGTAATTGAGAACCGAAAGTCCAGAGTCCGGAGTCAGACGAGAAATACAACACTTGAGTTTTAGTCCCGTAGCGATAGTGAAGCAACTTTTACGTGCACATTGCACCAGAGTGTGTAGACCCGGCCCTGGTAATTAGGTGCCGGTGCTTAGCACCCGCAAGCACCGGCACAAATTAAGCACTGGAAGAATTACGCTTTAGTACAGAGATAAAGAAACCCTCAGTCCAACATTCCATGGCAGTCATGACTACTGTAGAGATGGAACCATATTTGACATATGTCGAGTCACAATTTGAGCGCTTCTTATTGGCAAGATTTAGGCTGAACATTTTTCATAGGGTTGTAGCTTTTCCCAATAGAAATAGTTGGGATGATTGCTTAACGGTGTGCCCTTGTGACGAAACGTCTGAACAATCAACGATCCATACTGTGTTGTTCTGTAAATATTATACTGTACACCGTAAGCTATGGTTAATCTCCCTCTTGAGAAGTTTAGGCTTTAGAAGATGTCGTCCCGCCATGTTGTGGTTGGAATTTCTGAGCTCTGAATTGACCTGTAAAACTGTGAGCACATTTTTAAAATGTATCTTTAAACATAGAGTAAATCTTTGATAAGGTACTGTCTAATTACTTGAGGGAAAAGAATAAGGGTAGCCTTTTTAAATGCAAAGATACTAATCCTGTTTTATTTATGAGAAAATGAATTTTAAATGTTACATTTGAGGAATAATGGCCAGCTTCATATTTTTATGAAATGTACTGTGGAAACTCTTTTATGGTTTTTTATGCAATTTGAAAACCGGATAAAGATTTACTTACTTACTAGAGTGGGTGTATCAAAGGTTATATTAGGCTGTGAGGAGGTGCATCAGATTATCACGTGGATGATGTCATCAGTGATGTCATTTGAGATATCATCAGTGATGTCACTGACCATGTTATGAGTGATATGTGATGACATTAGCAGTGCATTGTTGGAGCCCGAGTTATAGTTAGCTCAACTAACTGTAACGGCCGAATTTCTCTGGTTTTGTACGAGTGAAATGTCCAACTAACTATAACGTCCCTCAAACCTCTGTTCTTTTCAGTGAATTTCTATTTTTTTAAAATGCTAATTTCTAACTATGCCTACATAGGTAGAACATGTGCAGAAAGAGGGAGAAAGGTGCATAAAGAAGCAAGAGAAGTGTAGAAAGAGGCAAGAGAGGTGCAGAAATAAGTAGAAAGGTAAAGAAAGAAGCAATAGATGTGCAGAAAGAACCAACAGAGTTGCAGGAAGAGGCCTACTTTGACTGTACCTTACAACAGACTCATACAAAGTACCGTAATCACTAATCCTTCTCTGAAGATGTTTTAAACCTCACTTTTGTCTTAAAGGTTCACTATTAATCGACTGCTCCGAATGTTAGACCTACCAAATATAAAAAAGTAATCCTAAGCATTTCACTGTTGCAAGTCTGACCAAGTTTGTGAATGTATGCATGAATGTCTATCTTTTACCTAGTGACATGTTAAATGAAAATAAACATACAAACACTTGAATACCTGTGTTTCAAACAGCATAGTCTGTAAACTTGTGTAAAAAAGGTGTATGCATTTCTTTCTGCTCACAAAACAGGGCACATGTGTATTCAATAGTATATTTGAGGGACTCTATAAGACATATATACATAAGACATGTCTGCCTGTGCAACCAAATGACAGAGCAGAACTAACAAGATTTGACCACCTATAAGAGAAGCTGCCCGCTTTTTAAGCTACCATTTTCCGATGCATAACACATGTGAGAATACATGTGCAAGTAGACATATACCTCAGTCACAAGAGCAAGCAGACCTTTAAACTTGAGAGCTTGCATTTCCCATTTGCATATAGAAACAGGTGAGAGAAGTACAGAAAAGAGCAAGAGAATTGCAGAAACAAACAGGAGAGGTGCAGAAAGAGGGAACAGGGATGCTGAAAAAGTCAAGAGAGGTACAGGAAGAAGGAAGAAGGGTTCAGAAAGAAGCAAAAGAGGTGCAGAAAAAAGCAAGAGAAGTTCAGAAACAAGCAACAGAGGTACAGAAAGAGGCAAGAGGTGTCCAGATCTGCTCCACGGAATCTGATTGATGCTTATAAGGGTCCACCTCCAAATGTCACAAACCCTCTTGTACAATCACACAGAGGCCTTGAACCATTAGGCGAGGGATAAAAAGAACAGGGAAGGGAAAGGGAAGGGTCAGCTGGGGAAGGGATATACCTGAAATGACAAAACACATACTTAGTATCACTCAAGTGAGGACAGTCTACTCTCATATGATCTCACTAAATGAAACCTAAGTACCTTATGGTATGGGTGAAACCAGCCTGGGCGAAAACACTTCAATCACCTCTTGCCATTCAATGAAGCCTATTGGAACACAAACACAGGTCAGGGACAAAGCACAACCTCTAGAACACATAGACGACCTGATTCATACCCCTATATCCAACATACCATAACAGAATGCAAGAGGGTTAAGTAACTGGATTCTACTAAACGTACAGCTCCTGGCTGGGATAGAACAAGAAATAGGATCCTATGGTGTTCAGGTATTTAAACAGTTTCCTTATTTGCAGAAACGGTAGTGCGTGGGATGCAAGAACCACAACACTCCGCTCTACATGTCATAAGGGAAATAAACAATACACAGCGATGTTCCCCAGAAGGAGTCAGAACAAAATCAAAGTATTCGCTGGTATATCCAATAGCGAGTAATCCTCCTCGCTCCTGAAAGTCAAACAAAAGGTGTATGGCCGGAAACAATACAGTGCACGGTAGCGTGTAGATTCGACCACCACCACGCTCCGCGGACTGTTAACCCCCAAGACCAAGTTAAGCAGTACTTTTAAGGGCTGAACCCTTCGATGCACTCCTCGGAGTTACAGCACTCCAGTGAAGATAGAAACGGCAACGCGTGGCTGTTAACCACCGCGCTCCGCTCTCTAAAAGATAAACAAAGACGGCGAAGCGGAAAGCCCGCCCGTCATTAGCTTGGCGCTCTCAGCAGTTCCGATCCTACCTGGATCACACGGGCAATGCAGGATCCGAACTGGCTTAGTCCCAGATAGCCGACGAGCGGCCGCACGGCATCTCCAACTGGTTCCCGGAACCCGGAAGCAAAACGAATTACACGCAACAGAAAGCGTGTTTGGGTTGAACAAATACTCCCCTTCACCGGGGAGTCTGGGAGTTGTAGTCTTAACTCCCGTTTCCGATTTCAATGTCCATTCTCCTACCGCTTGCACCCACGAGTGTTCAGCAATGCAGGCGCAACCTGGATATTCCTGACAAGAGGTGTGCAGAAAGATGCAACAGGGGTGCAGAAAGTAACAGAAAAAGTACAGGAGGAAGAAACAGAGGTGCAGAAAGAGGCAAGAGAATTGCAGAAACAAGCAAGAGAGTTGCAAAAACAGGCAAGCGAGGTGCAGAAAAAAGGAACAGGGGTGCAGACAGAGGCAAGAGAATTGCAGAAAGAGGGAAGAGGGGTGCAGAAAGAGGCAAGAGAAATGTAAAAAGAAGCAAGAGTAGTGCAGAACGAATTAACAGAGATGCAGAAAGAGGCAAGAGAATTGCAGAAAGAGGGAAGAAGGGTGCAGAAAGAGGAGCAATTTAAAAAATAAAAGTTTCAATATCTTGGGACGGGGTGAAGTTGCGACCTCTCCAGACCACGAGCTTCATTCTAATTGGCTGCCACAACCAAAAGCTTCATTCTAATTGGATGTCAACTCTCCAAACCAGGAAGTGTTAGCAGCCATCTTGTGACTCGGTAGAAGCGAGTCACCAGAAAACAGAGAAACAAAGATATAAAACAAGACAGTAGAAACACCCTTACCCCTAGGCCTACTCAGGGGATCCCGGAAGGTCCCCCAGGGCCAAAAAAAGCTTCTTTATTCAAATTATGGCACAATTCACGCTGGGGTCCCAAATTCGTCCGAAATAAAAAAAAACAATGAAGCGTGGGTGGGTTAGGTCCTGGGGGCATTTCTTAAAAAATAATAGCGGGGCCCGCTGGATCCCCTGCAGCCCCAAGGACCACCACCTCCCTGGGGCTTCACTCATGTTGGGAGGGGGGCCACGCGACTGCCCTCCTTGAGCTCATGATGGCCCTGTGGACCGCCACCGCCCACGGCCAGCTCCTGCAGTGTCCCAGTGTGACCACCCCCGGGACACTGCTGTTTGCTATGACAGGGCAGGAGCCACACAGCTACCGCTCTGTCATAGCAAACTTGCTTTGGATATTGGAAGTGAGAGCAGGGAAACCTGCTCTCGCTTCCAAAATCCAAAGATGATTGCTTTTCCACAGGGGGAGCTGCAGAGACTCTAGCGCGATTCTCAGCGCGGACCCCGTGTGAAAGCGATGGATGTGCGTCTCTCAGCGTGGCCCCCGTGTGAACGCACTGGGTGCGCGCCTCCAAGCAGGAAAAAAATATATTTTTTCAAAAACTAAATTATTTGTTGGGTTATTAGGAGGCTCTAAAAAGATGCCTTGTGTTTATTGGGAGATTTTTGTAGCTACATGGAAGTGCTGATGCAGAGCCTTAGGTTGTTAAGAAGAACTGTTTCCCTAATCTGTGAAATGTACACCATCAATATATAACTTATATAATTCTCTTAAAACATCTCTTGATGTAATATATATATAATAAACTTGTATAAACATACTTTTAAAGATTAAATATTTACGATCGATTCGCGCACCCAGTGGTACATCGCAACTCATGTACGTGACGTGGCGCGGGGCTGAAATCAATATGTCAGCAAATTACTTGAATTCGCGCAGCGACTGAGACAGATGCACAATAGGTTTACGAATGTTTTTACTTTTATTAAAAAAAAGTTAATTTATTTTTCAAAGAAAAAAAATGTAATTAACAAAAAAAATGTACAAAACCATTTCTTGCAGGTTATGTTTACATATTAGCATTTTTTTTAAGTTATGAATATTACAGAAAAAACAAAAGGATACAACTAAGTTATAGTTAGAATTTAAAACTTCAAAAACCATTGAAATTCACTGAAAAAAACGGTTTTAGGCATGTTATAGTTAGAAATTAGCATTTTAAAAAAACATAGAAATTCACAGAAAAAACAATGGGTTTCAGGCACGTTATAGTTAGAAATTAGCATTTAAAAAAACATAGAAATTCACTGAAAAACCATAGGTTTCAGGAACGTTATAGTTAGTTGGATATTTCACTTGTACAAAACCATAGAAATTCTGGTGTTATAGTTAGTTGAGCTAACTACAACACCTACATACACTAGGTAACACTATGCGTTGGGGTACCCCTGTGATTACCATGACCTCCTCTATAAGACCCTAGTACATAATAGGGCAGGGGGATTAAAACGACTTCTTAAAATGCGCCACAGGGTGCATTTGCACACTGGTGAAGGGAGGCTGAGGTGACATGTGTGCAAACACGCCCTGGGTCCATTTTAATTTGGGGGATAAAGTCCCCTTGAATCCTAAGTGTCCCTTGGGTCCAACTAGCTCACCAGGTATCTCCAGTAAGTGCCACAGAGCTGCGTTGCAGAGAGTTGTAAAAAGGGGCACAGCCTGGACCACCTCTCTGCAACACAGCACAATGGCGCTTACTGGAAGCACCTGGTGGGCTAGTTGGCCCCCAGGGGTCCTCAGGATTGAAGGAGAATGTTTTCCCCAACTTATAACGCGCCACAGGGCATGTTTGTACACGTCACCTCAGGCCCCGTCCCCTCCCTTCACCACTTTATAAACACGCCCTGTAGCCGTTTTAAGTTGGGAGATTAAGTCCCCTTGAATCCTGAGTAGGCCTGGGCAAAGCACTACGCTAGCGTAGTTTGCGGTGTTTGTGCAACTTTGCACTACGCAAAATGCACGTAGCACAAGGCGAACACGCATAGCGTAGTGCGGTGGTCATTTTTGCTTGCTAGCGGTCCTCAACGTCAAGTTGGCGACCGCGAGCAAGCAAAATGACATCCTGGCGAGACTTTTTCCTCATTCGCGATCAGCAACATCAAGTTGCCGATTGCGAGTTTGGAAAATAAACCTCCCTGCGAGATTCTCAACGGGGGGAGGTCTGGTGTCCACGTTGAGAAAGCTGCCGCTCGAGTAAAAATCTCCTCGAGCGGCAGAAAACTACAGCTTGCACTGTGCAAGATGCCATTTTCAATGATTGCACAGTTCCAGATGCTTGTCTGGACTGTGCAATCATTGAAAACGGCATCTTGCACAGTGCGAACATGTTCCTATGCAGTTCGCATAGTGCTACGCGTAGCTCGTGTAGTGAAAAGTGCACTTTGCGTAGGTTCGCAAAGCGCTACTTCGCAAACTACGCTCAGCCCTGATCCTGAGGGTCCATAGGGTCCAACTAGCCCACAAGGTACCTCCGGTAAGCGCCACAGAGCTGCGTTGCAGAGAGGTCTAAAAAGGTGCATGGCCTGGACCTTCTCTCTAAAACGCAGCTCCCTGGGGCATACTGGAGGTACCTGGTGGGCTAGTTGGCCCCCAGGGGCCCTCAGGATTGAAGGGGAATTATTTCCCCATCTTACAACCCACCAGGGGGCGCGTTTGCACAGTGGTGAAGGAAGGAGGCGGGCCTGAGGTGACATGTGTGCAAACACGCCCTGTGGCGCGTCTTAAGTTGGGGAATTAATTCCTCTTCAATTCTGAGGGTCCGCGGGGGGCAAGTAGCCCTCCAGGTACCTCCAGTATGCACCAGGGAGCTGCGTTGTGGAGAGGTGTTCAGAGGCCACGCACCTTTTTACAACACTCTACAACGCAGCTCTGTTGTGTTTATTGGAGGTACCTGGTGGGCTAGTTGGCCCCCAGGGGACCTCAGGATTGAAGAGGAATTATTTTCCCAACTTAAAAGTCGCCACAGGGCGTGTTTGTAAACATGTCACCTCAGGACGCCCCTCCCTTCACCACTGTGCAAATGTGCCCCGTGGCGCATTTTAATTGGGGGAATAAGTCCCCTTGAATCCTGAGGAACCCTTGGGTGCAACTAGCCTACCTCCATTAAGCGCCACAGAGCTGTGCTGCGAAGAGGTGTAAAAAGGGGCATGGCCTCTGAACACCTCTCTGCAACGCAGCTTCCTGGGGCATACGAAGTTCCTGGTGGGCTAGTTGCCCCCCAGGGACCCCCAGTATTCAAGGGGAATTAGTTCCCTATCTTACAAAGTGCCAGGGGTGCGTTTGCAGAGTGCTGCAGGAAGGGGGGGGGGGGGCCTCCAGCGCAATGCTGGTCTTTTTTTTTTTAAGAAGGGAGCTGTGTGCCCCGTCCTTCTTTTCCTATTTTATTGGCCCTGAGGACCCCATCCCCCAGGGCCTGACCCCTTTTTTTTCATTTTATTTTTTTAATTGGAAGGGGGCTGCGTGGCCCCCCTCCTGATGCCATAATCGGCCCCGGGGATCCCTACACCCGTTGCATGGGCAGTTTTTAAAAATAAAAAAATGATTGGAGGGGTATTCGTGGCCCCCTCGTCAGGCCATTTATGGCCCCGGGGACACCATACCCCGGGGCCGGCCTTTCCGTGTTTTTTTTTACAATGGAGAAGGGGGCCCCGGGGCCGGCCCTTGGGGACCGTGGGGGGTCCCCAATCCCCCCGCGGTCCCACCGGCCCCCCGCTTCCTGCGGGAGCCGGCATTGCTTTTCCACATGGGGAGCTGCTAACATGCAGCTCCCCATGTGGAAAAGCAGTCTGCTTTGCTTCATTGAAGCGAGAGCAGGTTTCCCTGCTCTCGCTTCATTGAAGCAAAGCAGTTTGCAATGACAGGGCCCCGGGACACTGCAGGAGCCGCCCCTGGGGGGTGGCGGTCCCCAGGGCCATCATTGACTCCTTGAGGGCGGCCCCCCTTCACAACCAATACACAGTCCTGGGAGGTGGTGTCCTCGGGGGTTCGTAACAAACCCCAAATTAGAATATTAGTGCCCCGGGGACGTAGCATTCCCCAGAGCGTATGGGGGGGCTCAAGCCCCCTACACAGGAGTATTTTTTTTGTTTTTAAAGCCCAGGGGTGGAAGTCCCCGGGGCTTGGGGGGACCTTAGAGGCCCCCCACAGATTAAAAAAGAAGCCCGGGGTGGTGGTCCCCAGGGGTGCGGGTGGCCTTGTGCCCGCCCCTCAAATATTTTGAAAAGCCCCGGGGGTGGCAGTCCCAGGGGATGGGGGCCCCTTTCGGCCCCCCATTACAATATAAACATTTCCCCCGGGACTTGGACCACCGGGGGACTAAATAATTACGAAGCACGGCAGTCCTTGCTTCAGTTTTTTTTTCTTCGCAGCAGGATCCACGTATCCACCGCGCATTTCGCTGTTTAAAAAAAAAAAGGTTTTTTGGCCCTGGGGTCCTTGTGGGACCCCATGAGCAGGCCTAGAGGTTCAGGGTGTTTTTACCCTGCCCGCTTTTTGTGTTTTGCGCATTTGTTTTTCTCTCTTCTTGTTCCTCGGTTCTACCAAGGCACAAGATGACTGTCAACACTTCCTGGTTTGAAGTGTTGACAGCCAAGCAGCATGCAGCTCGTGATCGGCAGGGTGCGCGGATCCAGCACGCCTCTATATATCGATATTTTTTTAATTTTGATTTTCTACGCAACTACTGAACGGATTTACAGAATTTAACAAAAAGAGTTCTTTCTGAACCAGGGGCTGCCTTTGATCAAATTTGCTGAAATTCCGTTCAGCAGTTTGGGCTGTAGCAGTGTCTAAAATTTCCTACAGAAATTAACATGGAGAAAACACATTTTAGGACCCCCCCCCTTTTTTCTCTGCCCCTGCCTGCCGAATCACCCCGAAACTTTCAGGATAGGGGCTGACTGGAGCTGGAGTTTTGAAAATTTTGCGAAGTCATCATCCAGCGCCAAAGTTATTGGGACTAGAATGTAGCAATTTTCCTATGGAAATTAGGTCCTAACTATAACTACCTACTGGCGACTGTCAGTAAAAAATATATATATATATATATATTCGCCGCCGCCGTCATTGTGGTGGGTTGGAAGTTGCGGGAGCCATCACTGTGGATATTACTACGGAGGACGGTTACCTCCGTTACCAGACCCCCTCCTCGCAAGCTGGTGGCTGTCCTTAACCGGAGAAAAAGTGGATCCGTGGTGGATATTTGAGGGCCGCCCCCTGCGTTTTGCCAAAGACAAACGAATACCGACTTGGGGACGCGATTGACCGGGTCGGAGGACTTGAGTGAAAGCGTCGGGCAAGCGGTAAGTGAGTCAATGCAATAGTACGTAGGAGGGGAGAATCAAGAACACAAGGCACAAGTACAGCTTAATGCAATTACAACTTGCAAGCTAAAAGACAACAAAGATATTTATACAACCCACTATGTCTGCAGCTGAAATGAGAGAAAGGGAAATGGCGGCAGAAGAGATATTCGGTAATTTACCCAGCACCTCAAAGAATCTTACACAGACATCTAACACGGGAAATGGGAGAGGCAAAGATACTGATGTTAAAATACTTTTGAAAAACTTGGAGAAGAAACGGAAGCTAGAGATAACAAAATGGTGGGAGCATAGGTCGCTCTCCAAATATGCTGAGGTGGGAAGAGTGCCGAGGGGGCTGCGTATCCTTTCGGCACTAAGTTTTGACAAACCTAACCCCAGCATGTTACGAGAATGGGGAGAAAGCAACCTAGCTGCCTCCATTAATTTGGTCCACATCTTAATCAAGTATGCAGATATGGATCGCCTTGAAATTTTAAAAGAAATTGATGAAATCATAAGCAAATTAGGTAAGCTCGAACTGTCTGAACAAAGCAAGAAGCTAAAAGATAATATGCAAATTAGGTTGAAAAAACATGAAGAAAAAATCAAGCTTAGAAAAGTCAGCAAGTTCGCTCGTGATTTAGCGGACTATGAAAAAGGACAGATATTTACCTTTTCACGCAAGTTTGATTCGGCAAAAAGACAACAGTACAGTGATAAAATCAAAAATAATGTGGCGGATTCTAGGGCATGCGGATGTACGTTGTTACAACGCATGCATTTAGCACGCATGCTGTAACAACGCGGTTTTTATAACGCATTCTTTTACAACACATAATACAAAGGGGTGTTGGATAGTGAATATTTTAATTTATTATTCCAACACCAGTCCCCGTTGACACTAGGGAAGGTGTTGGATAGTAAATTAAAAGTATTCCCTATCCTTGAGCGCCCCCCAGAGTCATGCGTTGTAATAGAATGCAATTTAAAAACTGCGTTGTAGTAGCACTGCGTGCTAAAAGTTGCGTCGTAAACGACGTTCCCCAGGGCTGCGCTAAGGTTGATGAAGAGTGTTCGAGTGTGGAAACAGCCTCTCTGACTAGAGAATCAAGTGTGGAAATTGACCAGCCACATACAAGGAAAACAAAGCTAAATGTGGGAGAAGAGCTTGATTTTTTTAGTCGAGCAGAGACTACAAACACTACGGCCCAGACAAAAGAGGCCAGCAGACAACGGAGGACCAAAAGACGACGTGACCAACGCAAAAGGAGCAAACAAAAATACAAAAAAGAAAGGACAATGGCAACAGAAAAAACAGCGCTAACGGATAAAAGTGTCATTAACTTATCCACAGTTTTACTTACTAAGGCAGAGGAACAACTCTTAGCTTTAGGGTTAAACTTTTTTCCGGGAGATGACTTTAGCTATGCACGCACACGTATTTCTGTGTACTGTTTCATTCGAAAACTAAAATTAAAAAAGTTTTTTGCTCTGAAAACTTGCAAAGAGAAAACTGATGTTGGGCAAGGAGAAGAAACAGGCCTGGCATTCCTAATTTGCTATTGATACACGAGCTCAATGAAGAAACTAATTTGCAATCAACCCAAGTGGAAATAGATATGGCAACTCAAGAAAGACTACGGAAAATAAACAAATACAAAAAGACGCTGGGATCAGCCCCTTTAAGCCTAAATCTTCTTTTGTACCTATTATGCCCAAGGACAGTATCAATGTATTTCACAATATGAACACCAATGATTTGAAAAAATGAAATACCACTGCAAACAAAAATAGAAATCAGAGAATTTTTTTTTTTAAAAGCGTGCTTATAATGATTTGGTGAAAACAGTAAGTGAAAATCATGATGCGGTTATCGGAAAATCTGACAAGGGGGGTAATTTGGCTTTGTGGCCAAAGAAGGATTATGTCTTAGAAGCACAGAGGCAGCTCAGTGAAGAAAGCTGCTATATAAAATCTAATACTAGAGAGTATGAGAAAGCTAAAATAGTACTCCAAAAACAATTGGCACAATAAAAAAGACAAGGCCTTATATCCAATGAAGAATGCAAATTTATGTATAATGAATTCCCGGTATTACCAGTGTTGTATCTACTACCCAAAATTCATAAGAATGTTTTTCCAGTCCCCGGTCGGCCTATCATTTCGGCCATTAACAGCTTAGGAGAAAAGGTGGGCCAATAAATAGATTATTTTTTGCAAAACCTGGTAAAAGTTCTGCCAAGTTATGTAAAGGATACCGGTGATTTTCAAAAGAAAGTTTAGATGTTGGTGTGGACAGATGATCTATATTTGATTACTCGTGATATAGAATCTCTATATACGAGCATAGATAACACACAAGGTACCAGAGCTGTTAAACATTTTTTGGAAACTAGGTCGAGTGAGTTCTATGACCACAACAAGGTGATTCTTGAATTGATCATGTGATGCCTGAACAATAATTTTTTTCTTTTTGACAAAGACATTTTCAAACAAGAGAGGGGTGTGGCGATGGGGGCCTGCTTCTCCCCCAGCTATGCATGCTTGCATGTTGGCTGGTGGGAGGAGCAGGTCCTCAAAACCACCCATAGGGCACTTTATGAATCCCACGTTGTGTCATATTTGAGATACATAGATGACGTTTTTCTTTTGTGGAAAGGGAGTGAGGATGAAGCACATCATTTTATAGGGGAAATCAATAAAAATTCCCTAAATCTGAAATTCACGTCCCATATCCACAAATCACAAATTGACTTTTTGGATGTAAGACTGTATGTAGATGACACCAAACTGGTTAGCACGCTATACAGGAAGCCAACCTCTAGAAATATTACATTACATGCTACCAGTTCCCATCCTAAACACCTCATTGCTAGCATACCATACGGAGAAATCCTTAGACTCAAGCGGATATGCAGCAGTGAGGTGGATTTCAATAGGTGTCAGGCTGAACTTGTTGATAGACTACATGCTAGAGGGTATACTGGAAAAACTATTAGGGATGCTATAACGAAGGCTAGTATAAGATCTAGAAGTAGCCTTTTTGAGAACTACAGCGATGAGGAGGTGATAAGACCTCAAAAAAGCATTGATGATCTAGATACCCCTAGACTAATTACCACCTACTGTAAACAGGAACGTAGAGTAAGATCTATTGTCAACAAACATTGGCCAATAGTACTTACGGACAACGTCCTAGGCAATAGATTGAAAAAATACCCCCAAATTACATTCAGAAGGGGGAAATCTATGGGAACTGTTTTAGATAAGACTTCTCCTGAGACAAGAAAGGCATCCACATGGTTGCAACCAAGAAAAGGGTTTAAGAAATGTACAACATGTAGGTCGTGCAAATTTGGCTGCAATATGACACATTACTCAACCCCTTTTAGCGAAATACCAATTCCTATCCTAGGCAATTACAACTGCAAGACCGAATATGCTGTATATGTTCTGTCGTGCACCTGCGGGCTTAACTACATTGGTAGTACAAAGTTGCAGGTGCATGTCAGAATTTTGCAGCATATAAGGGCCATTCTCCACAGTGACCCGGCATATCCTGTGGCTAGACATTTTAAACGAACTCATGATAACGATATTAGTTGCCACTCAAAAATAGGTGAGGAGGAAACAGGGAACGTTTATTGAGGCAAATGGAGACCAAGATTATTTTAGAGTTCAACAGTAAATGGCCCAATGGATTAAACAATACGGAAGACATGCACAATTATTTATAGCTTTGAGAAAGTAAGTTGAATTAATTTGCATGTCTGTCTCCTCGGTATCTTGTATCTTGTACATATTCAATCCTGTGACTATTTTTCCTTTCCCTTCTTTTTCATAGATCTGATTTTAGTATAATGATTAATTTCTTCTTTTTTAATGCAACAAAAGGCTTTTTATATTAAAGTTATACAGTGTGGTTTTTTACTTATTGAAAATTGACCTGTGATCAATATAATAGCTTTTAAACATTTGCATTGATGATATACGATAATAGATCTATGTATATAATATATTGCACTTTACAGCTTTTTTGCACTTATTTTTGCACAATGATTAATTAATGAGTTTATTGTAATTTGTTGCACAGGTATAATTTTCACATGGTCTGGTACTGGATTTATCCCATGAAAGAATTGTAGGACGATACATGATTATTATCGGATGCATTTTATGGATTTATCCAGTCATATGTTTACATCGAAAGGGAAAAAAAGAAAAAAAGATATTTTCTTGATTTCAATTGCTTTTAAAGTAAGCATGCTATATTTTGCACATACCTATAACATATTTATGTGTTTTGAGCATGCTTCTCTTGTTCTCAAAAATGGCGCATTTATAAATGTATTTTGAGCTTGTCCTAAAGGAATCCTTGATACAATGGTAGTCCACTTTCTATGATCATGACCATGTGATGGTGGAGGGGGGGATTGTTTACTATAGTTATAAAAATTTAATGGCGCAAGACTAGGACTACACGTGAACAAGGGCATTCTGCTCGAAAAGAGTTGTGTTGTGCGGTTGGAAAATAAATAAAAAACAACTTGCCTAATGTCCTGTGGGGTCTGAACCTCCTTCTTCGCTGCCGCCGCCGTTATTGTGGTGGGTTGGACCTACACGAGACTGGTGCAACAACAAGGCCACTGCCACCAACACGACATGGATTATTGACCATCGCGTCAACTTGCGAAAGAGACTCTACAGAGGTAAACCCATTTCCTAGACACTCTCACAACCACCAGGACCTGGGGTTTTACATTGCTTAACCCTCTCTGTGTAACTTCCCCCATAGCTCCACCAGGAACCCTATTGTGGGTCACAGCGCTATTTTGCCGAACCCTGGGCCATTCTATACCCCGGAGAAGCCCCCTTAAAAAGAGCCTGCTACCATCCTTGTAAGCAGGTAACTATGCTTCTCTCCTTTGGCACGTGTACCGGCCGTTTGCTTTAGTCTGCCCCTCCATCATGTTATTATTCCATTCCCCAGGCACTGCTACCAGCACCCGACTCCGAGACCTTGGAACCGTGTCAACTGAATCTGTGCCACACTAAGGTTTGCTGTGAGCCCCCACCACTTCCTTCGCCCGTATCACTTCACCCTAGCCGTTTGCCGGGCTTGTCATGGCACCCACTTTCGATGTACAACTGCGCCCTTATAAACACCTTGTATCACCGCAGTAACGCCGCCAACCCACCACCCCACCACCCCACACTCCCCTATGCCTGCCCACACAGCAGCACCATCAGTCTCTTCCCGACCACTTCACAATGGTTTTGAAATGAATATTATATTGCTATGGATTTCCTTCTGCCGCTTAAATTGGTTGGACACATTCACCATAGGTGCTGACCGCCCTGACTTCCCTCGTCTCTCCTTGAGTCACCAATCATAGTAGAGACGGAAGCACCCGTCAGTTACCTCGTAGAACGAATAATTATCATGTGAATTTACGACCATTGTACATAGTACTTAAAATGTCCATTGTATTGTTTTGTACTGTTAACACGCACTTATTCATAACTGTGCTCACATGCACTTTGATCTATTGACCGCCCTGACTTCCACCGTCTCTCTCTCTGTGTTTTCTAACCTAGCAGAGACGGAAGCGCCGGTCATTCCCCGCCGTGAGCACTTATGCCGCCACTCTGTGTTCAAACACTTGCCGCATAGATGTAAATAACTGGTTGCTCACCATATGCTGCATGTCAAGTTGTTATTTGTACCACAATTGATTCACATGAATCAATCTTTTCCCTTTCTCCCTTTATCTTAAAAGACGTTGTTATTATTCATACAACCAGGCAATTATCATTAGTCCTGATGATCCCGCTAATATAGGGGCATGCGATCGAAACGTCGACTTTCTCATACAGTGACGCAATTGTACCATTGTGTTAATATATTGCAGTCACTGACGTTTTGAGCTTTCAGTACTATATATTAAGGTGCAAGCCATGTTCTGCTCCAAAGTTATTGCCTGAAAATCTAATTTGTTTTCTACCTTTCTCTTCATTTTTTCTTTCCCTCATACTGGGTAAAGGACTGTGCCCTCTTTATTTGTGTGTGTTCTAATTCCAACATTTTCTACTACATTGATTAAATAAATATTCCATGTCCGGCTGGGCATCGGAAATGAACTTATAGCACTCCTTGTGGTCTATAATAGAATCTGTTTGAATACCTTTTCTAAGCTTAGGACCACTGTTCCTTGTAAAAATGAGTTACCCGCGGTCCGAAGAGATCCTATCGGGTCCCCTTGTTGGATTAATTGAGACAAATAACTTCACCAACACACAAATGTACATGCACACCTCCATGCACATACAAACACATATATATGTGCACACATGCACACACAAATACATATGCATGACAGGATGCACACATACAAATACACACACAACCGCACACACAAATAATGAATTACTTCATATTCACATTTCTCTTTCCTTTCAAAAAGGCAATTGATCATAATTGCTAAGCACCCCTTGTCATAATATCATTTGAACGCGCTGAACAGGAACTCCAGGCTCTGCTAACCTGCATCACCACACAATCTTCTGCTGCCTGCTGGGGTGGAACTCGGTCGCCCATCCTACTTCACTTCCTTTGAGGGAGAGGAAGGGTCCTCCTCCAACAAATACTGCAGCTGCCTCCCGCAGCATGGGACGTGCATAACGGGAACTCCAGGCTCTGCTACCTGCATTATTACCACATGCTCTGCTGCTGCCTGCTGGAGTGGGTTTCGGTCCCCAGCCCACTTAATTTCTTTTGAGGGAGAGGCCTCCTTCCAACAAATACCAAGGGTGCCTCCCGCAGCACAGAACGCATGAAGGCATGCTCCGGCAAAGCCCAGGCCAAAGGCCGGCCCTTCTGCGCCCGTCAACAACGGCAAAGGCTGGGCTGGGCCCACCCTCTTTCAAACGCTATAGGGGTGCAGGCCTGGAGGATTGAGGTGAGTGTATACTCATATTAACTGGACTGGTTACAGCTTGGTTAAAATCCATGATGGAGAAATGTTCTGGCCAACCACCCGCACGTCCTACCATTACCCTGGATAGTATGTTGGAGAGGGTGGTCAGCATTGAGTCTTCTGAAATTGAATTAACAGAACACAGACTGTCCCTGGGAAACGAGGTAGTACAAACTGGTTTCACACCTGGAGGGACACCTGGAGGGGCTTCAACTGATTTAGCATCTACTTTCATACCCAGGGATTCCTTGAACCAGACAGCTGGTTCTAATAATGCCCCGCTTCCCAGTGAAGGCAACCTTGGTGCTCAGGGCATGCCACGCCTAGGTCACAGCCAGTTATGGGCACCCCAAATGCTGTAGCTGCAGTTGCTGTGACTACTAAACTTAAAAGGAAATGTGGGAAGACCATCTGCACTAAAAGGAAACAGCCCCCACGTACTAGCTCCTCCCGCAGCTGTTTGCCATTCTGGATGCAATCATCATCATCACCTGGTGTCAGTACTTCTAGTCTAGTGTCAAGTAGGACCTCTAGCCATTCTATTTGCACCCAAATGGAAGCAGGATCTAGGGCACTAGATCTTGGGGAGGTTTTCATCAATTCCGAAGGTTCGCGGATCATTTACATAATATGAAAATCACATATTTTTGGGGGCGTCTGGATTGCTTGGACACTGTAGTAAGTAAACATATTCAACAGGGGGAGACAGCCATAACTAACGTTGCTCCGGTGGGGCGGTCTACTCCTTCTTTATTTAATGTTTTAATAAAAGTTAATCTCCCACTATTGTCACACCCCCGCTTGTTGATCCCCTAGCTGTGTCCTCTTGTAATACATGCACCCACATAAGGGAATGCTTCCTCCCGAAGGTCAACATTGCATCAAAACCCCCTCGACTGGGACTGATCCATTTGTGCCCCTTATCTATACATTTGAACCCATTAACAGATTAGTTGATGATCATCCAAACCCGGGCACATCTAGTAGCATTATTCCTGATTAATCGAATAGGACGATCCCCAGTCTAATACAGATGTGCTGGGTCTGCCACCAGCAGCATGCCCTTAGGTTTTGGTGTTGACATGGGTACCTACCCTGAAGAAGGAACAGAGGGAACATTGGGGCCAATTGCACACAAAAATGCGTGGATTGGCTGTCCAAGAATAAGAGGTTCAATGCGTCAAACATGCAAGAGATTATCATTGTTCATTGAAGACCCAAGAATATTGAGGAAGATTTTGTTGTCATTAATTTCCATAGACCATCTATAGTAAGGTCACTGCTTAGAAGCCAGGAGATCACAACAATCAACACACCAAATATCTGGTCTCTACCACTGGGTTACTTTTATAAACCAACTCCCAGACGTCTTTTAAAAAAGCCTATTCTCTTAGCCGCCCAAAATAAATTTTAGGCTTTGTCTGACCTGGATTTGCAGGATTGACCATCATTACCTCTTGTGACTGATGGGGTCGAATATATACCCCCACCCCTCAGATATATCTGTGATACATGATCACGGTGCCATAACTATCCCTAAGGCTCGTAACAACCCTGATCTGAACATACTTAGTTGGATCGTTGCCGGCCTACAATCACAAATATATCTAATAGATTGGCTGGAATTGGTCAGACAGCAGGATATTCTGATGTTCCAAAAAACTTGAGCTACCAAAGATATATATCTCGTAGGGTTTGAATGTTTTAATGTTTTGGTCCCCATTCCTAAATCTGGTCGACCATCTGGTGGTCTCTCTATCAGGGTGTACATTGCCGCATGGGGCAGCATAAAGGTTTTGCATACCCAAAGCGATAAATGTCAATCTTTTTTATTTAAAAGGGGGTTATGTATCTATTTATTCAATTTTTATAATACAGAGTTTAACAATTTTCCTAACATACAGCAGTGAAAGCCGTCACTTCCGGCTTCTTCCTCGGCTCCAGCAGCTGTAGGGGTGGAAGGATCCTCTGTCTGTGCGGGACCTTCACCCTCTGACCCCGGACGTCACCCCCGCCCTCGGATTGTCATCTTCACCGTCCCAGGCCGAGGGGGAGAGGGCTCTGAGCAGGTGTCTGCGCAGGCTCAGGCCTTGCAGACTATTCTTTAGCTCCAGAGACTGAATGGCTCGACCTCCAGTTTCCTCCGATTAAAGGAAAACATTTTGGCGCCCCCCCCTACTTCACCCTCTCTGTCCTGATGAAGACCCCATTTAAGGAATTAACTTGACCTACAATACAGGGGTCGAAACGTCGACAGCTTGTGGTTCTCCGACATCCGGTCTCAAGTCCCTGACATTACCATTGATTTGGTTTACACCGGCGAATGTCCTTTCCATAATTGCATCAATTTTGTCCTCCAACTTTGGATGTTACATTTGAAATGTTTAATTGCCAATGTCAATTTTGTGATTGGTCTGACTCAATATGACTATTACTTTTCTGTAATTCCTTCTAATGAGCACCCCCTTTTCCTTCCTTCCTCTCCTCCCCTTTGGGGCTTCTTAAGTTTGCTGATTGATTATCGAACATATGTCATTATCTTGATGTGTCCAGTTTTGTTAATAAATTGCAATACTGTGAAAAAGTTTTCGTAAAAATTCATTTGGAAGTATATTTTAACTTTAACAAACTTCTTACTGTAATTCTTCTTCTTGCGGGACCCCCTGTTCTTCATGTACCACATAGGAATCAATGGGCAATACCGATTCGGTATTTATCGAATCGGTAAATACCGAATCCTGCAAGGGTGCAGGGGGTGTCACTTTGACACCCTCTAGCATCCCAATTCCGGACTTGTGTGCCATGTGGCGAACAGACATGCCCTAAGGGCATGTCTGTGTGTCACATTGCACAGGTGTGCATGCACAGATGTGCATGCACACCTGATTCGGTATTTTACCACACAATAGGATTGTGTGGTAAAATACCGATTCTTAAGGGCCTGTGGCACTATTAGTAGTGCCACCTACATGTGGATTTACCGAATCGGTAAATATACCGATTCAGTATTTTACCGATTCTGTAAATTTACCGATTCGGTAAATTTACAGAATTGGTAAAATATAGTCCCCTACATCTGAAAACCCTAATACCGGTTGGTAACGGCCGAATTCGGCCGTTACCGACCGGTATTAGGGCTCCTACATCTGGCCCCTAGTTGTTACACTCCCATCTCCCTGATTGATAACACCTTGAAAATCTTAGGGAGGGTTTTATATAATAAGATCAAAACATGGACCGAAGACAATCTCATTTTTACAACCATGCCAATTAGGTTTTAGAAGTAAAGTAGGTACCATCGAGCAATGTTTAAACCTCAATCTATTAATTGGGAAATACACTATCGCACAGAGGTCACCTATTTATTTGGCTTTTATGGACCTGGCGTCAGCTTTTGATTAAGATAACCAGTCACGATTATGGTCCATCCTATTGGAATACGGGTTACACAAGGCTTTAGTACATTTCTTAGCATACTTTCACGAGGACCTGAGAACCCAGGTTAGGATCAGTGTAGGTGGGGAGGTTTCTAATGACATCAGAGTTGGTAAAGAGGTCAGGCAGGGATGTGTTCTGGCCCTTCTACTCTTTATTATATATATTAATAACTTACACAAAACACTGATCGAACTAAGCAACAACGTCCCCAGAGTTAATGGCAATATACTCCCAGTATTATTATAGGCCGATGACGTGGTATTAATGGGCCACACACCTAATGCCCTACATCTTTTATTGCGGAGTTTTGATGATTTCATGGCCACTTTTGGATCTATGGACTAATCCTAAAAAATCCTTTATAATGGCTTGTGGACCAAGGAAGCATCTTTTATACTCCATTTCTGTGGGCAATCAAAGTTTACAATGCACTAGCACATTTCCCTATCTGGGGTTGGTCTTTGCTGCTAATGGTTCCAGGTCTGACCATATGGCATACTGTAGGAATAAGTTCTCTAAAGATATTAACTTGGCTCTTATCCTACCACAACCTAGGATGATGGGGCTGTTTTAGCTATTTAAAAAAAATTACAATTCTGTGTATTTCCGTCAACCTATGGTGCAGAGGTTTTGAGGCTTCTCAGGGAGCTGTAGCATTCCGTGTGAAGAAAACAGGTTCTGCCGGAAACTCTTAGGTTCTCCTATCTCCACATCCCAATATGTTTGCCATAGCGAACCGAATTTACATTATATCGAAGACTATATACAGGCCCGCCCTACCCTATTTCTGCTAGCCATTTGGAAAAATCCAGCAGCGACCCCCACACGAGAGATTATAGGAGATTGCCTCAAGTGTGTAAAGGGAATGGACATCCTGTGGCTTGCAGGGGTTTGCTCAAGTCTAAGCAGGCTAACTATGAGAATATTTTTGCAAGCCCAAATGAGATAGACACCGTCAGCAAAAAGGAAGTTTGAACGGCACCCTATATGCTTTCTAGCAAGGCAAGACTAGATAGGGAGTCTAAGAAATCAACAGAAGCTGCTTTTATGTCAATTGAGAATACTTGTTACCAGTTGGCCAGCTACCTCAGAAAACCTATAGGACGTTGGGAGAGGCGACCCCTTTTCCGCTTAAGAGGGGGCACAGTGAAATTCCTACTTTGTTTTCCCCTTGGTTTTCATGCTAATCTTGATCTCCTGCCGTGACCGTGTGATGGACAGAGAGGGCAAACTACATTCCATTTTGTATTGTTTTGGAAGTTATATATAAAGTATGTTAAATGGCTTTTAATACATTTTTTTTAAATAATTCACCCGTCCACATTGAAGCTTCAAACAGGTCTATCCTCCATTTAGAAGATGACGAACTGGTTTTCCGCGTAGGTGCCTTATTGAAAATCGATGTGCGTGCTCGCAATACGATATGCACTTAATGAACAATGTTTTAACGTATTTGATTTTATATCTGATATTATGATGCAATTGTGTATTGTATATGCTGAAATGTGGTTTGTCCTTTTATGGATATGTTTTTATCCGAATAAAGTAAATTTAATTGAATTGAATTGAATATAATTTGTGGCCAGCTTACAAATAATAAAATCGTATCCACACATGTTCACACACTTAAAAAAAGCATACTGGAGACAAACCTGATTCTATGACTCTTCCAGCATAGCATTTGCATTGCTTACGGAACATTTACATCAGTAGGTATATTCATCAGCTCTTATTCGCCCTTGCCTTTTTTTTTACATTTCTATTCCACACGAATATACCTTTGCTGCAATACTAAAAAACATTTTTGGCCTGATTCATCAAAGACCCGTTTTGCGAGTCTATAATAGCGATTCATAAGGAATCGCTATTACAGACTCGCAAAACGGGATTCATGTAGGAATCGCAAAAAGAATTGCGATTCCTACCCATTCCTTATTTACGATTAGCAAATTGCTAATCGCAAATAAGGAATAACTCCCCATTCATTCCTATGGGCCAAAAGGCCCATAGGAATGAATGAGGAGAATTCCTTATTTGCGATTAGCAATTAGCTAATCGCAAATAAGATAGCGATTTTAAGGGTGCCAGGGGTGCCCAAAGGACACCCTGTAGCACCCCTTAAATGCAAATTGTAACAGGTGTTGCGCACACACATGTCCAAAGGACATGTGTGTGTGCAACATGCAACTTAGAAAAATGCTTTTAAAAGCATTTTTCGAAGTTTTCGCTATTTACCACGAGGTTTGACCTCGCGGTAAATAGCGGGCCGAAATTGCAAATTTGCAATTTGTAAATGGATGATGAATTGCATTTAAGGAATCTCAAATAGAGATTCCTGAAATGTAATTCCTCGCAAAATAGCGAAATCGCTATTACCGATTTTTGCATTTGGGATGATGAATCCCAAATGCAAAAATAGCGCTCGCAAAGGGCCAGATTCTCAGAATCTGGCCCTTTGCGAGCCGATTTCGGCTTGATGAATCAGGCTGTTTCTTCCTGGCTCTGTTCTCCACCAACTGTCTCCTGTGGTTAAGTATGCGCTACACAAATACAGATAATAAAATAAATACGAAATTTCATTACAGCATTGTGGAAAGAAGGCCCTTTTTGAGGACTGCTTCTGTGCAATCACAGGTCATTTTTTTCCATCTTCTCTCTGACTGCAAGCGTTCCTACTGTATTCATAAATCCTTTCCATTCCACATACTTGAATCGTGTTTTTCATTAGCACTCATGAAAAGAAGAGGGCTCCACTAAAGTGTTTTGCCTTACTGAACAAAACACGAGAAAACACTCAAAGAAAGAGCTCACTCTCCCGCCTAAAAAGCACATCAAAATGAAGGAAATAAATTGTGTGAGACCTGAAACGCTTTTTTTCACGATATAATCAATTCCATCAACGCAGAGAAAAGACTCGAGCACTATTATCTGAAAAGTCATTAGGTAGTGGTCTGTCACTCTTAGAACTAATCAGAAGACATCTGCAAATGTGAATCTCTTTCTGCCTCTAAGTCGAGTTTCATCTCAGTGCAGCAAGGGCTTTCAATCTACATATTTCAGTTAACAAGTGTAATCATATCTCCATTTTCGAAGTAAAATGGCTCCTTTTCTTAAAATTTCATAAGCGGATCTGATTAAAATGGAATGACGGCCCCGTGCGACCGGTGCTTAATTAGTAAAAGAAAGAGTGCTGGTGTTCAAAGCTCTGCTCAGGAGCCCGCACCGGTGCGCACCAAATTGCAGAGGCTGCTAGTCATAAATGCTCCTCATGCCTCTTTAATCCAGCACCAGACACTCTCTGCCGCTTTATCTTACTCTTGAAGGTTCCTGCTTTCATATATTTTGATGGTTTTGCCGTCTTTCTCTTTCTTCAGCTTTCCGATTAGTGCGTCTTTCCACATCCTGCACTTATTAGATACTTGATGCAGAATGATAAGTGCCAGTCCCAAAAATAAGTGCCAATGGTTCGCACCGGCAAACTCTGGTACAAATCCAACACTATGGCGCGTATTTGCAAGCCCTTGGCTCTGCTGGTACATCACTTTTTCCATATTAAAAGGTAGGCACCGGCGGCGCAGGGGGCTTGTATATAAGCCCATATATGAGACTCTCACGAGCAGTGGCGGCTCCTCCGCTAAGGCGGAGGAGCGTCACCCCACTGAACAAAAGGAAAAATGAACACACAACTATTGTTAATAACATTTAAATTTTCCTATTTCAGTCAGTTTCTCTCAGGGCAGGGGGGGTCTGGCAAAAAGCAGGGGGAGGAGTGGTTTACACTCCCTCAGTGCGCACGGTTGCTTGGCTGGCCAAACAGTCCTGCACACTTTGCATCTACCCCACCAGGCTGCATTACACAGCCTGGTAAGGAACATGCAAAATCTCCCATTCCCTGGTTCGGTGCTCAGACTAATCCCAACACTGCATTGCAGCGTTGTGATTGGCTCAGGGGATCTTGAGATCCACATGCTTCCCACCAGGACTACTGGAAAAAAGGAAGATGACGGAGGACAGAGGAGAGGCGGCGGCCGGCTGTTATGGGTAAGTGATTTTTTCCCTTCTTTTTGAGTCTTTGACATCCACCCCTCCGAATCTACCCACTCACCCCACCAACCCCGGGCCGGTAGCTGCCCCTACTGCGCACGAGTGTTCAGACTCAGACTGGAAAGATGGGTAGGTGCATCAGCCCCATTCCCGTGGCACAATGCGCCACTTGGCCAGACACACCGTGCTGCAAAAATAATGTTTAATGGCCATCTCCTTTTAATTCAGTTGAACATTCTCCATAAAAAATCGTTTTGTGGATTTAAAGAGGGCCATCGAGTGAACAATGTCACAATAGATCTCTAAAACACAGCTGACCGCATTAAACAAACATTCAAAAATGCCTGTAGTTCGGTATTGTTAGAAATACAGGACTGGGAAAAGAGTACTGTTTTTTTGTTTCTACAATTGATGACTCTTAAAACTTCAAGAGAATGTCTTTGATATAATGTGTTGAGGACGTCTACATCTTTTGTAAGGGTGCAGGGTGGAAAGGATGGACTTTAAAAAAGAAAATATGATAATATGTCACACTTTATTGCTGCTGAACACATTTATACTTAACCGTTTTTTGTCTGAGTAAAGATAGACTGGGAAAATACAATATATTGCAAGTATTCCCTTCTGTTCAACTCTCCATTGGGGGATGGTAGGCATGGATCCCAAATTCTTTGTGGCTGGGATCACACACTGTACGTCGCAGAATAGGCCCTGTCATATTTGCTGGTATCAGAATGTAAGGGTGGCATGAGCTGTTGGTGATATTTTAATTTGTTGTGCGCAATATTGTGTACTGAAATAACAATTTAGCAATGCCCAAAAATATTTGGTGCAATATGGTCCTTAACATAAATGGCACTGCCTATCGTACTGTAGGCAAATAAAACACCACTAGCAGCTTTTACTTCTGACAAATTCAAATGCTTCAGCCTCTGATGTTGCTTGTGTTCTTGAGTTGAGAGCACAAGGCTCAGCTTTTCAGATTGAGTTGCTCCATGGGAATGAGGCGAGATTGGATTGGGCTTCAGTTTGTAATATAGTAGCTAGCTACAGAATCAATTGGAATGACAATAGTTCTTTCTTAACACCTTCGCTGCTAAGGCAATTCCCCTCCTGTGCTGGAAATTGCTATTTTCCTTATTCTATGACGAGCTGGGCTCGTCATCAGCACACGACCACTGTGCACCATGACGAGCCCAGCTCGTCATCAGCATCGAAAGGGTTAAATGTGCTAACGGGCATGCACAAGCGTGCACAACTCTTGCGTCTGTTTTGGGATGTTTCTGTACACCTGGTGGTCCTTGTGAAAGGGCAGAATGCTGTTACTCACAGTGAAGTTACCAATGGCTAAAGTGGGCTGACCCATTGCCTCATGCTGTTTTCTGTACTGTGCGGAATAAAATGTGAAGTACAACAAGAGACTAGTGGATGAAGTGTGTGATATACATACAATTTTAGTAAAATCATAACAGGTCTTGGCTAACACCAGACTTAAAAATGTAATGCTGGCAGTGTGGTGGTTTCAGTCTCTTTATGTTGTGTGATGACCTTCCTTTGGGAAACATTTAAGACGAAATGTGAAAAAACGATTAAAATTAGTCATAAACTGTATACAAGTTTGAAAATATTTGATTATATGTGTCAATTTTATATAAATATCTTGTTTTCAAGTAATTCTGATGCTAAAAGTAGATTTTGTGAAAAGATTTGAGAAAGATAGCAATAATAATCTTGAACTTTAAAAGAGACTTTTAATTGTTGGGGGCCGGCACCGATCGGGGGTGGTGGGGTGGGGTCAGGGGCGTGGGAGGGATGTCAAATAAAAAATAAAATAGCAACTTACCTTATCGCTGCCGCGTCTCTCCTCTGTGTCAGACTCCACTAGAACAGGAACCAGGAAGCACCCAGGCTCCCCTGACCAATCACAATGCTGCAGTGCAGCGTTGTGATTGGTATGAGCACAGTGGATCGGTGCTCTGCAAGGGAATGAGGGCCTGGGCATGTTCGCCATGTAGGCTGTAATGCAGCCTGTATGGAGAACATGAGAAGTGCACATGACTGGGGCCGGCCAAACATTCATTGTGCACTTGGAGTGGGCAAACCACACCCTGAGAGCAAAGCAGACCGCCCGCCTAACCGCAAAGCAACAAGGAAACATGAACAGATAATAACAAAGTTATTATCATTTTATGTTTCCTTAATTTACACTGCTGAAAAGCAGTGGGGCAACGTTCCTCCTCCTTAGCGCATTTAATTTAATTCAGGGCTAGGCACAACTTCTCCGCCAGTCACCCTGCCTTAATGGCCCATCCTGTCACACCTAAACCCCTTTTGTCCTCATGTCAGAGAGGACTACACATCCCACAGCAGGAGAGCTATTCAAAGCAATGTGACCCAGGACACTGGCAGTAAGGCACACTGGTTTGCGCACAGCAAATGGCAACTTTTTAAATGTAGGCAAAAAACAAGGGTTAGCCCAATCTGCTAAACCGGGAACCTGAGGCAATAAATTAAGATAATCAACAATGGTTCACTGTAGACTTATTCAAAACACCATTCTTTGATTACTTAGTGGGTACGGCTGCTATCCACAGAAGATACATAAATCAAAAAATATATATATGCACAATCTTAAACATTCATTTTTATGACCTGGAATAAGAGTAAATGACCTAACCATAGCAAGTGAAAACCAGCACAATTTAATTACAGAATTTCACGGGTAAAATCTGTAATAAGTATAAGTGATAAAGTGCTCACAAACGTGAAAAAGTGCCAATGTGCATCAGAATAAAAAGACATGACTCTTGAGTCCTTGAGTGATTTCTAGACTTGAGATCAAAGGGTAGAGTCTATATAACGTGAGTAGTCAATGGCATCTTGACCTCTGGGCAACAGAAGGTCATCATCAAGACAGCAAAACAAGGAGAGATAACCAATTATGCAGGTCAAACCTCAGATGAGAGGAGAGATGGAACCAATCCAGGAAAAACCTGGAACTCCTGTTATGTATGAGTAAGCAGAAGAGAGTCTATGGAGTGTTGGTGCTAGAGCCCGACTGGATCAAAGCTGAAGAATCATATACCTAAAAAGCAATCACAGGGAATTAAGGTGCGCTCCTTGCTTGGAGCAGTGAATAATACATGAGTGATCCTACAACTCATTTATTATTTTTTATTATTATCATGTTATGTTTTTATAAGTATCCCAATCCCACCAGGGACATCCACACTTTATACTAGCTACCTCTTCTGGCCCCCAGCCAGCACCTATACTAGGTGCCACTGGGGGTCAGCCATCTGGGGCATCCACACCATGATTGATTTGTTGGAATCCATGGGGGAGCCCTAAGGCCCATGCGCCCCGTCAGCTCTACAGCCAGCGCCCATGCTGGGTGCGGTAGGAGCTGGCTCTGCCACTTTGCTCCCTCCTGGTAGAGAGCAGTTTTTTCTCCGATCCCACCCGGACAGTAGTAAAGCTGTGTTCTGAGTTGGAGAGAGCGACTGCAGGTAATTATATTTGAATTTTTCCTCGCACTCTCTCTGACATGGAAAGCAGTGTCTCAGGGTATTGGGTCACCAGGACACTACTCTTTTCAGGTGTCTGGGGATGTGGTGCCCAGGGTCCTAATATGGTTTGGAGATAGGGGCAGGAAGCATCCTAAACCACAATATATAAATGTATAAAGTTGACCCAAGGTATGGGATCCCCAGGTCTACCAGAGGCTTGGGAGGGGCCGCAGGCCCTACTTCCCCTAACAAGTAAATCAACCTAGGGGATTGGGTCCCTGGGGCCTTTTATTGGCTCAAGGATTGGGGCTGCACACCCCTGGGGCTGCTAAAAACAACCCACCAAGGAGGGGGATTAAAATCGAAAAGGGTCTGGCCTTTTTTCTTTTTGAATGCACTACGGATTTCTTAAATGGTTTTAACACTACGCCGTGTTTTAGTTAACAGTGATTGTGATACCTAATTTTTCCTGAAACGCTCAGACTGTAGACTGGCCTTGCGGTGCCTGCCTATTAGAGCGGACCTCCATTTTCGAGGGTCAGCAGTCTAGTCTTTTTCTGCCCTAACCTACATAAGTAGCACGCTGGTGTGGCCACACAGCAAAGCTACGTGAGTTTATCTATGTGGTGGGGGAATGTTACTTGCGCATGGCACATTTTTTGAATTTCTTAAATTTTTTTAACACTACGCCGTGTCTTAGGTGACAGTGATTGTGATACCTAATTTTTCCTGAAACGCTCAGAGTGTAGACTGACCTCGCGGTGCCCACCTGTTAGAGTGGACCCGCCATTTTCGAGGGTAAGCAGTCTAGTCTTTTTCTGCCCTAACCTACATAAGTAGCACGCTGGCATGACCGTGCAGCAGAAGCACGCAGCGGGCTGCCTGTTCTGATGAAGAGGTTAATCCCAACCAAAAGATTGGCTACTCCAGCGAAGCACTAAAACAGATTGGGAAGTCTGTGAGTGACAGAATCTGTATACCCCATCTTGACGAAATGGCTGGCCCCAAGGCTGACTTTGTTAGGAAAGATGTCCTGGTGGGAGGGCTGCTTAATGTTAGATCTCTACCCAAACATCATGTCGAGATCCAGCTGCTACTTGAGTCGCACTGCCTAGACTTTTTATGACTGCAACCAGGACACATTCGGGACTGGAGGTAGAACTAGGCCTTGCCTGTCCTCCTAGTTATAAAATCTTACATAAACCCAGACCCAGAGGACGAGGAGGTGGGGTTGGGTTTATATTTAAGGACATCCTGGACTTCGCTCGACTAGATGTTGACGAAGTCGAAGGTTTCAAACTTATGGGCTTCTCATTAAAAGCCCTTAAAGGTTGCTGACTGGCGGGCATTATTTGCTATAGACCCCCAGGGGCGGTTAGCTCACCTTCTATGCAGGGATTGGTAGACGTCATTTGTAACATGGCCCTTACTCATTCCAATCTGATTATCTTGGGTGATTTTAACCTATGGTTAACCTATGGCTGAACGCAACTTTGGACTCAGGATACAGTAACCTAATTCAGAGTTTTGAGAGCTTAAGTCAATGGATCAATGAAGCCCCCCACAAGAGCGGGAATATACTCGACTTGGTCTTCTCTAAGGAACAGGCCTTGGGAGCAGTAGAAATCCTTCGAGTTGAACGGTCTGACCGTTATTTGGTCAAATTCCAGATATTGGACCCTAGGAAGGTAGGGCAGCCACCAGTGAGGTAAGGACATTCAAGAGTAGAGATTGGAGGGGACTCTTAAAAAATAAGACTATCTCATCCTTGGTATTCTCCTTTGGTAAGGATTTCAATAGTGGGGGGCAGTGGAGGACAACTATATATACTTTTGTGACCAGATTAAAACTAGGCTTGACCAGATTGCTCCCATAAAGAATTATAAGAAGACCGGCAGGCCGGCAGTCTGCTGGTATAATGATCACCCTAAATCCTTAAAATTGAACCGCCGACAGGAAGATTTTCGCGGACGAGGATAAATCTTCATGGAAGGCTGCAATAAGGGACTACAGGAAGGGAATTGATTTAGCAAAATCAGAATACTTTGCTAACAGCATTCTAGATTCTAAAAATCACTCCAGAACAATTTTTAAAATAGTGAATGATATGACTGTTCCTGAATGCACACAATCCAAAATTCTGCCAACCCAAGTTTTGTATGACATCTTAGCGACCTTCTTTACGGAGAAAATATGTAACATCATTGATGGTTTGGAAGTGAATAATCTCTCCAGGAAAGATGGCCTCACTGTGGAAACTAATGTACCACGAGTTGGAGGAAAGGTAAATGGGGCAGAGTCAGACTTCCTGATCTCCCTGAACCATTTTGAGCCACCCTCTGAGCAGATTTTCAACAGAATTGCCTTGGGTGTGTCAACAGGTTTCCCTTTAGATCCTCTCCCACCCAGAATATCTGGAAGGAATTGGGTTCTGAGCTCTTTCCCATTCTGTGGCAGATTTGCAATAGCTCCCTAACTTCCGTACTAGTACCAGCATGCTGAAAATGGGCTGTGGTCACGCCACTCTTAAAAAAAGCGACACTCGACCCGACCTGCACTGGTAACTACATACCAATTTCTCTCTTACCATATCCAATCAAAATCATCGAACGTCTGGTCAGCAAAACTCTGTCTCAATTCCTGAAATCCAACTCCAGGCTAGATGATGTTCAGTTTGGTTTTCATCCTGGCCATGGAACTGAAACTGCTCTGGTGACCGTGTTAGATGACCTTCGATTGCGGGCAGACTGGGGACAATCAGGCATTCTCATTTTGCTTGACCCGTCTGCCGCATTTGACACGGTCACCCTTGACATCCTCAGGGATTGGCGATAAGCCCTTTTCTCTTTAATATTTATATGAGACCCTTGATAGAAATCATAAAGGTGTATTGTGTAAAATTGGTGAACTACGCCGATGACACTCAGCTCTTCTTCTCCCTAGAGAGGAATCAGTCAACTCCTCTGGCGACTTTTAACGACTGCATGCAAGAGACTGCTCATTGGCTAAGAGCCAACTCACTTCCATTCAACTCAGATAAGACTGAAGTCTTATACTGTGCGGTGGGGAAAGTCCCTCCCCTATTTCCTGACAATTTCTGGCCTTCTTCAGCTGCCTCTATTTTGGTCCCGGCTAAAGCAGTGTGTAATCTGGAAGTTATACTGGATGCTAATCTAACCTTGGAAATACACGTAAATAGGTTGGTGAGGGTCTATTTTTCCCTGTTCAGAGCTTTGAGGAAGGTCCTCCCGCTGTTGCAAAAGACGGCCAGAGCGCTAGCCATTGGAAGTATCATCCATAGTAGGTTGGATTATTGTAACACCCTACTATTGGAGGCCTGAATATTTCTAGTTGATCGTCTTTAAAGAGTCCAAACCTTGGCGGCCAAACTGACACTGATGAAAGCACTTCGCTCATCAGGCTCCTTGGCCCTTGCAGAACTTCATTGGTTACAATAATGCAGAGGGTTCAGTTTAAGTCTCTCTGCATGGTCTTCAAGGCCCTTCATGATTTTGGACCCAAACATCTTCAGGAGACCTTTGATTGGTATATTCCATCAAGGTGTCTTTGCTCCTCCACAGCCTACATGGTGAGAGCTCCTAAAATTTGCAAAGCTAAGTCAGGAGGCAGGGCGTTTAGCTTGACCGCTGCCAAACTCTGGAATAACCTCCCGCTGGAAATCAGACAGTCTCTGGATCTTTTACAGTTCAGGAAAAAGGTTAACATTTATTTTTATTTATTTATTTGCGGGTTTGTATAGCGCTAGGAATAGACTCCCGGAGGAGTATCTCCGCGCTCAAAGACAGCAGGCAAGCATAGAGCGGACAATGACACTGGTATTCTAAGAGCAAATGGGTCAATTGAATATTTTCACTTTAAGAGAACATAGCTTCGGCTAATTTTTCTTAAACAGAAAAGTTTTCAATTGTTTCCTAAAGAAGAGATGGTAGGAACACTGTCTCAATAAGAGTGGAAGGGCGTTCCACAAAATGGTGCCCACCACTAGTCTAGTCCTGCTGATCTTGGGTACCCTCAGCAGCAACTGCTCACTTGACCTGAGTGTGCGTGTTGGGAAATATGTTACAAATTTATTAGCCAAATAGGCCGGTCCCAAATCATGTAAACCTTTATGTATAATACAACAGGTCTTAAAATTCACTCTTTGGCGTATGGACAACCACTGAAGTTTATCCAGCAGTGGTTTGGATGGCGATCTCGGGGGAGCATTGAGGATTAGCCTGGCTGCTGTGTTTTGCACCACTTGTAGTCGGTCTAGCACCTCTTCATTTGCACCTGCTAGAAGACCATTACAATAATCAAGTTGGCTGATCACTAAAGCCTGAACCAAAGTTCTTCTGATGGAGTCGGGAAGGAATGGGAATATCCTGCGGAGGAGACCTATCATGTGAAAGCAAGATCCCACCGTGGTGTTACCATGTTGTTTCATAGTCAACTCCGACTTCAACCGTATCCCCAGGTTCTTGATTATTTGTTTAGGTTCGGGGCTGGACCTAGGTCCAGCAGCCACCAGTCAGGGGACCATTGGATCTTAACCTCACCAAAAAGCATCACCTCAGTCTTACCAACATTACACTGAAGAAAGTTGGAAGACATCCACTGGGATACTGCTTTCATCCCCTCGGAGAAAGATTGTATAACCTCCGGAGTTAGTAGTTTAAAGGAAAAAAGCAGCTGAGTGTCGTCAGCATAGGACACTGGACAGAAACCAAAGGCTCCTATTATATCTGCCAGGGGGGCCACATAGGTGTTAAAAAGAGTTGGGCTCAGACACGAGCCCTGTGGAACCCCCTTGGTGATCTTAACCTCATCCGACCTAAAGTCAGCCATGGTGACACATTGGGTGCGGTCGGAGAGAAAGCTTTTTATCCAGTCCAGTGCCTTGCCACCGAGTCCATTCACAGTCAGTCGTTCGATCAGGATGTTGTGCGAGATGGTATCGAACGCTGCTGAGAAATCCAGCAGCACCAGGACAACGGAAAAGCCATTGTTCTGGTACATGCAGAGATCATCAGTTATCGACAGCAGGGCCGTTTCAGTGCTATATTTCGGCCTAAAACCTGACTGTGAAGGATCAAGGCTTCTCGATTGTTCCAGGAAGTTGGACAGATGCTTATTTGTGTGCTTTTCAATGATTTTCCCCAGAAAGGGCAGCAGGGAGATAGGCCTAAGGTTGGACATGTTAGTCCAAGGGGAAGAAGTGTTCTTGCGTATCGGTCTGACTAGGGCCTTTTTCTATTCCCGTGGGACACATCCCGTTGTTAGTGAGAGGTTCACCAGGCTCTGAATATCAGGACCAAGTGTTCTCCCCAATGTTCCCATTAATCTAGCTGGTAGTAGATCGGACGGGCTCCCACTTTTGATGTTCTTGATCAACATCTCTACCTCTGGCAAAGAGATCTCAGGAAAATTGTGAAAGGTATTGGGATTGGTGGCAACTGCTTGCACCGGTATATGGACATCCTGACTAATTATGGGTGGAATAAGTGCCTCTATCTATTCATAGATAGCATCAATTTTCTCGGTAAAAAAACTCGAGATGTCGCAGAGATGTTGGGATGCCATATCCGCACTTTCGCATGCCACTGGTTTTAGAAAGGTATTTACAATCTGGAAGAGTACTTTCGAATCATTGCCTGCTGCCTCCAATTGCGAGGTAACATAGTTCTTGCTTGCAGATCGGATGGCTTTATGATAGATGTTTTTTGCCATCTGATGATTGATTTTATCTTCCTCCAAGTGAGGTTTTCTCCAAACCTTCTCAGTTTTCCTGGTAGTGCGCTTAAGGCTCTGCAGTTCTTCAGAAAACCAGACTTCCTGTTTCCTAGCAGGACGCCTTTTAAATATTTTTTAGCGGAGCAATCTGCTCCACTGCAGTATGAGTGGCCGAATCAAATTTAAGTAGGGCAGAATTAATATCATCAGTAGCTAGAATAAGTGGGGCAACATAAACCTTTTTGAAATTTACATCTGATATTTTATGCCATTGTCTTCGCTGAACCGGAATTTGTGAAGAGTAGTTGGAACATATACCAATCTTTGGCATCGAAAACTCTAGAACAAAATGATCTGTCCAGGTTGTCTGTTTAGGCATATAACACTTAATACCAGAAAAATTGGAAAGAATCGGGTCTAAAGTGTGACCCACCAGATGCGTGGCCCCACTGTTACACTGTTTCAGTCCTAGTAAAGATACGTCAGTCAAAAAGGATTGGCTGTTTCTTAGAACCTGACTGTCCGGAGGGCTTTCTGGTAAATCCATTCTGGTACCTTCCACTGATCGATGACTCGTGTACTATAGCGCCAAAATGCCCGCTGGGTGATAGTTGCGCTCTATAAATACTGCATACAATACAATACAATCCACCCCATAAAATATACCATATTTGGACCTAGAAGGCAGAGTATCCCTAACATGCCCACCTATATGTTTTGTTTGTTTAAATACTTTGTTGATGTGGTGGCAGCCAATCAATTAATATCTTGTGATCTGTCGATCCATGAACCATCCGGGTCCCTGAGGATACATAAATTGTGAAACTTAATTTCTCACAAACTACTGAACAAATTTGCAACAAATTATAAAAAGCATGCCTTTTCAACCAAGATCTAGCTGTCTGCCAAATTGTAATAATTCTGTCCAGCTTTTTTTGTGGTATCACTGTACAATTTTCCTATGGAAGATTGCATGGGAAAAATGTGTTCTGGGACCCCGCCCCCCACATTTGTCTCAGACCACTTGCCAGATCACCCCAAGAGTTTCCAGGAAGAAGCTGAAATGGATTACCTTTTTTGGGGCCCGGCACCCAACCACCGCGTGTGCCCAAACCACTGCAGCGCATGGCTGACTGTGTCATATAATCAACATAAAGGGCATCATTTTAAGTAAGGTGAACCTACTGGCTTTGTCAAAAGGTAAGAACAGGTGCCCTGTTTGCTTTATCAATGTATCAGCACATCAACATAATAAATGTAGACTAACTGGTATAGCCAAAAAATCACCAATAACCATAATCAAATGTATATTTTGTAAATTTGCACATTGCAATGTGTAATAGTAGTGATTGTCACAAAATACAGTTAATATAGTAGTTAGTTTTTTTTACAAACATCAACATGCCATTGAAGTTTTTGTTTTAAACATTTTTTCAGGCCACAAAGTGCAGCCATTGATCCAAACACAAGGGGTCCCTGCTCTCCAGCTGAAAAGCATACAACTCCAGAATACCTAGAGTGGTTATTTTGTAATGTTGCTATGGTGCTGTTGTGCTCCTTGCAGCCCTCCACAACTATAACCACACATTTGATGGTGCTCATGCCCCTTGATGCTCCTGCCCCTTTTAGGAGGACCACCAGTATCCAAATTAAGAATCATAAATGCTTCACGGGGCATTATGGACGCCCATTACTTGGAGCAGTGAATAATAAAGGAGCAGCTCCTACCGCTCATTCATAATTCTTTTTTTAAAAATGTATTTTGCTATGGGTGTCCCAGTCCACCCAGGACACCCAATGTTTATATTCGCTTTGGTGCTTCCAGGGGAGCCCAAAGGCCCCTGCTGGATCCCCATCACCTAGAAGATCATGGTATCCCTTCTCTGCCCCTATGTGCTTTTTTTGTACTTTTTTTCCAGTACAGGGGACTGAGTCCCTAGTCCTAAAATGGCTGAAGCTCCATCTTTGTTGATGTGGTGGCAGCTGATCACCTCTTATCTTTGATCTGTCGGATCTACGGATCCAAACTCATTTCAAAAAAAGGAGAGCTGCCCCTCTACTCCAAGAGACAAGGTACCTTATTCAGTTAGTGTATCATTAAACAAATTCTCTTGGAGAGATCGACTAATTCAAACATCTCACACTGTGCTGTTTACACATTCACACATTTCATAATATCACTCTAAGATGGGACCCAAAAGGCAATTATAAAAATCATTTCAATAATGCAACCAATAAAAAGAAATTATCCAATTAAGTAAAATACAAATCATTTAAAAGACATTCTAAAAATCCATGGCATGTAATATATATACATTTTGAACCTTAATTTCTCAAAAGCTACTTAACGGGTTTATACGACATGTCTTCCCTGCCAGCGCTCTTGCAAATTACAGTGCATTGTACAGTGGGGAGTTATAGTTCATTCACTATAGCAAGTCAGGTGACAAGAGTGGAGATGCATGCGTGTGTCTAATATGAATTAGAAACAGATTTTTACTTTACAAAGTTAGTGCGTAACTATAACTTTAAAATCTCAAATGTTTGTCTACTTTAAGATTGGTTTGAGGTGTACAATTTGATGGGTGTGCGCGGATAAAAAGTCCAGATGATAGAGATATGTTTTTACTTAAGTTCCTTTATTTTTCAATCAGTATCAAAAAAGCTTTAAATTCCAGCCAACGCGTTTCGTTCTCCTTCGGAGAACTTCATCAGGGCTGAAAAAATACAAAGACAGCATTCAATATAAAAAAGACAAAATAGTACAAAGATAATGAGAGGAAAAAGAAAAAAACATGTATATGTAAATCAACATTAATACTGACACTTAAGTGAATAAATATATACGCGTACCAAAACAACAACAAAGGACAATGTACAATCAGGGATATCAAGAAAGTAATCACAATGTATAAGTGCAGAGTGGGGCTGACCTCTATGAACATCACAAAATGATCATAGAGATGATCAAACAAATTCTCACCAAGAACTTTTTCTTACATGACGGGGTCTGGTACCACCAGAAACAAGGCACAGCCAGGCGTTCCAGGTTTGCTCCCTCCTATGCCTGCCTCTTCATGGGGTAGTTTGAGAGGGAGCATTCCTGGGGCAAAGATGCTTCCCCCTGGATTGAACATATTGTGTTCTGGGGGATCTATGACAATATTCTTTGCCTATGGTCTGGAAATGTTAACACCCTAAAAGAATACCTTAAATTCATGAACACAAATCCATTTAATGTAAGTTTTACCATGGACTTTAGTCATGAATCAATTAACTTTCTTGACTTACACTTTCATGTAAAGTGTCAAGCGGTCTCCCACTCGGAACCACGCTGCAGGAGCGACGATAATCCCCTCTCTCTACCCCCGCACAGACTGCAGGCCACGTAGGAAAACCAATGCACTCTACAGCCTGGGCCAGGAGAGAGGGAAGGGTAAAAAATAACAACCCCAGGGAAAGGGGAGGTGAAGAAGGCTTGTAGACCCAGGGATTCTCCTGACAGCTCTCTTTAACCTCGAGAGTATACACGGAACCTCGCACCCTGCAGAGGAAACATAAACAGAAACAAGCACTGATAAATATTCCCTCTGACGTCAATCTCTCTGTGCACAGTCAATTACCCGCATCAAACACAACCGCTCTCCTTCTTACCCAATAAGAGCTTTAACAGGTCTGCATAGGAGACCTCGTTCTTCTTATGCAATGCGGAAGCCTTCAAGAAGAAACGCCCCTCCGGGTTAGTTTTCTTTACTGTGTGCTTCACCTTTCTGTGGGGAAAAAGTCCTCGGACTGAAAAAACCCCGTTCTGCATTCAATGAGTGTAAAACAAAATCCCCACTTCCCTGATCCCCGAAAAAACCCGTGGCCACGTAGTGCAAAAACGAAAATAAAACGTTAGCGTTCAGCTGGTTCGTTTCCTGAACCCAAAAGTCACTCACAGGAACGCCTTGAGTCGAAAAAATCCCGGAACTGATTGCACCGGCTCGGATGCAAAGCTCGTGCGCAGCCGCGCACCTGATTCCAAATACTTAGATCCCCGTCCGGAAATCCCAAACACGTCCTTCCAGGTCAGAGCGAAGCCTCACTCTGACGAACACCAGAATCGTCCGGAATAGAAAAGAACTCGAACTCAGCCACACGATCAGGTACTAGAATCCCAGATAGACCACTGACCGGAAATAAAACCAAGCACTGAAAGACCGGTCACACTGCCTTAAAAGCGATCACATGGGAGAAGAAAGGGAGGGGTGTACCTTTGAACATGTGCATAGAGAGAGGACTGAGCGCCGTATTTCCTAAATCCCAACATAAAGGAAGGTGCTATACAAAGCACCTTGTACCGGAAGAGTACATCATGCAATAGCATCTTACATGCTAGCAGTGCACACACCAGCTAGGTTATTAACAACATACCATTTGGGAGATGGTAAGAATTAGGTGCAACTGCAGTGAGCCAGGGAACTTCACCAAAAACATTACAGAAGCAAGAACTAGATTTGTCACCAGAGGTTACTCAAATAGAGTACTAGATACCGCAGAAAGAAAGGTACACTCTTTCCAGCGTGAAACAACATTACTACACAAAAATCCAAAGAAAAAGGAGGATGGTGCTAATAAACAGTAAATTGATACTTGTATAGCGCACTACTCACCCGCAAAGGGTCTCAAGGCGCTTGTACGAATACCGCTGTGGAACCCATCCTGGCTTTCCCTGTGAGGCGTCCACTCCTGGGCACCCCCAAGGTGGAGGCCAGGCATCCTTAGCGTTGTGGGGGCCGTTGTGGAGATTAAGCAAGCTATTGCCCAGAGTTGCAGAGTGGGACTCCATGATTGCAATAGGCACCGAGCCGAGAATTATCAGGTCCATGGAATTTTGAGCCAAAGACCCGCCGAGGCGGCGAATTGAACCCTGGTTCCGGGCTAGAACTCTGCATCAGGGTCTGCCGCTCTAACCATTGAGCCACACTTCTCCGCATTTACGCTTTATCACCCAGTATACTAACCACATTCCACCTATTCCGATGATGCGAACAATCTCAGGAGTATGCTGAAAAAGAACTGTCATATACTCTATCCAGATGCAGTGATAGGAAAAGATATTCCCGCAGCACCTCTTATCACCTTTAGTAAGGCAAGGTCATTAAAGGACACTTTGGTCCAAAGCCATCTTTCCCCGAACACGCCCACAACAGGCACATTGAAAGAGATGAAAGGGTTCTTTCCCTGGGGGAAATGTAGAGCATTTGCCACCAGTAAGAGAGTCCTGAATTACAAGATTCCGGGGCTACAAAAACCTAAAGTCATCAATAAGTTCTTTACCTGCACAACATCACACGTGGTCTATTGTTTAGTGTGTCCCTGCGGACTAAGGTACATAGGGAGCACTATTCATAGTCTGAAGGTACGCATTCTGGAACACCAACAAGCCATAGCTAACAAGGATGTAAATTATCAGCAGTAGAGGTGGCAAGAGGCGGGGAAGGCATTTTTTGAACTTGGACTGCATGGACTGCATTTTGAACGGAGCAGTTAGCGGAACGGCGTGAGCCAGCGGGAGCCAGGTGAAACCTTTCCGCAACCCGCAAAGCACAGCAGCAGCAGCAGGCCAGCAGAAAATTGGACAATGTCTCCTCAGTCTGGGTGTTTGTGTCCATGAGCACCGGTGAGAGTTGCAGTCTGCACGATTTATGGTGCTGCATAAAAAGAAGGTTGTTGATTGATTGGCGGGAGCAGCGCACACCCTCTGAGAGAGGAGGAACCGTGACAGGCACCACAGACCGAGGCACGAGAAACACGGTCTGTCCTGACAGGAGCGAGGGGACCGTGGCATGAGAAACTCGGTCTGGGAGAGCACTTACCTGTGAGACGCCGCCACCACCAGGAGTCACAAAGGGGCCGCCATTATCACGCCGCCACCGCCAGGAGTCAAACGAACGCTGACATACCACGCCGCCGCTCTGGGACTTCAATTCCCGGCAGCCTTTGCGGCGGCGCGCTCCGTGACACCGCGCCAGCGCCAGGAGGTGCCAGGGGGCATAAGAGCAGGCTACGCCCCGCTTCACGGGACGCGAGCGGGACGCCCGGGGTGAAGCCCGGGCAAAGGGCGGGCCCTCTAAGGCCCACAGAGGCAAGAAGGGGCTAGGCAAGGCCACCCCTATAACATCTACTAAGGAGTATCAAGCATCAAGACCTGCGATACAAGATAACAGTGTATGTGCTGTTGACCTCCAGTAACCACCTCCCAAGTCCTGGTTACAAGACGGGGGTCGGTAGGCAGCTAGTTAGAGCTGCCACCGAATCGCCCAGGAGCCTCGGAAGAGGAGGGGATTTGCTTTGAGAAGTCCTTAACAGCCCTTTCACCACCACTAAACAAGAAGAGGAAATCGCAGGAAAATATACCAATTGTATCTGTCTATCGCTGAAGTAAGATCATTTTTTATTCATTTTTTCCCTCCTTTTTATCAATTTGTGGGTACAAAACTAACTCTAACTGTAGCACAAACATGTCTAAAAGAAATATTCCTGTGGCACCTGAAACACCAATTAACACCATGGACAATTATCTCGTTCAGGTGGTCAACAAGATAAACAGTGAACGAAGACAGTCGTTGGGTCTGAGTCAGTCACCTATCCTCCCCTCTACGAGTCCTCCTCCTAATCCACAAATAACCGATGCAACACTTCAAGATCCTAGCTGCGTTGCCCCTGAAAATAACTCCCTAGTCAATGTCAGTATGGATATAAGTGGACTAAATGCGGCTGACATGGAGATACATATGGATACTGATCCGGACACACATATTGACATTGTGGTAGAAGAAGTATCGCCTGCAACGCGCTGCGACTAGGGCAGTTGGAGCGTGTCGTAAGACGCAAAATAAACGTGGGGGGGCACGGTCAGGGAAGAATAAAGCTACTCCACCGCCAAAAACTAAAGGCAAATGTCGGGAGTATGAGGAGGAAAATACTAGGGAGTCTTTGGATGAAGTTTGATTGTCTAAAATATCTGGCTTGTTAGAGTTAAAAATTCAGACATTTATCAAACCACTTATTAGTAAAATTGACAAACTCTCTGCGGTCATAAAGAAATTGGGAGGTATTCAAGACATATTAGTTGATGCGATAGGCACTGTTTCAAATAGTGTTACTAAGCAGCATGAATGCCAGAAGATACCTAGTGTGGGTGGGACAGCTTCAGATGCGATTCCACTAGAGGTCACTGCACCGGAGAACCCACAAACTGGCCCAATCACCCATGAATTAGCGAAAGAGGTCCCAATAGACCCACCACTTGTACCAGCACCCTATAGCTTCGAGAAAGATTTGTCACAATTTGTAGTAGAAGCTTCACCGTTGGTTTTAGTATTAGCAAATGTACCTACCCTACCACCAGACCAAACAGAGTCAACATCATCACTTACAAGTAAGGCATTATACTGGCTGTCAAATAACATGAGGATGGCGCAGTGGGGGGAACAGCAGTTAGCTGATGAAATTAAAATGGCAAGGAGGCTTACATGGATTGGGAATAAGCCTAAAAAATGGAAGGGTGACTGTGTTGTGTTAAATCTCTTAAACCCAGTCACACTTCCGAATATTTTGTCTAACATTCTTCCCCCGCAACGAAGAAGTGGCACCATAATCCCCCTTACATTGGAATTTTTTTATAACGAGTTGCAAAAAGAACCCAAACAAAATGCCATGAAGTCAGCTTGGATGGTAAGAAATAACAGATGGGGTGGGGGACCTATGGTAACTGATACTAATATTGTCCCAGGTAATAGGGTTGGGGCATGGGTAGGTGACCACCAAAATGTGCCTTGTTTTACTACCCCTGGGCCAAATTGGAATTTAGTGACTAGACGGGGGCCGTGTAATTATGTCAATGAGTATGGGGCGACACGTAATGGCAATTACATTGGAGGATGGTTAGGTGACCAGCAGAACTTGCCATACCCTAACACCCCAGTGCCTAGATGGAATACAGCTATAAACGGATGGGGTTTTGGGGCTCCGTCCTGTAACTGGGGAATTAGCACTTCCAATAGGTTTGGGGCTTTGGCCGGTCCTAATGACTGTGATTGACTCAAGGGGGGGGGGGGTTCCAATGAAGTAAGGGTTGTTACACCCAAGATAACCCCGAAGCTGAGTTCAATCAAAATGCACTGGACTATAGGTTAGAACTGCCGCACTACCATTCCACTAGACAAAATACAGTGGCTCAAACATTGAATACAGATGTCTCAGAGACTACTAGACAACCCCAGGCACAGGTAAATCAAGAAATGTTAGAAATAGATAAAATATTTTGCTGGAACATTGCAGGGTTGAGAAAAAATGTATCTGATCCAGCTTGGCAACAATATCTTGCCAGTGGGGACCTTATCCTGTTCCAGGAAACTTGGGGGTTGGAGAACTACTTTAAGGTAGATTACAGATCATTTTTTATTCCCGCAATAAACACTAATGGGGGTAGACCTTCTGGTGGTTTAACTGTATGGGTCAAAATTACAGGGGGGGTAAGCTTAAAACAAATAGATACAAATAATCCTGACCTTCTGATGATTGAATTAAAAAAACTCAAGGGACAGACCATTTATGTGATCAATGTCTATAACAGACCACATCAAGCATGCAAAGAGTCGCCAGTCATAACCCACTTAGGTAATATTATGGCAGGGTTAGATCAGAATGCAACAGTAATTATAGGTGGCGACTTTAATAGAAGTTTTGAGCCCACACTGGGTCTTGAAGACATCTATAAAGACGAGGATAGTGTCAACAATATACCCCTGGTTGACACGACCTATAAAGTAGCCTGTACTGCGAGTGCCTTACAATTACTGAGCTTAACGTTTGAGCGTGGGCTACGTGCATGTAATGGGCGTTTGCCTTCAGATTGTTCCAGTAAGCCAACATTCACTAGAGGTGTTTGTTCTAGCCATCTAGATTATTTTATAGTTTCCTCACATTTATGGCCTATGGTAGTGGATTTAAAAGTGGATGACCGCATGGAGAGCGATCATTATCCTCTGATCCTATCTATCCAAAGGTAACTAGACATAATATCGACTACATAATATCGAATGGGCAAAATATTGAGTAAAAAATATCGACATGAATAAAATATCGACTTCAAAAATATCGTTGGACAAAATATCGACTAAAAAAATGATTAAAAAATATCGTTTACAAAAATATCGACTCAAAAATATCGACCAGACAAAATATCGATAAATAGTCAAAGTAAAAAATATCGAGAATATGTAGAAAAAATGTTAAAAAAAAAAAATAGTATTAATATTAATATAAATAGTAGTTAATGTTTAGGAGCGGGTTGTGGGTTTATAGGAGAATAGGGTGGGAAGTAATTTAATAATAATTAATTAATTAATATATGTTTATTTTTTTAAATTATTACTTAATTGGTAATTAATTAATATTATTAGTTAATTATTTAATTAATTTTTTTACATATTTTTTAATTTAATTATTGTTAATTAATTATTTTTAATTAGTTAATTACATTAATTAGAGTAATTATTAATATAAATAGTAGTTAGTGTTTAGGAGCGGGTTGTGGGGTTATAGGGGAATAGGTGGGAAGTAATTTAATAATAATTAATTAATTAATATATGTTTGTTAATTTTTTTAATTATTACTTAATTGGTAATTAATTAATATTAATTAGTTAATTATTTAATTAATTTTTAAACATATTTTTTTAATTAATTAATTGTTAATGATTTTTTTTATTAGTTAATTACATTAATTAGAGTAATTTTATTATTATCTATAATTGTGTGTTAAAGTTAATTAATTCGAAAAAAATAATATTAATTAATAAATTCTATTAATTACAGCTAATGTGCTAATATATTTACTTTTTTTATTGTTAATTATTAATTAATTGGTAATTAAATCATAATATTTAATGTTGTGTAAAGGAGTATTTTTAGGGTTCAGGGTCAGTTTAAAAATCTTGGTTAAAGGGGTATTTTTTGGGGTTCAGGGTCAGTTTTCAGTTTGTTGGTAAAGGGGTTTTTTAAGGGTTCAGGGTCAGTTTTCAGTTTGTGGGTAAAGGGGTTTTTAAAGGGTTCAGGGTCAGTTTTCAGTTTGTGGGTTAAGGGTTTTTTTAAGAGTTCAGGGTCACTTTTCAGTTCTTGGGTAAAGGTGTATTTTTTGGGTTCAGGGTCAGTTTTCAGTTTGTGGGTAAAGGGGTTTTTAAAGGGTTCAGGTCAGTTTTCAGTTTGTGGGTTAAGGGGTTTTTTAAGGGTTCTGGGTCAGTTTTTAGTTCTTGGGTAAAGGTGTAGTTTTTGGGTTCAGGGTCAGTTTTCAGTTTGTGGGTAAAGGGGTTTTTAAAGGGTTCAGGGTCAGTTTTCAGTTTGTGGGTTAAGGGGTTTTTTAAGGGTTCAGGGTCAGTTTTCAGTTTGTGGGTTAAGGGGTTTTTTAAGGGTTCTGGGTCAGTTTTTAGTTCTTGGGTAAAGGTGTATTTTTTGGGTTCAGGGTCAGTTTTCAGTTTGTGGGTCAAGGTTTTTTAAGGGTTCTGGGTCAGTTTTTAGTTCTTGGGTAAAGGTGTAGTTTTTGGGTTCAGGGTCAGTTTTCAGTTTGTGGGTAAAGGGGTTTTTAAAGGGTTCAGGGTCAGTTTTCAGTTTGTGGGTTAAAGGGTTTTTTAAGGGTTCAGGGTCAGTTTTCAGTTTGTGGGTTAAGGGGTTTTTAAGGGTTCTGGGTCAGTTTTTAGTTCTTGGGTAAAGGTGTATTTTTTGGGTTCAGGGTCAGTTTTCCGTTTGTGGGTAAAGGGGTATTTATAGGGTTCAGGGTCAGTTTTCAGTTTGTAGGTTAAGGGGTATTTGTAGGGTTCTGGATCAGTTTTCAGTTCTTGGCTAAAGGGGTATGCTTTGGGGTTCAGGGTCAGTTTTCAGTTTTTGGGTTAAAGTGTTTTTTAAGGGTTCAGAGTCAGTTTTCAGTTTTTGGGTAAAGGGGTATTTTTAGGGTTCTGGGTCAGTTTTCAGTTCTTGGGTAAAGGGGTATGCTTTGGAGTTCAGGGTCAGTTTTCAGTTTTTGGGTTAAGGTGTTTTTTAAGGGTTCAGGGTCAGTTTTCAGTTTTTGGGCAAAGGGGTATTTTTAGGGTTCAGGGTCAGTTTTCAGTTCTTGGGTAAAGGGGTATTTTTTGGGTTCAGGGTCAGTTTTGGGTTTTTGGGTGAAGGGGTATTTTTAGTGTTCAGGGTCAGTTTTGGGTTTTTGGGGTACAGGCGTACAGGGTAAAAAAACAAAAAAATACATTAAAGCTAATAAATGAAATTACAAATAAAAAAATTACATTACATTATTAAGTTTTAAATGTACCTACAAAATATATGTATTAGCACCTTCCCTGATAGTAGCTAGACTGGAGTTGGAATAGTGATTATTAATTGGTTAGTGTCCAGCACCTTCACTGATATTAGCTACACTGGAGATGGATTAGTAATTAATCATTGGTCAGTGTCCACCACCTTCACTTATATTAGGTTGACTGGAGTAGGAATAGTAAATAATTATTGGTCAGTGTCCAGCACCTTCCATGATATTAGCTTGACTGGAGTAGCTATAGGAAATATTAAATTGGTCAGTGTCCAGCACATTTGCATACATTTTTACATTACTGTATTATAATATTAAAAAATAATGCAACATGGATGTTTTCAAAAAACTTTATTAAACATTTTTGAAATTTTTAATGTGTACTACAATACAATCACAAACAAAAATAACATAACATTATTTTGAAATGTAGTATTCACAGAATAACACATTAACATTTATATACATGTTGTCAATTATAAAACAAAATTAGTTAACAACATTATTTCAGTAAATATAAAAAATTTTCATCATTAACTTTGAGTTACAAGTATTTATATTGAATTAAATACAAAAAACGTTTTTTTAACTTGTTCCATTAATATTTAATAATGTTAATATTAAATATTAATATTATTAAATATATATTTTTTACATTTACATTTTTATAAAGTAACATGACTATTATTACATTTGCTCAAGAAATTGAAATACAAATTAAAACATTTGTTGTTACATATTTCAAACAATGTTGTTTTTAAATGAAACATATAAATATATTATGTTGTAAACTGTATAACAGTATAGGGGAACAATATGTTTAATAATAATATCTGGTATTGCCAAAAGATTATTTATGCAATTATATACTTTTATAATAGTTAGAAATTATTATAAAACATTTTGTAATAATTAATAAAAAATAATAACACATATATTTATTATTATTATTATTAATTAATAAACATAATCATTTATTTATTCTTTTCAGAAAACCATACATTCTGAGATAAAAAAAATACATTATTTCAGGGAATTGTTTATATATTAAATGGTTATAATTTTGATATTAATAACAATAAATAAGTTTTATTATTTATTATTATTAATTATTACCATAAACAATTATAATGTTTACTTAAAAAAACACAAACTTATTACTATAAATGTACACAATAACAAAATATTTACATCTTTTATTCCAAGTCTTACATAATTTTTTAATATTATTAATATATAATAATTACTATATATTAATTAATATTAAATATATTTGTATTTCTTAAACATGTTAAATTATAATGAGTCTAGTGTATTAATTTGTAAAATTAAAAATGTGTATGTATTATATTTTTTAACTATAACATTGTATTGTCTCTGATACTTTTACAAAAATGGTTTAAGGGGACTACTTTTTTACCGCGTAAGGTTATTGCGCTTCATTCAGGACTGGAGAAGCTCGCGGTTGGGAGTTGCTTCGCGTGGAGAGAGGTAAGGTTATTTTTACATACAAATTATAACTAAGTGGTAATGTTTGAGGGTATATTCGAAATGTGTAGTGTTTTTTTGTGTATGTATGAATTATTTAAGTAGCGTTTAGGTGAAATGTCGTCGATAGAGATGCGTCGTGTATGTTTTAGTTCTTGTGTTATTTTAAGTGTTCGGAAATGTCTTCTTACATGGTTACTGTTAATTGTGAGTGTATTTACAAATGTTATGGGCTATTTGTGGGTGGGTTTCGTTATGTATGTTATTTTACAGGTTCCGGTTCCTCGCATGAAAACTACATGGAAGGAAGCGTGTTTTTTTCCAGGAGAAACTAATGTTTGACTTATTATGGTTATATTTTGACATTTATCTCCTATTGTTCGTGTTTGCCAGGAGCGTTTTTTTACACATTTTCAACATTTTTCGGGTTTTTGGAGGGTTTCGAATTGGATTGATACATTGATATGCGTGACCGTTTTTTAAAAGTTGTGTGTATATCACTTTAAATACTAAAGTGTCCACACTACTGTTTTCGGAATTTCCTGGAGCGTTTTTTTTTTAAACTTAATTTTCGGGTTTTTGAGGGTTTCCCGTATTGGAATTGTCCTATATTGGATTGGATTGTATGGATTGCATTTTGCTTGATTACGTCTTTTTCATCTACAAAAATTGTAAGTATTGAAATTACAATTTTTATTGGGTGGGAAATGTCGAATTTTATGTAATGTGTATGTGTGATGTAATTATAAATATTGCATATTTGTTCAGAAATAATGTTCCAAATTTTTGACAAGTTTGTTAAACAAATATGTATTATTTATAATTGATTACAAATGTTTGTGAAATGTAATTTTACCATTATTGTAAGAAGACATTAGGATATTTTGTAGACATTTTTATAGTAGACTTTTAGCTTTTATTGACAGGTATTCTAATCCTCTAGTTGTAGGGTATAGTGTGACTTGACTTTGCAGTAGTCGGAACATTTGTTTAGTTTGTTTAGTGAGTTTTGGACCAATTTGGGACACAGATTGTTCCATTCTTAGTTCTTGATAGCTTTGTTCTTTTTTCAAAGCTTCTAGAAGGTTATGGAATGTGGGTTTGCCTCTGCTTGTGGTAGCTTGGAAAGCATTATGCCACCCTTCTACACTGTTGTTTGTTTTAGCCTCTTGGTTTAAAGTACTATGATAGACATTCCACCAAGGGATTTGGAATTTGGGTTGGCGTCGATGTCCAGATCTGTGCAACCTTCCCACCCAAGTATCTTCGAAATAGTCCAGTAATGGGGTTAGTTTATCTTCATTCCTCTTGTAATATGTGCTGTCAATTAATAAATTGTAGTGTTCCGCTACATCGGTAACAGGAACGTAGGCCAGGGCTATCAATTTTTTAATTTGATAGGCAAAGGTGCTATCTGTTGAGTATAGTATACTTAAAGTTGATTTTTGGAGATGCCTCCATATGCTCTGATTAAAATGATAATAGCAACCCTGGATTGCTGTGTGGGGAAATGTTCTCAAAATGCTATTAATCATAGCTAATTCGAAATCAATAATTATTTTTTCTGGAAAATAATTATTGATTTCAGTTTTGAGAACATTTAATATTTCTGTATAAGTGTTTTGCTGTTTGTTGGGTAGCAAACAGTAAATGAAAGGTATGTTAGAGTTATGGTATAAACCGTGGATGGAATATAGTTGATAAAAAGGTTTTGGGCATGGTTTAAATGTTCCATCCATCATCCATTGGGGACACTGTTGGATTTTTCTTAAATTACTTGCAGTTGCAAACATAATGATTCTGTTTGTACTGCTTTCATTGTCAAAAAGGATAAATTTGTCTTTATTGTGTGTGATGGCCATTTCTGGTGAAATAATAATTTCCTCAAAAGTAGTTGGGTTGGGTTGGGTTGTGCTAGTGAGTCTTTTAGTGCGTGCAATTGTGCGTTTCAGGGAGTCAATAGAGGGTAGTTGACCTGAAGCATGGGCTGGGACTTTTAACAGTTCTTCTTTAAGGATTTGTGTTGTTGGTTTATCACTTTGTGTGCTAGCAGTTTTAATACTTTCTAAAGCATCTCTTATTTAAATTTCTGTGACATTTGGGGGATGATTGTGTTTCCTGGTAAATAACACATTAGTTTCCTCAGTAGTAGCCCTCCCATAACATTTGTTGGAGTAATATTTGGTACACTTCCCAAAAACTTTTCTACCACTTTGTCTTTCCTGATTATACACATAACCCATATAACATAATAGTAATTTATTTTTCTGTGACATAACAAATTCTGCACCTTCTGTCATTTTGTTTTACTTGTTCTAGGAAAGAGTAGAAAGAAACAAAATCAAAACACATATATTTCACTTTGTGGTGCAAACATCATTAATGATCTATTTATACTTACAGTTACTGAAAGTAGTAATCACAAATGCAGAACTGTATTTTGAAGGATTTTCTTGTATGTATTTCTTTATTTACTGTTGGTATGAAAATATAGAAATGCTAAGTTAATGTTTACACATAACAAATGTTTTTCCTACGAAAAAGCAGTTGTCCATTTTGCTTAGTAGTACATTTGATGTAAACATGACATATACTTACTTGTTTAAATAGTAGAGTTGTAGTATTTGGTGGAGTACATCAAGGTAGTAAAGTTCAGATCTGTAGAGAAGATAGAATAAATAAATGTAAATTATTATAAATAATATTTTGAACTGTTGGGAAATGGGAAATATTTAAAAGTATACTAACTTCTAAATAAGTTGTTTTCTTTGCTGTAGGCAGAATAGCTGTAGGATGTATTCAGAATATCTGTAGAGTAAATATAAAATATATAACATGTTGTTAAGAACATAGTTTGCGTTTGTTTCGGAAGTTTTAGACAAATTACAAGTATACTTACATTTTTTACAAGGGTAGTCTTGTTTTTTGGTATAGTTGGTGTTGGATGTTTTTATAGGATCTGTAGAATAGATGTATGATGTATTCAGAATATCTGTAGAGGAAATTAAAAAGATATAACATGGTGTTAAGAACATAGTTTGCGTTTTTTTCTCAAGTTTTAGACAAATTACAAGTATACTTACATTTTTTACAAGGGTAGTCTTGTCTTTTGATATAGTTGATGTTGGATGTTTTATATGATCTGTAGGGAAGATGTAATATGCAAGATATGTTGTTTAGAAATTTTAATTTTTAATATTGGGTGTTTAATAACAAAAACATATATACTTACATGTTTAATTAGTGTACTTTTATACATTTGTAGTGTAGAAATAGGAAAATCTCAGTATATCTGTAAATATAATGTTTAAAATAAAGAAAGAATCTTGTGAAATAGTGTTTAAAAACAGCAGTTGGTGTATAACAAAGCATTAATATATACTTACTATCTGATTTTCCATGTGAAGAAATATGACCATGTATTAGGAATTGATTTGGAGTAGTTTCTATCAGAAATGTAGGAAGAGAAAAAAATAAAATAAGTACAAGAGTTAGGAGATGTAAGTAAAATAGTACACTTCTAATTTAGATTTCTAAATAATGCACTGTTACTTACTTGAATAATTAGCTAGTGAGCTGGATCTTTAAAGATGTTTCTTCAGGAACAAAATCTTCAGAGTGTTGGCATCTACTTTCTATAGAGTTAGCAGCAACAAATGGTAGAATGCACGTATCCCTTTTATAGTATGTGTATTTTGTGTGCTTTGATTTGATTGGTTGTAGGATGTAATGAAGCATTGTATAGGCTAGTTTGAATTTTTTTTTGTTAATTGGTGTTTGTTGATGTGAGAATGGTGGTATGTGGTGAATGCCGCATTAAAGCAGGTTAGTTTTTGAATGAAATAGATTTTTAACAGAAAATAAGTAATGAAAATGTTTGTTAAATGCAAAGAATATTTAGAAAATGATAGAACGCATGTAATTGAATGTATAGGAAATGTAGATAAATAGGAATGTTATAAAAGTAACAGGTATTATATGTAAAATATACTTTGTATAGAGCAATGACTTTTATTGATGATTAATATGGTATTTTAGACATGAAAGGGTACAAAAATGAACTCGATATTTTTAAAAAAATGATATTTTAGTAGTCTATATTTTAGTTGTCGATATTTTTGTAGTGTTAGGGCAAATTTCATGTAAAACGATATATTTGTAGTCGATATTTATTAAGGCGATATTTATGTACTCGATATTGTAAGTACTCGATGTTTTTGACTCGATATTTTTGTAGTTTGTGTAATAAGTATAGAAAGTCGATATTTTTGTCGTCGATAATTTTTCAACGATATTTTAGCAAGTCGATAATGTGACCGTCGATAATATTTCAGTGATCCCTATCCAAAATTTGATCTCTACCAATAAGAGTGCCAGACAAAATATTTATCAACTACAAGACCCCTTAGAAGCAAACAATCGTAGGTCCCTAAAGTGGCCAGCAGTCTTAGGAAATACAAACACTATCAGCCAGATCTACCACGTCTTCGTTAGACATATGTCTCCCTTGGCTGAGAATAGTACTGCTAACCATAGCTCTTGTCTGACAGAATCCCATGACCATTTAATTGGCCAGCTCAGTGAGATCTTGACTAGAGTTGTAAAAAGATCAAATGCCGCTCACAAGTGTAAAGAAATGGGTAACTCTTGGTACAATCAGGAATGCCGGAGAGCCAAATCAGACTTAATTATTGCAGTCCGGGAAAACTCATCAGACAATGTTAAAATCAAAAGAGCTCAGTACAAAAGAAGCTTACTTTCGCCCAAAAAAGAATGGGACGAGAGGGTATGGTCTGACCTGCTAGATGCTTGTAAGCGCAAAGATCAGACTTCCTTTTGGAGCCTTATTGCTAGAGGTACCAAAGGGGTCACTGAAACTAAGGATAGATTTCTTGAGGAAAGGACTTGGGTCAGGCATTTCTCTTTACTATATGCTTGTGCCGACCCAGGTGATAATGAAGACCAGGCTAATATGTATCTTGACTTGGCATTGCATGAAACCCCTCTTGTATTTACCTTGAATGAAACAATTCTACCAATTAAAGCTGTTAAGCCAGGAAAAGACCCAGGCCCGGACAAAATACCTGGGGACCTCTGGAAACACGCGAATTACATATGGGCTCCCTACATTAATTTACTATCTAATGAAATTGCTAGTGGAGCCCCTGTCCCCGAAACTTGGGAGGGGGCGGAGATTGTAACATTATTCAAAAAAGGTGATAGGTCGAATCCCTCGCACTATCGTCCTATCAGTTTGATTGACGTGTTACAAAAAATGTTTGCCCGCCAACTTCTTAGTCGTCTTGCCTTATGGATCGAAGATCATTCTATTTTTACGAAGTACCAGGCTGGTTTTAGACCAAAAATAAGCACAGTGGACCAGGTTTTTAGATTTTTATGTCTAGTCTGGAAATACACTATCATAAGGAGCTCCCATATATATGTGGCTTTCGCCGACTTGAAAGCAGCCTTTGATATGGTTCCAAGGGCAGACCTATGGAAGACACTAAATAATATGGGCGTGCCCGGAAACATTCTACAGTTACTAATCAGACTGCATGAGAATAATTATGCACGAGTCAGATGGGGACCAAATGGGGAGCTAAGTGAGAAAATAAAAATAGCTAAAGGGGTTAGGCAAGGGTGTGTAATGGCACCTACCCTATTCTCCCATTATGTTAACGATATTCCCGACACCCTTTTGGGCTGCGAGCATGACTCTCCCAAATTGTGTGGTGAAGCCGTTCCGGCATTGTTATTTGCAGATGACACCATTTTAATCTCTCAGACACCCAGAGGACTTCAGAACCTTTTAAATAAATTTAGTTTGTATTGTCATGACAGGAAATTGGAAATTAATTCCTCAAAAACAAAGGTCATGACAATCAACCCTCATAAAGGTTTTACCAAAGTTTTTAAAATAAATGATGAAATTATTGAAGAAGTCCCTAATTTTAAATACCTTGGTATTATTTTAGATAGCAAAATATCATGGAAAACTCAATTAGAAAATGCAAAACTGAGGTTGACTTAAAACCAGTTCCCGATTTAAAAAAAGCACAAGAATAGTCATTTTAAATCAGTTTCACCGGCCATTGAATTATTTAAATATAAAGCACAATCATCCTCCCTCTATGGAGCAGATCTTTGGGGTTATGTATCGAAGGACACCTTTCTAGTACGAGAGAATTCCTTCATCAGACAGCTCCTAGGTGTACCTGGTTCCACGCCATTGACCCCCATACTGTGGGGCCTCAATTTTCGACGCACAGATGATTATGCTTCTCTTCACCCGTTGCTTTACTGGGTCCGTCTGTGGTCTACAGAGGAGCTGGTAGACTACAGAGAAGCACTGAAAGAGATAATGGCTATCAAAAATATCACTTATCTGCCATGGTTAGTGTACGTCGAAAAATGGTTTGGAAAACTGGGCCTGAGTAACTTCTGGTCAGACCCAGATTCCCTCACTAATAGTTCAAAAAAGCTTCTGAAACAAAGGTACTGGGAGTTTATTAGTGACTCAGTGTTAGCCAACCCCAATATAGGGACTCTGACTTCAAAATTCTTTGAAGTAAAAATGAATATGCAACTAGAGCCCCTTATGGATGAAATCTACCCCCCGTTGGCTAAAAGTCTATATTTAAAATTCCGGTACAGCATTTTGCAAACGAGGGACAGGACAATCCAATGGCACTGTAATAAGGGTGCAGACAGGAATACTGATTCAGTTCTATGTGAGCTTTGTGAAATGGGGTTGAAAGAGGATGAGTCTCATGTTTTATTTATATGTCCTGCATATCTTAACGCAAGACAAAATGGTTAAAGCCCATATGCAAAATGTTAGGCCTTCGCCACATTGGGGTTGGGCTTAGAATTTTTAAGGGAGACACCTCTCAACCGATAGTGTTCAGCCTGAGCCGTTTCCTCTTATGTGTAGCTTTGATCAGAAAGAGGAAAGGCTTTAAAATCTAATTTTATCTACCCTTGTATTGCACTATCGCTGGCTAGAATTGAACGTATAAGTTAGGTGTCGAAGTATAATGAACTGGCTAGCTTAACATGATGTTGGTTGCCAAATGACAAAGTGTTGTTGGTTTTAGTGATCCTAGTGCTGTTTTATATAGAAAATATTGTATTGTTTTATTCTGTATACTTATCAAGTGATCTCGTTAGATGAGGCAAGCTGACTATGATGAATTGTCTTCCAACCAAAAAAACCTTCAGGGAAATGTAATTACATACTCTGTATTATTTGATACAAGAAAACGTGCTGCTAATTGTACCCAATTTTTACTGTGACTTTGTATCCGCTTGTATTTATTAGTTATATGTATTGTATCTCACAAGGTTTTTTTTAACCGAATAAAGATTGAATTGAATTGGTTACACAATGGTAACAGAATCTCGATACCTTTTCAGATCAATGCCTTCTTCAAAAGCAATGCCTTCTTTTATCAATAAGTCAGAAATCATAACATCCTCAAATAACCAACAGCTAGTTACCATTACACAGCAAATGATCATAAGCCATCTAATTTGCATAAAAATTAAATATCTCACAGTTAACGTTTTCCAGTCCACATCATGCTTCAATGTAACTTCGCATTCACCAGGATGATACTTCCTCACAGATGTTCTGTTGGTGGTTTTCCCACAGTGCACGAATAAACTTATTATAGTAATATTGTTATATTTAATATTTTTAATTTAAAACATGTTTGTCATACTATAATTACGTTATTATAAGTAGTAGTTACAATAGTGTTATTAACATTACTTGTATTAATATTGGTCTGTTTATTCTGCCAACATAAACCAATTAAATTATCCTGTAGCTAGGCATTTCTCCTGTACACATCAGAGCAACAGGGCGCTGTTGCAGTATTTTGGGCTGGATCACGTACCGATTAACCCCAGAGGAGGGGACAGGGTCTCCAGATTACGCAGGCTACAATCATGAACTATAATTGAATTACAGACTAAGACACCCCGGGGATTAAATTATGGGGAAGAATTGGCAGTACACCTAGACAGATAATTATCTCTAGCTTTTATGACCATGGCAACTTTAGTGTTTTGATTGTTGTTATGAGATCCTTTTTCAGTTGATCAACCTTGAGTTCTGGTAATACTGTTTTCTGTGAAAATATGCTTAGTTGATATCTTGATTGTGATCATTATTGATTTCAGTACCCCTCACTGTAAATACTGTGCACTAATTGAGGAACCTATTTAGGCATTTCTTGTCTTTTTCCAGTTCTTTGTACAGTCCCGGAATCAGTACATGAGTTGTGCTATGCATTGGCCGATTCACGGCGTAATTTCTGTGCATTTGGGGGAAGGTTGGTATCAACCAATAGGCTATACCGATTCGGGGCTGCTAAGTCACGTGGCAACATGCCGAATAGCGGCCGAACCCGTTCTTATTTCATCAGGTTTTGTTTTGAGTGAACACTGTTAACTCGCCGATGTATGGCGAAATTGTGACCATATTAAATACAAGCCTGCCTGGGTACATTTTAGCACATGCCGATATACAGCTTCATTATGTCATGTTTTGGGTATGCAAATTGCACCAGGGCATATGCAAATAGAACATTTACATCATTGTAATATGTAGAATGTGAAGAGGACTGGTGTTGTACTTCTAAACTGGGGTTTGACCAAAAGGAGCATGAAATTCACCATGTTGAGATGGGTGCCAGTTTACTTGTAATGTTAGAAGGCTCCTCACCGTGATCGAGTTTGTTACTCGGGTGACGGTAAACAGGTTAAATGGCGTCCTCGCAGTGTATAGAGTTGATACTGCCAAAGAAAACTCCGAAATGTGTCTGTCTATTGCTGCTGACGGCTGAATAAAGATCTACTATGCCACCCCAGTGCAGTGCTTGACTTCTTTCAAAAATCGAAGGGAAGTTGCTGCAACATTGATATATATATATATATATATATATATATATATATATATATATATATATATATGTGATCAAGGGACTGAGGTCCCGAAACGCGTCATGGCGGCGTGTTCCGTGCACTAAGGATGAAATAAATCAACTTGCAAAACATCCACTTGGGTCCGGTTTCGTTATTTCCTTTGGAGTCTGACTTGGGGGATTTGGCGAAGTTCGTGGCACATATATATATATATATATATATATATATATATATATATATATATATATATATATATATATATATATATATATATATATATATATATATATATATATATATATTACATACTGGCGTCTCGCCAGTAGGTATATATAGTTAGGATTTATTCCCTATGGGATTTTTGAAAATTCTATGTCTAATAACTTTGGCGTTTGTGGACGGAATCGGCTGAAATTTTCAGGAAAATGGCACATTTTGTTTCTGAGCAGCCCTTGAAAATTTGGGGGGGTTTTGTCGAGGGGGGGCCGAGACAAAAGGGGGGTCCCAAAACGCGTTTTTCCCATGTTAATTTCCATAGGGCGGTTGGACTCACTTTTAGCTCGAAAGGCTGAATGGATTTGCACGAAACTTGGCAAAATTGTAGGGACTGTTAGCCCGATGTGCCTTTGCTAGGTCTCAAGATATGTGCTCCAGTAGTTTTTGAGAAATTAATGTTCAAAACAAGATATATATCTGTAACAGCGCTCCGGGCTGCGGTCCGGTTCGCTTACTTTTCGCGAAACGGAACTTTGCGCGCAGAAAGCTGATTGGCTCTCCGGTGTCTGTCAACATTCTAAACAGTCCGGAGCGGCCGCCATCTTATCTCTCGGTAGGATCGAGAGAGAAGAAGAGGTGAAAAACGAAGGGGGAATTTATTGAAAGGGGGCAAGGTATACCCCTCTTGACCCCCTAGGAATGTTGTTGGGGTTATTAAAGGGTCCCGTGGGGAAAATAAAAAAAAAATGATTTTTCACGGTAGAAGCGCTTCACGGGCCGCGAACTGGGCCGCAAACTGGTAGGGAAACGGGAATTCGCCATTTTGTGCTTCGTTTTAATTAAATTACTAGGTATAAGGGGGTGCGGGAGACGTATCCTAATCCCCTATGTTTCCTGAGGGTGGCTGAGGAGGCTCATATATGTTGATACATCTCTTCCAGCGGCTGTGCGTGAGCTTTTTTTATTTTTTTTGCTGCGTGACGTCTGTTAATGTTCGATTCGATGGAAATCAGGAAGTGTTGACCGCCAATTTGTCACTGCGATAAAATATTTTGTTATAAATGAATCCTTATTGATAAACATTGTCTGCGCCATCTTGCCTTTTTTACAATGCCACAATTTTGTCGTGCACGGCAGCCATTTTAGATGCCTTGACCAGGCCCACTCTCTGCACGCCGTCGATTCTCAGCACGGCTCCCCATCCTCGCAAGCATCTCCCCCACGCACTGGTCACCCCCGCTCTCTCTCTCATGCATGGGCCATATACTTCCCCTTATCTGCGCTGCTCTTCCCTGAGAATCACACCCTGTGCCCGCCCAACACCTCCCTTTCACCCTATTCACTAACGCACCCTCTGAAACTCCTCTTCCTCTGTGTACGATTGTCCAGGCCGGACCTAGGCTATCACCTAGCCCTGCGGATGTAGTTTATGGCCCCAGCTGTAGAGTATCCAGACATGCCAACCCTCCCGAATCAGGCGTGAGACTACTGATTTCAGTGCTAGTCTTTCGCCTCCCGATTCCTGCAAGGAAAAATCCGGGGGCATATTACCAACAACTAGCGATAATTTTTGTCTCTAACTTGTTTAGAGACAAAAATTATCGCCGCACATCGGCGAATTTTATCGCACATAAACCTTGCTATTAGCAAGGTTTATCGCAAATGCGATAAAAAACGGCCGCAATGCATGAATATCGTTGAAAAGTCAGCGATATTCATGCATTATCCAGCAAATGCTCTTAGCCATGTTATCCACTTCCCATTGGATAACATGGCTAAAAACTGCTCAGGGCGCGAATATCTCCAAAAGTTGGTAATAGGAGATAGCGATGGTTAGGGACTGTTTCCAGTCGCTAAAATCTTGGCACGCCCACTTTGCATGTCATTAGTGATAAATATCACTGATATGCAAAGCGGGGCCCAAGATGGTCGCTATCTCCTTTTAGCTGTCACTAACTGGTGTTAGCGACAGCTTGGTAATAGGGAGATAATTTTATCTCTTTTTTTTTGGCTTTTAAAGCCACAAAAGCGGAAATAAACCCCCTTGATAATATGCCCCATGATTTCTCGGGGGTTTCAGCTGACAGGGCTTGGTATTGTGTTACGTGCTAATTCTTCCAGGAAACGTCAGAGGGTCGATGCAGGGGTTCTAGAAGGGGTGATAAACCATTTAAGCCTCATGAACAAGCGCATGGTCTTTTAAAGATTTGTGAAGTACTCGGGGCGGCGGTGTGTGTGTGCCCTCTTTCAGGAGCGGGCGGGGGGGCACTGCCAGCAACTTGCCAGGCCAGGCAGTGTTCAACACGTGCATCACCCTTTCTCTGCCTGCTATTGCGCTCCATGCTTCGGAAAGGTAAGAAAAAGAACGTGCATTTGAGTTTGAAATGTCCGATCCTGTAGCAGTACACTTGCAAAGCCCACACATGACAATAACCCGATTCAAGGCCCCATTCACCCAATTTTTTAAACATATATAGCACTCCAACAAAGTTAGATTTTAAAACTTTATTAACTTTTAAATATAACGAACGCAACAAAAAATGTAAATATATTTAACCATTTTTTGAAATTAACCAGAACTATAACGATAACAACAACAACAACAATAATATAACTTTTATGCCTAAATTACGCAAACATTTAGCTAATCTGCTAAAGGGGGGAGTCGCCATTTCTTTACAATAATCAATAATGAAAAATCCACATCAATAGGGTTGTCCTTTTTCTCGATGCAGCACTATAGTGCAACATACACAGCACCTGGGGTGTCAAGAGTGAACAGGTCTTTCTTTGTTCCTTAAGATGTTATCTGTGTCAACCTCTTCCGAGAATGCTGATGCGTTAGGATTTCCTTGTGTTTCTTAATAGCATTGGTGTCTGCACACTTCTTTGTCAATTCTGTGAAGATGATAACTGCTTCATAAACAGACGATATCTTTGTTTAGTCATTAGTGTTAAGTGTGTCTGAAACTACAGTGCCCTTCTGTTTTTTTTTTCTTCAGGCTCTACAGAGTTTTGTGTGTTGTTCTTTTGAGCGACAATTATTCCAGAGGTTTCAGGTTTACTTGTTTTGTCCTGCAGTGAGTTAACAGCTTTAGAGAGTTCATGTTTATTTGCTATGTCCTGCTGTTCGTCAACTGCTTCAGAGACGTCAGCCTCATTTGTTATGTTTGACTAGATCCTGGACCTGCCCGGCCGCGCCCAAAATGGTGCCGGTGTAAATGGGACTTGTAACTGCTTGTTGTGTACTGGTTGCCCAACCTTGATATCACGAGATACATAAGCAGTTTTGAAGCACATGGCGGAGGCTTGTCTGCTGTAGTGGGGCGCCATCGTTTCAGTCGCCATTCCGCCCGCTTTTGCTACACTGTGCCTTTTCCGCCATTCAGCTGTTTAGCGCCCGCTCTTACGGCTACAGCGTCTCGCTCACCATGTAGTTGAGTTGCTCCCACTCTTGCGGTGCAGCGATAGGCGGCTTCCACAGGACTCTTAAAATGGCGGCCGGCTCTTCGGATTTGGGCCTGGTCCAGTAAAATGGCCCTGGGACACCTTGGAACTCGGACGCTTGTCTGCCAGGGCTTGGGTTCCATTCTCGAAAGCGTCCCCTCAGCCTTGAAGATTGTACAAAAGTCTTGGGGGCCGTCGACTCCCGCAGGCTTCCGGTGGGGAGCGGCTGCCATGATTGCTTGCGGAATGGCCACGACGGAGCTACGAGATGGTGGTGCTCTCATGGTGACGCCAGCTTCAGTCTGAAACATCCAGAAACAAGGTGGGGCTTTCATCGTTTGGGAAAAAAAATGTTTTAATCCAATGAAAAGTGTTATTTTTAGGTCACATGACCTAGTCTTACATCATTAGGAAAACAAAAGTAAAATGAACCAATGAAAAGTTTTATTAACAAGTCCCATGACCTGTTATGCTTACGTTACGCGCTGCGCGGCGCGCTCTGGATCGTTTCCGGGAAGCTGCGCCTTGCGCACCGGAGCACTTCCGGGTGCGCTAACGCGTCGCGTCATATGACGCATTACGCGACAATGCAGGTCCAGAATATAGTCAAAATGTCTCCACCAACCAGCGGTCGGAATACAACCGCTTTCAGCAGTCCAAAAAGTTCGGTTAAATCTTAAGAGCGGGAGCAACTCAACTACATGGTGAGCGAGACGTTGTAGTCGCAAGAGCGGGCGGTAAACAGCTGAATGGCGGAAGAGGCACAGAGTACCAAAAGCGGGCAGAATGGCAACTAAAACGGTAAAGGGGCGCCCCACGACAGCGTGTCTTCAGGTCAAACGGATTGTGGGACAAGGTCCAGAATGGAAGAGTCATCAAAAGGGAAAAAATTCCGCCGGACCCCGGGAGCCGGCCGCCTATGCCGGGGGCGATCTCAGGCCACACCAGGGCAACACGACTTGGGGAGGGGGCAGGAGCCAAGCGCCCCCTCTCAGTCCGCGCCATCTCACCGCCCCTCGGGGGCCTCCGTCAAGCGGTTTAGGGAGGCACCGTATCACATTGTTTTCCAATGCAGTCAGGTCCACAAATGGACCCCACTTACTTTGAATAGTGAAGCTGCAGCAGGTGCAAATAAGGTTTAATCAGTGTTACAAGAGCTGCTTAGAACTGTGAAGTATGGCACTCAACAACCAGGACTTATGCCATTTGTGTAAGGCAGTGACATGGAAGCAACTCAGGGACAAAAAGCATGAACGAACATTCACGTATGAAAATCTTATTTGGGGAAGGGGTAGAATCCAAACGCCCCCTCCCAGTTCGCGCCACTACACCGTATGTGGAAAATCTGAAGCCATCGTTCTACAAACTCTCAACGCTTGCTATCAGTGCATGAGTTTCATGCTCGATCGATTGAGCTAGCCGGATCGGGCAATAAAAAGTATAAAATAGTTATGTAAATAGTTATTTAATAAAATGTTTTACCCTGTTTCTTTGCTGGTGTGTTGTCTATATTTATAATATTTGCATAGGGTTTGTCGTTATTTTGGGCGGGGTGGGTGGCGGAGTCGAGCTGTCTTGCAGCCCTCATGGTGTGGAGCTCAGTTCATTTCACTATTTTCGTATTCCTCATGAAGGGTTGTTCCTAATGTTTGTATTTTACCGAGGTCAAAAAGAGATCGAATTAGTGGTCTACTGATTTTGCTCGATTACTTTTATTTTTTTACACGATTTTTCACTATCTGCAAAGACTAAACAGAGTATTGCGACTTTGTGCTTGTTTGTAAATAGAGAATGATCCAAAGAGAACCAATTCTAAAACAGTAAATGCTTGGATAATAATCAATCAAATGGAGAGACAAGCAGGTACGACGGATTACAACAGGGGTAAAGGTCTGCGTTAACTACCGTTCACTATCTGCAAAGAGAGAGTACTACTAAGAGAAAAGAGGGGAGTGGGGGGGGGGGGCAGCGTTCAAAGCATATCAGCGTGCATAAACACGAAGACGTTTTTACCTATCACGTACTTGACATTTGACAGCTTTTGATATTTGCTATTAAAAAACCATTGAAATTCACAGAAAAAACCATAGGTTATAGTCGATATATAGTTAGGAATTTGCATTTACAAAACCTTGAAAATTCAATGAAAAAACCATTGGTTTTAGGCCATATATAGTTAGGGATTTGCATTTACAAAACCTTATTTTACTCGCATAAAACCATTGAAATTCCATATATAGTTAGATGCGCTAACTATATATCGCGCACCCGCAATCCACTGCTGATGATGTCACATATTACATCATTCATGACATGGTTAGTGACATCACTGATGACATCACTGATGACATCTCAAATGACATCACTGATAAAATCACTGATAACATCTCATTTAACATGACTGATCACATCACTGATGATATCATTCATGTGATAATACCATGAACCTCTTCAGACTCTAATATAACCTTAGATACAATCAGTGTAAACAGACAGTCACAGACTGTCACTCATCCATGGAGTTACTCACACACCTAGTCAGTTATGCCAAAAATCAATCACACCTCCATTTTCTCAACTATACAGTTATACACACCTTACTTATTCAAACATATACTAACACATATTTACTTTACTGTCTTATACAATCTCTGATACATGTTCACAATGATCCATACAGCCACTCACACATTCACTGGCTCTTATGCACAGTTATTTATAGATGTCAACTCTCACATGTACTGTGTTTTACATATGTACTTACTTTGACATGTAGCACTGAGATATCCATTCACTCACTAATACACTCATGCACAGTCAACCGCCCATACAGCTGTTTCCACGTGCACTTTTGAATCCATACATATAGTGAATCAACTACTCACACATCTATGTACAGAGTCACACACCTCCCAGCCACCCATACACACACACTCAGTTTCCCATACAAATACTTGGACAACCAATCAATAACCCATACAGTTACTCATATAGCTACTGATCAACATATGCAGCAGTTTGTAGAACAACAGATATAATGATGCACAAATTAAAACAGTTTAGTCGCTAACCCATGCACTCAGTGAGACATATTTAATCACTCACTCAATCAGTCAGTCATGCACCTAGTAAATCCTTCATCCAGACACTTATATATCCACTCATTCTTCAATATGTAAAACATATTTTAACTTTACAGAAACATACAGTCACTGGATGTTGTCATCAGTGATGTCATCAGTGATGTCACTAACCATGTCATGAATGATGTAATATGTGACATCATCAGCAGTGGATTGCGGGTGCGCGATATATAGTTAGCGCATCTAACTATATATGGAATTTCAATGGTTTTATGCGAGTAAAATAAGGTTTTGTAAATGCAAATCCCTAACTATATATGGCCTAAAACCAATGGTTTTTTCATTGAATATATATATATATATATATATATATATATATATATATATATATATATATATATATATATATATATATATATATATATATATTCACTGAAAAAACCATAGGTTTGACACCAGTTATAGTTAGCTGGAAATTTTACTGACATAAAACCAATGAAATTCCACGTTATAGTTAGTTGGACTCACTATAACTTGCGCGTGTAATGCACTGCTGATGACATTACATATTACATCACTCATGACATGGTCAGTGATATCACTCATGACATCACTGATGACACCATCCAGTGAATGTGTATCTTACTGAAAAATAAATATTTTTTATATACGTATATGTAAAGGTCGATGGAAGAATAAATGTTTAAATAAATGTTTTAATGAATGTTTTTTTAAAAAAAATGATTGGTTAACTGGCTTATTAAGTGTATCTTAGTGAATACATATATTAGCGAAAAATGTTAAAATATTTAAATATATGTATCAGTGTTTCACTTTGTGAATAAGTGGCTGCATGGGTTGATGAGTACCTACATGTGTGTGTATATGGGTTATTAGATGTTTTTTTAGTATCAGTATGAGTGTCTCTATGGTTTGGTGGGGGTGCTACTTATCATATAGATCTATCAATGACTGACTCACTGTTTCTATGTTTCTTGAAGACAGCATATGTGCAGGACTGTATGGGTGGATGAGTGTGTATATGTGTGTGTTAGTGAGTGAATGCCTGCCTCACTAGTGTCTTTATCAGTAACGAGATATGTTTTAATTTAGTATATGTGAGTATTGATATATATAAGTCAGTATATGTGAGACTAAGAGATAGAAAGAGTTCCTGTTTAAATAAGTATGTGTTTCTATAAGTGATTGTTTAAGAGAGTAAGTATGTATAAGTTTCCTTAGAAGTAACGTGGTAGTGTGTGTATAGTTGTATATGCAAATAAATGGATGTTCAGTAGTTTATTTGCATGTGTGAGTATGTGTGTGAGTAACTTTTGGATGATTGTCGGTGTGTAACAGGATGTATAGGTGTATCACTACATATGATGAGTGAGTATATGTATGAGTGACTATATAGAACTGTTGGTGAATGAGAGAATGTGTATATAGATGGTGGAATTACTGAATTGGTTGTTGTAACTGGTATGGGTATCTCCATTTTTTTGAAAATGTTAATTTCTATTTTCCAATATGTGTTTTAAGGGTTACATTACACTTAAAGGAGGTCTGTCATCAGTGATGTCATGAGTGATATCACTGACCATGTCATGAGTGATGTAATATGTAATGTCATCATCAGTGCATTACACGCGCAAGTTATAGTGAGTCCAACTAACTATAACGTGGAATTTCATTGGTTTTATGTCAGTAAAATTTCCAGCTAACTATAACTGGTGTCAAACCTATGGTTTTTTCAGTGAATTTCATAGGTTTTTCAAATGCTACTTCCTAACTATAACGTGTGTAAAACCTAGGGTTTTTTCAGTGAATTTCATAGGTTTTTCAAATGCTAGTTCCTAACTAAAACGTGTGTAAAACCCTTGGTTTTTTCAGTGAATTTCATAATTTTTTTGAATGCTAGTTCCTAAGTATGAAATCACGTTCGTAACTAGATAGTGTCACCGCCTACACGTCCTGAGAAGCGCATGTAAAGTCATGTGACTTGAAAACAAGACTTCCAATTGGTTCTTAGTAGTTTCTGTTCTGGAATTTACACGAAGCACTCCACCCACTTTCCTCACAATCTTTTCTACTCTCAAGAGACAACAACGTCGAGCATCTTCTGGAAAACTTTGCTGAAATGGCTGCCCTTTCGCATTCATCTTCCGAATCTGAAGGAAATGAGCGACCACCGTTAAGAAGAAAAAAGGAATCTTTCATTTGGCAATTTTTTACTTATCCTGAAGATCAAAAGAAAGTGAATGCGCCAAAAGTAAACTGCACGATATGCAATTCGGAGCTCTCAAGGAGAAATCCAAATAGAAAATATTCCTTTTCTATACACACCATGCTGCGGCATGTTAAACAAAGGCACCCTGAGCATTATGCAAAAGCATCGACAAGAGCCCTGGCCACGCTATTACCATCAGAGGTGGCCAGCACATCTTCTGGTGGACGACCTGTATCTCCATTGAGTGCTGAGATGGACTTGAGACCAAATCTTGCGAAGGTGCGCATGAAATACAACGAGTGTGGAGAAATTCTTTTGTATGGAGAGCAGAGCCTCGTTCTTATTAAACTCAAAATTGAAAGTCATAAATGCCCCAAGAAAAGATAAATTTCTTCACTTCATTTTCATAGTATTACATACTGAAAAATGTAGTAGCAACTTTAAGAAATCGAAAGCATCATAACACTTGTTTCCAAAAAAAAAAAAAGTTCTTTTCAGAACTAACTCTTTCTACCAAAACGTGCTCCAAGAGCATATTATGAGATGTTTTTTCGCCGCTTTATTTTAGTGCGAGACCGGGAGCGCGCACCCTCCTATCGTGTACAGGACCTGACACTTACATGTGAAGTCATGTGACTTCAAAACAACACTTCTAATTGGTTCTTGGTAGTTTCTATTCTGGAATTTACACGCAGCACTCCACCCACTTCCATCACTTTCTTTTCTACTCTCAAGAGAGAACAACGTCGAACATCTTCCCGAAGACTTCGCTGCAATGGCTACCGTTCCGCATTCATCTTCCGAATCTGAAGGAAATGAGCGACCATCTTTGACAAGAAAAACGGAGGCCACGCTATTACCATCAGAAGTAATCAGCACATCTTCCGGTGGACGACCTGTATCTCCATCGAGTGCTGAAATGGACTTGAAACCATATCTGGCGAACGTGCACATGAAATGCACGAACTGTGGAAAACTTCTTGTATACGGAGAGCAAAGCTTTACTCTAATTAAACACAAAATTGAGAGTCATAAATGCTCCAAGAAAAGTTAAATTTCTTCACTTTATTTGGATAGTATGACATACTGAAAAATGTCGTAGCAACTTTAAGAAATCAAAAGCATCATAACACTTGTTTCCAAAAAAAAGAAAAAAAAAAAGTTCTTTTCAGAACTAACTCTTTCTACCAAAACGTGCTCCAAGAGCATATTATAAGATGTTTTTTCGCCGCTTTCATTTAGTGCGCGACCGGGTGCGCGCACCCACCTATCGCGTACAGGCGTCGAGACACGCATGTGCAGTCATGTGACTTTAAAACAACACTTCCAATTGGTTCTTACTAGTTTCTATTCTGCAATTTACACGGAACACTCCACCCACTTCCCTGGAAAACCAGTTTATCGAAAAACTTTTAAAGCCTCCTCTTATGAAATATTCGACATCGTTCACATAGCAGAGTAGTAAATAGCACTATATACACTCCATCCCTTAATTATAAGAGACTTATTGCTATGTGAGAACAACTTTTGTTTTCACGCGATAATGTGAAATGCTGAGCCTGTTACAGAATTTTATTTCACATATATGTTACTATTCTCCTTCGAGCACTAACACCGTAGAAAATACCACCAATAGTGGTGATATTTTTTACACCGAGAACGGGCGATTTGTATCGCTTAGAGCCCTTACAATTATAAAGTTTTATTTCCTAAGTCTCTGATCTCCAACTGTGCAACGTGGCTCCCCTGTGTGTTGTAATAAGGTCCATAAACAAAAACTACAGGGCCAGCATTATACACATGCACAGAACCACAAAACGACAAGAGCCACCATGTTAATATATATCCTTAATATAATAAACCTCTGAGAATAAATACATATTTCCGTGGCACCCCATAAAAGAAATTTGGCGTCCTCTGACTCTGCTTCATTACCAAACACCCTAACCCCCTGCCCCCTCACTCTTCACTAAACTCCACACTCCACCCCACCCGGACCCCCTATTACAAACCCCCAACCTACCCTCCCTGCCCAAGCCCACCATGAGCCTCGAACCGCCCCTGGTAAACTTATAAGACACAGGATTACTAAAACTCAAAGAATAGGCAACAGGCAGATAATCTAAATAGTACATAAAGGCACATATTTTTTCCATAATACTATTGAAAAACATGTTCTATTTTTTATAAATCTATTATGCATCTGACCCTCTAGAACCGCTTTCAAAACGTGAACTATAAACCTCTACTTTTCATTTTCAAACCATACACTTTCAATTACATTATTTTTTTATTAACAATTCATGTAATGTTACACACCTTTTCTAAAATACACCAGTCCCTGTTCTTTATAAGGATTTATTTTCAGTCTTCATCAGTGACACTTTCTTAACATATAATGAAAATCACTGTAACTTTTTAAACGACAATGCTAACGCAGTAAAAATAACCCTTCATTTGCTTTCCTTTAAGAATGCAGACTATCTACCCCACGCATGCGTTTCTTGATCTTTGTATTTGGCAGCGAATACCGACCTTGAATCGGAAGACATGAACAAGAGCTCCATTGTCACATTTAAAACTGAACGTTGCATCTGCTCACACACATATCTTTCACTTAGCTAACATTCACAGAAAACAGCATTGATGTAAAAAAAATTGACCTTGCTTTACAACTTGCTCAAATGACTCCCTTATTTTTTAACGCATCCTCCACTTCAAGAAAAGCTACTTTTTTGATAACTACTAAGCAATATATAAGTGACTAGACTCCTAGAAAATTTATCAAGTCATTCTGCTCCTCTCCACTGCATAGCCGGCGACCTAATTCTGTGGAGTTGCTATACAACCGGCAGTGCTGCGCCGTTTCCTTTACCACCTTGGGAAATTCAAAATGGATGTCCCTCCTGCCTTCGCAAATGAGCCGGACCACTTAGAACTATTTCGACAGAGAATGCTTCTGTACTACGGCACCTTACCACTCTCGACTTTGAATACTTCATATCGATTATCATTTCGATATTCGTATTTCACCTGTGTGCAGCCTGTATTTCATTGCCTGAGCTGTGATTTACGTGGGCCCTGGATTTATGTCTCTACAATTTGGTACCTCCTGAACAGAATTACAATCACCTCATGAATCCGTTACTTGATCATGAACAGCTTTGTTACAACGTAGGGTTTATGGCCTTTGCAGCGATACAAGGAGTTCTGGGTCATTGGAATATATTCACAGCGGCGCAAGATTTCCTAACAGAGAGCTACATCGAAAACCCACCGAGCTGCCCTATGATGGTAAAAGATGCTCCAATAATGACAGATCATGAATGCTCCTTTCATCTTCTCAATTGGATGGCTGACATGTTTTCAGATGATAACAGTGATTTCCTGTTAGAAGCACTTGCTGCATACTTTGCCTACACAATGGACGGTTAACTCTTTCCTAACAGAGAACTACATCGAAAACCCACCGAGCTGCCCTCTGATAATAAAAGGGGCTCTGATTTTAACAGATCATGAGTACTGCTTTACTGTTTTCCATTGGATAGCTGACATACTTTCAAATGATAAAAGTGTTTTCCTGTTACAAGCAGAAGCTACCTATTTTGCCTAAACAATGCTTCAATAACTCTTATACAAGCCATTGACGTCCTCATTTCCTTTTGCTTCCCTATATTCTTCACGTTCTTTTCCATATTTTCTTTTGAAGAACAGACCTATTGGCTTTACTAACAGTGGACATTATGATTTTGTGTTGTTTAAATTTTGGTCTTTTATGTTGACTACATTTGTTTCTTCAGCTACTCGATTTTCAACTTTATTTTTTTACAGTCTAATCTCAACAATTCTATTGCATATCTTATCTAAGGTTATTTCAAACATACTCGATGCAAAACTCGCTAATATATGCTACATGTACCCTAATTAATGTGTAAATTTTAAACGAGTTTTTTATAACTGTAAACGCCATTTCGCATCTCAACTGCTTATTTCCGCCTCACACGCCTCTGCTCCTTTAATTTTCTATAAAATTATTAATTTAAAATACTTTACAGAAAAATATGTTCTTTCAACAATATTTCCATTGTTACTTGTGCTGTATTTCAAATGCAATACTGCAACCTTCAAAAGATATCTCAATACAGTAGTTCTCCTCAATACTGATTTGCGCACCATCCAACAGATTACATACATGCACCTCTCGCCATTTTGACGCTTTTGGCACCTTTTTTTCCCCGTACACAGTAACATAACACAAACTTGATAGTGCTTCGCATGTAGACAGCTGATTGATAAAGTAATGATGTATAACCACTTGCATTTTCATATATCGTTCCTAAACTGAAAGGCCAGAGACCTTCTTCCATTTATTAAAATATAATATACTTCCTTATAAGAGTGTACAATGTTTTTTTCCAACTATATTCATTTTTCTTTAACTATAGCGTTTGTATTTCATGTACTACTGACAATACCAATTACTGTGTTTTTTGCAATTTCTGTACTCATATTACATAATGATTTGCCTTTAAAACAGTACATTTCTAAATAAACATTTCAAATATTCACGGTTTCTCTTTTAATCCATAATCTCCACTAAAATGATTTCATATTGAAAAACTATTCATGGGTTCCACATAACCTTAACTGTAGTCACTGAGGACCTTATTTATGAAGACCTTCCGCCGCCGGTGCCTCATTTTTTAAAATGGGAAACAGTGACGCAGCGGTGGCGCAAGGCCTTCATAAATAAAGTCCTGAATGTTTTCTTTTCTCGACCTCACTTACTGATACTAGAACCTGCAAGCCAATTATGGCCCGTGAACTCTTTCTTAGTAGGTCGCGCACCGTACAGACAGTTATACCACTGTTAAAAAAAATGTTTTACTGTTTCCAAGCACCGCCACAGTTCCGCTTCACTCAGACTTAATCACTGCTCCCACGCTTCTACAGGCCAAACGCTATGTCGTATTTCTCTCCTTATCACCCTTTCATCTCCACAATAACAAACAGTTGTCCGCCTGCCACCACAGAACAGAGTCAGATACAGAGGCACCAAAGAGTGAACCCATCACCAACTGCCATCTCCGGCTGTTTCCATGGTTACACCTCATTCTGCACCTTGCTGAAGGCACAGGTCAAAAGTTCATGTCTCAACGTTCTACAACAAATTAAGAAGACTATTTTCCCTCCAGAAACACCTGCCAATCCACAGCTCTGTTACATGTCTTGTTTTTTCACACCCAATAGTACTTTTCGTTTAACATAAACATTAACATGCAACGTACTGTTCAATCTCCACTTATTACAATCAACCAATCATTTTTATTTTTTTAACCACACCCAGCCTCTTCCTTTTTCTTTATTTAGAATTTCAACTTCTAACTACCATTCCACTTCCAGAACCGATCGGAGGACGACTACAAATCCCTTGAAAATGAAGGTCTGGCTTATAGGACACAGTTATATTCACTGGAGTGAAAAATATGCAGTAAGCAGACGAATTTGCAACCTCGGCTTACCAAATGTACACATAACATGGATTGCCAAAAGAGGATTGAAATGTCACCAATTGATTCCATTGGTGAAAACTTTTATGCATCTCCCAGAACCAGACCTTATAATTGTGCACTGTGGTGGGAACGATCTAGGCACAATCACTGGGGTAGGTCTGGAAATGCTTCTAAAAGACACCTTTCGGCAATTGATGACACTTTTTCCTCGATCTGCCTTGGTATATTCCAATATATGCCAAAGACAGAAATGGAATTGGTCCAATCAACATTGTGCACAATTTGAGAAAGCAAGGAGACATGTAAATAATGCTGTTTCTGCGTTCCTCAGAGATTATAGCATGGGTTCTATTTACCACAACAACTTGCGATACCACATGCAAGACGTCTATAGGAGAGACGGTGTTCATTTCACGAATGAGGGAAACAGAATCTTCCTCTGCAACATCAGGCTCTGCATCGGTACTTACTTATAAATGCAGAAAACACTCAATTAACACAATGGCTCTTTTCAGAGCCACCTTATATCTAAGCACTCAAACTTCTGATTTATCTCCATTTTCACACCCTTGTAAATAGGTGTGCGCGACCGGGTGCGTGCACCCCGTATTTTTTTTCGGGAAAAAATTATATCTTTTTGCGTTTAAGGGCCTTACTGCACACCCCGAGAAAAGCTACGCAGCAAAACAATCTCTACCTTCTCCCCTTTCCATGTTTCAACGCTTTGAAATGAACAATATATTTACTCGCAGTGACAAAATGGCGAACAAAACTTCCTGATTTCCTTCGAATCGAACGTTAACAGACGTCACGCAGCAAAAAAAAATTCCGCTCACGCGCAGCCGCTTGAGTGCGCGCACGCGTGCGCGCCTATAGATATATAATTGACTTTAACTTTAATTTTCTCAACAACTACTGAACGAATTTACACCATTCCAAAAAAAGCGTAATCTGCCAACCGGACTCTGCAGTTTTGCCAAATTTCTTATAAATCCATTCAGCCGTTCGACCTGTAGCCGAGTCTAAAGGTCCTATGGAAAATAAAATGCAGAAAACACGTTTTGGGACCCCCCTTATATCTCAGCCCCCACTTGACCAATCCCCCCCAAACTTTTAGGTAAGGAGCGCAGCGGACCGAGCCATCTTCTTTGAGAAATTCGCTAAGATTCTTCAACCAGGGCCAAAGTTATTCCAAATAGAATGTTGAGGATTTCCTATGGAAAACAATCCTAACTATAACTACCTACTGGCGACCGCCAGTAGGTAATATATATATATATATATATATATATATATATATATATATATATATATATATATATATATATATATATATATATATATATATATATTCAATGAAAAAACCATTGGTTTTAGGCCATATATAGTTAGGAATTAGCATTTACAAAACCTTATTTTACTCGCATAAAACCATTGAAATTCCATATATAGTTAGAAGCGCTAACTATATATCGCGCACCCGCAATCCACTGCTGATGATGTCACATATTACATCATTCATGACATGGTCAGTGACATCACTGATGACATCACTGATGACATCTCAAATGACATCACTGATGACATCACTGATCACAACATCCAGTGATTGTATGTGTCTGTAAAGTTTAAATATGTTTTACATATTGAAGAATGAGTGGATGTATAAGTGTCTGGATGAAGAATTTAGTAGGTGCATGACTGACTGTATGAAAGAGTGATTAAATGTGTCTCACTGAGTGCATGGGTTAGTGACTAAACTGTCTTAATTTGTGCATCAGTATGTTTGTTGTTGTGTAAGCTGCTGCATGTGTTGATCAGTAGCTATAAGAGTGGCCATATGGGTTATTGATTGGTTGCCCAAGTATTTGAATGGGAGGCTGAGTGTGTGTGTGGGTGGCTGGGAGGTGCGTGACTCTGTGCATAGATGTGTAAGCAGTTGATTCACTAGGAGTATGAGTTCAAGAGTGCATGTGGAAACAGCTATATGGGCGGTTGACTGTGCATGGGTGTGTTGGTGAGTGAATGGATTTCTCATTGCTACATGTGCAAGTAAGTACGTATGTAAAACACAATACATGTGAGAGTTGAGATATATAAATAACTGAACATAAGAGCCAGTGAATGTGTGAGTGGCTGTATCGATCACTGTGAGCTTGTATCAGGGATTATATAAGAGAGTAAATATGTGTTATTATATGTTTGAATAAGTAAGATGTGTATAACTGTATAGTTGAGGAAATGGAGGTGTGATTGATTCTTTGCATGACTGACTAGGTGTGTGAGTAACTCCATGGATGAGTGACAGTCTGTGAGTGTCTGTTTATACTGAGTGTATGTAAGGTTATATTAGAGTCTGAAGAGGTTCATTGTATTATCACATGAGTGATGTGATCAGTGATGACAAATGAGATGTCATCAGTGATGTCATTTGAGTTGTCATCAGTGATGTCATCAGTGATGTCATTTGAGATGTCATCAGTGATGTCATTTGAGTTGTCATCAGTGATGTCATTTGAGATGTCATCAGTGATGTCATCAGTGATGTCACTGACCATGTCATGAATGATGTAATATGTGACATCATCAGCAGTGGATTGCGGGTGCGCGATATATAGTTAGCGCTTCTAACTATATATGGAATTTCAATGGTTTTATGCGAGTAAAATAAGGTTTTGTAAATGCTAATTCCTAACTATATATGGCCTAAAACCAATGGTTTTTTCATTGAATTTTCAAGGTTTTGTAAATGCAAATTCCTAACTATATATCCACTATAACCTATGGTTTTTTCTGTGAATTTCATTGGTTTTTTAATAGCAAATATGAAAAGCTTTAAAATGTCAAGTACGTGATAGATAAAAACATTTTCGTATTTATGCACGCTGATGTGCTTTGAACGCTGCACCCCCCCCTCCCCTCTTTTGTCTTAGTAGTACTCTCTCTTTGCAGATACTGAAGGGTAGTTAACGCAGGCCTTTACCCCCGTTGTAATCCGTCGTGCCTCCTTGTCTCTCCATTTGATTGATTGTTGTCCAAGCATTTACTGTTTTAGAATTGGTTCTCTTTGGATCATTCTCTATTTACAAACAAGCACAAAGTCGCAATACTCTGTTTAGTCTTTGCAGATAGTGAAAAATCGTGTAAAAAAATAAAAGTAATCGAGCAAAATCAGTAGGCCACTAATTGGATCGCTTTTTGACCTCGCTAAAATAGAAATATTAGGAACAACCCTTCATGAGAAATACGAAAATAGTGAGATGAACTGAGCTCCACACCATGAGGGCTGCAAGACAGCTCGGCTCCATCACCCATCCCGCACAAAATAACGACAAACCCTATGCAAATATTAAAAATATAGACAACACACCAGCAAAGAAACAGGGTAAAACATTTTATTAAAAAACTATTTACATAACGTTGGTTTATAAGATGATGTCAGTAGTGGACCGATGTGTGAATAGATCGAAAGCAGCACAAGGCTCCAAGATCCGGATGGCAAGCTCCTGGATGTTGGGTGCCATAGTTTAGAGTTCTGAATTTCAGCCTTTTTCAATGCCTGTGCTTTGTTGAATCAAAATGGCGGCTTGACACAAAGCTGACTCAAGCGTTGCTACTGATGCTATGCAGACCAAAACTGGTTTTCAGTTTGTACATTTTTCTAGATTTTTCAATCCAAGTTTGGTTGACTTTGTAGAACAATGGCTTCAGATTTTCAACATACGGTGTGGTGGCGCTGACTGGGAGGGGGCGCTTCGCTCCTGCCCCCTCCCCAAGTAAGATTTTCATACGTGAAAGTACGTTAATGGTTTTGGTCCCTGAGATGCTTCGATGTCACTGCCATTCTCAAATAGCATAAGTTCTGGATGTTGGGTGCCATAGTTAAGAGTTCTGAGCAGTGCTTGTAACACTGTCTGAAGCTTATTTCCACCTACTGCAGCTTCACTATTCTCAAAGTAAGTGAGTGTCGTTTGTGGACCTGACTGCATTAGAAAACAATGTGATATGTTACCTTCCTAAACAGCTTGACGGAGGCCCCTGAGGGGCGGTGTGATGGCCATGGACTCGGAGAAGACGCTTGGCTCCGACACCCTCCCCAAGTCTTATAGCACTGGTGTAGCCTGAGATCGCCCCCGACATAGGCGGCCGGCTCCCGGGGTCCGGCGGAACTTTTTGCCTTTTGATGACTCTTCAATTCTGGACCTTGTCCCACAATCCGTTTGACCTGAAGACAAGCTGTAGTGGGGCGGCCCTTTATCGTTTTAGTTGCCATTCCGCCCGCTTTTGCTACACTGTGCCTCTTCCGCCATTCAGCTGTTTACCGCCCGCTCTTGCGACTACAGCGTCTCGCTCACCATGTAGTTGAGTTGCGCCCGCTCTTGCGGTGCAGCGATAGGCGGCTGCCACAGGACTCTCAAAATGGCGGCCGGCTCTTCGGTTTTGGGCCTGGTCCACTAAAATGGCCCTGGGACACCTTGGAACTCAGACGCTTCCCTGATAGGGCTTGGGTCCCATTCTCGAAAAGCGTCCCCTCAGCCGTGAAGATTCTACAAAAGTCTTGGGGGCCTCCGACTCCCGCAGGCTTCTGGTGGGGAGCGGCTGCCATGATTGCTCGTGGAATGGCCACGACGGAGCTACGAGATGGTAGTGGTCTCATGCTGACGCCAGCTTTAGTCTGAAACATCCAGAAACACTATAGACTACCAATTCGATCAGTTCCGGTAGCGCCCCAACATGACCCGGAAGAGAAGAACTTGCCCTCCCCTCTTTGACTGATGGTTCTTGTTGCCTGTCCCCTCTGTTGTCATTTAACAGAACTTTTTGGACTGCTGAAAGGGGTTGTGTTCTGAACGCTGGTTGGTGGAGACATTTAGACTATATTCTTGACCTACGTTGTCGCGTAATGCGTTTTATGACACGCCGCGTTAGCGCACCCGGAAGTGATCCGAGGCGCGGCGCGCAGCGCGTAACGTAAGCATAACAGGTCATGTGACTTGTTAATAAAACTTTTCATTGGTTCATTTTACTTTTGTTAATTTAATGATGAAAAGCTTGGTCATATGACCTAAAAATTACGCTTTTTATTATTTTCGAACAATATTTTTTTTTCAAACATATGTTATAATATTCCAGGCTAATGTACTTTCCCGGAAAATTTACAACTGTCTTGCAAGTAAAATATATTCCTTTTTCGAGAAAAAGGGCGTTTCTTCCTTCCATGACGGAGCCGTTGAGTAAAAGAGATTCGGCCTGCTGTCTTAGTCGCCGATACGCCTGATTATCAGATTCTTATCGATCACTTTATGTTGCAGACATGAAAAACACAACTGCCCTTGACCATTTATCTTTACTGCGTTCCTACATATTATACCTTTTATCCGTCATGTAATTGGACTGCTTTATTTCACTTGCCTTTTACTGATTCGAAAACAGTGACTAAAAGTAAAAACTTTACCAATGTAAATACTACTACCGTGTTTTGTTTTAAAAACCTTTATTGTGAAAATGTCAGTATACAAATACGGGCCTATAACCACGTGGGCCGGCCACGGAGCAAACTGAAATCGTATATGATGAGGAGACATTTACACTGTAGAGGAACGTAACGAGCGGGCCATTAGGTTGCAAGAACTAAGGTGTCTAACAGTTGCGGAATCGGTGGACATACATTTTGTAATTAAAATAGAACAGGGCCACTTACAATAACATTTTCTAGATATACATTTACGGGCAAGGAGTTACGAGTCCCATTTATACCGGCGCCATTTTGGGCGAGGCCGGGCAGGTCCAAGATATAGTCAAAATGTCTCCACCAACCATCGGCCAGACCAGAACCCCTTTCGGCCCTTTATGCTACAAGATGGTGTCTTCCATTCAGAAAATATTGTTGGCAGCATTTTGAAAGGAAACAGAAACAGCCGTTCTCCTAGTGAGTTTCACATTGTTACATTTAGGAAGAATGTTGAAGAGTAGTATGTGGAAAATCTGAAGCCATTTTTCTACAAACTCTCAATCAGACTTGGATGGAAAAAAAAAACCTGAAGAATGTACAAACTGAAAACCAATTTTTGTCTGTATAGCACCAACAGTAACGCTTGAGTCAGCTTTGTGTCAAGCCGCCATTTTCATTCAATCAATAGCGTCCCCCTGCACACATTCAGGGACCTGATCGTGTCTTCAGATAAAACGGATTGTAGGAAAAGAAGCAGAAAGGAAAAGGAAAAAAGTTCCGCCGGACCTAGTGAAGCTGCAGCAGGTGCAAATAAGCTTCAGACAGTCTTACAAGCACTGCTCAGAACTCTCAACTGAGGCACTCAACATCCAGGACTTGCCATTCGGATCTTGGCGCCTTGTGCTGGTTCCGACCTATTCACACATTGGTCCACTACTGACATCACCTCATAAGCCAACGGGGCACCCCACGCCGACTTTCGGCGCAGCATTGTAGGATGGCCACACCAGTGCGGCAACTTGCTGGACACAACATCGGGGCCATCCAGATCTCGGCGCGTTCGACTCACTGTACCGCAACAGTGACCGCAACTCAGCTGGACACGCCGTCTTTCAGCGCAGCATTGTAGGATGGCCACACCAGTGCGGCAATTTGCTGGACACCACCTCGGTGCCATCCGGATCTCGGCGCGTTCGAGTCACTGTACCGCAACAGTGACCGCAATTCAGCTGGACACGCCGTCTTTCGGCGCAGCATTGTAGGATGGCCACACCAGTGCGGCAATTTGCTGGACACCACCTCGGTGCCATCCGGATCTCGGCGCGTTCGAGTCACTGTACCGCAACAGTGACCGCAACTCAGCTGGACACGCCGTCTTTCGGCGCAGCATTGTAGGATGGCCACACCAGTGCGGCAATTTGCTGGACACCACCTCGGTGCCATCCGGATCTCGGCGCGTTCGAGTCACTGTACCGCAACAGTGACCGCAACTCAGCTGGACACGCCGTCTTTCGGCGCAGCATTGTAGGATGGCCACACCAGTGCGGCAATTTGCTGGACACCACCTCGGTACCATCCGGATCTCGGCCCGTTGTGCTGCCTTCGGCCTATTCGCACATCGGTCCGCTACTGACGCCGCCTCACGTGCCAACGGATTTTCTACGCTTTTTGTAGCCCTATGCCGCATAACAGGTCATGTGACTTGTTTATAAAACTTTTCATTGGTTCATTTTACTTTTGGTTTCCTAAAATTGGAAGGCTTGGTCATATGACCTAAAAATAACACTTTTCATTGGTTTAGAACATTTTTTTTTCCCAAACGATGAAAGCCCCACCTTGTTTCTGGATCATTCAGACTGAAGCTGGCGTCAGCATGAGAGCACCACCATCTCGTGGCTCCGTCGTGGTCATTCCGCGAGCAATCATGGCAGCCGCTCCCCACCGGAAGCCTGCGGGAGTCGGGGGCCCCCAAGACTTTTGTACAATCTTCACGGCTGAGGGGACGCTTTTCGAGAATGGAGCCCAAGCCCTAGCAGGCAAGCGTCCGAGTTCCAAAGTGTCCCAGGGCCATTTCAGTGGACCAGGCCCAAAACCGAGGAGCCGTCCGCCATTTTAAGAGCCATGTGGCAGCCGCCTATCGCTGCACTGCAAGAGTGGGAGCAACTCAACAACATGGTGAGCGAGACGCTGTAGCCGCAAGAGCGGGCGCAACTCAGCTAGATGGCCGCCACCTGGGGAGGCCCGTTCACGCCGCCTCCCCCACGCCCCCCCCCCCCGGGGCGCCGCACACCAATTTTCGGAGCAGCATTGTAGGATACCAAACCCAGTGCGGCAGTTTACTGGACATCACCTGGGTGCCTGTCGTACATGTTGTGTCAATGTATGTGTGTGGGTACTGCACACAGTAATCAAATTTGAGGGCGTTTAATCAAAATAGTGTGCTACCTTTGATTGATGCCTGCCACACCATATGAAACTTGTATTAAGCCTGACACCAGAAAGGCTGCCAGGGCTCTAAGGTGCACAACATAAAACTGAGCAAGCTCTTAATTCGTTTGACTTTTTCGTTTATATTTCAACCATTATTTCATCATGTTAAACACATTTCTAGAACATGCTTTCTTTCAATAAATCACAGTATGTATTTTACAAATCATTGAGAGTCATCAACTAAACATAAGGATAACACAAAATAATGTTGCTTAATATGAACACATAAGAACCCAATGCATTTCGGGACCTTTCGTGGCCCCTTCGTCAGGGGTCTGTTGAAAAAAAGAAAAAAATAGAATAAAAGAAAAAATTAGTGTAAAGCAAACTATTGCTTTGATGTTTACAAGTTACTCAGCCATTTCTAATTACTTGATAGTTTCTGTATCTCAAAATTTGAGATTCGAGTCTTTTTAAATTTCAATGGAATTATATTCCTTTCTGCTTTTATGTTATTCCCTGTACAAAACGATCTATTCATTAAATGTATTTCAGATAGTTATTTTGAATTCATTATTCATTTAAATTGTATCTGAACCTACCTACCGTGACTAGCAGGTTGTTTGGAACAAAAAAACGATATTCCTACGTACAAAAGGGATGACATTGAACGAGATATTTAAGAATACCTTATATCTAAACTTTGCTTCAGCATATTTATCAGGTCTTAAAAAAGGAAGAATAGAATGGTTAAAAATGATTACCTGCGAGCCGATGCGTGATGCGTTGGTCTCGCTTTTATGGCCAGTTTAATTGAGTTTATACTGAAAAACAAAAAATAAGGTTGCAGTCTGATTTCCTAAAATAACAGGAATATTGTCTATTTAGCGTTTACATGTGACAAATTCTTGTTGTACCTGTTGCGTATGACGTTTCGGAATCCTTCTTGTTATTAGGCAGCCCTCACCAACCTATTAAAAGGTTGAGAGTGTTGTTTTAATGTTATGATCGTTTTACTAGTCAACAAGTATTCTCGCAAAAGGGTTTAAGTTTACCTGCGGTCCTAGGCTGTGGCGCTTCGGTTCCGCAGTGTCAGTCTTTTTAGTGTTTTAGCTGTGGGAAAACCACAGAATTAGTTAATCCAATTTTCGTTTTAAAATCCCTTTCGATTTAAGCGTTTTCGAAAAGACGCATTGCGGGGCTTACCTGAAATACAAGTTTTACTGGCCTTCCAATGTTCCACTCTGGCGTGTTCGCAGTCGCCATTAAAGTTTTAGTCCTTCTTCTAGTTTTGGTTTTAAGGTTTTCCCTAACACTAAAAACGGACTTTAGTAGTTCTGCGCTAGTTTTATGTTGTGCACCCTAGAGCCCTGGCAGCCTTTCTGGTGTCAGGCTTAATACAAGTTTCATATGGTGTGGCAGGCATCAATCAAAGGTAGCACACTATTTTGATTAAACGCCCTCAAATTTGATTACTGTGTGCAGTACCCACACACATACATTTTCACATATCATTCTGCAAAACGTTGGGCACTAGCACCAAAGAAAATGTCTTTTGATTCGATATCTGGAATCACGGAAAATAGAGCAAACATAAAAATATACACTACGGATGAAGCTGATCAAATATATCAATTGATAAAGGAAACGAAAACCTTTGATGCGAAAAGTGGCTCAGTTACGCAACAGCTCAAACAATTGGAATATTTGACAAAACGAGAATTGAACCAACGATTACACGCCTCAACACTAATTCAATATCACCGCGTAAGACGGATTCCAAGAGGCCTCAGGCTCGCCATCAGACCAATGCTATACAGATTGAATAACAATCCTCAATTTATGGAAAAATGGTACTGTATCCTTAATAAATGCTCGCTTGATTTGATTTTGTTACTAGTGGAAGAGCTCTCGAGAATCATCAAAGAGTTAGAAGAAGAAATATTCAATGTCAAGAAAGATTTGTCATCCAGAATGGAGTTAGAACCATGGAATAAATTCCTAGCAGATTTGGACATCAAACTAGACAAGTATGGCAAAGAAATACAGGAGACAAAATTGCGAAAATTCAAACGCGATACAATCGACTACAAGCTCAACGAAGCTTACACTTGGGCTGAAGTTTACGCCAAAAGGAGATACACAAATAAGAAACAACAACCTACAACATCAGATGAAAGTGGTGTATCTGATAGCGATACCAGTACTACAAGGCAACCCTTACATAAACAGCAAGCAACTCCTTCAACATCCACAGAAGGTGCAAGCGGCACCAACTTAAGTTCGGATTCTTTTTTAGCGGAGGGCCAATTGCCCAACAAACCACCAGACCAAACAACTACATCACAAGTGGAAAGAAAACGAGAAGAGGAAAAGGAAAAGGAAAGGGTAAGGAAAGCAAGCCTCAGGAGCCAAGCCAAAGCCTCGTGATCAATATATCTAAATATCCTTTAACGCAATTTGAAGCAGATTTGCTTAACAAAGGAACAACTTTCGTGAGGACATATCAAACTAACGAGCTAGAAACTGAGATAGCATTTTTCAAGTTCATGCGCCTGTTAAGGCTTAAGCATTTCTTCACTGTAGTAAATCCAATTCAAACTGAGGAAAACGATGACACTAAATTCAAACCTAAGAGTACTTTTGTAGCCCCAATATCGCACAAGACATTGGATACTTTTGAGATACTAGTCAAGGCTGACTTAAGCAAAATTCATTTTAAGAGCAAATTAAAGAATCTGACTAAAGCTGAATACAGTGCACTGCAATCCCTAGCTAAAAATCCAACTATCGTAATCCAGAAGGCGGACAAAGGAGGGGGTCTAGTCATTATGGACTCCACGTTCTATTTACAAAAAGGTACAGAGCATGTAAGTGACACAGCTACATACGCAAAACTTGACAAAGATCCCACAATGGAAATAGCACATGCTTTGGATGAAATATTAAATAAAGCGGAAGAGTTGTGTTGGATCAATACAAGAACAAAACGCTATTTGAGACAACTGTATCCAAGGAGACCGCGGATATATTTCTTACCTAAAATTCACAAAAGTCTCCAAAATCCACCATTCAGACCAATAGTTTCAGGGTGCTCCTCAATTTTCGAAAATCTGGGAATATTCATCGACACCCACATGCAGTCATTCATACAGAACTGGTCAACGTATTTGGAAGATACTTCAGATTTCCTAAGGAACCTTCAAACAATCGACACACAAGGTGCAACAAAATGGATTATTTGTACTATAGATGTCACATCCCTATATACTTCAATACCACACCAGCAAGGCCTAGAAGCCATGGAATGGGCGCTTCTAAAAGGGGAAAAATCAGAAGAAGTCAAATGCATGACCCTTAAGCTACTGGAATTTTGCTTAGAAAATAGCTATTTTACATGGCAAAATGACTTTTACATACAACTGAACGGCACAGCAATGGGTTTTCCCGGAGCCTGTATTTACGCCAATATTTTTATGGCTAAATTCGAAGATGACCACATTTTGACAAAACCTGAATGGCAACAAGGACTTGTTCACTACAAAAGATATATAGATGATATCTTTATACTTTGGAGAGATTCGCAAAAGAAATTATTGGAGAACATTCAAAATCTCAATAGCATTGATGCTCGTATCCAGTTTACACACAGCATAAGCACTGAAGCACTGCCTTTCCTCGATGTTCTAGTGGAAATTAAAGAAGACTCCATACACACAAGTGTATACAAAAAACCAACTGACAAGAATAATGCCCTGCTTTTTGGCAGTTTCCACCCAGCCAATTTGATCAACAACTTGCCAGTGTCGCAATTCATGCGAATCAAGAGAATCACATCAAATCCAGTAATTTGTGATAAAAGCATCAATGAACAAAAACAAAAGTATTTGGACAGAGGTTATCCGAAAAAACTCTTGGAGGCACATGTAGAGAAGATCAAGACTATTCCTAGAAGTGAACTACTAGTAAAAAAGTCGAAGAATACAAACAAAAGAATGGTATTTGTATCGAAGTACTCCACATCATCCTGGGAGATCAAGAAAATAATCAAAAAAAGATGGGAGATATTGCAAATAGAAAAGGACTTTGGTTCATTGTTTCACGAGCAACCTTTGTTCGCCTACAAAAGGGCACAAAATCTCAAGGAAATGCTTAATAAACCGAGCAAGTCGGTAACCACCATTGAAGATCAAGCGTCATTTAAAGGGACAATGAAATGCCATAACTGCAAAAATTGCAATAACATTATTTTGGGAAATATAATACTACACCCAAGAACAGGGGAGAAAATTCAACTTAAGCACAATACAACATGCAATTCCGAACACGTGATATACGCTATCAAATGCCCGTGTGGACTCCTCTACATAGGAAAAACAGACAGAAAACTAAAAGTGAGACTAACGGAACACAAGAGTAGGATACGATTAAAAAACATCACATCACCTCTAGCGCAACACTGGACAGAAGCAAGGCACACGATAGCGCAACTAAGATTCCAAATAGTTGAGCAGGTACCACAAAGGTTGGGATTCGATAATGTAAAGATTCTTCTCCAGAGAGAAGCCTTCTGGATACGCAAATTGCAGACTCTGGTCCCATTTGGGCTCAACGATAAAATTGAGATGGTATGTTTTCTTTAAACAACCAATACTGATGGACGGTCCTGGTACCCCCGTGAATTCTGATACGCGTTCTAGTTATAAATCTATACATAAACCCCCGTGAATTCAAGCACGCGTTCTAGTTATAACCCTATACATAAATTCAAAGTGACATAAATTCAAAGCGACACAAATTATGAATAATTCACATTATTCTACATACACTAACACACCAAACAGAAGATTGTAAATAGGCAGGCATCGATTTAGAATACAAAGGGATTGTAAATATCTATTGGATGATATATGTTCTGAAATGTTTTTCTCAGATACAAATGTTATACATTAGTACTGTTATTTTCCATTTTTTATGTTAAGGAAATCAACATTAATACAGTCAAAGGTTCCAAATAATTATTCCCCTATAAATAACAGTTTGAAGTCATACTCAATACTACACAAGCGTAAAAATATAGATTATGTTGGATCGATTTTACAAAACACTCTAAGATGGCTGCCCCTATCCGCTCACAACTAACTAGCGCAGAACTACTAAAGTCCGTTTTTAGTGTTAGGGAAAACCTTAAAACCAAAACTAGAAGAAGGACTAAAACTTTAATGGCGACTGCGAACACGCCAGAGTGGAACATTGGAAGGCCAGTAAAACTTGTATTTCAGGTAAGCCCCGCAATGCGTCTTTTCGAAAACGCTTAAATCGAAAGGGATTTTAAAACAAAAATTGGATTAACTAATTCTGTGGTTTTCCCACAGCTAAAACACTAAAAAGACTGACACTGCGGAACCGAAGCGCCACAGCCTAGGACCGCAGGTAAACTTAAACCCTTTTGCGAGAATACTTGTTGACTAGTAAAACGATCATAACATTAAAACAACACTCTCAACCTTTTAATAGGTTGGTGAGGGCTGCCTAATAACAAGAAGGATTCCGAAACGTCATACGCAACAGGTACAACAAGAATTTGTCACATGTAAACGCTAAATAGACAATATTCCTGTTATTTTAGGAAATCAGACTGCAACCTTATTTTTTGTTTTTCAGTATAAACTCAATTAAACTGGCCATAAAAGCGAGACCAACGCATCACGCATCGGCTCGCAGGTAATCATTTTTAACCATTCTATTCTTCCTTTTTTAAGACCTGATAAATATGCTGAAGCAAAGTTTAGATATAAGGTATTCTTAAATATCTCGTTCAATGTCATCCCTTTTGTACGTAGGAATATCGTTTTTTTGTTCCAAACAACCTGCTAGTCACGGTAGGTAGGTTCAGATACAATTTAAACGAATAATGAATTCAAAATAACTATCTGAAATACATTTAATGAATAGATCGTTTTGTACAGGGAATAACATAAAAGCAGAAAGGAATATAATTCCATTGAAATTTAAAAAGACTCGAATCTCAAATTTTGAGATACAGAAACTATCAAGTAATTAGAAATGGCTGAGTAACTTGTAAACATCAAAGCAATAGTTTGCTTTACACTAATTTTTTCTTTTATTCTATTTTTTTCTTTTTTTCAACAGACCCCTGACGAAGGGGCCACGAAAGGTCCCGAAATGCATTGGGTTCTTATGTGTTCATATTAAGCAACATTATTTTGTGTTATCCTTATGTTTAGTTGATGACTCTCAATGATTTGTAAAATACATACTGTGATTTATTGAAAGAAAGCATGTTCAAGAAATGTGTTTAACATGATGAAATAATGGTTGAAATATAAACGAAAAAGTCAAACGAATTAAGAGCTTGCTCAGTTTTATGTTGTGCACCTTAGAGCCCTGGCAGCCTTTCTGGTGTCAGGCTTAATACAAGTACATGTTGTGTCAGCCATGGGACACTGGACACAGTCCCATCGACATCTCAACGCGTTCTGCTGCCTTGGGACTATTCGCACAACAGACCGCTACTGACGAGGCCTCCCCCCGCACCACCCGGGACGCCCCACGCTGTTTTTCTGTGCTGCATTGTAGGATCCCTAAACCAGTGCGGCACCCAGGCGACATCACCTGGGTGCCGTCCAGAACTCTGCACGTTGTGCTGCCTTGGGACTATTCGCACAAAAGACAGCTTCTAACCATTGTTGCTTTTTGTGTTGAGAAATGTTTAAATGTTTTTAGTTTTTGTTCCGTTCGTTAAAGTTAATAGTTAATAAAGTTTTATAACCTTACTTTGTTGGAGTGTTATCTATTTTTTTAAAAACGGGTGAATGGGGCCTTGAATCGGGTTATTGTCATGTGTGGGCTTTGGAAGTGTGCTGCTGCAGGATCGGACATTTCAAACTCAAATGCACGTTCTTTTTCTTACCTTTCCGAAGCATGGAGCGCAATAGCAAGCCGAGAAAGGGTGATGCACGTGTTGAACACTACCTGACCTGGCAAGTTGCTGGCAGTGCCCCCCCGCCCGCTCCTGAAAGAGGAAACACACACACCGCCGCTCCGAGTACTTCACAAATCTTTAAAAGACCATGCGCTTGTTCATGAGGCTTAAATGGTTTATCACCTCTTCTAGAACCCCTGCATCGACCCTCTGACGTTTCCTGGAAAAATTACCATGTAACACAATACCAAGCCCTGTCAGCTGAAACCCCCAAGGAATCGTGGGGCATATTATCAAGGGGGTTTATCTCCGCTTTTTTGGCTTTAAAAGCCTTGAAAGCGGAGATAAAATTATCTCCCTATTACCAAGCTGTCGCTAACACCAGTTAGTGACAGCTAAAAGGAGATAGCGACCATCTTGGGCCCCGCTTTGCATGTCAGTGATACTTATCACTAATGACATGCAAAGTGGCGTGCCAAGATGTTAGCGACTGGAAACAGTCCCTAACATCGCTACCTTCTATTACCAACTTTTGGAGATATTCGCGCTAAGCGCGAATATCTCCAAAATCTAACACCTGCCCTGAGCAGTTCTTAGCCATGTTATCCAATGGGAGGTGGATAACATGGCTAAGAGCATTTGCTCGATAATACATGAATATCGCTGACTTTTCTGCGATAATAGCAAGGTTTATCTGCGATAAAAATCGCCGATGTACGGCGATAATTTTTGTCTCTAAACAAGTTAGAGACAAAAATTATCGCTAGTTGTTCGTAATATGCCCCCGGGTTTTTGCTTGCAGAAATCGGGAGGCGGGAGACTAGCACTGAAATCAGTAGTCACACGCCTGAATCGGGAGGATTGGCATGTCTGAATTCTCTACAGCTGGGGCCATAAACTACATCCGCAGGGTTAGGTGATAGCCTGGGACCAGCCTGGCATCTAAAATGGCTGCCGTGCACGACAAAATTGTGGCATTGGAAAAAAGGCAAGATGGTGCAGCCGCTGGAAGAGATGTATCAACATATATCAGCCTCCTCAGCCACCCTCAGGAAACATAGGGGATTAGGATACGTCTCCCGCACCCCCTTATACCTAGTACTTTAATTAACGAAGCACAAAATGGCGAATTCCCGTTTCGCTACCAGTTTGCGGCCCAGTTCGCGGCCCGTGAAGCGCTTCTACCGTGAAAAATCCTTTTTTTTTATTTTCCCCACGGGACCCTTTAATAACCCCAACAACATTCCTAGGGGGTCAAGAGGGGGATACCTTGCCCCCTTTCATTAAATTCCCCCTTAGTTTTTCACCTTTTCTTCTCTCTCGATCCTACCGAGAGACAAGATGGCGGCCGCTCCGGACTGTCACGCAGCAAAAAAAAAAAAAAGCTCACGCACAGCCGCTGGAAGAGATGTATCAACATATATCAGCCTCCTCAGCCACCCTCAGGAAACATAGGGGATTAGGATACGTCTCCCGCACCCACTTATACCTAGTAATTTAATTAACGAAGCACAAAATGGCGAATTCCCGTTTCGCTACCAGTTTGCGGCCCAGTTCGCGGCCCGTGAAGCGCTTCTACCGTGAAAAATCATTTTTTTTTTTTTTTCCCCACGGGACCCTTTAATAACCCCAACAACATTCCTAGGGGGTCAAGAGGGGGATACCTTGCCCCCTTTCATTAAATTCCCCTTTCGTTTTTCACCTCTTCTTCTCTCTCGATCCTACCGAGAGACAAGATGGCGGCCGCTCCGGACTGTTTAGAATGTTGACAGACACCGGAGAGCCAATCAGCTTTCTGCGCGCAAAGTTCCGAAACGCGAAAAGTAAGCGGACCGGATCGCTGCCCAGAGCGCTGTTACAGATATATATCTTGATTTAAACGTTAATTTCTCAAAATCCACTGAAGCACATATATTCAGACCTAGCAAAGGCACATCAGGCTAACAGTCCCTACAATTTTGCCAAGTTTCGTGCAAATCCATTCAGCCGTTCGAGCTAAAAGTGAGTCCAACCGCCCTATGGAAATTAACATGGGAAAAACGCGTTTTGGGAACCCCCTTTTTTCTCGGCCCCCCCTTGACGAAACCCCCCCAAATTTTCAGGGGCTGCTCAGAAACAAAATGTGCCATTTTCCTGAAAGTTTCAGCCGATTCCGTCCACAAACGCCAAAGTTATTAGACATAGAATTTTCAGAAATGCCATAGGGAATTAATCCTAACTATATATACCTACTGGCGATAGCCAGTAGGTAATATATATATATATATATATATATTCACAGAAAAAACCATAGGTTATAGTCCATATATAGTTAGGAATTTGCATTTACAAAACCTTGAAAATTCAATGAAAAAACCATTGGTTTTAGGCCATATATAGTTAGGGATTTGCATTTAGAAAACCTTATTTTACTCGCATAAAACCATTGAAATTCCATATATAGTTATAAGCGCTAACTATATATCGCGCACCCGCAATCCACTGCTGATGATGTCACATATTACATCATTCATGACATGGTTAGTGACATCACTGATGACATCACTGATGACATCTCAAATGACATCATTGATGACATCACTGATGACAACATCCAGTGACTGTATGTTTCTGTAAAGTTAAAATATGTTTTACATATTGAAGAATGAGTGGATATATAAGTGTCTGGATGAAGGATTTACTAGGTGCATGACTGACTGATTGAGTGAGTGATTAAATGTGTCTCACTGAGTGCATGGGTTAGTGACTAAACTGTTTTAATTTGTGCATCATTATATCTGTTGTTCTACAAACTGCTGCATATGTTGATCAGTAGCTATATGAGTAACTGTATGGGTTATTGATTGGTTGTCCAAGTATTTGTATGGGAAACTGAGTGTGTGTGTATGGGTGGCTGGGAGGTGTGTGACTCTGTACATAGATGTGTGAGTAGTTGATTCACTATATGTATAGATTCAAAAGTGCATGTGGAAACAGCTGTATGGGCGGTTGACTGTGCATGAGTGTATTAGTGAGTGAATGGATATCTCAGTGCTACATGTCAAATTAAGTACATATGTAAAACACAGTACATGTGAGAGTTGACATCTATAAATAACTGTGCATAAGAGCCAGTGAATGTGTGGGTGGCTGTATGGATCATTGTGAACATGTATCAGAGATTGTATAAGAGAGTAAAGTAAATATGTGTTAGTATATGTTTGAATAAGTAAGGTGTGTATAACTGTATAGTTGAGAAAATGGAGGTGTGATTGATTTTTGGCATAACTGACTAGGTGTGTGAGTAACTCCATGGATGAGTGACAGTCTGTGACTGTCTGTTTACACTGATTGTATCTAAGGTTATGTTAGAGTCTGAAGAGGTTCATGGTATTATCACATGAATGATATTATCAGTGATGTAATCAGTCATGTCAAATGAGATGTTATCAGTGATGTCATCAGTGGTGTCATTTGAGATGTCATCAGTGATGTCATCAGTGATGTCATCAGTGATGTCACTAACCATGTCGTGAATGATGTAATATGTGACATCATCAGCAGTGGATTGCGGGTGCGCGATATATAGTTAGCGCTTATAACTATATATGGAATTTCAATGGTTTTATGCGAGTAAAATAAGGTTTTCTAAATGCAAATCCCTAACTATATATGGCCTAAAACCAATGGTTTTTTCATTGAATTTTCAAGGTTTTGTAAATGCAAATTCCTAACTATATATGGACTATAACCTATGGTTTTTTCTGTGAATTTCAATGGTTTTTTAATAGCAAATATCAAAAGCTGTCAAATGTCAAGTACGTGATAGGTAAAAACGTTTTCGTGTTTATGCACGCTGATGTGCTTTGAACGCTGCCCCCCCCACTCCCCTCTTTTCTCTTAGTAGTACTCTCTCTTTGCAGATAGTGAACGGTAGTTAACGCAGACCTTTACCCCTGTTGTAATCCGTCGTACCTGCTTGTCTCTCCATTTGATTCATTATTATCCAAGCATTTACTGTTTTACAATTGGTTCTCTTTGGATCATTCTCTATTTACAAACAAGCACAAAGTCGCAATACTCTGTTTAGTCTTTGCAGATAGTGAAAAATCGTGTAAAAAAATAAAAGTAATCGAGCAAAATCAGTAGACCACTAATTCGATCTCTTTTTGACCTCGGTAAAATACAAACATTAGGAACAACCCTTCATGAGAAATACGAAAATAATGAAATGAACTAAGCTCCACACCATGAGGGCTGCAAAACAGCTCGACTCCGCCACCCACACCGCCCAAAATAACGACAAACCCTATGCAAATATTATAAATATACACAACACACCAGCAAAGAAACAGAGTAAAACATTTTATTAAATAACTATTTACATAACTATTTTATACTTTTTATTGCCCGATCCGGCTAGCTCAATCGATCGAGCATGAAACTCATGCACTGATAACAAGCGTTGAGAGTTTGTAGAACGATGGCTTCAGATTTTCCACATACGGTGTAGTGGCGCGAACTGGCAGGGGGCGTTTGGATTCTACCCCTTCCCCAAATAAGATTTTCATACGTGAATGTTCGTTCATGCTTTTTGTCCCTGAGTTGCTTCCATGTCACTGCCTTACACAAATGGCATAAGTCCTGGTTGTTGAGTGCCATACTTCAGAGTTCTAAGCAGCTCTTGTAACACTGTTTAAACCTTATTCAAAGTAAGTGGGGTCCATTTGTGGACCTGACTGCATTGGAAAACAATGTGATACGGTGCCTCCCTAAACCGCTTGACGGAGGCCCCCGAGGGGCGGTGAGATGGCGCGGACTGAGAGGGGGCGCTTGGCTCCTGCCCCCTCCCCAAGTCGTGTTGCCCTGGTGAGGCCTGAGATCGCCCCCGGCATAGGCGGCCGGCTCCCGGGGTCCGGCGGAATTTTTTCCCTTTTGAAGAATCTTCCATTCTGGACCTTGTCCCACAATCCGTTTGACCTGAAGACACGCTGTCGTGGGGCGCCCCTTTACCGTTTTAGTTGCCATTCCGCCCGCTTTTGGTACTCTGTGCCTCTTCCGCCATTCAGCTGTTTACCGCCCGCTCTTGCGACTACAACGTCTCGCTCACCATGTAGTTGAGTTGCTCCCGCTCCTAAGATTTAACCGAACTTTTGGACTGCTGAAAGCGGTTGATTTCCGACCGCTGGTTGGTGGAGACATTTTGACTATATTCTGGACCTGCATTGTCGCGTAATGCGTCATATGACGCGATGCGTTAGCGCACCCGGAAGTGCTCCGGTGCCCAAGGCGCAGCTTCCCGGAAACGATCCAGAGCGCGCCGCGCAGCGCGTAACGTAAGCATAACAGGTCATGTGACTTGTTAATAAAACTTTTCATTGGTTCATTTTACTTTTCTTTTCCTAATTATGTAAGACTAGGTCATGTGACCTAAAAATAACACTTTTCATTGGATTAAAACATTTTTTTTCCCAAACGATGAAAGCCCCACCTTGTTTCTGGATGTTTCAGACTGAAGCTGGCGTCACCATGAGAGCACCACCATCTCGTAGCTCCGTCGTGGCCATTCCGCAAGCAATCATGGCAGCCGCTCCCCACCGGAAGCCTGCGGGAGTCGACGGCCCCCAAGACTTTTGTACAATCTTCAAGGCTGAGGGGACGCTTTCGAGAATGGAACCCAAGCCCTGGCAGACAAGCGTCCGAGTTCCAAGGTGTCCCAGGGCCATTTTACTGGACCAGGCCCAAATCCGAAGAGCCGATCGCCATTTTAGGAGTCCTGTGGAAGCCGCCTATCGCTGCACCGCAAGAGTGGGAGCAACTCAACTACATGGTGAGCGAGACGCTGTAGCCGTAAGAGCGGGCGCTAAACAGCTGAATGGCGGAAAAGGCACAGTGTAGCAAAAGCGGGCGGAATGGCGACTGAAACGATAAAGGGGCGCCCCACTACAGCAGACAAGCCTCCGCCATGTGCTTCAAAACTGCATATGTATCTCGTGATATCAAGGTTGGGCAACCAGTACACAACAAGCAGTTATGAGTCCCATTTACACCGGCGCCATTTTGGGCGCGGCCGGGCAGGTCCAGGATCTACTGAAACATAACAAATGAGGCTGACGTCTCTGAAGCAGTTGACGAACAGCAGGACATAGCAAATAAACATGAACTCTCTAAAGCTGTTAACTCACTGCAGGACAAAACAAGTGAACCTGAAACCTCTGGAATAATTGTCGCTCAAAAGAACAACACACAAAACTCTGTGGAGCCTGAAGAAAAAAAAACAGAAGGGCACTGTAGTTTCAGACACACTTAACACTAATGACTAAACAAAGATATCGTCTGTTTATGAAGCAGTTATCATCTTGACAGAATTGACAAAGAAGTGTACAGACACCAATGCTATTAAGAAACACAAGGAAATCCTAATGCATCAGCATTCTCGGAAGAGGTTGACACAGATAACATCTTAAGGAACAAAGAAAGACCTGTTCACTCTTGACACCCCAGGTGCTGTGTATATTGCACTATAGTGCTGCATCGAGAAAACGGACAACCCTATTGATGTGGATTTTTCATTATTGATTATTGTAAAGAAATGGCGACTCCCCCCTTTAGCAGATTAGCTAAATGTTTGCGTAATTTAGGCATAAAAGTTATATTATTGTTGTTGTTGTTGTTATCGTTATAGTTCTGGTTAATTTCAAAAAATGGTTAAATATATTTACAGTTTTTGTTGCGTTCGTTATATTTAAATGTTAATAAAGTTTTAAAATCTAACTTTGTTGGAGTGCTATATATGTTTAAAAAATCGGGTGAATGGGGCCTTGAATCGGGTTATTGTCATGTGTGGGCTTTGCAAGTGTACTGCTACAAGATCGGACATTTCAAACTCAAATGCACGTTCTTTTTCTTACCTTTCCGAAGCATGGAGCGCAATAGCAGGCAGAGAAAGGGTGATGCACGTGTTGAACACTGCCTGGCCTGGCAAGTTGCTGGCAGTGCCCCCCCGCCCGCTCCTGAAAGAGGGCACACACACACCGCCGCCCCGAGTACTTCACAAATCTTTAAAAGACCATGCGCTTGTTCATGAGGCTTAAATGGTTTATCACCCCTTCTAGAACCCCTGCATCGACCCTCTGACGTTTCCTGGAAGAATTAGCACGTAACACAATACCAAGCCCTGTTAGCTGAAACCCCCGAGAAATCATGGGGCATATTATCAAGGGGGTTTATTTCCGCTTTTTTGGCTTTAAAAGCCAAAAAAAAAAGAGATAAAATTATCTCCCTATTACCAAGCTGTCGCTAACACCAGTTAGTGACAGCTAAAAGGAGATAGCGACCATCTTGGGCCCCGCTTTGCATATCAGTGATATTTATCACTAATGACATGCAAAGTGGGCGTGACAAGACTTTAGCGACTGGAAACAGTCCCTAACCATCGCTATCTCCTATTACCAACTTTTGGAGATATTCACGCTAAGCGCGAATATCTCCAAAACCTAACACCTGCCCTGAGCAGTTTTAGCCATGTTATCCAATGGAAAGTGGATAACATGGCTAAAAGCATTTGCTGGATAATGCATGAATATCGCTGACTTTTCAACGATATTCATGCATTGCGGCCGTTTTTTAACGCATTTGCGATAAACCTTGCTAATAGCAAGGTTTATGTGCGATAAAATTCGCCGAAGTGCGGCGATAATTTTTGTCTCTAAACAAGTTAGAGACAAAAATTACCGCTAGTTGTTGGTAATATGCCCCCGGGTTTTTCCTTGCAGGAATCGGGAAGCGAAAGACTAGCACTGAAATCAGTAGTCTCACGCCTGAATCGGGAGGGTTGGCATGTCTGGATACTCTACAGCTGGGGCCATAAACTACATCCGCAGGGCTAGGTGATAGCCTAGGTCCGGCCTGGACAATCGGACACAGAGGAAGAGGAGTGTCAGAGGGTGCGGTAGTGAATAGGGTGAAAGGGAGGTGTCGGGCGGGCACAGGGTGTGATTCTCAGAGAAGAGCAGCGCAGATGGGGGGAAGTATATGTCCCATGCATGAGAGAGAGAGCGGGGGTGACCAGTGCGTGGGGAAGATGCTTGCGAGGGTGGGGAGCCATGCTGAGGATCGGCGGCGTGCAGAGAGTGGCCCTGGTCAAGGCATCTAAAATGGCTGCCGTGCACGACAAAATTGTGGCATTGGACAAAAACGCAAGATGGCGCAGACAATGTTTATCAATAAGGATTCATTTATAACAAAATATTTACTCGCAGTGACAAAATGGTGGTCAACACTTCCTGATTTCCATCGAATCGAACGTTAACAAACGTCACGCAGCAAAAAAAAAAAAAAAGCTCACGCACAGAGCAGTTTTTAGCCATGTTATCCAATGGAAGGTGGATAACATGGCTAAGAGCATTTGCTGGATAATGCATGAATATCGCTGACTTTTCAGCGATATTCATGCATTGTGGCCGATGTGCGGCGATAATTTTTGTCTCTAAACAATTAAAACGAAGCACAAAATGGCGAATTCCCGTTTCGCTACCAGTTTGCGGCCCAGTTCGCGGCCCGTGAAGCGCTTCTACCGTGAAAAATCATTTTTTTTTTATTTTCCCCACGGGACCCTTTAATAACCCCAACAACATTCCTAGGGGGTCAAGAGGGGTATACCTTGCCCCCTTTCAATAAATTCCCCCTTCGTTTTTCACCTCTTCTTCTCTCTCGATCCTACCGAGAGATAAGATAGCGGCCGCTCCGGACTGTTTAGAATGTTGACAGACACCGGAGAGCCAATCAGCTTTCTGCGCGCAAAGTTCCGTTTCGCGAAAAGTAAGCGGACCGGATCGCTGCCCAGAGCGCTGTTACAGATATATATCTTGTTTTGAACGTTAATTTCTCAAAAACTACTGGAGCACATATATTGAGACCTAGCAAACGCACATCGGGCTAACAGTCCCTACAATTTTGCCAAGTTTCGTGCAAATCCATTCAGCCGTTCGAGCTAAAAGTGAGTCAAACCGCCCTATGGAAAAATGAATGGGAAAAACGCGTTTTGGGACCCCCCTTTTTTCTCAGCCCCCCCTTGACGAAACCCCCCCAAATTTTCAGGGGCTGCTCAGAAACAAAATGTGCCATTTTCCTGAAAATTTCAGCCGATTCCGTCCTCAAACGCCAAAGTTATTAGACATAGAATTTTCAAAAATCCCATAGGGAATTAATCCTAACTATATATACCTACTGGCGATAGCCAGTAGGTAATATATATATATATATATATATATATATATATATATATATATATATATATATATATATATATATTCAATGAAAAAACCATAGGTTATAGACCATATATAGTTAGGAATTCGCATTTACAAAACCTTATTTTACTCGCACAAAACCATTGAAATTCCATATATAGTTAGTTGCACTAACTATATATCGCGCACCCGCAATCCACTGCTGATGATGTCACATATTACATCATTCATGACATGGTCAGTGACATCACTGATGACATCACTGATGACATCTCAAATGACATCACTGATGACATCACTGATGACATCTCATTTGACATTACTGATCACATCACTGATGATATCATTCATGTGATAATACGATGAACCTCTTCAGACTCTAATATAACCTTAGATACAATCAGTGTAAACAGACACTCACAGACTGTCACTCATCCATGGAGTTACTCACACACCTAGTCAGTCATGCAAAGAATCAATCACACCTCCATTTCCTCAACTATACAGTTATACAAACTTTACTTATTCAAACATATACTAACACATATTTACTCTCTTATACAATCCCTGATACAAGTTCACAATGATCCATACAGCCACTCACACATTCACTGGCTCTTATGCACAGTTATTTATATATGTCAACTCTCACATGTACTGTGTTTTACATATGTACTTACTTTGACATGTAGCACTGAGATATCCATTCACTCACCAATACACTCATGCACACAGTCAACCGCCCATACAGCTGTTTCCAGATGCACTTTTGAAACCATACATCTAGTGAATCAACTGCTCACACATCTATGCACAGAGTCATACACCTCCCAGCCACCCACACACACACTCAGTCTCCCATACAAATACTTGGGCAACCAATCAATAACCCATATAGTTACTCATATAGCTACTTATCAACACATGCAACAGTTTACAGAACAACAGACATAATGATGCACAAATTAAGACAGTTTAGTCACTAACCCATGCACTCAGTGAGACACATTTAATCACTCACTCATACAGTCAGTCATGCACCTACTAAATCCTTCATCCAGACACTTATACATCCACTCATTCTTCAATATGTAAGACATATTTTAACTTTACAGAAACATACAGTCACTGGATGTTGTCATCAGTGATGTCATCAGTGATGTCATTTGAGATGTCATCAGTGATGTCATCAGTGATGTCACTGACCATGTCATGAATGATGTAATATGTGACATCATCAGCAGTGGATTGCGGGTGCGCGATATATAGTTAGTGCAACTAACTATATATGGAATTTCAATGGTTTTGTGCGAGTAAAATAAGGTTTTGTAAATGCGAATTCCTAACTATATATGGTCTATAACCTATGGTTTTTTCATTGAATTTCAATGGTTTTTTAAATGCAAATTTCTAACTATATATGGTCTATAACCTATGGTTTTTTCAGTGAATTTCATTGGTTTTTTAAAAGCTAACATCTGTAGCTGTGAAATGTATTATTCTTTAAATCCCAAAATATATTTAGATATTTATTGATAATTTTTTTTTAATATTTTTTTTCTTCGCTTCTAGTTCGCGAACCGGGAAGCTTTCCGTTAGCTCATCTTGATGCCGCGATCTAGTCCGCGAACCGGTCAACGTTACGTTAGCGGAACAGTGACGCGTCGCGGAAGCGCGACGTATCACGTTATCGCGTAATGCGTCTAATGACGCGTCGCGTTAGCGCTCCCGGAAGTGCTCCGGACCGCGAACCGGAAGCGATCTGGGACGCGGCGCGCGCCGCGTAACGTAAGCGGAACAGGTCATGTGACTTGTTTATCAAACTTCTCATTGGTTCATTTCACTTTTGGTTTCCAAATGATGTATAACTAGGTCATGTGACCTAAAAATAACACTTTTCATTGGCTCAGAACTTTTGTTTTTCCCAAAGCATGTAAACCCCTCCTTATTTCCTCACTCTGACTTTCATCTTGGTGAGAGAAAGACCATTTATCTGAAGATCCACAATGGCTTCCATTGTTGCTGCAGCTGGTGCACCCCCACCACCACCTCCACCTCCTCATAAGAAGACAGGACCACCTAGTCAAATTATGACTAACAGAGAGGAGGAAGATGAGGAAGAAGAAGAAGAGGAGAGAGAGGAACATCAATTTGTTGATGAGTTGCCCAGGGTTTCTAAACGAAAAACCAGTTTCATCTGGCAGTTTTTCTCCATCCCTCCTGGAACAAAAAAAGTGAATGCAAAATATGCCACCTGCCTCATCTGTGACTACAGATTGTCGAGAGGCACAGAAAAGAAGTACAGTATGGGGAACTATACAATGCACCGTCACATGAGCAGGTGGCATCCCTTGAACTACAGCCGGGCTGAGTTAAGGGATCTTGAAGACAATCCGACAGCAACTCCTGTGGCAAGATCTACATCCACATTGTCTTTGACGGGAAGAGAGGCACAAGAGACTGTGCCAAACATCCAACCTAACTTCCAGCACATGAAGTTATCTTGTATTTACTGTGGTGCTATGCTGTCATATGGCAACATGAGTGTCAACCTCATGAACATTGCATATGAAAATCATAAATGCCCTAATGCACCCAAAAAGTAATTTTTTTTTTTTGCTCCAGTTGAGCCGTTTTGAAAGCCTGTTTTTTGTTGTCTCCCCTCCGTAAAAAACACAAAAAAAACATAAAACAGTTCTAAAAATACAAAAAAATCAAAAAATGTTCAAAAAAAAAAAAAAAAATATAAAACAACAAAAACAAAAAAAAACAGTTCTTTTCAGAACTACCTCCCCTTTCAAACAAAATTGCTAGAATGTTTATCACTCTGGCAAGCTCTATTTCTTTTGGTTCGCTTCAAGTTCGCTGACCGGTTCGCGAACTTTAAGCGAACTAAAAAAATATTTTTTTTAAAAAAAGAAGAGTTAGTATAAGGGAAGTAAACAGAGAATAATGTAAAAAGAAAGACAGCTAGAGAGAGTAAATGAGAGATAGTGTCAATGACATCATCAGCAGTGCATTGCGGGTAAAAAGAGTGGAAAACATTTAC